>NC_082346.1:38285470-39000470 GCF_027477595.1 Haemorhous mexicanus
CACCTTTCCTTTGCACGAGAATGAATGGCAGTTTTTTTCATCATTGTACCACCCCCTGCTTGCCACTACATTTAGACTATGAGACATGTCAACTGCCTGTCACAATTACAATAGACACAGCAAATCAGAATTTTACCCAAATCCAAGGGGAACTTCCTGAACAAAGAGTAAATTTTACTGCACAGATTTTGGAGACCTCCAATTTGTGCAAGCATAATGAATGCAGCCAACAGACAAATAGGTAGTTGTTAATTATCCCAGCAATTTCTTTTTTTAATGCGCTAAAAACACAGAGTGTTAAGCCTTCATATCTTACACTGTTACCTGATGATCTCATCCCATTTGAAAAGATGGTAATCTGAAGGAAGGCATTATTATTGTAAGTGTTCATGACAGTAAGTTGCATCGGAATAATCCTTAATTTTTCATCATTTATACGGTGTGTCAGAAAAAAACAGATTCTACCACATCTTTCACAGCGGACTGAAGTTGTCTACCTGCATAACAGTCCTTTTGGAGTAACTTAATCTTTTTATTTTCTTTATGCAATTATCCCAAAGCTTGCGTATACTAATTTAGTGTCATATTACTTATCAGAGCATTTTGTGGATGAATAATAACCACAGGGCAAGACCTATGACCTTAATAAGAACCTTCAACGAATTTTAGAGCAATTTGTGCTGTTTGCATAGGGGTCTTTTAAAGCTCTACTGTTCTGAGCAGAAACTTGATCCCTATTGTACTTAGAACATTGTTTTTGTTCCCTCGTATTTAGTGAATAAATATTTGGATGATCCCAGTAATAAGCACCAATAAGCACAATAATTGAATACAGCAACTCATTGTTGTCAGGTGTTTAAGAAGCTGATTGGGGTTGTTTTGTTTTGTTTCATCTTCTAAGATGAAATATTTTGAAAACACAGGCAGGCTTCCTTAATGCATAGACTTTCACTTTACCAACATGTGAAGTCATTACTTTTTTCCTTTCCCCCCTTGCGTAATAGTAATTTTTCTATGCATAAAAGCCCCAACATGGACAAGTTACTGCATTGACTTCAGTCTAATGGGAGATGCAGTCATTTTGTTTTCTTCTAGAATATTTTTTCTTGTACTATAAAATGTATTTACTAGCTTATTGTGTTGCTCTGTGTTTTCTGAACTCCCCATTCATACTGCTGAAGAAAATAAGAATAAAATGTACTCTATTTTATAACAGAAGGAGCTCTAAACTTTTGTGAAGTCTAACAGTTGTCAGCATGTCATTTATAAATACTGTTACAATCCTCTACCTTCCTAAAATTTAAATACAATTCAAAGAACTGGCTTCCATTGAAAGGCTGTTATTAGCATATAAATACAACAGAATTATTTTGGAGTAGTACACATATCCCAAGTATGACATGGTAAAGAATTTACTCATAATTATAAAACCCATGAACTCTATTGAGAGTATAATACTGCTCTTTGTTGAAACCCTGTTACAATTGTGTGAGAAACACGCTTTTGTGTTGATGAATATAAATTACCTTACATCATTCAGCTTTGTTTGTCAACTTAATTATTACACTGTTAAAATATTGCTTTGCATTAGTCAGAACAGGGCATTTTCCTTTTATATAGTTTCCTTTTCCCAGGGGTAAATTTTAATGCCCTGAAAGGTCATCAGAGGTCAGGACTTCTTGACTATATCTCAACAGTGCATTTCTGGTCATCAAAAGAAATAAGCCTCTGACCACTGGTAGCTGCTGTAGGGGTTTCTTTTATCCTGCACCTGTGACAATTACCCTGTGTTAGTGAAGCTAACAGGAGTCAGGGTGTAGGTTAAGGGTCAGGGCACTGTCAAGAGGAAGTTAGTCTTCAGTCCACTAAATCTGTTATCATTTTCATCTAATGTGACATCCATCTGTCAATCAGGGAATTTAGGTGATTGTCTTATTCTAAGTGCTGCACTTTATGCCTCAACCAGCTCACATTTTACTGCTTTTCCTATAATTACATTTTTCTACCTCCGAAAACCCATCTGCAAAATAAACAGGGAGAATCTTACTTAATCATTTTGAAGATCCAGGCTCTTTATGCTAAAAGCTGTTTCACTTACAAAATTAAGTGATTCCTCTGCAAAGTTTTATATTCATTTAATTTTCATTGTTATGGCTTTTTAGCACACAGAAAAAGAATAAAGCCCCTCTAACTGCATGGATATCAAAATAAGTTTGCATTTGAAATTGCCTAATGCATACCAATCAAAAGTCCATGTGCCTCATACCCTTCTGAGAAACACCTTACTTCTCAAACACCACAAAAACAGCATGCTATAGGTGTGAATGGCAAGGATAAGTTTTTACAATGGACTTCTGAGGAACTAGAAGATAGTATATAGCTAAATTGACTACAAATAAGAAAAGATTTTGAATATCTCCCAATACAGAACCGCAGAATGAAGTTTCAAATCCTGTAAATTCCAATTCAGTGCTGGTCAATTTCAAGTATGAGAACAATGCCAGCCAGATACCAAAACACAGAGCTAAATAGAAAGGAATAAAAAACCTAGGTGTAAAGGTAAATGCTCTATTGAATATGAGTGAGATTGCTCCTACACCTCAATTGAGACATACTTTTAATTGCTCTGATGAACAAGAACCTAAATACTTTGCCAAGCATAAAAATCATGGTGTGGTTATATGATGCATTTGAGCCAATCTAACAGCTTGTTACCACTGAAAAGGATAGTAATGTTCCCCCTATTTCCTCCCCCTGCCTTCCCACCCCAGATTAGTTTTCTGCTGGGTTAGCAAATTTAATTGCCTCACCAAGTGGTTAGGCAAGCATGCAAGCCAGTGCAGGGACAGTGACAAGAGTATGTGGCTGGAGCGAGTGTTATTGGCACGCCATTACATAGATCCAGCCACATAATTAAACTGTAGTTTCTCCTTTCACTTCTGCAGAAATTCCCCTTATTAAAAATTACACCTAACCAATTAGCAGTTATTATCAACAAACTCTCTAGGACCTATGCTGCTACAATTTCACAGACAGCAAAGGTGATACACATGAGATACTCAAACACATTCTAGAACAGAACCTGTCCCCATATAGTAACAATATTAATATTAACATTAACTGCATTTCAGGATATTTTATTAGCAGTGCTTGGAAGAAGGCTAGGATTCTCTTTTGTATTAGGGATGGGAAAATCAAGGGATTGAAAGGGGGAAAAATGCCATATTGGAATATAAAATTACTGTACTATTACAGCCATTACAAGACTCTGTTCTCTAGGCCGTAACATTCTCCCCAGCAAACTTATGGGCTTGTCTAAATATTAATAAGGTCAGATGTTTAATTGCTCCAGGGCAGGCTGGGTTCCTCTCAGCACACATGCATTCTTGGGCTCTTCTACTCTTACCAGCATGACTTCCTAGTCTGGCCATACTCTGTGAACTCTTGTCTTGAAGGGTTTGTCTCCAACTACTCAAGGTTTTCGTTATTTTTGGTAGGATTTACTGCATTTGTTTCCACCTAATTTCTCCAGCGATGAGATTAGATATACTTCCCTTCCTGCCACAGCCCCATCTTTTAACTCTTCCTGACTTCTGGCTTTCACCCTAGCCTTTTCAATTGATTCTGTAAATGTCTTTTGATCAACTTTTTTTTATAAAACCTTGCTTCACCCAGCCATTTCATTCTGTTTCTTGAAGAAGCCAATCACTGCAGAAGTCAATGACTGCAGAATCCATTGCAGTCCCAGAATGGGGACACAAACAGGACTATTCATGCAAGAGAGCAGCTGTGCAAACCTGGGTGCAAAGAAGTGTAGTTAATTTTAATATCTTGTCCTGACCATGTGGTCAGATTCTTGCTGGGTCATATACGTAGATGTGGAAGTGGAGAAACACTTCCTCTTTTCTCATTATAGCTATGACTGTGTAAATATTTCAAGGCAAGTGGTAGCTGTCAAATCACATGTCTATGTGGCTTGAGGATGGTCTACCACAGTCCAGTCATCTTCTCACTTCAGAATACTCCACATGCTCATAACTCCTTGATAGGTTGAGTTAACCACAAAGTAACAATACAGATTACCCTTGATATTTGACATACTGATATAGGATTTATGAATGAATCATGATGGAATTGTAGGTACCATTCAGAGCATTAAAATATACGTTGTAAAAACTGTGTTAGCATTTTTTAAAATTACTGCAGGTGGCATTTTCATACTGAAGGCAATAGAAAGAACTATCCAAGAAATATGTTCTTTCATAGTATGTTAACTTGTTTGTTGATAGTCAAATTCAATTGAATATATCAGAAGAAATAGGTCAAAATAAGGAAATTTCCTATGCAAAAAATATATTGGTAATAATATAAATCATCCCTATTAACACTGTATTCTATTCACAGAAAACCATTTTACAGTTTTGGTACTAGCCTGATACATCTTATATGCTACACATACTACATGTGTGCAAATAAAGTTAGAGTACCCATGTATGTTTGGATGTCACTAATTTTCCATTAAATTTCCAGAAAACCTCATACTTGATATCTCTGAAATACC
The DNA here is from genome assembly GCF_027477595.1 of Haemorhous mexicanus. Classification (NCBI taxonomy): domain Eukaryota; kingdom Metazoa; phylum Chordata; class Aves; order Passeriformes; family Fringillidae; genus Haemorhous; species Haemorhous mexicanus. The sequence goes on from NC_082346.1 coordinate 38,290,032, forward strand.
ATTTTGACATCCTCTCTCTCTCTCTACATCTCTTTAGTACTTATGAGTAAATTAAAACCACGCCCATTTGTGTCTTGCTGTAGCTCATTTGTAAATGAGTAAATTCCATAGAGAAACCATTAAGGCTGAGAAAATCCAATTAGGCAAAAATAATTGTTTCCTATGTTGAGGCAGTAACACAGGGAATATTAAAGAGGGAAGCATATGAATGATTTTGATTTTCTTGGTTTTTGATTGTCTGTAATTTAAGTTGGTTAAAATACATTTGACCTTTCAAATAGCAAGGAGAAAGGGCAAGAATTACTAAGAAAGCTGCATTGGTTTCCATGCCTGCACATTCACAGGAAAAACCTTGAAATATTTTCAGGTTTTAAGTAAGGAAATGGTGCCTATTAAAGGAAATTATGCAATTTACAGTAAGTAGAAACAAGACATTCTCCAAGGTGTCTTCTTCAATTTAGTCAACAACTGGAGTAGGACAGACTAAAACAAGTTTCCAGAAGTCATTTATAGAGTTGTAAAGTCCAGCTGTTCATAATCTCTCCGAAGTTTCATTATAGATTATAAATAAAAACAGAGGGAAATAAAGACTTCTTAAAATATGCAAAGGCATGTTGGTATTTTCTACTATTTATTTAAGCAACCTATGGAGGATAGAATTGTACAATTCTCTGGTTTAATCTTAGGAATAGAACAGAACACGATGTTTCCATTGGAAGGGTCCTCCTGTGATCATCTAGTCCAACTGCCTGACCAACTCAGGGCTGTTATTAAGGGCATTGTCCAGATGCCTGTTCAGCTCTGACAGGGCCTCTTGAACACAGGTGCATTGATCGCCTCTCTAGTAAGCCTGTTCCAGTGCTTGACCAGTCTCTTGGTAAAGAAATGCTTCCTAATATCTAATCTGAATTCCTGCTGGCACAGCTTTGAACCATTTCCACACATCCTGTCCCTGGATACCAGTGAGTAGAACTCAGCTCCTGGTGTTCCCTTCCCCTCCTCAGGAAGCTGTAGGGAGCAATGAGGTCTCACCTCGCAGCTTCCTTTTTTCCAGATTAGACAAGCCCAAACCTTCAGCTGCTCCTCACAGGACATGGCTTCCAGACCTTTCACCAGCTCTGATGACTTCCTCTTCTGTTTTAAGACATGAGAATTTATATACAAGAGAATAACCACAGCAACAGTGGTAGAGTGATCCTGACTGGACTCCAGACACCCACCAAATGTGCTCTATCACTGCCCTCCTCACCTGGACATGGAGCAGAACATATAAGGGAAGGCTCCTTCCTTGAGACAAGGGCTGGGAGAGGTTGCTCCACCATTACCACCATGGCAAAACAGGCTCAGACTGGGGAAATTATTTTAATTTATTACCAACCACAGAAGGTAATATCAGAGTAGGATAACCACAAATAAAACTAATTCTTAAAACATTTTCTCCCTACCCTTCCCTTCTTCCTGGTTTCAACCTCACTCCTGATTTTCTCTACTTCCTCCCACCCAGTGGCACAGAGGAAGAGGGAATGAGGGTTTTGGTCACTTCATCAAGTGTTGTCTCTGCCACTCCTTTTCCTTCAGATTCCTCACACTCTGCCCCTGCTCCAGCATGGGATTCCTACCATGGAACACTGTCCTCCATGAACTTCTCCAATAAGACTCCTTCCCACAGACTACAGTTCTTCACAAACTGCTCCAGTGTGGGTCCCTTCCATGTAGTTCAGTCCTCCAGGCTGAGCTACAGCCTAAAGTTCAGGCTGCTCGGGTGTGGGTCCCCCATGGGGTCACAAGTCCTGCCAGCAAACCTGCTCCAATGTGGAGTCCTCTCTCTACGGGGTCACAGGTCCTGCCAGGAACTTGCTTCTCCTTGGGCTTCCCATGCGGTCACAGTCTCTCCAAGCATATCCACACATTCTGCCACCAAAACTTTGCCAAAAAAACCAATAAAACAACCTAACAAAGAAAATAACACTGATCCCCTAACATAAATATTATTTCTGTTTGTAGTTTTAAGGTAACCACATGTTTTCTATTAATTTCTTACATAATTTTTAATGGATTGAACTTTAATAAAAGAGCCTGATGTTTGGTAGGCTGGTTCAAATGTGTGACTAGTTTTGAAAGAAAGGTTTACAAGAGCTCGTTCAAATTATCTTAACTTTCTAAACTTCATATTCATTGGCTGCTGAAGTATAATAGCTTATGAATTACTATTATTATATGAATATCATTAATATTCTACTATATATATATATATATATATATATATATAGGTGTAACTGAAAAGAAGGCCTGTGCTAGATCTTAGTGGCTGCAAAGTCATGAAGATAAATTTTGTCAGTGACAGCTGAAGCTGAGAAAGTGAAAAAGCACCCAACTAATATGAGACCAGCTCAGCTTTGGCACTTTGAGACTGCATATAGATCTAATGATTCCTGTGGCTTGACAGAAAGTTATACAGCCTGGTTTTATGTCCAGGAGAAAAAAAAAACATTATCTAGAAATATTTATGCATTAAGTTTCATGCCCATATTTTGGTTGTCATATAAGGAATAATTAAAATAACATTGATTTGGCTTTTTGTTACGTTCTTACTACCACCTGACACAATTATATGGGAAGACATTAGGGTCTTCTGATATCTGTTGTATTTGTGCAATTAAATGGGGAATATCTGTCTACATTTAGCCTCCAGAAACTTTGAGACCACTGCATTTCCAAGTGACTGTTAGTTTAACACATTTTAATAATTAACATTATTTTTCAAAATTGTGACTACCTTGGATTTGCAGAACCTGCCATAGGTTCTGTATTAATAGGTTAAAAAAACAAGGTTTAAATGTGCAAATTCTGCATGGAAATGGTCTGTGACAATTCTGCCCTTGCACAATAACTGCCCTCACTTTCTTTGATATTTTACTGTTAGCCAGTATTTCAAAGTCTTCTAAGGTAGAGATCGTCTTATTTCTTTATTAATAGTGCATTACCTAGAGTAATTAATTAGGCATCAATAACAAGAATGAAAAATTATAATTATCTCTGGCATAAAAAGATATTTTTTATTCTCATATGTTTGGTTGGGGAGAGTGAAATTTACATATGATAATATTAGTGTACACTTTAATGACTAACTTCACAAGTAGTCAGAGGTTAGACTTCTAAGAAGTAAGGCTAAGTAGTCAGAAAACAGTAGAAATTGCAACCAGGCTTTGAAATAGCTGAATCTTCAGTGTTTTGTGATTAGGTTCCCATCAGCCCAGCAGAAAAGCATCAAATTAGATGGAAATAGGATATGCTATCAGCTGCAAGTTGTCATCTTTTTATTAGCTCTGCAACAACCAATCAGTCACATCACAGTGTGCAACTATAAAAAAATACAAACCCTTTTTTTTTTTTGTTAGAAAGAAAACCCTTCTTAATGAATCCACAAATGCCCTTCAGTAAGCGGTAGATGTTGCTGCCAATAGCATGCCATTCTTTATTTTTTCAAGTTTCCTTAAAGTAGCAGACTGTCAGGTATGTGAGGTGTGGAAACAGAAGTCCTCAATTTACTCACTGAATTTTTGTTGCACTATTTGTCTGATTTCCCTATCCAATTATGATTGTATGGTAGAGGCAAGTGAGGGTAAGACATATTTTTCCCATTAGAAATCTGTGTTGAGACTACAAGCAATTACAACAGTCATTATCTACTGTAATGATATCTTTTTAATTTTGCAAACACCCAGCCATTAAAACAGGACTGAAACAAAAAGTACTTATTTTACATATGTCTGCTAATGGTTGTCCAGGGATAAAAACCTTGAGGGAAAGATTTTAAAATAACATGAGAATTAAAGGGTTTCAATTACTTGAAATATCCATATCTAAGAAATTAACTCCCACTGCAAACAAGGAGGAATGTAGGCTGCTCCAACACATCTTGGGCAGTTTAGAGCTTTGAGTCACAAGGTGGCTAAACTTACATGGGAAGACCTAGACAATCATAACTCTTATAAGTCTTATTATGATGATTCCTTCCTATTTGAGTCCTTAGTGAGAGGAAAAGGATGTTCCACTCCTGTGGCTCAGTCTCCTTGCCAGTAGGACTTTTTGCAGCGGAAGCAAGTTACAGCGACTAAAGACCCATCTTGGTAATTTGGAGTGGACATTAGTGTCCTAAAACTTCTCTGGTATCAACGAGGTAGAGTTCTTTTCACTTCCATTTGACCACGTTCAATGCACATTTTATGCCAGCCATTTAGGTTTTTCTGTAATCAGTGAAGAATAAAATTATTCCAAAGAATAATTCATTCATCTGGCTTAGATCCTGCATGAGGAAAGAATGAATTGTACTCTAGAGATTTGTAGCCCTGCATTTCTGTAGAGGGAGTGCTGACAAATTGCTTAGACAGTTTAACGTTAAGTGAGATGAATCCTGCCCATCACTCCTGACACATACCCTCGAAAGATAAATTTCAGCTCCTTGAAATCAGTAGGATTCAAGCCATCTAAATAATTTTTAGAATTTTTATCATTCATCTGAAAATCTACTAGCTCTTCATTTGTATGAACAATCACACTTTTTTATCTCACAAAACACTGGGAATTTAAATGCAGTAAACACAGTAAAGCAGACTAATCATTGCAATTGAGGTCAGATACCTTGTGTAAATTCTTAATCAGTAGTACTTGGAAGAAAAAAAAAAGCCTGCATCTTTAGGCAATTAGTGAATAACAGAAGTAAGTTGTTTTTTCTTGGAGGCTTCATAAATAAAACCTGTATGCATTTAAAATATTTGATCCCTTTCAGGTCTGAGCAAGAGTTCTTTTCATCTGTGGTGAGGAGGATGTGTTAATACAGCCTTTGAGCCTTTGTGATTATCTTCTAATGATGACTCTTCCTATGACTCATGAGTGAAGGCATTTGTGCATAGATGATAGATACATATTAAACATTTACTTCTAGACAGTGTGCTACTTCTCATTATTAAATCAATGCTGGAAAATTGACTTATGAGTGCACTGGCAGAAATAATTTCCACCTATAAAAAGATGTCACTGAGGAGGAAAAGTTCCTATTAAACCAAAATTTCCTCTGTTGTCCCAGTTATTTTTGCTGAGAAGTGAAAGTCAATGTCATCTCCATCCAGGGAAATTGGGCTTTTGACTGTAATACAGAAAAGAATTCATAAAATATGCATGGTAGTCAGGAAAACTCGTTTCTCAGGAACAGCGTCACTCTCCAGTCACATGGTCAATGCTTGGTTCCTAAGCTTTGCATCCATTTACTACTCCATTAATTACCATGTTCAATGGAATCCTAGTAATTTTTTTTTTTTAATAGACACATAAAAACTTCTTTCACAAAAAAAAACTTCTATAAGCTGGCCAAGCACTGGAAGAAAAGTAGATGATGAACTCCAACCAGGGTCCTCTGTGCAACAGCTGGATTGCCTGACATGAAGGTTATCAGCTATTCCCTCTCTTCCTTTTCATAAGTTCTGATTTGTTCCTATGGTATGAGAAGTAAGGTAGCTGAAATCTTGTAAAATTTTATGGTAGAGAGAAATTATTGTGGCTAGTTTTAACACTGATTAAGTATCCCCATCAAATATTAAGTGATTTATTTTTCATTCAATAACTTTCACACCATTATCACAAACTTATCCTTATAAAAGGAAAAACCTTTGAAAAAAAATCCAGTGCTTTCTGTAGCCATTTGTGACATGTTATTTTCGTGTATTGGATCAAGATTATTGTTCATTAGGGAAGAGAAATGGAAATTTGAAATCTGTCTGCTCCAGAGCAACAGCGTCTCTAGGAGACACCTGCAGAGTCCTTCAAACCTTATTCCATAACACGTCCCAGTTTTGTTCTGAATGTAGATATGAATATACCTTGGGTATTATTTACTGAATGAAGCTCTACTCTCATTACATGTCATTTGAGCTACATTTATTTAAAAGAGGACCAGTAAATTTCCTACACAAAAGAATACACCTCCATATTCCAAGCTTTCATAAATTTAACTTCGGATATAAAGTAGAAAATATAGTTCTATTTGAAATAAATGGACTATTGTTATTTAAAAAGAAAAAAAACAACATTTATCCTTTCATACTGTTCTTCTTTATCTTGGTTGATTTCTTTTTTTAAGTTCTGTACATCCTCTTCATAATCCTACTGGAATTCCACTGCTACTGCATTTATAGCCATAGCACACTTGCAGAATTCCAAAAGGTCTATTTTCTTCCATTTAATGTAGCAAAAAGAAATCTTGCCTGAATATAAAACATATCTGTTTTGATTATGCAAACTGTTGTGTGTAATTTTGCATCTTCTTTTTATATCATGTCCATTGAATCCATTTTAAAGGGAAATCATTTTCTAGACTAAAATGTTATCCTAAGAGCAGCTCCACTTTTGCTGACATGATTATGATTAGGAAATGTAGATCACTGCATATGAATACATTTGAAAAGAATTTTTCATATCTAAACTCTACAAGAGAACAAAATAGACCACAAATAAATAATCAAGCAGCTTTTATAAGTTTAAAAATAAGTCATGTATTTCAAAACTTACAAAAAAGTAACCAGTTTGATCTGAACAAAAACGTATCTAATTTATAGCAGAGAGAATCCAGCAACATCATTTTTAATTGGGCAGTAGAAGTGTTGAGGTGACAGGGCTGAGAACAGGTAAATCATCTAGGAATAGAAATGCTCTAAGACAGAAAGCCAGCTGGTGTAGTGCTTCCTTTGTGTCAGTGATCCATGTTGCATTCTGTAATAGGAACTGTTCAGACAGTCTGTTGCACAGCTGTTCTTCCTTAGAAACAAACAGCCAGGTCTGTTAGTGGTATCACTCTGCAGGTATTATAATGACAGTAGGGTTTTTTGGTTTGGGTTATTTTATTTTATTTGAAAGTAGTATTCATCTTTTTCAAGAGCAGCTTTACATGGACATAAATTAAAGTTTATGTCAACATTCAGGCTGCATTAAGTACTTTTAATATGTCTGTAGAAGGAAAGGGTTGGAGGATGTTTATTTTTCTAAAGTATTTTTAAATGTTGCTATGATTTGGGTATATAGGGGGATTTTTTTGGTGGTAAATATTATCTAATATTAGAAATAATGCTAAAGCACCTGCACTTCAATGACTTTATCTGGAGTTTCATTTTCAGAGCCTAGATTTTTTCCTTCTCCATCACTTACTGCTGCAGAGGTGTAAAGAGACAGAGAAATCCCAAGACATGTTTAAATGTTTTCTAAACTTACCAAGCGTATCCAGAAGAAGAAGATATTCCTAGGGGAACTTTTATTCTCTGACTCTTCCTATGCCCAAGACTGATCTGGATCATGGACTGCCAGTTATTAAGGCAGGTTTAGTCCAGCAGTCCAAATATTTTAAAGAAAATTGGCAATGCTTTACACTCCAAAGACTGTGAAGTTATTTTCCTCCAAAGCATAGAATCAAATCATAAAGAATCATAAATATTTTTAAAGTCACAAATGAACTGTGTCACACCACTAATTAGCTGATTATTTTAAAAACAAACACAAAATTAATTATGCCTGCTAGTGAGAGGGGTTTTTTCCCCCTGTGTAGTCCTTATGGAAGGAATCTGGAGAAACAAATTGTGATGATATTCAATAATGGTATTCTGGGACTGGGTTGACACAGTCAGCTGTATGTAAAATAAAGCTTAAACTCATACTGAGATATTAGTCTAAGCAGGGGATGAAATAGGGAAGTGTTGAGTTGAAATACAAGGTGACAAGGGTGATACTTGAAATTCTCTGGTGAAAGAAATGACTGACATTATTTGGACTGAAAGAAGTTATGGAGTAGGAGACATTAGAGAGGTTATTACCAGCAGTGACTACCAGTCTTAATCCACAACTAGGCAAAGTTGCTCCTTGCTGTAATGTTCTTTTCTTGGCTTCCACACCACTAATGCAGACAGGATATCTTCTCTGCCATCCTTTCACCTCATCACTTTCAGTGATTGTGTGGTCTCCAAGTTAGACATGCCAGAGGCACCACTAAGTGGATGCCACTGCTCCTTTTATTTAGTGCTCAGTAATGTAGGAAATAGAGCTGCCACAATCTCCTCCAGTTAAATTGCAGGTGTTAGAACAAATGAGAAGAGTTGCTGCTACAAGCTGGCACAGGATTGTCTGTCCTTATCCCTTCTATCCCAGGGGTAACTGGTTGAATGTTTTTCTTTGAGCACTAGAATTTGTACCCCAGTACAGACTGGTGTTCAGATCCAAATTTTGGGACTCAGTGCTATGCAGACAGGAGTTCTTAGGAGAAATTACAGAAGCAGCATATTTACAATTTAAGTGCAAAGCTTTCAATCTCCAGCTCCTGGTGATATATATTCATGTTCTTGATTCTCACTAAGTTACACTATGTGTGTGTCCAAAGTATCTAGATCTAGGAACCCCATGGAATTCATGATCAAAAAATTCAAAATGTGTGATTTAGCAGGACTCTCAGTTACTATTATAGCAAGTTTCTCTGCAAAAGTATTAATTAAAACTAGATTGCTGTTTGTGAAAAAGTTGGAGGCTTTGAAGAATCAGTTCTATGATCAAAATAGACAGCTGTTAGGTACGCCAACATAAAAAGAAGCCTCTTATTCTATTGCATTTATTATGATAAAATTTTTGGCAGAAACAGGACAACAAGGATACAATATCTCACATGGTGACAGTGCTAAATTGTCATTAGCCAGATAGGAGAAATCATTACTGTTACTTTCGGAAGTGAGAAATTAGGGATTTAATCCAAAACCAGCTTGAGCCTGAAAAACACTATTGCAATAAGCATGTAGAAAGGAACTTAAGGCAGAAAGTACCAGGATGACCCTACCATTTTGCAGATTCAGTCCAAACAATCTATAATATTAGGGAAGTTTTGAAGAGTCATGATGGAGAAGAAGAAGAGAAAGGGGTTATTTTTTTTTTGTTTTAAGAATTGTTGTTTTAAGAAGAAAGTGTTGATAGATGGGTGGAATTAATTATTTTTCTTTCCCAAGTTGCCTGCAGAAGTACCATTGTTTTAAATCAACAAGCTGATCACCAAGCTAGTCAAAGGAGATAACTAAAAATGTGCACCTCTGACGGGATGTTGATATGTGAGGAAAATGTTTATCTCAAGAGGCTTCTGATACTTAGAATGCTTCATTTCAGCCATTACGTGCCAGTGAATTTAGTAAAAAATGACAGGGGAGTGTATGAGGCATTGTCTTTCCTCCATCCCTGGGTACAAACCATGAAATTCTGTAAAAGGTACAAGGCTGTGTTCCCTGTGGGTTTGCTAAATTAGTCTGCAATGGAATACACTCTAAATTCAGTTTCTATGGCTTTTACATTGTCTAAATAAATAATAGTGATCCCATATATGATAAACAAAAACTGTATTGTTTCCTTCTCTATTTTTTTACCCTTTCATACCTGTTTTGTATAGTTATTAAGACCAGACCTAGAATAACACGGGAATGATATGAACTGTTTTCTATCAGCCACAAGGTCATAGTAATGAATAATAAAATATATTCGGAACTAAAACTTCTGTGTTTATTAAGTTAACTTCACGGTTGAATGGAGGTAGATAAAGACTATTACTTTTCTCTCTCAATACTCTGGGAATTTTCTTATCATATTTATCAAGATTAAAATGATTCTGAGGGTAATTTGGATAGATGCTGTCATTTTTCATTTATTGTGTATTTGATTTATCATATGTAATGCCAAATAGAAAGTAAAAAATCTATTAAAAAATATAATCATCTAATAGGTGATTTAATTAGTGCATGTATGTAGAAAATGTAATCTGTGGTAATTATCTATAATTATGTTTTCCTTGCAATTTAAAATAACTTGTCTTTTTCAGTAGGGAACAACCCTCTTTTTCACTTTTCACCACCTTCCATAACATTGATTGCCTTTTTGTCAAGAAAGAATGCACCCCTTGAACTAGAAGAAATATCAAGGAATTAGTAAGTGGTTATAGTTATTTATGGACAGAAATACTTTATATGGAGGTCAAATGGGTCATTTAATCAATGGCTATCAAATAAAATGACAACATAGATTAATAAAGAAAATCTTCCCAATACTGAGATCTGTTGCATCATTCAGAAATCTGCTCTAGGAAAGTGGCAGAATCCTTTGTGTTTCATTTGTAACATGAATCTGGTGCTCCTGTTCATGAATCTGCTCTCTGACAGAGATGACAGTGGAAACGGAGTGAAGGAGAAGAATTAACTTGGACTGGTACTGAGGAGACTCATGAGGAGAATTTACAAGGCTAGTAGGTCATGAAGGTAGATAAATCTATGAGTAGAATCTACAGAGGGGAAGAAGAGCTGTATTGAAACCTTGAAGATATCTGAGCATAATAACACAGTAGCACAGATAGCAAAGGATTATTAAAATTCTGATAGAAATATGTGAGAAATTATCAAAATATTAAGAGGCTTGTCCATCAATAGCCATAAAAGGCCTGCATAAAAATTTAGAAATATAAACATCAAACCCTGCATTCACAGGTATGTGGATTGTAGAACTCTGTATTGGATTCCTATAGTAATGGAAATGTAAAAAATTCAGTATTAGAATAAAAAGATGGAATATCAACATTTCAGTAGGTTTCAATTAGAAATTTTGTGTTGAACAGTTTATTGATGCATTCCCATTTCGGCCTTAGACAACCAGAAATATTCCACCTGAATTTTTGGATAATAAAAGACTTTTCCATATAACACACCAATTCTCTGCCAGAGTCCTATATTTGAGCCTTTACCTACAGTGTATCGCTAAGCTTTTGAGGAATTTAGCCAAAGATATGAACATAAAATAGTTTCCATAAGACAATCTGTTAGTAGTAAAATTAAATAAATACAAAAAACTCTTTGAAAAAATAGTTACAAAAAATGAAATAATTTCAAACCAAATAATATGTTTCAGGATCAAAGACAAATATCTGGGGTTTGATTCTGTTTCTGAAAATGGCATGATTTTCACTTTAAAATTTTGATTGGGGTGAAAATGTATTTTGTCTCCCTCTGACTGGATTGAACAGACATTCTGCTTCAATGACTGTGTGCTTGACTTATGCTCAGTGTTTGATACAAAGAGAGGATTTGTTTGGCTTCTACTTCTAGTGGCATAGCATATATTTAAGGATGAAGAGATAAAGATAATGATGAGAATGCCAGAGAAGCAGCTTGACTTTTTAATTTTGAATGTCCCAGAGATATTATCAAGATAATATATTTAAGAATAAAGGCAGGAAGTTTCTGTGAAAAGCTGAATGCAAAAAGATATAGCAATGGTGCATAACATATCATTTACTTTAAAAAGTAGCTCAGATCAAAATTAATTAGGGATAGTATTAACTGACAAAGTAAACCAGGGTGTTCATAGGTATCATGAGAAGCTGGGCTGGTTAACATCTGCATGGTTTCATCTACCCCTGTCAGCCAATAAGACAGGCATGTCAAGACCAGATACTTTGTAAAGTGTTTCAAGGAGTACACTGAGAAACTATTCAGCAAATTTTGATAGCCGTGTGGTCAGTGATCTATACTGGGGTTCCTCCTCCTTCTGTTTTATATGACCCAAAGGAGAGGCCACGGCAGTGCATCTAACACCAATCCTTCACTCTGGCCTCTTTTTTGACGTAGGTTTTAGGTGGTACTCAAACCAAGACTTCCTTACTTTCCAATAGTTTTTGCAGCACAAAAGTGAGATTGAGACTCCTAAAAAATCTTTTTCTGAAGAATCTGCAACTTTTTTAAAGAGGAGACCTAAGGGGAAGGCGTTAGGTGGATGAAGTGCCCATGGAATAGGCCTTTGGAATAACTATTTCTTAGGCAACAGGCATAGATGACTGCTATCACACACGAGTAAATGCAGCTTGTAACTCAGTCGTTTATATTGGTTGGGGTGTCATTTTTCCAATATTAAGTAGTAGAATATTTTATCTGATGCTAATTTATGATTAGTTAATATTTTATGCAGACAACAGATCTTATCTGTATTATTGCCAAAAAAGTGTTATATTCTAACAGTTGGCTTTTAAAGAAAATAGGAACCTGATTTTGGAAGATGTAGGACAGATTAAAAAAATTTGGAATAATGAGGGATTGTAAAAGCTGCAGAGGGATGTTTCAATTTGACGTCCAAAGCGCTGCACAGATGATTGTGAGCCATGTTAAATAACACTGCTCCTAAAAGATGTCTTCAATCATTGTTGAAAAGACTGGTGCATGAATTTCACACAGGAAGCATTTAAGATTTCTTTTAAATTATTAATTCCTATTTTCCATGTCATTTTTTCTTGACATCCTGAGATGTCCAGATCATCAATTCAGTAAGTGGTAGTGGATTGACCCTATCTGAATGCCAAGCATCCACCAAAGCCACTATAACATTCACCTTCTCAGCTGGATGGGGAAGAAAATATATGACAAAAGTTCATAGCTTGAGATATGTGAGGGAGAGAGATCACTCACCAAATACTGTCACGGACAAAACAGACTCAGCTTGGGGATATCAACTGAATTTTGCTACTGACAAAATCAGAGCAGGATAATGAGAAGTAAAATAAATCTTAAAATATATCTCTCCCTCAGCCCTCCCTTCTTCCCAAGCTCTTCCTCCCCTACCAGTAGTGAAGGGAGATGGGGAATGGGAGTTACAGTCAGTTCATCACTCATTGCTCCTGCTGCTGCTCAGGAAGAGGAGTCCTTCCCCTGCTCCAGTGTGGGGTTCATCCCATAGGTGACAGTCTTCCAGGAGCTTCTCCAACGTGAGTCCATCCCATGGGCAACTGTTCTCCACAAACTACTGCAATGTGGGTCACTCTTCCATGAGGGGCAGATCCTCAAGCACAGCCTGCTCCAGCATGGGTTTCCCCTGGGTTTGGAACCTTCTCTTGGGCATCCATCTGCTCGAGTTTGGGTCTCCTCCATGGACTGCAGGTGGGTCTCTCTGTCCTCATGGTTCTCCATGGGATGCAGGAGCACAGCTGCTTCACCATTGTTTTCACCACAGGTGCTTGGAGCACCTACTGCCCCTCCTTTTCCACTGACTTTGGTGTCTGCAGAGCTGTTCCTCTCACACGCTGGCACTCTGCTCTGCTTTGGCAGCAAGTACATCTGCACAATAACTTTTTTTCCTTTCCTTCTTAAATATTTTATCACAGAGCTGTTGCCGCCATTCCTGATTGACTCAGCCTTGGTGAGCAGCAGGTCCATCCTGGAGCCGCCTGGCATTGGCTCTGCAGGACATGGGGGAAACTTCTGTCAGCTCACAGAAGCCACCCTTGCAGCTCCCTCTGCTACCAAAACCTGGCCATGCAAACCCGACACAGTCAGGTTGATAAATACTAGTTATTTCTAGCCTGAATTTACATAGGGCTAGTTCATATCTGACTGCTCTTTTGCCAACATCACTTAAATAGTTCATCCTTTCCCCTGATACCTGGCTGAAGAATTTACAGATAAAAATTATTTTCTTTTGAACTTTTACTTTGCTTGGTTAGACAAACCAGCAAGGTCTTTCAATGCTCTTTAGAAAAGATCAGCTCACCAATCATCCGTTCATCCTACTAGTGTCTCCTTGCTCCTTTTTATTTCGAATTTACCTTTTCTGAATTTGGTGTCCAGAATTATAGATGTGTTTCACATGAGATTTAGTATATATGTATATATTTATTTCTACTAATTGCATTGCCCAAATAAGTGAAAATTAAGTCAGACTCATGTTTTGCATTGAGAGGCAGAGATTATGAAACTGAAATATCAAACCAAAATTGTTTCTTCCCTTCATGTATTCTAGGCATTATATATGAGAACCAGAATCACATCAAAGAAAACATATTAATTTACAGTGTTCTTATCCCTGTTCGCTGGATTTCTCCCTCGCTACTTAGAGCTGCTTTTTTTCTTGCTTTTAGGCTATGAATATCCTTGCATATTTCATGTTTTTATTTCTAAAATATCAGTTTAGTTCCCTGTAAATTTTCAATATTGTGTAGCTCATGTAATTGCATATAACAATAAATCACGCACCTTTATCATACCACTCATTCCTACTCATTGAATATATAACTGTCAAGAAACAACTATGCCATCATATTTCAGTTTCAGTAAAAAAATCTTATTTTATTGTGGCTTTCACTCATTTCCAGATGTCCTCCCTTCCTTGAAAGAGACAAGTCTGGGCGATGCCAGATTAAGATGAAATATCATCATCGCAACATATTAATTTTTCTTCAAAGATCTTAAAATAGCTTTCTTATGCTTTTGCTGGAACATTTTTCATCTTGCTTCAAGGGGAAAAACATGGATAAGAAAATCAACATCAGAACTTCAAATTGAGTGGTATATCCTCAAAATGTGGGCTGCAAATTTAACTGCAGTGGCACAAACACTGTGCAGAAATAAACAAATACATCCTGTTATACTGGAGAAACATGTCCTTTTGGAGTCTGCACCCTTTATACAGAAGTAACAAGATGAATGTAAATAAGTAATATTTTCTAGGCATACTTATGAGATATATGCAAATATAAAGGCAAACTTCTCTTGTGCACATTTGAACACTATATGGTCTTTTCTGAATCAGATGTATAATTTTTAAATTCTTAGAGATACATCAGCACAAATTTTGCTTGGGAAAACAGCTTATAGAAAACACTCAGCTCATAATCACTGAAATTATTTTCACCAGTCTAGTATCTGACAGTATCTACTTGTCTTAGTTCAAACGAGAGAACAGTGTTAGACTAATAACACATATGGTATGAAGTTTTTACAAGGTAACTGTAGAGACGTTTTCAAACAATCTAAAATGCAAATAGAGTATCAGTGCTACGTTGCACAGGCAGCTTTTAGGATATATGGATGCATCTGTAATTATATTTTGTTCTTGTGAAATACTTTATTAAAAAAAAGCACTTCAGAGTGGGATTACAATGCAGTATAAGCGAAAAAGAAGGAATTGAAAAGTGTTTGCATTTTCTGGTGCTTTCATTATCAGTCAAGATAACAGTGAGTTGGTGAAACACTACCAAGAGAACAATCAAGTGTGAGAAAGCAAACAGAAAAAAACTATGTAAAGCCTCATTGGCAGAGAAATACGAAGTTCTGTCGCTCTAGGCTTTTTATTTCAATGCTGAAGAATGGAAATAGCTAATTTGGATTTTTATTTATGATTTTTCTGTCAGATGCAGAATGTATAGCTATTATAGTTAAAGTCCCTTGATTCATTTCAGCAATTCTGTGTTCTGCCCACATCTTTCCCTGAAGGATCACTCATTTTGTTGGCATAATAACCAACCTCAGACTTAATCTAAATACAGTTTGATGATTCTAATCACTTTTGTTGGTGAGGAGACTTTTTCATCATTAGCATACTATAACTTGACACTATGATGTGTTTCTCAAGACATTCAAGACGTCAGTGTGCTTCCTTGATATCCCACAGCAGACCAGAAAGCTCATGTTCTTGTGGCAAATTTTGTCCCTCCTGGCCTCACTGGGGTCTTCACCTGGCCTGTGCAGTCAAAAAAGGAGGGTTGAGACATTAATGTGGTCCAACCTCCCAGTTTAAGCATTTGCCATTTTCATGGGTGTACAGTAATTCACAATTAAATTTTGTGGACAAGTACTAATACAAGCATTTACTCATGACAGCCGAAGCAGACTACATGATTGAGAATGTTTATAGAAGACAGAAATGCTGAAATGGAAGAAGAAAGTATATGTCATTTGCTTACACTAAGGATACATGAGGTGCATTGTTCTCTTTCACTTACCCAGCTGATTTTATGTCCTTCCTGAAAATGTGGCATTCAGGGCCATGGAGAGAGAAACTTCTGTGTGAGAAAGCTGCTGTCTGAGATTTCCAACAGAGAATGCTTTCAGGAGCACTCCCAAGGAGCCACCTTCAGAGGTATATTCATGTTCTTGGGCTCAATTTCTGTGAGACATGATATTTAACTGCTCACAACCACTAAAAGTGGCAGAAAGAGGGAGAGAAGTATGAGAGGACAGGAAAATACTGCTTTTTTTCTTTTGGCAGCAGTAATCTGTTATGTCAAGATAACTGCCTTTGAGATGGAAATCTAATTCCTCAGCACCCTGAGATAGCCACATTTGGGAAGAGTATTCTTGCTCACACAGTTCATCTGCTTTTTGAAGTACTACTATGATTCCAAAAAGTTTAAATTTTTTCCTAGAATACCACAACCATAAAAAAAAAAAAAAAAGAATAATTCAGTAAAATGTTACATGTAATATTATAACCAAAGATGACAAGAAAAGTTATTAGCAAGTTGTGAGTGCAGGCGATTTTACGTGTCCCGAAATTTTACATTCAGCTTAGGCATGCAACACTTCCACGGTATCAAATATTTTTTCTTTGGTGGTATAAAATTTTATCATGCAGACATGAGGATTCATTCACCTTGGGAGCTTGCTAGACTCAATCCAGATGTTGCATTGCGGAGGCAAGGATGGGTGTAATTCTGAAATTACGGAACCATGTATGCAAACTGGAATCTGTTCCATTAAGACGAGGTCCAGTGAAGAACCTCCCTTGCTGTCAGTGAGTTCACCTTTCTGCCGTGACTGTCCAGTGTCTCTCACCTTTCCCTCTCTGTGAATAACGTCCACCCACCCACCCACATGCCTGGCCAGGAGATACACATTCCATCCACTGCACTGGGCTACGGGGTTGGTTGGAAGCCCAGCCAGGATGCACCCCCTGCTTTTTCTGACTGTGCACATTGCTGCTAAATAGCTGGCAGGCTAGGAAAGATGCTCTGCAGGCTGCACAAAGTCCTTGAGCCGTATGTTATGCAGGTCTGTTCTCCAACTCGATTTTGTTTATTTCTCTGCGTGTCAGTGGTACGATGTGGAACTGTGATCTCTTTTCTTATTTAAATATATTAATGTATTTCAAAGGCAGAGGGCTTTTAAAAATCATTATTTCATTGCTATGTTATCACTTATTTTTAATATGAATTTTTATATATGGTAGTTAGTCATCTCAGAGTAAACAACAGATGTATACACCTATATTATGGTTTAACACTGACATTACTATTAAACAATAATAAGAAAACATGTCAGAAACTTTAATGATTAATAAATGTGACAAGAAGAAGAAACACGCTAAGTTCAGTTCTGCTTTCAAAAAAATGACTGAAAAAAGCACATACTTCTTTTCAGGACATTCTAAAATGCCAGTATTCCTGATCAGACAAGCGTATATTTGCTGCTATATATGAAAACTAATTTAGAACAGAATTGATTTTTATTGTTTTTTTTCCTCCAGACCATGCTTTCCCCTGTTTCTGGGGTAAAGAAGAAATAAAAAGAAGAAAAAGTTATTCCTACAATCTAGTGGCTCCAGCTCCAATAAAAATGTGCAGATTTAGTTCTGAGCAAAAAGGAAGGTTTGTTAACTTAAAATCAGATTTTGCTTGCACTCTGGAAGCTTTACACCTCACTATTGTTTAAACTAATATACAGCATTAACTGTGAGGTATCAAACATGACTTGCTACCTCTGTTAAGGGAACTGAGGCAGTTCAGTCCCTGTCAGTAAAAACACAGCAGATCAGTGACTCCAATAAGGAGAAAGAGCAGTAACTTAGGAAACAAGTGATAGAATAGGGTTGGTGTGGGTGACTGCAGCACCTCTGAAGAAACTCCTGTAGGGCCAGATGACAGCTCTGACCCCCTCGGGACATTGAGGGACAGGTATTGAAGCTTAACATAATAAAATTAATTTATTCAAACATAGGTATATTGCATGGCATGGGTTTTATAGGAGATAGTCAAGGCCATCATCCATCAGGATGGAAGTAATTTTTTATAGCTGGCTGGAGATGATGGAAAACATTCCATAAATTAATGTGTGGTAGCTTACTGTCAACAAGATAGTCATGAGCACTTATGACCTGAATTGTTTAATTGTGTGCATCAATCCACTCAGCAGCATGATTTAATACTTTCCAACATGCTGGCTTTTTGTTCTCTATTGTTTCTAACAGAACTGTGACTTCTAATTTGACTGTCTGGGCAGGGGTAACTCAGCAAAATAACTTTTTTATAATTGCACAGTATAGGGATAACACTGAATCAGTATTTTAAAAAGTTCTCTCCATATATCTCTATATACATATACACAACACTGGATTTATTAATTGAGAAAGATCATTGCAAAGTATTTCAGGACTGTAGAGTTATAAAAACTCCAAGTCCGGCTGATCAATTTGAATAAGTTTTGTATTCATTATGAGCAACAAAAAAAAGTTTACTTTTCCTTTTGAGACCAGCAAACCACAACAGAGTAAGAGTAACTGGCCTTAAGAAGGAGATAGCCATACACCTCAGCTATGGAAAGATGAAAAACACCTTATCAGCAATGCAAGGTGTTATGAACTATTTTCCTGTCATCTACTCTATATTTGTATTCCTTCTGAGTGGTACAAAGCAGCATAAAAGTGTGTTGCAGGCAATTCTTGCAGAGTATGAGAAACATAAGTTCAGAGGGTAACTCGTTCATCTGCACACACCCTTAATGCCTCTCAAGTTGTCCGAGTGAGGGATGCTTACAGATAAGACAGAACGATTGTGTAAAAGCAAGTCCTATCACACCCGCAGCTGACTGCAGAAAGCTTACAGCCTGGAGCAAGGAACAGCATCCATTTAGGATGAGACTGCACCACAGAGATTTATATTTTCAGTAACTGAACTCCATCTATGTTTCATGTTCTAAAACACTGTGTATTTTGTGAATTCTTAATGTAACTGTGTTCCTCACTAATGGTGTTCCCCCAAATGGCAGCTTCCACAGACTTCAGGTTCCTAAAGTACAAGAAAGGTTTTAGAATTATATCCTACACCATGTATTGATGCATTAAAACTATTCATTTGATGAATGAAGAAAAATGCTACTATAAAATACAATTTCTGATCTTCCTTAAGCCTGTCAAGAAAGAAAAATAATTATCCCTTGTTAGTGTAAGAACCACACCAATCTCACTACTTTGTTGTTGTTTTCATTTTTGGCATGTGCATTTATCTGCTTCCAATTTCTGTTTCAAATACATCACAGAGTAAAGAATCATCCTTTTGTTCTGACTGTACATATTTGTACAGTTTGGTAGCTAGCCTCTAAGGCACTTCAGCTTTGTGTCTTTACTCTTGTGGTCACTTTTCAACCCCCTGCTTCAGTCTGGTAATTTTTATGATGGAACAATGAAGAATGTCATTCTTCCTTAAACACCAGATACCATAGTACCACTAGTGAATGGATCTGATAGTTCTACTAGTGAGTAAATAACCACTGTCAGAAAAGTTTCTCCCTCTGCACAGCTCTGACCCCTTATCTGGAGGATGTGCAAGAAATACTGTAGAAAGTGTCAAATCAGTGTTCAGTACTCAGCTCAGTATTGTTTACCTTATTCCTCAATGCCTTGGATGAAGGGGCAGATCCCTCCCCAACAAGTTCATTGGTGACAGCAATCTGGGAGGAGTGGTCAATACCCCAGAGGGCTGTGCAGCCTTGCAGAAGGACCTCGACAACTTGGAGAGATGGGTAGAGAACTTTCTGAAATTCAGCAAAGGGAGGTGCAGGGTCCTGCACCTGGGGAAGAATAACCCCAGGCACCAGCACAGGCTGGAGGCTGAGCTGCTAGAAAAGAAAGCTCTGCAGATAAAGAGCTGGGAGACCTAGTGCACAGCAAGATGTCCACGAGCCAACAGTGTGCCCCAGTGGGGCAAGAAAATCAGTGGTATCCTAGAGTGTATTGGAAAGAACAATGGCATCTGGTCAAAAGACATGGTTCAGCCCCTCTACTCAGCCTTGTTGAGGCCACATCTGGAGTGCTGTGTCCAGTTCTGGGCTCTTCAGTACAAGAGAGACATGCAGGTCCTGAAGTGGGTCCAGTGGAGGCTACAAAGATAATTGTAGCATACTGGAACATCTCTCTTTCGAGAATAGGCTGAGGCAGCTGGGCCTGTTCAGCCACAAGAAGAGACAACTGAGAGGGGACCTTATAAATATCTAGCACTATATGAAGGGAGGGTGTCAGGAGGATGGATCCAGGCTCTTCTTGGTGGTGCCAAGCAATAGAACAAGAGGCAACAGGTAGAAACTGATGCACAGAAAATTCCACGTGAAGATGAGGAAGAACTTCTTTGCTGTGCAAGTGGCTGAACACTGGAAGAGATTTCCCAGAGAGGTTGTGGAGTCTTCCACAACGGAGATATTTGAGATCCATCTGGATGCAATCCTGTGCCATGTGTTCTAGGATGCCCCTGCTTGAGCAGGTAGGTTGGACCAAATAACCCACTGTGGTCCCTTCCAACCCATTCTCTGATTCTGTCATTTTGTGAAATCATATGAATGTTTTCAAAAGAGGAATGATTTCATGAAATCATCCTTGTTCAGTTTTAATCTGTTGTTATAATGTTTTCCATTATTTTTTGAAAAGCCTTCAATTCACCTTCACCTGAGTACTTGACAACTAACTGGCAAATTCACTGGATTTGAGCTGCAAGCAACTAAAGCACTTAGGAGAACTATACTATATAAGTTTAGGTTGATTTAAAATATGAAAGGAGTTTCTGAGATGATAAAGAATCTTTTAACTTTTTTATGCTGAGTGTGATCAAAGACTGCTAAAGGCCATAGAAAGTAAGAATCTTTTCTGACAAGTTATTTTTAAATAAATATGGACAGCAGATTTCAAACTAAGACTGTAAAATTTGTTTTGCTATACTCTGAGCATTTAATGCCATTTCTATATTTCTGAAAATGTCTATTTTCATGTGACTCTACATATGAAGACATGTATGTAGCTAATCTACATGCATCTATGCAGGTAATCCCAAGAAATGTATGGGTTTTGCATGACAGTGTACATTATTAGAAAAGCTAATTGCAATCTAAAAGTTTATTTGAAACCAGGGAAACGCGACATAAAGGAAGTTAAAGTAATAAGTAATGGCAGTAATATATACATATATGTATATGATATTGATGACATACTGACTTCTGCTACTAAATAAACACTAGTTACTATATAATTTTTTTTCCAAAATGGATTGTAAGAGTGTGATGGCATTGGTAAAAATGATTGTCCCATTTAAGAATGTTTTTCCAGAAATAGCATTGCTGTGGCTGTCAGGCCCACTTGGTGAGGTACAGATAGGATACAATTCAGTTCACCTACCTTCAGCAGCCTAGAAGGTGGCTGCAAATGCCAACCTAAGGGTGACTCACCTCTGCGGTGAGCATCTTCGGAAGGCAGCTGACACCTCCTTTCTCAGAAAGCTGGGGAATGGCCCTTCTGGAGCTGCTTCTTCTATTGCCTACAGGAAGAGCTTAGAAGATTTATACAACCAGATGTTTAATTTTCATATATAAAATTACATGATTAAATATCATCCTCTGACATATGTTTTCCAAAAATAACATAATTGTCAGAGGTAATCATTTATTAGTAGCCCCATTTAAAGCAGTAGGGTGATCCAGGTGTTCTAAGCACAGAGGTGCCTAAATATTGTGTTGGACCTTGGTTTAAAACTGCGTGTTGTGAGGTTCTTTTCTCTTGCAGTTGCTGAAGTTCACCAGCCCAAGACTGCTTTCAGTAGTTGCCATCCTTAGTTTTCCTGGCTGAGCTTCTGTTGAGATTGTTTTCTAGGCTTTTAAAATTAGAATGAGCCAGCATAAACCATTGAAATAATAGATTGTTTCTGCTTGCCTGCTTTGCTAACCAAGTCTCTTTGAAATAAATTAGGGAGTGATCACACAAGTAAATTAACCAGTGGATCTGGCAAGGCAGCGTTCTCTGGCGAGAGGATGGCAACAAACAGTCGGGGTTGGCTGGGGCTGGTTTTCTCTTCAGCTGGTCCTGTGGGAGCAGTAATGCAGAAACAATTACACAAAGCTCCCAACTGTATCTTTTTTTTGAGGACCATCATTCATTTTCATCCAATAGTTTGCAGCCCCCTCATTTACCACCAGAAATAATGCTATGGTTTCCTCTTACTCATGTAAATAAAGGCAAAAGAAAGAACTTCATATTCTAAGTAAATAAACCTCACTGGATATGACCCATATAGACCCATTTATATTAAGAGAATGCAACTCTGAATCATAAGGAAACAAGTTTGCAGTTTACAGATTGGACTTTTACTGATGTTTTTTTATAGAAAAAGAATGCCTTAGAAATTCAAAATAGTGAGATGCTATAGTAGAACTCCAGGAGTTGACATAAAGTCAGAAAAAGAAAATAAAAACAAAAGAAGAAACTGCTTTACCAATGCTGTCTTTTTTTTGGCAAAGTCATCTTGGAAGTTGATAAAAAAAAAGAGGATCTTTCTGCTTAATTCCTGATGTATTAAATGTTTAAATACTGACTCTTATTCATTAGGTTGTGTGTTAATTAGTCTATTGCTGGGAAATTTGATCAAAAAAGAACATCTCTGCAATTCCTATGTTGGTAATGCAGCTATTTGACATTGCTCTTATTCTTGAAGGAATCTAATTCTTAGACACAAGAGAGATATTCTGCTGTTCAGCTCTCTTCTCCTCTTCCAAGTGTCATCCTATCTTGCTGCTTTATGAACTACATGAATTTGGTCTTTATGTACCTTGATAATCTATAGAGTTTGTGGCTTAAACATTTTTTTCTTTAAAACATGTTTGCTCAGATTTTAAGGTTCAAAAGACATCATCTATCGGTTAAGTTTTGCATGTGTAATTCTTTGCAGCTAAGATAATTCACATTGTTTTACTTAACTGCAGCATTGAATTTTTAAATAGCATTTCAATACAAGGTCAAGAGTTATATTTTTTTAATATTTGCTAATGTAAAAAATTTAATAATTATTACTGCATTAGACATTTTTGCAAAATGATTGAAATTTTCAGATATTATATATAAATAATTTGGAAAAGCTCTAAAAGGAATTCTACTTAACACAGCTTTGAAACTACTTTAGGAAGCTAAATCTCTTCCACACTTGCAAGGTCCTTAATTTTTTTTATCATCTATTAAATTATTCTCATAATTTTTTCTAATCGCACAGAAAATGTGAGCGATCATATTTCTTCAAACTAATACTAGTTACTTTTGGCTAAGTGTTTTTAATTTGTTTTTTGAAGAGAGTTCATAAATTTTTTTACTCTTCTATGATATAAATTTTGCACCATTTCTAATTAATGTGAGCAATCAAAATGCCACACTCTTTTCCCACTGTGGTGACTAGTCTTTGCTAGTAATTGAATGGTAGCCTTAAACAAGGTGAGGTCATGAAGCTTATTTATCTGACACCATGAATTCTATGCCTGTGTAAGAGGGAAAAAGGATGTTTTTTTGCCCTCAGGGTATTAGTCATGGTCCATAGGTTCGTGGGAAAAATGTAGGAAGTCTCAAAAGTTTGTTCCTATTATTTCAAATTTTCTTAGACTCCATTTGAATCCCAAAGTGAATTTTCTATTATTCCTTTGAAGGGTGCATAGGAGGGTACCAACAGTCTTTGAGGAGCAACACCTGCAGTTGCATTCAAAAGCATGACTTTTCCAAGCAGCTTCTGAGCTGCCTGGTATTGTCCCAAGAAGGATAAAGGCCTAGGTTTTTTACCTGACTGGCAGAACATTCCACCACCAATAGAACTCAAAACATTGTTTTAGAAGTAATGAGTCCTGCTGGTTTCATCCTGCAAGACCTTGAAATCCCACAGGGCAATGTGGTTAGAAATAAAACAGAAGGCTGAGGCTTTTAATGAGTTTCCTATCCACAGATGCCATCAAGCTTTTATACTATTCATTTTATTTCTACAGCTTCAACAAAGGAACCCAAAGTTGTGGGCAATACTCTGACAAGTGCAGTTCACAAACTCGGCAGAAATCTAGACTTTAGACAATAAAAGATCATTGAAAGAAGTAAAAGAAAAAGCAAAATAATAAAAAAAATGAACTTAAATATGGGATACTTTACTTACAAAAAGTGAACATAGTGCAATTCAGACAAGCTAAACTGCTTGGAGCATAGAATGGCTGCAGGTTTCCATGATGTTTACAGAGGTTATGATGACAAAGAAAAGTGTACTGAATAGGGCCAACGAGGGGTCAGTGTACATTTTGGGGATATCCTTAAAGCCACACTAAATTGACAATTCTCTTCATTCATCATTCATTCAAATCGGAATTTTTTGAAGTCTTCCGTAAAGTCAGAGAAAATGAAGAATTTTAATGAAGAAGCAGTATATCTGTTATGAGAAGATGAGGAGAAAAGTGTCTGCCTATATACAAGAATGTAGAATGTGCATGTGTGGGTTTGGGAGACATGACATTTTATAATACTTTTTCCTCATTTTACCTGAGAAAATCATCATTATCAGGCCCTTTGTTACAGGAAGATCATGACCTGGAACAAATGTGGAATAAAAAAATCCAAGGTCTATGGACCTCCAGTCCAACTTGAATAATATCATGCTGATTGCCCTTGATTCATCCCTAATAAAATATGGAAGATTTTGTGTCTGTAAGATAAACAAACTCGACAAGTTGGAAAATGTGCCTTTCACTTTAACCTCCCAGCCTCTGTTCAGATACAAATGAAAATTCTGGTTGATAAGCGCATAAATATTTTGTTCTCAGTAATTTCTCCCTGCAGTTGTTGTCATGAACAAGTCTATGTTGAATGCTTTTATGAAGATGGCCCAAACCAGCTCAAATGCCAGAAAATGCTTTCATTGTAACTTGGAAAGGTTTATTGTTCTAAGATTCCCTGTGCAATTTTGCAGTCTGGAATTTTCATGCAAAGATAGAAATCCACTATAAACCAAATATCCATCAAGAAGGGTTTTTCTCTTTGAGATGTGCACCTCAATGGTTTTTAGATGATGAAACTATTGATGACATAGAAAAAATAGACATTTCTGAAAATAGTAACAGCATGGACTTCTTGTATATGTGCAATGCCCTGTTATCTAAATTTCAAGATTTACCTTTGTTTTAGTTTTCATTGATACAAGAAAACATGCAATAGGTAAAAAATCTCTACGAGTTGCAGAGAGCTATCAGAACAGATTATAAGTATCAGAATCTTTTCCTGTTCAGCATTAAATTCTGAAAATGGTACTTACTTCATATCTAGATTTATATGTCTGTAATTTCAGCTGTGGTCTGCAAACATTGAGTCAGACTCAGCCTATTGACTCAGTCATGACCAAGAAGGTTGAAGTGAAGAGATGAGTTTGAATGCCTCAAACTTCTGTGTGCATTCATTCTAAGAATTTTCCAGGGCTCTCAGAAACACTTAGACAATCAGGATTTACAGCTCCACATTTTGGCACTTCTCAATTCTGAACATCTCTCATTCTGTCTTCTGTTAGTCTCTTACACTAATTATCTGTACAATGTTTAAATTTTACTATTTATTATTGAAAGGAGGCTGTCATTCCATCTTCACATTCTCTTTGAAATGTCTCTCTTTTTTCTAATATCATGTGTTTAAATTTAAATAAATCATGTGTTATTCATGATGTTGTCATAAAGACAGCAATGGAAGAATTGGCTTTTGAAGAATATTTGTTGTATATATGCTGCATAATCATATATACATGCATAGACATACGTACATATATTATACACGACTATTACCAAACCTCCTTTGTACAGAGCAAAATAGTGCAATATTGTAGTATTTTACCTTTTTCAATGAAAAACTTCCAGCTGATTATAAATGAAGTTGCACCCAACATATAATGCTGCCAGTAATGACTAACCAGATGTCTGCACATAATTCCCAATATTCATTAAGTATTACGGCTTTTAAAATAAGATTGAAATTACTCAAAAATTAATGGGCATATTAAATGT
This sequence comes from Haemorhous mexicanus, assembly GCF_027477595.1. Taxonomy (NCBI): domain Eukaryota; kingdom Metazoa; phylum Chordata; class Aves; order Passeriformes; family Fringillidae; genus Haemorhous; species Haemorhous mexicanus. The sequence continues at coordinate 38,315,942 of NC_082346.1, forward strand.
ATAACTTGCAGCTACACATTCTTACCACTCTCCATAAATTCTTGCTCTCATATTTCTGTTTGCAAAGCTTAATTCAACACTTTTTGAAATCAATCGGCCCTTTTAAATGAAATTTTGGCATTTCTCAAATCTGAACGTCTCTCTGTTAATATTTTACGAACAATGAGCAAATCATGCAAATTATTGATTGTAGCCTCTAGTTTTTACAAAAGTCTAAAATTAAATTCCAGACCTATAGCTGAATTTAGAGCAGCTAAAGTGTCTGCTCAGCACTCCAGCTCCTTCAGGTAGGCTCTTGTTTGGTATGGAAACCCTGAGCACAACATTTGATTTTGACACTGGTATTTGGCACCCAGACGAATTTTCTGGAAATGTCCATAGTGCCTACTATAATTTGATAATATTCTGAAAAAGTTACTTGATATTTAGTAATGTGAATGAAGGAATATTGGTATTAAAGCAACCATGGTTAAAAAATGTTCTGATTTAAGTTTATGTGGCCATTTGTGGTAAAGCCATAAAATTCCTGCTTTGTCTTTCAGTGAACTTCACACTGAAAAAAGCCAAAATAAAATATTAAAGAAGGCAGAATGAATGGTTTGAGAAAAATATGTTGTAAATTATGTTTTTTTTTCTAGTTGAGTACAATTTTAAGTGCTAACTAGTATTTCAAACACTTACCATGAGATATCAAACAGCATGTGCTTTCTATTTATATTGGTTACCAATCTCAATATTCAGAGGAAGAGTGTATAAAGTTAACAAGCAATTATTTGGCAAATTAGTACTCAACAACCCTGAGTAAATAGGAAGTTTGAAACCTATCTGTTATACAGCTACTTTAATTTGCATAGCACACTGGTGTGTTTGCTTTGCAAATACTTTGCAATGAATCATCATTTGTACTATACAGTCCAAAGAAAAGCAATCAAAATTCACAGCAAGACAATGAAATTAATTATAACTGTTGAATTCTGTGGTGGTAATTCCTCCTCATGCAGGAAGATTAATTGCATTGCACTTTCCTTGCACTCCACTAAATGATCTGATGAATGTATAATCATTTACAGATTTTTCAAATGCTGAAAATTGATTACCTTTGATTAGCTCTGATCTGCACAAAGAGCTCTGACAGAGTATCAGTGAAACATTACAACATTACAGACAAAGTAACAAATGATTTAATTACCAGTGTGCTTATTAATGTTAGATTCCCTGCAGTGATCCTGGCAAATCAGGGACCTGTAATAGACCTGTGGGTTTCGCTGAATTCCATTAGGGTTTAAATAATATTTCTCACTATTTCTCAAATCCTTCTTTTCATGGCTTCTTAATAACTCTAATTAATTCTAATTTGCACAAAAATCCATTGCATCTCCATAAACTTTTAATTAGATGTAAAGTAAAATAAGTCACTGCTTTCAGAGACTGGGGAAAATGCAAACTGTGGCTTTATGTGCTTCCAAATAAGTTTTTCATTAACAAAAGATATTTCTCTGCAAAGCTTTTTAATGGAAGTTCAGAACTAATTTTGAATTAGGCATGTGTTTCAGCTCTACACTTTCAGTAGCAAACATAATAATAGTTGCTTATAGATGAAGCGAGAGGAAAAAACAGGATGGTAAAATGTTTAGCTGACAAAATGGTAAACATAAATTTAATACTTTTTTTATGTATTGCCAATATATACATTCACTCATTTTGTTAATTGTAGTAGATAAAACACTCTGATTAAGCAGCTACACTGTACACTGAAAGACTATTTGAAAATTAAATAGCAAAGGAACACTAGCCCAGTTACAGACCACGCTGAATGTTGTTGGCACAAACAAATCAGGCTTTTCTATGCTTATACTAGTGAACACTTAGATCAGTTCAGATTGGCAGCTTCTGTGACTTTCTCTGGTTTTATGTCATTATATATGACATTAAATTATTATGAAGCAATGACAATGAAAACCCAGATGATCAGAGAAGTCAAACAGAGCTAAAATTAAGCTCTGTGTCTGCAAGTGTTTCTTAGAGAAAAAAACAAATGTAGGTAATTAAAAGCTTATTTAGCACTGAAGTATTAATACATAGACAACTTATAATAATATTTTTGTATTTCTGTTTCGTAGGAAAGGAGGGACTGTAATAGTGCAGGTGTTACTTTGTCATTCGTAATGCACAAGACAGAAAACTTAAAAAATAGAAATATTCAGCCCCCAGTGTGGATGATTACATTTATTACATTCACTGCTGTCAGCAGCTGAAAAGCTATCCATCACACTGAAACAGCGACGAGAGTCAGAAGTCTCTTTTTGTGGAGAAATATTGAAGTCAGATTGTTGATGTCAAAAGTCAAACTCTAGTTCAGCTATCTGTTTTATGAATCTGACTGAGACACATTGTGCCTGTGTTCAAACTGATATCTAGCAGAGCTCATTTTAGCAAATGTGTGATATAGAAGTCAGAAAAACATTCGTACCAGCAAAATATTAGGAGGAAACTGATAGGGCACTCAACTGCTTTTATATTTAAATATCACATCATTCAATAATAATGCATTTATTTTTCAGCGGTGTTTATAAAACTTGCTCTATATGATACAATGATGTTATCCTACTTTGATACAGCAACCACAAAAATATTTTCTGTGCACAAAAGCAGTTGAAATGTGCCCGCTTTTGCTGCACTAATGCAGTTGACATAATTTTTTTCAGTTTATTTTGGATACACGTACGCACACATACATACACACGCACATACACATGTGTGTGTATATATATGAGGGATGACACATTCAACTTGTTTCAAAAGGCAAGCAGAAGACTTACATGGAGACATACTGACATAAGGATGAAGCAGTGCACGTACAATAGCTGAGTGAGAAAATCCAGTGTAGACATGATGAGGATAAAAAAAGCATGTATTAAGCCCTTAAAGATTGATTACACGTTCACCGTTGGAATGATATGTATTTACCGACCGTAGCTACCATTCACTGTACTTTGCTAGCATAAGAGAGATTCTTAGAAAGGCAATACTGAATAAAAATGTCTAAATGTACTTTCAACTCTCTATTTCTTCAGGTCTGACTTCTGAAAAAGTGAATAAATCAACTGCTTCATTTCATTTCACCAGAATTTTTTAAACAAAATTTTAAAAATAATTGGGAGGCAAAGAGGTTCCAGATAATAAATTGTATTTCATTAAAAAACACTAAAAATAAAACAAGAAATGTACTCACAGCTTGGGGAGTACTACTTAATATGAGTATCTTCAGTAGTTTACATTGAATATTTTAAAAGCGTTTCTTAAGGAAGGTGCTTTCTAGCTGAGAGAAAAACGTATGCGCTACACGTTATTGAACTTGCTACCGTCACCGCAGATTTTGTTCTGTTTAACAAAAACAAGCACAGTTTGTGAATTCAAGTCAGGGAGTTCCTTTTATTTTTGCTAATTTCACCATCCTTTCTCTTTTTAAGCACAGCCCTCAGGGTACATGATGTAATGGTCACCATTATAGTACGAAACAGGAAAAAAGGGTATCATGAAATGCAGAATTGAATGGTATTCTTAGAAAAAAAAATGTATGCCAGATTTTTTCCAAGGGAGCTCTACTCAAAAACAAACAAATATGCAGATACTGTAGAAAGCTTCTTGAATCATCATTAGTGGTTAGAAAAAAAATTGGCAGAAATAAAGTGGACGGTTTAAAAAAAAAAAAGCAAGCCAAAATGGAAGGACTAATTCAATGATACCAGATGTAACACATGACTGTGGGGATTGAAGGGTCATGAGTTTGAGTCAAAACTCAACTTCGAGTTAATTGGCTGGCAGTGGGGCTGCACAAATTGCAGAGATAGAGTACTTGTTTCCTAGTGCAGGAGGTCAGCCTTCTTATGCATTTGCACTCTTTGCATGGCATCCAAGAACTAACACTTTTATTTGCTAGAAAAGAGTTTGCTTGCTTGTCATCTTTTTAAGGAGAAGAAAAAGAACTGGCTGAGCATAAAACAGAATGACACATTTAAAAAGATTCAAAAGCTGCTCTGTCTTGAACTACATGTATTTCCTTCTTCAGTTTTTTGTCTCCACAAACAATCCAGAAAACAAATGGTACACAATAGTTTCAGGGAGTATTTTAACCCAGTGTTATGAATTCATTGATATGAAAACCATATATAAAATATGTAATCTTAACATATTTTCCCTTTGAAAAGACCAAGATAGTTTTTTCCACCTTATCCAAGTTGAAATGTTATTATGCTTAAAAGAGAAAAATAATTGCTGCTACCGACTTTGCTGGGGGAAAGAAAATATAATGTTCCTTAAAACATTTAAATGGGCAAGTGGGAAGAATTAAAAAAAAAAAAAATGCTTCTAGCTGTGTGCGTGGAAACTCTGGCTATGTGCCTGAGACATACAGCAAAAAACAACATATGGAACTCACCAGTTCCTAAAATCCCTTTCCACAAAATTCATGCCACTCCTCACCACAATAAAATGACTCACAGAGGGGTGTGTTTTATGCCTCCCAGGCAGAACTCCCTAGTCCACAATTAGTCTATCCATTGAAAGGCCAAAATACCTTATTGTTTTACTTGCTGTATAATTATCTGTTATGATGAACTGTGATTCTAAGGACTATTGTCCCTAGGCTTGGATCTGTGTGTGGAGCAGTTCCCTGGCTGAGACCCAGGAGTGGACCTTCCATTTAGAATCCATGCCTGAGTGATTTCTCCAGTCTCTCTCTGGCTGGCTGAAACAGGGACTGTTTCTGCATGATTTCTTGGGTTGATGAGAAGCAATTATGCCTTAAATGAAGTCATTCATGTCTGCCATTTTGTTTGCATATTTTTCAGCATTCACCTGTTATTAGACCTGTTTTTAAACTGTAAACTAGTTTCAAGTAGACTTTTGTGTCTAATGCGGTTTGGTAATCAGAAAAAAATATATATGTAATGTTTTCTTCACAAATCACTCAAGCAGGAAATCAAATAGAGTGATTTAGAAGTAAAATAGCATTTAAGAATGTCCCAGACATTTCATTTCTGAAGTGATAATGTACAAAGATAATAATCTCGAGATATTAAGTAGGATTTTTAATGTGCATTATTTAAATAACCTTATCTGGTAGAGAAGATTGCCAAAACAGTTACTTCACACCATTTAAATTTGGTAATACTGGTAGCATAAGCAAAATACTACTTTAATAATTTAGAATATATTTATATGTACGGCAAGAAGATATTGTGTGCCATTTTTCAGAATTCCTTTAATCTCTTTAAACAGCCAGATTTTCTTTTGCAAAGCATTTACTTCTGAATGCTCCTAAATTATTATAAAAATTCCTTCACTATGTATAGAATCTTCTAAGTAGTTAACAAATAATTTTCTTCTTTCATTCTCAGTGTCTGGTAAAGCTTTTCCACAAAGCAGTTTCCAAGGTGATGTTAGGTACAACGCTGATAAAAGGTAGCCATGCCATGAAAACAAATACTGTAGAAAGAGCTTTGTCAATTTGTATTAAGCTAGATATATTTTATGCTAATTTACCAAATCTTTTGTTGATTTGTCAGGCTTCTGAATGCTTTTTTTTTTTTAATGAAGATGAGTGAATTTTGATAGATGCAATTTATGTCTGAGTATCTCCTCCCAAGAAACAAATTACTTTGTCACATTTTTCCCCATGGTAAATATAAAAGACAAAAAAATATGTAGTCCTGACAGATCTTTATATAATTGTAAAGCTTAAAACACAAACCAATTTTCAGATATTTGAATGAATTGTATGTGTAGATCACTGATTAAAACTGTAAATGTGCTTAGAAAAAATTCCTCTTTTCATATTGGATAATCCCTATAGCAAAATATAATGAAATTAAACTGACAATATAATCTTGGTTTTTTTTTAAGTTTATATAAAACATTGGAAGGAAGTTGTGAGTACTTCTAAGTGCATAATTTATCAGGGTAGAAAAGGGTTTTTTATTGTTGTTGTGGGCTGTTTTTTTAGAAGAGACTTGTACTAAGGTGACCTCTACTGTTTAAAAAAAAGGCTTGCAAAAGCAGCCCTCTCTTAAATCATCCAACAATCCTAAATTGCCAAGATAGACATGGATACTGCTGTGCTTAAAACTATTTATTTAATTCACTGCCGTTTGGATTACTACAAATGATTTTAAGGTTTCTTTCTCATACATTGGAAAGTTCCCCTGCCATTTACTTCCTAGCCATTTGCGTGCAAATTCTGCCTGTACTGGGATCTCTGCCATTAAATTTTCTTCACACTGAAGGGTTTTCTCTGCTCCTGGTGGGGCGAAGTCATGACCCAGAAAAAAATTGATTCATGAATTCTCAGGGTGCAACTAAAGAAGAGAGGAAATATGCCTTGGCTGAGCTCCTACTAGTGACAATTTAAAACCTGTAATTAGTTTGGATTCAAGCTGCAAAAGGAATCTGAATTTAAAATGCATTAATTCAAACTGATATATTAACTTTAACAAAGTAGATCAATTATTATGTGGAATCATTATTACAGTCTGTTTTGCTAACTGTTGGATTCCAGACTTTATTAACTTAGATTTTATTAGAAAATGCAAGTAATTGCTTGCGAACACTTTATCTATGTGATGGTTTTCTTGGTGAAAAAGAACTTTTTATTGAGGTTAGTTAGCTTTAACACCTCAGTTATGGATTCTATTTTTGTAAATTCCCATCATCCACATGCTGCACAATGGTCGAGGCCACTTACCCCCCGCTGATATCAGGACCCCACATCCCCTTTAGCTAACTCCCTGACATTTCTATGAACTACACAGCTGAAATGCTATACAGTAATTAATGTTGATCCTAGCACACACACAGCCTCCAGTACAAATTAGGATAGAAAAGGTTATCATAATATTTTGCTAGACTGTTTGGTAGACTTGAATTGCTCCCTGTGGGGGACAAACAAGAAAAGGTATTTTTAAGATTTGTATGCTGGAGGAGCATCCAGGTATTTTTATTCAGATAAAGCAGAAACCGTTTTGAAGATTTGGTCTGGGAAATGTTAGTCTTGCTAGTGGCATGTTTTGATACCTGTGCAGTTGGAGTCCCTTAGGAGCAGTTTGCTTTTGGTATGTGTTTTCGAAGATGAAACAATGTATGGTGACTAAAACTCTTAACCAAAGCTCTGTTATCTTCTGGAGTTCAAATCCAGGTACAACCAGCAGCTGGATCCTCTCGGACTGTCAGTGGTGTCTGAAAAACACTCAGAGACTAAATAATTTAGATTACACCATTCTGACCTGTATAATTGTTTAAATGAGTAATGCAGCCACTAACTGAAAGAGGTCAACCATCTGTAGAGGAAACATAGAATTTGGTTTCATTTCCAAACAAACTTTTCAAGCGCCATACTGTGGGAGGTAGGGAAAAGTCTGCTGACAGATCAATGGCTTATCTGCTACACCAAGGTTAAAACTTCTATCACTTCTAGAAAGCAATGTTAATAGAAAATGCTCCTGAGAGAGTAGGTTTAGCACAAATAAAACTTGATCCACTCAATATGCCATTAATTGTCTTTTTTTAATTTTTGTGCTTTACAATGAATGTGCTTTAAACAGTTGTGATTAGTACTGATGGATTCTCATTACTCACTAAGGAAGACCACAACCTTATTTAAATATTTTTGAAAAATCAGATTCAACATGGAATTGCTGGATAGTATATGGCCTGCCAGTTTTCTATTTTTTAGGAAAGAAAAAACCCTACAAAAATTGCTGTCACATTATAAATTACAATTTCACATCTCTTCTGAAAATGTGAAGAGAACAGGTTCCTCATCCAGGAGCAGGCATTTGTGTATTTGTGCCCTGAATATTTTTATTTAGAACATATACACATATATATTTGCCTTTCCACTCGTGCCTTGAAATGTCTATTTTCATGAGTAAAAAAAGAATTTTGCATGTGAAAGGATATTTTTTTTTTAAATTTAAACCCCAAGGTACAATTTGCCCTACCAGTTTGTGCACAGCAAGCACAAAGTGAAACAATACTCCCAATGACTAATGTTATCTCTGTAATTTTGATAGCGTCTATAGTGGCATCAAAGTTTTCCCCTGTCATTTCCTGTCTTGTTTTGTTTGGTTTTTTTTCTTTTTTTTTATTAGAGAATATATTTTATATGCAGGCTGAACCTCACTTAACACTGCACAAGATTGCAACTCGACAAACATATATTATTGAATGACGCCATTCATCACATTCAGAAACAGAAGTGAAGGCCAATTTCATTTAACAGACAGTGTGAGGATTGCTGCAGAATGAACAAATGGTACTTTGTAAATGTTGCCCCACTCATTTATTAAGGCTCTCTTAAAAGATAACTGTTCTTTGGAGATACTAGACAGAATATAAGATTTCATACTGAAATTAAAAAGATATTTTTCCCTGAAAACATGCTCGAAATCATATAAGCTCACAGAAACCAATACAAATTGATGAGTTGGAGAAATTCATTATGATTTCTCACCCAGTGGTGAACTTCATTCTTTTATAAGGGGAAAAGAGTAAATTTGGAATTATCCCAAAACAATGGTTACCAATCCTCCTGCAAAATTCTTACATAGTAGGAGGCTAGAACAATGTTCTCAAAACCCAATACAATAAAAGGACCATGTCTGTGTCTGCAAAAATATTCAACCTTTTCAGGTTAGGACTGGGCTACCCAAACTATTCTAGTGGGAAATATTCATCACAAGTCTGAGAGTCAATGTGTCCCTTTGCCTTCATCTCTAAATTCTTTGCAGCTCAGTGCCTGAACCTGAAGCAGTAAGGACTAAATTATGCTTCTCCTAAGACTGCTTTGTTGCCAGATGCAGGTTTGAATATAGGAGCCCAGAACCTATATTCTCTAGCTTCTGGTTAAATACATTAGTCATTATAACACAATGTATCAGAAATATTTTGGCCTCTAGAGATACAGTGAGACAAAACAGAGAGGGATGATTTGAGAGTCATTCTCAGTCTTTCGTAGGCACCTGTGTCAAGACTTTAGAGAATCTTGACAGGTATGTCCCAAGGAGTGTATCACAAGGAGGTCACATGAGGTGTTGACTGGGAAGAGGTATATTCCAGAGATGGACATACAATCCTTGTTTTCATAAAGGAAGGATGTCTTGTTAATCTTGACAATTTAAATTCTGAACCTGAAACGTGTTGTGGGATTTCAGCAATAGCTTCTCTAAGAACATTTCAAATAGATATCCTTTTATATTTTTATAGTTACAAGTTTGAATATAAAAGTATAAAATATTGCTTTACTAGCACTCTATGATATTATTTTTGCTATCATAAATATTCTGTACTACAACATACATTGAAAACTATGTAAATAAGCACATTCTGCTAATTACATTATCTTAAGTTAGAGTCAGTTGAGATAGTTGAATTCTAAATAGTGTGACAAAAAAGATCTCTTCTTGAGATTTTGTAGGTAAGCAGGAATAGTCATCTGTATAAAAGATGAAATAGGGGCAAAGCGCTTCAGGGAATTTGCAAAATTGCTGCCACACACTCTGAGCACTTGACAGCTTGAACCACCCAAGCAAATGAGGTCTAAGGAATGGATATCCAGCGAGTATAAAAAGGCAGCATGATCTTCAAAATGGGCCATGTAAGTGAAGCAAGGAGTGACAGATAATGACATTCAAGCAACAGATCTTCACTGCCTGTTCTTCATTCTTTCCTAAATTACCATGTTTCAATAGAGTAGACAGATAGATTCATAGAGGTACAAATTAGGATTGAAATTTACAGTCCTCATAATGACATCTGTGAACATGAAGTTCTTCAAGAGTTCCAAATATGGCGTTTAAATATGATGACCTGGCTTTGACGAAATCAGGTAGACAAATGATAAATAAATGGTAGATTTTATGGTAAAGGGGCTTTTTATGCGGTTTGTCTTCATTTTTCTTGGTAATGGTGAACAAAAAAATGATACTACTATTAATCTGGTAACTAGTAACCACAAATTAAATTCATCAAAATTCACTTTTAGAATACGAATATGCTTTCTGATCTAGCTAAGGGGATCTGCTGTAACTTCCAAACAGAGAGCAGACTATTTCAAAGAATATATGCATCTTTTAGTTCTAGTAGCAGAAGTACATGAGCTGAAAAAAAGTTTATTCTATTTTGTGGTACATTAATCTCTGCTAGTTTACACAGTTTCTGCCAGTTCCTGAATATGTGCATTCCTAAACTAAGGTTTATGAACATCATGAGGAACACATGCAGTGCAGCTGATGTTTGTCATTATCTGTTCTATACATCATCAAAATCATGATGTAGGAGTGTCATGTTATGGTACTGTACTGCCACATTTAAAAGATGGGTATTTTAAATGATGGATCTTTTAGGATCCTTTAAAGTATTTTAATAGACTTCTTATCTGTTAATTGATAAGCCAATTTTCCACATCCTGTTCAGATGGAAAATTTTAGGTTATTGATGTAACATGATCCACTCAGTTTCACATCCCACTTAGTACAACAGCTTTTTATTCCTATAAGCTCACCAGTCAGGTCCCATTACATGAGATGCAGATTGATAATTCAGGGTGTTCACCAGTGTAGTGCCCCCTTCATGGTTAGTTTGGGCATTGGCCATCTATTTTGTTTTTTGAAAAGATAACTTTCTTTTAAAATGATGTGCAGAAATGCAAATTAAAATAGACTCACATAGTTGTGATGACACTTTTTCCATTTGTTACAGTCTTCGCAATATTTTGTATTTTTCTTCAAGCATAATTTTGGAGACATTTAAATATAAGAGACACTAAACTGTCATTTAAAAAAAAGTGTTTTGGTGAAGTGCTGGAAGCCCTAAAAGACTCAGTCGAGAGTAGGCAAATGAAAGGAACCAAAACTTTCTAGTTTCACACAAAATATTTTTATATAATTTTAATTTAATGTAATCATAGTACTGGATTATTGACAGTGTGTACTAAGGGTACAAAGTCCTGGAAAATGAAGATTGCACAATCTGCTGCATAGCTCATATTGGTAAGACACCATTTATTTCTTATGTTGCAAAGATAAAAATGAGTACTGGTCTGAAGATTCTGTGAGAATACAATTTCTTTAAAATCAATACAACGTGAAAAACAGAAATAATATTTTATTTCTAATGGGAAGAAATGCTGGTTTATAATTGCAGTATACATTTGTATTTACTGCAGACAACATGCCTTCTCCTTTAAAGTATTTTAAGAACTGTTTAAGCCTCTTTTAAGTTACCAAACCTGGGACCTCTTGTACAAATCTGTGCCATCACATCAGCATGTAAGTGCACTCTGCATAAAAAAGGATGGGGATTGATTTAGGCCACACTACGGAGCCAACCCCAGGCTGAGAGTAGCTTTATTCTCTGCTTGTTTTCTCAGCTTTTTATTCATTTGCAATGAGGGAGTGTGGTGCTTTTTTGAAAATGACTCTCTTGATGAGGCCTCTGATTGTAAAGTACTTTCAAACTGGGAACTTCACCACCTTTGTTGCTGAGTGGATAACTTTTCCATTAAAAAATATGAACCAGCTTTCCACCAGTCCCTTTCCTCCTTTTTGTTATTGTTCGTGTGCATCGGAAGGAACTTTTCATAGCAGACCACTTACAGGAAGCTAGCAAAAAAAGATACCCACCTTCCAGTGCAATTGCATGATAGCAACCAATATTTTCATTGCCAGATGGTACTAATAGCAGTTCTCTAAATGCAACTAGTATTTATCTAATCCACTTTATCTCTGCAGATCTCCTCTAGACTTCCCATACCAATTTCATCTCTTTACAGTACCTGCACACCCAGCAAGTAGATAGGAAACAATTCAATGAATTTTAGTTACACAAGTAACTGATTTCATGACAGACTTCCAGTGAGAATTTGTCCCTGGAAATGCTATCGTTTCTGCAGACTACTGCTCACTACCCACCCCATTTCCGCTCCTCGGATGCCTCTGCCTAGACTGAGCCCACATTGCCTTACTCCCTTGCTCTCAGAAATCTCTGCTCCCTCATGAAAATTGGATTTTTTTTCTCATCAGTATTTGGAATTTACCTCTTCTATACACTAACTGTTCTTCCTACTATACTATGGCTGTAGCTGTCATATCTTGAAATCAATGGTAATTTACTAGTGAAAAAAAAGATAGATACTTAACATTTTAGCAAAAGTTTGGGCAATATTTAGCACTTGAGTGTTAAAAGAAGTGAGAATTCAAATTGTCAGCACTTAGCACTTTCATTCATATTCACTAATCTCAGGAAATTATGTCCTGAGAAACCGGCACATACTTAAAATTAAAACAGGCTGTTTAAAAAGGAGTCTGCATGGCATCATATTTGTCAGTATTCAAAGTAGAGATGATTATTTTTCTTTTTCTTATTAGGTTGGTAGCTGCAACTCTTAATAATTTATTGCCTCTTTGTTTGTGGCATCCCAGGACAGAATCTCTCACCACCCATTATTGGAAGACATTACCAAACTCTGTCAAATTTGGATGTCAGATTATGTTATACATTATAAATTACAGCAGCAGATGTTCTTTTAAAAAGTTGTGGTTTCTTTAAATGATCTAGCTGGTGTAACTCTTTGAGTCACTGTGGTGAGAGACAAAATTGATGACAGCCCGATTTAGTGGTGCACTTTTTAACCAACAGTTTGAAGAGATTAGGAGGTTGTCAGAAAGATATCAAGAGAGGTAAAGGGATTAATTTGAAAAGTTGTTTTAAATTAATAAACAAAGAGTTTCTTTGAAAACTGTATTAGAGGTGGGAGCACCTCAGTGGAAAATGGGCCATTAAGAAAATATTTCATTTGATACTTTTTTTTTCCTTAGGCAGATGACTTCTAGATGCCCAGTACCCTGCTAATTTTCTTGGAAAAATGTAATGTGAACATTTCTTGGCAAAAAAATCAATCTGTTAATTTTCTTAAATATTTCTTCATCCCTGGAATGTTTGAGCATTAACAACAATAAAAGATATCAATCAAGTCAAAAGACAGAAAAGTGTTTGGTTTGACAGATAAGTATTTTAAATAAAAAGTGTTATTGTCATTAAAGAAAATGAAATTAAGATAGAAAATTTAAATTAAAATATTTTCTTTTTAAATCTGTTGCAAAGTAAACTAGTAATGTGCAAGAAATTTGAATTAAAATTTGTTTATAATTTTGAAATAATTTAACAGAAAATGCTGGCATTGAAGATGAGATATAGATAGATGGGATATAACATGTGATGCAAGACAGTGAAGTTTCCAATGTTATAAACAAGTCCATGCCTTAAAAATGATATCTGCAGGATATCATTTTTTTTTGCAAGGAGAAGGGCTACTCAAGCATACAAAGGGTCTCTCAGAGAATTTTACTCCTGGAATTTTCCTGTAGTGGGTTAAATTGTATGATTCATTGTCCCAGGTACTACTGCCAGAAACAAGGTTGTTCAATTATTTTCCATTCACAGAGCTACTTTGCCAAAGTTTAGCAAACTTACCTGATCCCTACCCAGATTTCTACCTTAAATCTGACATTTCAGGTTTTTACTTCAAGCTAATTATATTTAATTATTTGTGTGTGCATACATGCACATGTATATGCATTAAAAAAAAAAAAATAGAGCTGCTGCTTCTAAAACTAGTAGATGGGAAAAAAACACCACAAGCCAAAAACACCCCTAAAGAATTTGGTTCATATTTTAAAATTACTGAATCACTGTAGTTCATTTGTTCAGATGCTCCAGTACATAGCACCTCATGTACATTTAAGGTACATATTGAAATTTGTTTAAAATTCATACTGTTACAAGACTGTGAAAAAAGCTGAGTTCACATGTAATCAGAGTCCTTCTCCCTGGGCAGTCCATCTTAAATCTCAGAAATGAAGATGGCCTTCCAGATCTCCACATATTGTCCCTTTTGGTTGGCAGGCAATGTGGGCAGAGGTGGGTATGGCCTGACCAAAGTAAACATTTGCTCAAAATATGCAGAAATATAGCCAAAAAACAGAGGAAGTAGCAGGAGCTCGAGCAACATATTATGGATGGGAATGGGATCTGTACATTGACACCAGATAATTGCAGAGGCAGGGCTGAAGGGAAAAATGGATTGGGCATAACCAGGAAAAAGCAAGGACATGGAAAGCCAAGGCAGAGTCTATTGATCTTTGTGTTCTACAGTCAGGGTTAAAAAGAGATGTCCAGAGAGCCTTGCTCTTCTCAGTTAAAAAGTAGTTATGATGGTAAACATTTCATACATGGACCAGGGTTGGTTCACATAAAGAGTAGCTACTGTGTTGATGTTTGATACCAGAAATTCCATAGATTCAGAAATCTTCTTTTTGACATAAAAGTCCTTTTTTTGAAGTAAGAAACTGTTTTAGACATGAGATGTTTGTTTTCTCACTTAATGAATCAAAACAACTAAAGATGGTCTATTTCCTAAACATTGCAATTAATACTTTGATATAAATGCATAATGATGCAGCCATTCACTAGATAATCCTATTCAATTTCTTCCAGAGAAGCCACATCTTTTGCAGTTAAACCAATAATTTCTTTATACCTAGGTTGTCACTTACAGAGCAGGGATAATAACACCATCTATCTTCACTGAACTTTGTGAAGATAAATTAATTAAATTTTTTATAGCATACAGATGCTGCAGTAAGCATATCAAAATACAGACAAATCTGTGGGGAATACTAAAATAAAAAGGAGATCACACTTTGAATAACTAATCTTTCATCAAAAGAGTCAGAGACTGTACAAAAATAGGTAGGCTGAAGTAAAGAACCATGATCATGGTACATGCATAAAGGGGCCAAAACAAAAGTGCTGAAACTATTACAGTTTTAGCATTGCAAAATTTTTATTTCGTTCTTATAACCTCTTTTTAAGGTTATTATTGTATATCTCAGTTTCTTTATGAAGAGCAAATATGTCCCATTGTAGTAGAATAAATGTTTTGAAATCTTCCTTTTATATGTGTTTACATATATGTATTCCTATAAGTTCAGAAGGACTGTTTCTTTAATTTTTCTCATTTAAAGTTTCATGTGAATATTTTATAAAGCACAAAAATTAGTCTCATCTTCCTTTTCCAGCTTTCATCTTATCCATCACATTACTCATTTTGTCCCTGTTTTAAAGGAGTGAAAACAAGTAACCTGTGAAAGAAAACAGAGTGTTGAAAAGCAAAGTACTAATATCAAGCAAGGAATATAAATTTAGGAATTGTAAAGTATTCCCTGTGCATTTCCTAGGAAGTGAGGTAATGCCTTGTGTTCCAGTCTGTGCATGCAGGTAGTACATTCAACAGCAAAGAAAAAGGGAGAGGGAGAGGTAGGCTTATTTACCTATATGCCATTGCCCTATGCTTAAACAAAAAAGATAATAAAGTGCACCATTAAGTATGTTTGAAGTGATGAAGCTGTAAGCAGAGCAATGATCTTTCTAATAATATATCTCTATTCTTAAAATTATCATCTTCAGCCTACTCCTTCTGCCACGCAACAGCTACAGCAACTCTTTGAAATTTTCCTTAATGCAGGATTTAACAATCATATTTGCTATAAATTCTACTGTTCTTTATTTTTGCTTGCATAATGCAACCTTCTTTGTATCCTGCCACAATTTCTCACAAAGACAATGGAAATGACTGCAGTGTGAAAGCCAGCTTATTCTTTTGGTTCACTAACCAATAGATTATTTGAATCTCAGCCTTACTTAATCACATTCAGATTACCACAGAGTGGACTCTCAAATGTTTTGGCAGGACACAAGCTCTCCCATCCATTATACCTTCCAGAGTGCTCCTGTATGGCTGTCCCCTACCTTGTGTTGATAACCACACCAAAGCAGAGGTTGTGCTGCCTCCAGAAATAGGCTCAGAACCATGAGCTGGCCCAGGGCCCCTAAGCTGTTCGGTGCCATCACCCCACCGACACTACTATCATTGCCACTTACTGTTCTTGATGTTTCCCTACCACCTGACTTCACACACTGCTCAGTATTTTTTAGCACTCATCATCCAAATGCTGTAAAACCCACCATCCAAGTGCTTCAAAATATATATGCAATGTACATATATATACCCCCACGCTACCCACAAAGGAGTAGCAGAGCTGTAGACAAGCAAAACTGAGACAGCCAAGACAGAGTGACTGAGCGGAAGGCTGGGATGCGGAGTAAGAATCCAGAACGTTCTTTCTGAATGCAGAGATCAGACATAGCCGTAGGTAAATCCTTGGCCAGAACAGTCCGTGCTAAGAGCGTTCTTTCTCCTGTACTTGCTAGAAATCTGTCCAGTATAGCTGAATAGGGCTGAGACCTTCATTCCATGCCTGGTAATAAGGCTTAGAAATCTATCTCCAACTGTTTAACTAAAATTCCATGTGCTGTATGTAGTCCTAAATCAACAGGCTTGTTATAAAATCCAGATATTTGAAATAATATCAGCAGTGACTCGGGAGACTATTTGAGGTATAATTCAGTCTGACTGTTCTGTTGAATATTTTTCATGGAAATTTAATGTACTCTGTCCACTGCTTGAGGTTGTCTAGTCTAAGCTCTAATGGACACAAAATATAATGTGATAAATTGGTCCAGAATAGCTAGTATACAGCTACCTTTTGGGGTTTAGAGGCATAAAGGGGTTGAGCGTGTATATTTTTGTAAGACCTAACACTTTAGACCGACCACAAAAACTCAGGACCACCAACTCAAGGAATCTGCTTTTAAATTGGAACTGCTTACTAAGGGTTTTGGCTAAAATATCTATGACAACTGGCAGTTTCTAGGGATATCACATCACAGTTTCATAGGTGATACACCTTTATTTGATTAGGAATTTACAAATGTATCTCAGAATAGAAAGAAAATAATAAAAAAAAATATTTGCCTTCTTCATATTACAGTGCTGCTTAAAGGATAACATAAACTGCTTTTTTTTTTTTTTTTTAATGGTGTATAACTGGTATATAGTGTTCCTTAAAACTTCCCCCAATTCAGGTATAGAGACTTTTTTCATTCTTTTTAAAATTTATTTGGGGATAGGAGGGTTGAGAGGTTTTAATTTGTTTTGTTCAAAATAAGTTCAAGAGAGAAAAAAGAAACTGGTAGAGTGGTCTAATCATGTTCAGTACAAACTTTTTCTTTGAACTTTCGGTACTCTTAGATTAAGCTAAGTTCTCATGTAACTAACAAACATGACATGGTTTAACTCCTGAGAAGTCAGTAAGCATCATGGGTTAGTTCTGAAATCTTACTAGCTACATTTCTAGAATTCAAGTGACCCTTGTTGTCCCCGCTACACTTCTCTGCTGGGAATGTTATCCCATAATCAATATGCAAAGCAACAAGAGTAGATGATATTAACTGGAGATCTCTTTCTGGGATCACAAACTCACTTGTGGAAAACTGTTGTGGGAAAACCAAGGATATCAAGTACAAGAAGACAAGATAAGAATCTGATCAGATTCTGCATCCAAAGCAAGGACTTTGTCTTGACCACCTTTCTAGCCGAGAAATGCATTTCAGGGAGTCAGCAGCAGCAGTTCTGTAAGTCTACAGTAAAACAGGATGCTACAGCATGTTTTCTGTTCAGAAACAGTAAGTCTGTTTCAATTGGGTTTTAAATGTCTTCCTAGTCCTGACATAATCCTAGCTGCAGGCTTTGTTGAACCAACTGGTGTTTATTTTGAAACTGACATCTTAATTCCCATAATCTGACTGCTCGTTGTAGGTCATTATCTCACCAGCAATGTGCTGACCACTATACAAAAAGGTGGAAAGAGTAAAGAACCTTTAAATGATATGTTAAAAGTCATGCAGTTTTGTTTGAATTACTGTGAAAGTTGTATTCATGTTTCTGTTTTCAGCTCCACTCATCAGTTGTTTGTAACTATGCTAGAAAAGATTCTCTCCTGGCTGGAGCCCAGCAGATTGGTGCTCAGCTTGAGAGGAACAGTATTATTTAACTTTGAAAATATTTATTGATTCATGTTTTAATTAGCAGTAAAAAGCAATTTGTTTATTTTCAGAACACTTTCCCCCTCACATTTAAGGGCAAATTCTACTCATTTTGTGTTTCACTTGCATAAAGGTGACATTTTCATAGATGCTTGCTTGGCACAAGGCAGAATCATGTACTTGGTATCCTGCCCTTGCTTTTTGAAAGATCCAGAATTGGCAGCTTTGGTTATGCGTAGGGGGTTTTTGCTCTCTCTATAATTTGCTACCCAGATCAAATATGGAAATTTTTAACCCATATTTTGTGGCTTTTTTGCGTTTTTGCATTTGTAGGTGTTTTTCCTGTAATATGCTTTGTTCTGACATTTAAACACAGAACAGATATGTTTAAAATGCTTATGCCTAAAATACTATTCATCATGTTTCTAAGTTTGTACAGTGCATTCCAATGAATAGTTAACATTTTGGGTCCCAAAATAATCTCAACAAAGCACCATTTAATGCAGAAGCCAGGAAAAATGGTGGCAAGTAAATCCAGGTTTAAATGATACTGCATTATTATCCAAAATCATGCATTTCATCTATCCCAGCAGCATTCAGATGAGGAACTTTTAACAATGTCACTAATGTTACTGGTACTTGCAATGAATATAAAGTACTGATAGAAAGTATTAATTATTATCATTTCAGGCTTGAAAGTTGAAGCAGTGTTATTTTATATGACAAATGCTTTGAGCATCCAATACTGCTTCTGAAACATTAGAACTGGGCAAAATACTCATAAGAAAGGTATTATCTGTTTTCAACAACAGCAAAAAAAAAATAATTTTCTATTCTGCAATTGATTCAGAAGGAAATAATGACATTTTAAAAATAATGAAATTTCATTATTCGTTATATAATACTTGAAAAATATGTCCTTCTATACCCATATTTGGACTCATGAGTACTTTAAAATCCTAATGGATTATATGGAGAGTGGGATCTAGCAAGTTTTTTCACATTAGAGTCATTCTTACCAGACAAATATTTTTAACCATTTTTTGTGCATTGGAAAAGAGAAGCTCAGGCTAGTGAAGGCATATGCTTTGTATAGCATAAGTAGAGGTGCTGTGATAGTTTGTGTTGCGTTGCTGCATCCACAGCTATCTTGTTCCTGTGCTGATTGTTTCCAATGTAGAAGAGAGAGCAGAGAAGCTAATACCTCTGCCCACTGCCCAAACCACAGCCTGCTGCCTTAGCTTGTTGGTGGCCATTGAGGTACCTGTGCTGGGATGTGGAATGCAAAGCTCCATTTCACTGACCAGCTCCCCTGGTGGGGTGGCACTCTCTAGCAGAGAAACACAGCAGTTAGCTAGGGGCAGTAGGGTTTTTTCCTTTCTCCACTGCTATGAAAAAGAATACAGATGACAGCACAAGGCTCACTGGACAGCTGTTTATAGAGCAGATGTTAGGTCAGATGAATGCCACACTCAGAGGGACTGCAAAGAAGCTCCAGCAACCATGGGTGAGTGTTTGAGAAATTGCTGTCCACAAACGCCCTTTTACAAGAGAGGATCATCTCAACAGCAACAATGTCAGAATGTCTGGTAAATCTTCTCAAACATCACTGCAAATTCTGCAAGAGAATGCAGAACAAAAACCTCAGTGCTTGATGGCAATCTCCCGAGGCCCTGTACTCATAAACCGTGGTCTGACTGTCAACAATAGCTTTTAGATCATGAAATTAGTTACAGGTATTTAGTGCTTTGCTGAAAAAAGTTTGTGAGTTTGAATTTGTTCATGGATATATTGCTCTCATTTTGACCCACTGGGTGAGAATCCCTGTGAAACAAATCAGTGCACTCAAAATTCTTTAGATTCAATTTATATTCACTTTTCATAGACAGGAGGAAAAAAAAGGAAAAAAATACTGTTATTTTCTTTACCTGGTAGGACAATAAGTCCTCTTAAAGCTTTCAATTGCTCATCTCTCCACTTCAACCTCAGATATTTCTAGCATTCTGCTGCTACCTTTGTCTAGCAGAGAGGTTCCAAAGCTGCCATTCAAAGTGTTTCTCTCCCCACAGATGGGAGCAGATCTATTATCCATAGCATCATCAGTCTTTGTCAGCCAATCTGTCAGCTATGAAGTCATAAATTACAGCATCCAAAAATTCTTTCTGTTCATGCTTCTTCACTATTATTTAAAAAAATATTTTAAAAATATTTATTTCAATCAATATAAATAAAAATCTGCATTTAGCACTTCTTACAGTAAAATTCCTCTTATTCCACCATAAATCTCTAATGGTGGTGATGGAATGCCATAATCATGGGGATTAGATCATGTCTGACTAGAAACAAATGCCATGGCTTACAGTTTACAGTTTCCTCTAAGTGAAGAGCTTAGATGAGAAAAAAGGGTTATTTTGCATCCGAACGCTGTATGTTTTAGCCATGCTGTGTAATTCCATGCAGATGCACATCTAGTAAACACAAAAAGAACAAACAATTTTCACCTACAGGCCTATACAGGCTCTGTCTCCATTTGTGCCAAAGTCTATATTCAGTTCTGCTGCCGTTCCTGGAAAGGAGCTTCAGAGTCACTTTGTCCATCACAATGCCACCCCAGAGACAAGCAATATAGACATGCACATTTACCAAGCCCTTAAAGCTGGCTAAGCAGCTTGCCTGCACTGCAGGCAGGGTGCTCTTGGTATTCACACATGTTCCTCAACTGTTTGGGACATCTCTCTGTACTTCATCTATCTATACTAACCAAGACAATCTCTAGCAATCCCATCCTGTAAAATCCACCTCAAATCATTCCAGCAGTTCTCTTCACCAGCTTCAGTATGAGCTTGTCTCAAGTTACTATGGATGACCACAGCTATACACAATAGTAAAATGACCCTACCAGTTCCATGTGCCTTAGTAGGTACATGGCTTTTCTGGAAATACTTGATTGACCCAAAGTTGGTAAAGTAGAGGATTGTCTCTGCTTTTTCTTCTATCCCCTTGGCAATGAACATGAATCAATTAGAGGTAAGAAGTGCTTCTCTTCCTCTGATTTTTCCAGCTAATGATTTATCATATATGTTTCCTCACATTTCTCTAATTTCAGTCCTTAGTATCTTTATGCTGTCCTGTGGAACACTTTGATTATCTCTCTCTCTCATAGAAAATTTCAAAACAATTTTTTTTTGGTCAGTGTTATTAATGAAAACGTTAAGTAGCATCAGGTCCTGCTCAAATCCCAGGAGAAACGGGTAATCTGTTAGCTTAACAATTTGTTTTCAGTCCATCATTCTTGCCTCTCTTTTAGTAATCCTACATCACTTTTATTCATTTTCCTCTGATGTCTGTCCAGTTAGGTTAATGACTAGTTAAGATAACCTTATATTGTTTATATAATATGCTACATTTTCACGTGAAAATGAGTGTGATGATTACTTTGTTGAAATGCAGTGGCTTGAAGAAATTCTGCACTGTCCTTGTGTTTCACTAACCTTGTTTTCTCAAGTCCTAGAGGCCATTGATTCTTTGTTTTCTTTCCTCTGCTTTCTCTTTTTCCACCATCTTCCATATAATTCTCATTAGATCTCTCCCACTCTTCCAGAGTGTGAAATACTGTCTTCTCAGTCCCTTTTTCCTGATTGTAGTCACATTTCTTTTCCATGGCAAACTCCAAACTCTGCTTTTTCTTTCTGAACACAGTAGCCTGGTTAAAAGCTTTTTTATATCACAGAGAAAAAAATTATTCACCAAGAATTTTGTTCGTGATGTGACATACCTGAAGACTGCATGTGTTCAAGGTCCTTTAGGAGTGTTCATAGTTCCTTGTGGCACAAGTGTTCTAGGACTATGAATACTTTATAAAAATCAGGTCATTTTTAAAGAATCATAAACATTATTAAAATTCTGAAAAAATATTTCCCCAGCTATTTCTTAACTCTGTAAATCTGGCCTTTTGGAAATATACAATGAAGAAGAAAAAAATGCCAATTGACAATTGTCAACATATATTTATGTAGAGGCAATGCTTCCATGCGTGGGCATATATATATGCACATACATATACATATGAATATGCATGTAGATAAATCTATAATATTCCTGAACTAGTTACTTCAAAGTAGTTAGCATGTATAATGCAGATTTCCATGCAGTGTCACACTGCTTTGAGAGAACTAGGTAAGAGATTACTATATAATTCACAGCTCTGAAAGATTGTGTAGCCAAAGAAGGAAAACATCAACTTTAACATGTCTTTTTAATTTTATTTTACTTATTTGTTGAATATGGTTGCGTTATTAAAGAACCAGCCTCTGGTAAGATACTTTTAATAAGAGTAAATTAAATGTAGTTCAAATGAAATCTTTACCACTGAAATGCATGGTCATCAAGAAGACATTTCAGAAATCATGTCTGAAATTTCTGCTGCCAGTAATGTCAGTCAGTGAATTGGGCTGTTTTGTGCAATACAGCAGGTATCCTCTTACCCTGCAATTCATTATTCTAGCTTAAATGCAGTTCTGTTGATGGTCTGGTCTATAGTTAACTCGGAGTAAACCACCAAGGTAGCAACTCACCTCCCTTTTGCTACTGTAAAAATAATTCAAAACACCTGAACCTTCAGGGTGACAGAGAAGAGCAAGGCCTTGCCAGCAGTAACCCTTTATTTGGAGATATTTCATGCAATGCTGCAACAGGAGGATTCTCCTGAACTTTGAGCCATTAAATGAGTTAACTCAAAACTTCTTTGAGACACACAAATGAAGGTTCCGGCTGCAACGACAGTATTTCAAGTACATGATTTTGGTTATTTTGCATTTCTGTTACATAGTCAATATACTTATTGTGGTGGTTTTTTGGTTTTTTTTTTTTTTTTTTTTACTTGGAAATATCTGATTTACATTATTTAAGTTAAGATTTTTAGTCAGTGTAAACCCTTATATCTGTATTCACTCTCAAGGGATGAAAGGTGACTGAGAACATGGTGCAATGGCAAGGACTGCCCTAGTGTGATTTTGCAATACAGATGGAGGGCATGGAAATGTTTTGGACTTGCTCTGAGTTACATTCTGAAAGCATTGGCTTACAAATGCACATGAAAATGCTGCTTTGAAATAAGCAACATATTAACAATGTATAGTCTTTCTCAAAGGGGAAAAAAAAAAGTGTGGAAAAACAAAGAGCTTGTAATATACCCTGTTACCAAAAAAAGCGTGATTTGTTTGTTACTTAATATATGGCAATTCTCTGCAAAAGGTTTCAGACTCAAATTTATTTTTACCAATGCCTGTGATCTCTTTAGAAAAAAAGCTGGATGATAAAGCTAGATCAAAAATATGAAATTTAAAACAGGTGTTTTCTAAAATAACATTCACTGAATCCTACTAATTTGAACTCAGGAGAGTGCATATATACACAAAAAAGTGAACTTTTTTTTTCTTTAATTGATCTTTGGGACTTTTCTCTTAATTTTGCAAATATTTTTCACCCTGCATTTTCTTTCCATTTGCTTCTCTATTGAAAAATAAGACTTGAGTTTCCACAGTATTTAGTTCCACTATCAAAGCTGAGCTCTGCTTTTTATGCAGTTTCCTGTCTATGCATGTCTCTTAAGGATTTCAGTTCTATTTTATACAGTCCATACTGACAAGACCTCTGTTTTGGGAGAACTGGGACAAAAAGACGTTCTTTTTGATATAGAAGGTGTTTTAAAGATATTATTCCATCATGAAAGATAGCCATGCAGAAAATGCAGAATTTTACATATTCACAGAATCTGATAGTTAAAATTGGTTAATAATGAATTTATCATTATTTAAGCAAATTTATATTCTGGACCTGCCTCTACATTTTGAATATTGCAGATATTTTTAATATCTGATCCCTAACTATTTCCTCAAAGTTGTCATCATTTCATTAGACTATTTATTATTATAGTCACTGAAAGGCAGCTATTTTATAATAATTAGCACATCTTCCAACATAAAAGATGAAACTGTCTCTTAGAAAAACAACAATGCTCTACTTCTATTGCTACTTCTACTGCTATTACAATTCCATTGTAGTAGTCTCAAAAAGAGGAGCTATCTTCTTCCTCCAACTACACATTTTGAAAATTATGAAAGAAAGAAAACATTGTTTGCTACCTTTTTTTCCTTTCCCTGTTACATTTTTTTCCCATGGTGGTGTGAATATTCATGCCATCTGACATCTATAATGCAGTCAAATAATTTTAGAGAAGCCAAAAATTATATTGGTCATCTCTCCTTCTTTCCTCTTTGTAATTAAGATCTCACTTTAAATAAAATCTTTCCATTTATAAAAGTAGGGATTTAGTTTTGATAGCAATAAGGTGTCATTCAGAACACTTCTCTGCATTCCCACAGTGAATGCAGAAATTCATCTTGACTTAGTCCATAAATGCCCTCTGGTGACTATCTCAAAAAATGCAAGGAGTTTTTCCTTTGATATTACTTTTTCAATCACCTGCATGGTAGCTCAGCCAACTAATATTGAGATCATAATAGAAAATAAGCAAACGGAAATTTTAGAGATTAAACTTCTGTGTATAGAAGACTTTCTTTAATTTCTGTTTGGCTTGTTAAGCCTGAGGTTTTAAGGGAAGAAAAGGCAATACTGACCTGATGCTACTCTCATTCCCATGGATTTAAAATGCGGTTCACAAGAAGGATGTGATAGAAAATCTTAACTTATTTAGATAGCAATTTGAAAAATAGAGATGCAGCCAACAGATCAAAGAGAAAGCTATGCTGAGAATTTAGAAATCAGAAAAATTGTCCATAAAATAAACATTAAAACATTTTTTGAACTAGAAAAAGATTTATATAAAGATCAGACTAGTAAAATGAACTGAAAGTGCTTTCCTCAAAATTTCAGGTAAACTACAAAATTATTCATACGTATTAGAACCTATTAGTTGTCTCTTTATCTAATAAATCTCCCTGTGTATTCCGGATCATTTTCTTTAGGTTGTGACAAAATTGCTGCATTTTAAACCACTTCATCACCTGTGCATTGAGAGCACTTAAAGTTATTGTTTATTCTTGCAAAGTGTCCAATCTTCATGTCCTGGATTTTATCAAGCTAATACAAATTAATTAATTAATTAATTAATATTTAAATTTTTCCCTTGTAAACTTTATAGGAACAGTAGAAAACTGTCCAGCTTATAAATATGCACTGCCAGCTATTTAGTTTGCTCACTCAGTTGAAAATTTTCCTCAGAAGGGTTCCTCTATTTGACAGCTCATCCAAGGCAGTTCTGGAAATATTTCTAAAAGAAGGTCAAGGTAATCTTTCCCAGTTAGTCTGAAGATGCAGAAGGCAGCATGAAGGCAGTAGCTCAGAACTATCAGTAGTTAAGAAAACTAAGAATTTTAGAAGCTGGAAAAGTAAGTAAAATATGCCATTACCCACCTGGTGGCCTGGTAAGAAAAAAATGTAATTTTCTGCGTCAGTTCCCACCACTCACTTGGACATTCAGTAGAACAGATCAGGTCAATAAATACACACATGTTTTATGCTTGCATTAGAAACATTCTAACCAAACACTGCATGCCCTAATAGAAGCTAAGAAAAACAAACAGGTTAGTCTATCATTGTTTAATATTTTTCCCAATAAGCATGAGAAATGTAATTTAAAGCAAGAGAAAATGAGTTGAATTTGCTGATACTAAAACAAGATAGACTGAGTGCATCCAGAAATGTTCAGCAAAAAGTTCATGGAATGCTTTTGCAGTAGTTGGTTTGATCCAAAACATCTGTATTGAAAAATAATTTCAAATTTATTACAGCTTTAACCCCATTACAATAATACATTCTAATATGATAGAACAAATGTATAAACAAAGAAAAAGTCATACCTTGCAATTCAATTCTCTTTGGGGAATCTGGCCAAGAACAAAAAACCCATTGTTATTCCATGAGTTAGCAAAGAAATGCTCTTCTTTTACAATGCTCTGATAATATACCTAAAGAATAACAGCACTCAACAGTCGCATTGAGTACAGATTTGATTTGCTACATTATTTCAAATGCATCATTAAACAGTGAAAATCATGTCTTATAAAGATATCTTAGCTGTGTCAACAAGTTAATCTTAAGAAAAAGGTTTGATTTTTCCTGTGTGTGACAATATGACAAATCTTAATGTTTCCTAAAATACAGGATTTACTATACTCAGTGTTCCTAAACCTAAATATGTCCCAAAACCTAGTTCGCTTCACAAGCATAAGCACCATCATGAGAGACAAAAAAGAACCCAATACAAAACAACCCCCCCTCCCAAATAAAAAAAAGACCCAAATCCCTAAAACTGTGCCTGTACTGCTGTAAGTACAAGTGGTAACATAGATCGTGCATGTTAATTTTCACTATTTTAGAAGTTAGCTAAAATACCAGAAAGGCTCAGTAAGCCTTAGTATTGACTGAAAAAAAGAAAAAGGGTGGTTTAAGTGCCCCATGGCTGTTCCTTTCCCTAAGAAATAAAAATAACTTCCTTTAGGACTCGGTGTTATCTAGTGTCAGGGCTTGGAATATTGAGATAGGCAGAACTGGATGATCTTTAAGGTCCCTTCCAACCCAAACCATTCCAGGATTCTATGATTCAGTGTTTGTGCAGGAGAAAGTTGTAATAGGCAGGCAGGCAGGTAGGTAGGTAGGTGGGTAGAGGGCTCTTTAAATCTTTCAAATGCACATAAAAGTAACTCCTATAGCCATGAATTTTACCATTTTCATCTTCGTGTTTACCTAGTTTCTCATTTTTAGGTAAATTCAAAAGCTGTAGGAATTTCTTTATAAGATATTTGCAGGTTCTATTGTCTCTTCCTGTGTTTTTGTCACATATTTACCTTAGTGTGCTGCTGACAAATAATACTGCTTATTAGATATGACAGGTGGAATAAAAATATTCCATGTAGACTGTACCCTGGAAATGATCAATAGCTTTATTTTTACATTGCATGTATTTTTGGTGTGTCATTGTTATAGACAAAGGAACCCTTCCCAGTATGAATACCATACTTTTATCAAGATGAATCTGGAATGCTTCCTAGGTTATACATCTGCTTGCTCCATCTAATTTACATATCAGAAGATATGCTGACCAGGGGATATGGAGAGTAATTATATGTATTACAAGTTGTTAGGCTACTATTTCTACAACTGGCAAAGACTCATCACCGCCACCCCCTAAATCTAAATAAGCTTCTGGTGATCTGGCTGTCAGAAGCAAGTTAGAATGCTTGTGTGCCAGATACAACTAGCTCTATGTGTTTACATGCTATCATGGACATATTGCAAGGTTGTCACAAGCTAAACATTTTGCCACTGACTAGAGGACGATAGCTTTTAAACATTCTAACATTGTATGTTGCACTTAAGATTCTTTATCCTTTCTGACAGCTTCTCATTTCTTCATTTCTTTACTGATTGTTTCTCATAAGCTGTGTTTATCTAGTTGATGAGCTCTGGACAAAAGCAGTGGTAGAGCCAGACTGAAAAAAAATTAGTTGCTTGTAAGGAGCAGATTGTCTTCTTACAGTAGCTGCTATAGCTGGTTGTCCTGTCCCTCCAGCATGCAGGGACAGTGTCAAGACAGCAGAACGCCACTGTTTGTTCACAATGTGCTTTATAAGTGAAATAGCATATTATAGTGAGGCCAGCACTTCAGGAAGCCACCTGAGTTTTGCTGCTGTGAATGCTGCTTGAGACATGTCCAACAATTAAGACAATAATTATTGGGTACTATAATAGCTTGTACCTTAGTTTTAAAGAATTTTAAATTTTTTTTTTGAATTTCAGCTGTCAAATGGTATTTGTCAGTACTCAGGTCAGTTACTAGAGAAGAACTAGGTTTTGCATATTTCCCCTGAGAATCCAACACAAAACTTGGCTTTTCTTTGTTTTTCCTGCCTGTTCTTTGTGCCCTATCAGGAATGCTGAAACATTAGCCCAGGTCTTTTATACACATGTAGAGTAAGTGTATCGTGTTATACACAGTGAGTGTGAGGTCCAAAATGCTTGAAAAAAGATTAGCAGGGAACATGCAGTCTAAAGTAAGCAGATATGTTGGTTAGCAGAGACTGTGTCTAAGGGGCAGACTGTCATTTTAGAGAGAACACCTTGGGGCCACCACTTAAACCTTTTGGCATGAATCTGAATTTGTTCTGCATTCCACAGGTCAAAGTTCTGCTTGCTACTGACTAAATGAGAAACATAAAATTAAAATTCTGACAGAGATTTTCAAAAGTATCCAATATTTTGAAATGGATTTAAATGCTGATTTAGCATCAGCAACTCAGCAGAAAGCATTGCTCCATCTACTTACCCAGCCACGTTTCCTTCAAAGAAGTAGGACACTAAAATTGTCCTTAACTTGCCTTTAAAGGACTGATAAGCAATGTGAGATGTCCAGCAGAAATGCAGGAGATCTTTCATGTCCATGATGTTGAAGAAATCAGGGCAAAGTTTACCCCAGGTCTGGGTTCAGGTAAGAGTCTTATATTCAATTAAATATAGAGACACTTGGATCTTGTTGCTTGTTAAAAGTGCATGCTCAGAAAAGCACATTTCTTGATAATAGCTTTCCTCAATGATATTCTAGTACACACTTGTTCTAAACTTCAGTAGCTGCTTTTGAAAAATAGTCCTTATCTTTGGAACCATTTGTATAAATGTCCCAATGTTAGTTGGTTTGGCTTGTACAAAGAGAATGACAATAATAACTGCCACAGAAAGTCCCAAAACTATGCTTTTTATGAAATAGTAATCAATATTGAAACCTTGTATAAGTGGTGATATGGTGTAGCTAGAAAACTTTCATTCATTGATTTAAGCTTTCATACACATTAACATAATGACTTCTGCAGAGAAAGCTTATGGTAGTGGTTTAGTGTAATATGTATTTAGTACATATGTTTCTAATCATCTTACTTAATCATCTTATTTCTCCTTAACAGTTGTGAAACATGCAAAACCATCTAAACGAGAGAATGCACCATTCTGTCTGATAATGACAAATATCTTCCATACTTAGATCAAAAGAAAAACACAATAAATTAGGTACACTGAGTTTTCTTTATTACCTTAAGTAGTCAGAAATCAGTCAGGGCCAAAGTATTCCAAAAGTTTAGAGTCCTGAGAACTTTAGAAAGTAATTGATATTGCACTCTACAAGAGGTAAAGAATTTATTTATTTATTTATTTACTTACTTACTTACTTATTCTGTAAGTCACCACTCTTTCTTTATTTCATGCTTTCTGTATATACACTAAGAGATTATTTACTCGATTCTCCTGTCATACTGGTGGTGTGATATCTGATCGTGAGGTGAAAGAAAATTTGAGTGCACTATACAGTCTTTGGGTCAAATGTGCTGCATAGCTCCCGTAGAAGTTCTTCAGCCCTCAGGCTCACAAGCTTTTCTCCTTCTTGTTTTCCTTATTAGATATGCTCATTAGAAATATGAAGTGTTCAGTGTTACCATGTGATCTTGTATCAGTCCAACATCTAGCTTTCAGCATGGAATTTCATTTTTGAAGCTAAGAAAATGCAACATTTGATTTCCTCAGCCAAGGTAACCATGTGCTGGATGTTAGCAGACATCTATAAAAAGCTACCTATAATGTGGAACTGGGCTTGTAGTATTGCACCTAGCAAGAGATTTTAGCTACTCTATTAGCTCTTCATAATTATTGCTGGTTTATTTGCTATATCTGGAGATTATTAAATATTCTACCTATATTGTTTAAGTACCATCCAATATGAGAAATCATATTCATTAATCTTTGAATTGTGCAATATTAATCAAAAAATATTAAGATCATAGTCTACAAATGGAATTTGGTTGTACAGGTGACAAATGCATGTTAATGGCTATAGTACCTTCAATTAAAAGTCTCATTTCAGACTTATAAGATTTCTTTTTATTCTTCAATAAATAAAATATTAAGCAGGTACAAAAATAAGATATAGTATTCAAATGCTGTTTTCTATTATTCTGAGTATTTTCCATGATTGTATTCCAGAGGCAAATTGTGGTGCATTATATTACCATAAGTTTTTCCTTTTAATTTTTCCAGTGTTGTTCAGAAGACTTAATAAGGTTTAATGGAAATAATTTGTGAGATAGATTAGAAAGTTCCATAATTGTGTTTAACTAAATCCTTTAAAAAAAATAAAACAACTCAAAAAAACCCTCCCACATCATTACAGAGTTGCTAGGTATGGTCCAAAAACAGTTGAAGAATTATTTCTTCTTTTTTTTTGAGAAAGTGAATTGCCCCACTATCTAAACTCTGACAAGAAACTGAATTGTACTGAACCTTTATAAGATATGTGCATTAGTCCAAATAACTAAGGAGCTGTAAACATTGATGATGACTTATTAACTGCTTCTTTGTGAGGTGCTACCAAGAGAAGTCACACTAGAAAAGTACTTTTTTCATGACAGTGGTATCTAAAATATAATGCTGTTTATTTTAGTATAAGGTTCTCAGTGTGCATTCCAGATGTAAAAGATTTGTTGTTAAAAACATGCATTTACAGATGTACAATGATCTAAGAACAAGTAGGGCCAAGACAATTCTGAAGGTTCAGACTATAATGAGACGAGTTACCTTTCCTCATTCAGCATTTCTTTTTCCTTATCAAATATTTGCAGTCCCTCAATCCACGTTAAGTATAATTTATGTCTGCACACACACACACACACACACACACACACACACACACACACACACACACACATATATATATATATTCATATGTATTTATGTTTTAAATGAATAAAATGTAAGATATGATCACTTAAGAGAACAGGATACTTTAATTACAGCATTTTAGCAGTGTCAAAATTCTAAGAAACATCTGGAAGACCAGATAGAAGAGAGAAATGTTTAGTTTTGTTATGAATAACACACTAACATACAATTAGGTTTTAATGGTTGTAACTTAACAGAACTGTTGTATGAAATATTTTGTTTAGCATTCATTAAAAACTGCTAATGTACTTGTGGCTTTTCATGGACTATATTTTTATGCATATTATTAGTGGAATACAAATATGCAAAAAACCAAACACTTTGGTGCTATAATGTGAAAAGAAATTTACACCAATCTTATTTTTAATTTGTATGGGAACATTTTTACCACAAATTCCATATTTTAATAATACTATCCCAACTCTATTTTTTAAACTCATTTTGTCACTGTTTTGTAACAGAAACACTGTAAATATTATAGATGTGGTAAACTATTATACTTGTTTTCTTATAAATGAAATGATCTGTGCCAACACTGACAAAATGAATTAATGTGTTACTAAGGCAACAGTCACATTATATGCTTTCTCTTTCACAGTATGCGGTAGAGCATATGGTTTACTCTTAATGGAACACTAGCTTCTCATTAACATACCAGTAGCAATGTCAGAACTTACAAACCAGCATAACAGAGAAATGGAAAAACTTATAAATTAGACCCTTTCAGTATTATTGAGTAGAAAATGACTGATGTTCCAAGGTACAATATTTAGCTAATACAGTGCCCTTTTCTGCATCTTTCTTCTCAAAGGAAAAAAAAACCTCAAAAAAAACAAAGCAAGAAACTCATAACTTTTTCTTGTTACAAATGCAAATATTGGTCCTTTTCTAATTTAAAATGATTGATAGTCTTATCATTTTTAAAAACACGTTTCAGTATTTGTTTTTGACATGCCATGTTTTACGTAAGCTTTGTCTTCTCTGGTATGTACTAATACCAGCATCTCCATGGGGAAATAGAAGTGCTCACTTCCATAATGGATTATCCCTACAGTAGATACAGTTAAACAAACAGGAATTGTAGGATGAGCAATGAAGCTTCCTTGACTATTCAGGGTCATGAAAAAGAAATGGATACGCCAGTTTGTTGGATCGACCTGTGGGAACAAAACAATCCATCAGATTCTCATCAGAGTAGTTGGGTGTTGGCTGCCATATTAAAGACAGTTTCCCTAACTGAAGAAGTTACTAGTTTATGCCCACTGAAATATTTTATCCTTTTTGCCTTATGTCTTGGAAGTGTCTGTGGCAGGACAGCACTGTGTGTGTGCTGTAAGGAGAGAGAATCTAAATTTTCCTTATTTTATGCCTTTAGAGAGAGATCAAGTGTGAATTCTGAGCGTGACTGACTATAGCAACTGCAGAATTAGAACTCTTCTGTATGATTAGTATTTCCAGTTTAAAAATTTCTAACAACTAATCTTTCCCTCTGAAAGTTTAAAAACTCTCTAATAATAAATAAAATATATAATTATGCTGCATTTCTTTTGCTTCAGCACTCTTATCTTTACATCTCAATACAGCAGTGATACAGCTGGACAATGGCCTGGTCATAAGTGGTCACTGCAGGGGTAAGAACTGTCTAAGATTGGGTCAGTTCAGGGTTCCATGAGAACTGAAATCCAAAGCTGAAATTCCAAACATTTGATGCCACAATCAATCTCTAGTCCCTTGGTAGACTGCAAAACATACTAAGGAAAAGAAGCTGCTACATCCCACTGGATTCAGCATGAATGCCCTACTTTTACTCACCATGAAATGCTTATTTCAGCAGTAGCTGTTCCAGTGGATCAGAGAAATTACATAAAATAACACTAGGAGGATCACCACAACCTTGTCCTTTATGTTATATTAGTTTAAAATCCTAACTATGGGTGGGTGTTAGAAGTTTGTTACACTGTGTTGAGGGCACAAGAAAATATTGATTAAAAATTTGTCACAAACTATAAATTTCATGCAATTTCAGACTTAGACATTTAAAGTAACGAAAGACAAAAAGTTTGCTCAGCTTAGTCCACTGAGAATTTTCTTCTTACTTATCATCAGTTAATTTTTGAATTAACTGATGATAAGTAACTTACTCTTTCATTTGTGTATTTCTTTTAACTCTACAGCATGCTCTTCTGTTGTTAGTGATGTTTCTACAAAGAATATTTAATGACTCTAAGCTCCTTAGAGTCAGCAAAAGTAACCATAGGCTGAGGCCAAGCAAGAAAAGGCTCCATAGTCTGAAAGCAAGAACTGTTTATACCCAGGTGCTTGTGGGGGGGTGTGTCTGTGTGTGTGGGTAAATAAACACAGTAAGGCATACTTCATTTGTGGAATCCTATTCTTCCATTGAGAGGAAGTCATCAACAAAAAAAAAGTGTAATTATCAGACTAGCCTAGCTTCTCTTTTTTTCAACTGTATTGTGTATCTGCACCTGAGTGAACCCTTATCTCACCTCATCGAGGATACCTAAGCTGAGTATCAGTTTAACTTCAATAACACAAACTGTTACTGCAATTAGTTCTACACTAATTCGGCAGTGATGTCTGTCCTGTAGATATTTTTGCTAACAGAAGTAGTACATCCGTATCATTTGTAGAGTAGAAACAGGTTAAGGAGGAGGAAGCTTTGCAAACTACTTGAACTTTACAAAACAAAAATATCCCTAAGTACAAATTGCTTGTTAACTCTATTCTTTCACAATCAACCTCCACTAAAGAAGCATTCATTTTTAGCATTCAGCTTTGCACTTCAGCATTATAGGACGTATATTACCATTGAACAGTATTGATGCTAACTCCTTCCCCTTCAATAAAAATAAAGTGCAAAGGGCTGTTTATTATTTCAGTGTGTACTCATTACTTGATCTGGTCACTCCCTCACTGGACTATACCACTTCTACAGGGAGAAATCAGTGTTTGTGAAGAGGTTGCACAATTATTTGTAATTGCTTTACAATACAGTACATGATAATAAATGTCTCTGAATGAAGTTACTGATTCAAAGAGATAATTAAAATGTATGCCTATCTGACTCCAGTTCCTGCCAGCTTTATGTAGCCACTGTGCTGCCAGCATCTTTGTTATGTTTAGACAAAGAAACTCTGTGTGGCATTAACAATGAAACTCTATGTTGTTTTAACAATACTTAAAGACAATTGCTGAAATAAACATTTGGTCCAAGCTGGAGAATTACAATACTCTTGTAATTCTGGTGAGGTGCATGTACTCCACAATGGTTTATTTTCTTAGAAAAGCATTATTTCATTGACTTTCAGCTGGTGTTAAGGCTTAAAGACTTAGCTTAGGCATCATGCAATGCTAGGTATTCTCTTCAAGAGAGAAAATTAATTAGAGAGCAAAGGAAGCCAGCATGCTTATCATTTGATCAGGTCATTGACATAAGTGCTTCGCACTTTTTAAAGCCAAAAGCTGTCTTGTACACCTGCTCAGAGGTCTCATCAATTTTATTTGAGCAAGGCAGTTCTTTTAAGCCAGTCCAAGGAAAAAGGTGGCAATTTTGATGGAGAGGGAAAAAGAGAGAAAGATGCGTCGCAAGCTCTTTATCTTGATCTCCTTGTTTGTTTCTCCACTGATGTATGTAATGAAACAAAGAGGATTTAATCATGGCAAACAGAGGACTATTGGCACCCAGAGGGATCTCATTTTCTCTCTTACAAGTCTATTTCGTTTCAGGTTGCAACATCTTCTTTTCAGCCTATCCACAAGGCCGAGTTTCTTACCTGGGGCTTAAACTTGTGAGGCGTGAAGCTCTTTTGTTTTGACAGGTGCTCTTTGCTACTCCTCAGCCTAGCCTTGGTGCTGCTAATACACAGAACAAACTCAGATATGCTAATGAGTGTTGTTATCAAAATTCTGTCTGCAATGAGTTTTATTAATTTAGTTCACTTTTAATTCCTAGGATAAAGTGATAAAAACAAATTGTGCTGATACAAGACTGAGAGAGAGATGGTTGTTTGCTATGCATTGCCATTGGATTCTCCATCCTTGGATTTCTCCAGTTTCTATAAAATCCCTGGAGTAATGGAAATATCATAAACTAGTGAGAATCAGACCATATAACCTCTGTTACAGAACAGCTGCATACAAGGTGTTTCAAATATGAAGAAAATGTGAAGAAGAAAACTTAAAATGGTCCTGGTGTTTAAATGGGTTTCAAACTCTTCCAGTAAAAAATTCTTTTTCTGCTGACCAGCTGCCATGAGGCTAAGGTATTTTTTGCACATTTTGATCCTTAACTGGTGGAGTAAAAGGTGATAATGTAATATCAACATAATATTAATATAAATAATAATACAATTTTAAGAAGAATAGGTGGACATTCAGACCTTAAAGCTGTGAACGAATATCCTTTCCTTGCCTTGCCTTACCTTTCCATGCCTTCCTCCATCTGCCTGACTCCACCTTGCCTTCCTTTCCCAGAAGGCTGCATCACTCATGCACTCTTAGATATATCTTAGGTACCATTGGATGATTAAAGTCTAAATATTCATTTTACTGTTCTCCATTAAATTATGTGGAAGTGATGCACGCATGGCTCCTTTGTGATTTAGAAGGAGCTTTTAGGCCTCACACTGTGGGATAAAAAGCTGAAGAAGAAAGAAATACTGGATATGGACAAAACATACAAAAAAAAAAAAAAAAAGAGAGAGCTCTCTATGTAGAGAATAGAAATTAAATTCAAGGTACAATATAGCAAAATTATTGGTAAATGCTGATTCAATTACAATTTGTTTGATTGCTTTAGTGATTTTAATCCAGTTTTAGAAGAATGATTATCTCAGTGGTTTGGCTTTTACTTTCTATGCTTTTTTTTTTTTGTACTTTGGAAAAAAAATACTGCTCTGGAACCTTGTAAAAACAAGAATGCGTCACTTCTCTGGAAGTTATTCAGATCTTAGTGTATCTGAACTGTCTATAAGTGGTAAACAATTCTGATAGCTTGAATCTGATATTATCAAAGGTTTTTATTTTTCTTACTTCTAACTTTATTGTATTGGTAAACTTTGGGGAAAAAAATGGCATTTTATTGTCCCACTACTACACTGGCTAGAAGGTGTGTCTTGTCATCCCCATTTCAAATAACTACGAAAGGTTATGTCATAGAATCTTTAAGGATGGAAAAGATGTCCAAGATCATCAAGCCCAACCACTAACACTGCCGACTCTACCACAAAACCAAGACTTTTAGTGACACATCTACATGTTTTTTGGACACTTCCAGGGATAGTAACTCCATCACTTCCCTGGGTAGCCTATTACAATGCTTGGCCATGCTTTCAGTGAAGAATTTTTTTCCTAATAATAATTTGTTTATACTTAAGATATTTATCAGATATACAATATATGCTTTTCTTGATATACGATATATGCCTTTCATGATCATACACCTTTTGATGAACTGGCTTGCCTACTTTGATTAAAGCAATCAGAGGAAATCTAACTAAACCTCTAAGTAGCATGAAATACTGCTTGTCAAAAACTGTAGGGTTGCAGGCCTCAACTTTTTTTCTTGAAAAACTGATTTTTTTTTTTTATCTGTCTGAAAATGTAAGTTTTTTAAACTCTCAGAGAGTTTTTATTTATTTCTTTTGGTGTTTTTTTTGTTTCTGGTTTAGCTATTTTATTTTTTCTGGATGGGTACTCTTGACACTTGAAAACAAAATTCTGCATAAAAAACGTCAGGTGTTGAATATTTAACCCCTCTTATTTACAGCTTCAAAGACTACATTCATACAGACTCCTACAAGGGAGAATGCTCCTTTTTCAAGACTGTGAAATTTGGAAGGGAAATTTTGCTCAGGACCACCAGCAGAGTACTTGACTATGGCTGAACTCTTAGGAGATATTTTAACTTAGAGCTGGAAGGTGCTTCTCTCTCCAGGTTTCATCCTGAGGCCCCATGTTTACTTTGATTAGGTACTTTGGAAGGATGGAGAGTTGAGTGAACGCTCAGAGATTTGACCTGAGATTCCAGAGTTCTAGATGTTGGCAATCTGCTTTCCAAAATAGTCATCAGTTTCTGTCAGTGAATTGGGCAGGAAGGAGAGAGGAAAGCCTCTCAACATTTACCCCAGTTCTGTTATTTTTAGGCAGCTCTGTTTAAAGTCATAGGGTTTTGTATGGGCAGATGGACCTAAAGTTCTGCAATCCAGACTAAAATTTGCATCAAAACATAAGCAAAGAGGAGCACTAGTAAATGTGACAATTAATTAAAATTAGAGAGAAACTGAGCTTAGTAGACTTGTTGGTAAATGTCTGGAGTACAAGGAAATGTGCCTTAAAGTGTGTCTAAAGCCTGGAAACAAAGTGTGCCTCAATGGATTTCAGGTACAACTTGCACTACTGTAGGTGAGCCTTTCATGACTGTTAGATTGGTCTCCAAATCAGGTTTTGGCCAGGATTACATAGACTAAGAACTAATTGAAAAATAGCCCGCTGTTAACCAATCAACATTTTGTTTGTTTGCCTGTTTGTAGGTTAGCTGATTTTTTACACTGAAGCTCTTGAATGTAAGTGCTTTCAGCTTGGGGGGATGATTGAGGGCTCAGCTGATTTCTTTGTCAGACCTGAAGATCAGGGTCAGCAGAAGAGCAGTTCTATTCCAGCATGCAGAATGTTCCTCTTTTCCTTTTTCTCCTTGATTAAACTCTAAAACAGAAACATGAGAACAGAAAAATGAACCAGGCAGAAGTTAATGCCTGAAGTTTGTAGAAAAGAGCTGTTCCGTAGGTACTATACCAAGAACTTCCAGCCTCTCAATGAGGATGAGGGCCTTGAAGCTCTTTGCACAATATTCCACCAAAAGGCTTTTCACTTGATAGGGAAGATAACTAGGACAAGATTCTACATCATGTGGAAGAAATTAGAGTGTCTATATAAATCACTTTATCTCAAGTTAAAAAAATCGCAATCGTCTCTATGAGCCTCGTCCTTGTTCCTTTGTCCTGTTGTTTTCTGGATTTCTCATTGAGACTCTACCTCCTTGCTTTTGCACTTTCTGCACACTACTGCCTCTCTGTTCCATCTTAACTCAGGCTAACACCTGAGTGAAGCCTCCTCACAGCAAGGTTGCCCTAGTTGCTCCACAACCCTTCCAGCTTTTTTAGTATGCAACACAATATTCAATTTGACTTGTCTAGGTCTAATTATTTGCTGCTTTGATAGAGTGTTTTATTAATTCTATATTCTCCTTGGAAAAATGCACATAATGTGTGAATCTATCAATGCATAGTTCCCAGAATGTAAACATAATCACATTAGATTGCAAAATCCACCTTGTTTTCAAGTTTAAGATGTGTTTCCCTACTTTCGCTCCTCTACTTCTATTCCAGGGACTGCAGACACAAGACCCACAACTATAAGCTCCAGCTGCTCTAGAAGTGGAATCCCTTCTTGATAGCAGTTTGCTTGCAAATTGCAGCAGGTGGAATGAGAGGCATGGAGCTGATGGGGCATTCTGCTGAGGGAAGACATAGAGTCTTTCCCCATATTTCTGAAGACAGATGAATTTCCAAGATTTTCTAAATAGGGACAGCTAAAACATGGCATTAAATTAAGGATATTTGTTCTTTTTCTAGAACTTTATAATCTCCTCCATTGTATTAAGTAAAAACCAATCCGATTTTAAAAAAGGAGGACAAAACTTTTGCTCCAGTGGAAATTGATTGGATCATTGATTGGGTGCTTGAAGGGTTAAATTGTAAAGCAGAGAGCTCACTTTTCAGAGAGATTTAGGACTTTAGGTAACAATGGAGTTTGAGTTTACTGCTGGGATAGGAAGTTGAACAGCAAGGTTCAGCTTTTCTGGGGGAATCTAAGAGTAAGCCAAGAGGCCAGAAGGTTAAAGGGCAGTGCTCAGGCTTCCCATCAGTTCCAGATACTCCAAACATTCAGGCATTCAGTGGCTGGATTCCCTCATGACATTCAGATGAATGGCCAGTAGAAACGAAGAACTAAAGCTGGTCCTGCTTTCAACTCTGTAACTTGTGCCCTCCCCTATTCATTTAAATTGGTGTAATAATCAAAGAATAATTCCACTAAAAGTAATAGGCAAGGAAAAAAAACCCAAACACATTTTCTCAAGTGTCTTTGAGTGTTATTCCCTATATGTTGAACTGCAAGCAGAAATGCAGATAAACCCACTGCATGTACAGAGAGCTCTGACTCCATTGTCTTTTGCCATGAATGTGTGCAGTAAGGTATATTTTGCACTAAATATGGCTTTTTAGAGGAGATAGCTTCTCAAAACATGTAGTTTAGAGTGTTTGCTGAAGCTCAGAGAACAAGGTTTAGTTAGCTACAGCAGTAAGACTATAAGTTAGGAAAGACATGGGCTGTGTAGCACATCATTGTGCAGTAGAAAGACTGATTAATACTATAACATTTATTAAGGACTCCAAGCAGCCAGGGACCAGTCTGTGTGCTGCTTTTGGCTAGGACAAAAAATGCTTTCTGAGTTATGGTTGATTACAAAGACCATGCACAATTTTTTTATTTCCCTTTCCACTGTAGATAGCATAAGGTTGAGAACATCTTTGCTGATATCTCCATTTGCTTATCCAAGCGTTGACTTTTGCCCCAGTTCTTTAATTTTTAACATCATTACACTACTTTTACTTCATTTAGGCTGTTTCTTTGATGTATAAAATACCATTATACTGTAATTTTGCCTCCTGGACTCCTGATGATTCTACATTAATTTGCTTTCAGTGCCTAGTGTTTATTTTCAATTACTATGCTCCTTTTATTATACCTTCTGATTGATTTTGTGTGTTTTTAGCAATGGCTTCTATAATTTCTGATTTTACAGAATCTTAGCATGGTTGGGGCTGAAAAGAAGCTCTGGAGGTCATCTAGTCCAATCCTTCTGCAGGCGAATATTCACCCAGAACGGGTTGCACAGGACAATCTCCAGGCAGATTTTAAATATGTCCAGAGGAGGAGGCTCCACAACATCTCTGGACAGCCTATTCCACTGCTCTGTTACCCTCAATGTAAAGAGGATTTTCCCCATCTTCAGACAGAACTTCCTGTGCTTCAGTTTGTGCCTATTGTGCCGTGTTCTGTTGCTGGGCACCACTGAAAAGGCTCTGCCCCCACCTGCTCTTGAAATAGTCCTATGCATTGATAAGATATTTTCTCAGCATGCTCTGCTTCAGGCTGAGCAGGCCCAGCCCCCTCAGCCTGTCTTCATAACTAAGATACTCTGGTCCCTTAATAGATTTTTGTAGCCTCTGCTGGACCCTCTCCAGGAACTCCGTGTCTTTCTTGATCAGGGGAGCCCAGAAATGGACTAAGTACTCCAGACATAGCCTCTCCAGGGCTGAGGAGATGGGGAGAATCACCTCCCTTCCTGTTTAAGTAGAGAAGTTTTTTGTACCTAGATTTTACATGGGCACTTGCATGCTTCAAGAGAATTGTATCTAGTCTTTTCATCACAGTTTTTAATGCAGAGAAATTGATTGCCCCCACATGTTTTCATGGCCTGGCTTCTCTACAGTGAAACATAGACACAGCTCATAACTTAACCCCATTAAAATGTCAAATTTTGAGCCCTCGCTTTCTTTTCTTTATTCAGCTCCCTTAAAGTTCACCATGCAACCAATGAACAAGGGATAACGCGGGTGTTTTAACCATGCCAGGAGGGGCTTCCATGACAGAGTTCAACTGTCTTGCAAACAGCTTACTGGAATGCTTGTAAAAATTGATTTTTGATAGCTTCTGGTTGTATTTGCAGAAGACAAAAGATTTATTCATAATCTCATATGAAAAACACGAGTTTGACAATAGATATTGATAAAAAGGGATTTTTTTAGTTCATTGGTTTTAGGGCAGGAAGTGATGGGGGAGACGTTAAAAAAAAAAGGAAGGAAAAAAAATTTTAAAAAATCTGTAAACACCAGATCTATATAATGGATTTTTTTAAGCCAAAGTACATGAAATTTAGCTCCCTGGATGCTGAAGTAATATATGTAAGACTAGTTACTATGATTCACAAAGAGCCGTCTTGCTGCTTAAGTACACTTTCAGTTTCAGCAGCTGTTTTGATTCATAATCTGTGCTGTAGCAAGGTTTATTTTAAAATACCAAGCAGGAGACAGGGCATTCAAACATCAATTACTTAACCGAGAGGATTCAAAACCTGAAGTGCTTAAAACTGAAATGAAACACATGGCAAATATTTTGCTTCCTGTCACACTGGGGATTCGATCCTGCAAGCTGTGTGAGTGCAAAGCTCCAGTTTGTCTGCAGTTAACAGGTGAAAATCTGACATTGTTGTTGTCAACCAAAATCTTTCCTTCACCTTTCACAGACCCAATCCGACCACAGAGATGCTCTCAGAGCAGGGTAGGATAAGGTCTCAGAGCCTTTAAATTCTTGTCATTTTAAGTCAGATTCCCTTAAGGCTTGCAAATATAAAATCATTTAGTCCAATTCTTTAGAGACATTGGAAGGATGACAATGTCATACCTTCAGCCTCTAGGAAAGAGTGTTTAAATATTTGCATTTGGCTCTTGCAGCTGTGACTGGGGCTAGTCCACTTCACATCAGCCCTTCTCTGACACTGCACTCAGTCTTCATGCGAGTTAGTGGCAGCCTATAAATGGCAGAATAAAATAAAATTTAAAAATAAATAAATAAAGCCCCCAACCTATTACATATGGATATATATTATACCCCTATATCCCCTCAGTCCTATTTCCAAATCAGTTTATACTTATCAGAGAGGAAAATGTTGCCCAGAATCTCCTAGCCTCTTCCTGTGTTTGGTAAATCCTGATCTGCCAACAGGAGAAAAAAAGTCACTAGTGATGCATTGTGCAGGATGCTTGCACCATTCCCGGGATTGCTGGCATGCGAGGATTGCCTGGATAAATGATATGCAGGATCACGCTCAGACAACACCTGGAATTGCCAAAGCATTCAAACATAGAGGTGGTCCAGAGGAACTTATACGTGGCATTCAAATTATTTTGTTAATGGTGCCATCTCCTGGTAGCAATTTGCTAAGCTAATCCTTGCCCCCACAAATTTCTTAGAGTTTCTATTTTAATACCATACCCCTGAAGAGAGGTAAACAAAGTAACTTAGATTGCTTTGTCTGCTAATGTCTGTTTTCTTATTTAATAAGGAATATTCTAATGGGAAACAAGCTTTTATCAAACAACAGTGTATTTTAGAACAGAACTTTCAGGACATAGACCCAATGCTTTTGGAAAAGATTATTTTTTTCCTGCTCAAGTTGCTTTCATTTATTTCTTCCATAAGTATCAAACAATATAAAATCAAGTTAGATGATGCTGACAGAGAGGAATGAGTCTGCCTACCAGTGCAGGTCCTAAGGCCCCACACTTTGGGCAAGCAATGGTGCAATTCTGAGTGGGTTAAGAATATCTGACAAACAAAGGAACTGTACACTGGAAAAGACTGATGGCATGCCTAGATCAATAAGAAATATGTCTTCAGATTTCAAGTGGGACTCGGAATGTTTGAATGCTGTGTCCAGAGCCTTACAAGGACTCACTTTTCAGATCTAAGGAATAAAGTGTGATGGAACTTAGAAATACTAAGACATCACTGCAGAATAAGTGAAATATACAAGTAATGTATCTAATTCCACGATACTACACTGGGGAAAACTGTTTTCCTGAACTCAATCAGTAATTTCTTTCACTGATACAGAAGGATTAGTACAGTTGCACTGTGGCAAAGATACCATAAATTCGTTTTCTATTGTTCTCTTTCTGTTCTGGCTCTGCCAGACTAGGCTGTTACTGTGAAAAAAAGATGCTTAACTGAGATGCATCTCAATGCTTTTAACAAACAGAAAGAATATGTAAGATGGCAGTCTGATCTTCACATGACTTCTGTAAAGATGAATAAAATAGAGTTTGCAAAGGGCTTATATACTACTAAGTTCAGAACCACACAGTAGGAAACTTGTGATATAGTGTCTGTAAACTGGAAAATTTCCTAGCAAAGGTGAATTTGGCTTTTACTGTCTTTAGATGTCATACACAAATCTCTGTAGGATGACAGGTTAGCTACCTTTGAAGAAACATAGCCTCCTGAATGTGTGGGTAACCTCCACTTAGAAGCAGGAATCAACATGTATTCTGTGTAAGGACTTCATTGTTGCAGATCCCTTTTTGATGTAATATTTGTTTTTCTTCACATTTCTATGCTCAGAAGCCAGCACTAAATTTACTCTATCCTGTACTTGAGCAGTGCTATCATATTCCACAGTTTAATCAGCCAAAACCACTGTCTTTTTGACTGGAGGAAAGCAGTCTTGAATTTTCACTTGCCACCTATTTTGTCAGGTTTTTCCAGGCTTCCATCCTGTTTCCATCCTCTCAATCTTCCCCGACAAAGAGCAGAAGGAGATGCAAAGTTAAGCCAGAACAAAACCACTTCTAGTTTCCCCCGAGAAGTGTAAAGACTGTCCAGCAGAAAGGCTTTGCAGGAAGTAGGTCTTATTCAATATATTCATAAAGGACCCAGCCATGGCCAGTTTTGGGAGCAGGCCCATAAGAATCATGCTGGAAGATATTCCAGAAGAAGAGACTATTTCTATTACCATGTGATGCCTAATGTGCAGACAAGCTGAAATGGTAGTCAAAGAAATAGGGAAAATGTTGCCACAAATAGTGTGTTGGTTACAATAGAACAATTTGCAAGGGAATGGAGAAGTGAATTGCACATTTACTGGGAAAGGTCAAATTATGTAAGTTGCTGAATCTTTGCTTGGGGAACTCTAATGACCGACAGATGTGAGCTACACGTTAAAGTACTTGATAATGTTGGGTATCTAGCTGTGCAAAAAACAGCTGAAGACTTCAAAACATCCTAAGGGAGACATTACAATCAGAATGGTAAATAACAAAGAAAACTGTCAACATTTTCTATATATATATATTAGGTGCCAGATAGGGGAGAGTTTAAAGGAAAAAAGAGATGCAGGACTGAACAGGAAGAATATCAAGAAGTAAAAAGTAATCACGTAAAAGAAGTCTAAGAGCAAGAATCAGCTGCCATCTACTTGTAGGTAGTTGAATATCCCATTTCTTTTTTATGTTCCCAAGTGTATGTCATTACAGTTTAGCTGTGGTTTTTACCTTGCCTTTCCAAATATGCTTCTTTTTTTTCAAAGAAAAATAACTTCAATCTAGAGATAAAAAATATTGTGTTCACTTTCTCTGGATGGAATTAAACCAGAATAATTTTTACTCATGAATGCAATTTTTTCATTGCCCAACTTTTCTAAGGAGCTTTCAGGATCCTATTCAAATTGTTTAAATATTTTTTTATGCAAGCTAAGCTTTTAACTTTACAGCCACTTTTTGCCCAACATTAATTATCAATTAAACCGCTAATCATTTTAATGAATGTATCTCTATTGTCTTATGGATTCATGCTTTTGAACTGAAAGTGGGACATTCAGCTGTCTTCCTATGCCGCATTATTTTATAATTTAGTTGGAAGTTGCTGCCTGGAAGTTGCTTGGCAGCACTGCTCCGTGACCTCTGCTGACTAGAAGCTGCCAGAAGTACTATATCCATTTCTAGCTGTTGGCTTTTGCTTCTATATTTAAAAAGAACTTACAGCCTTTTTTATGCAAACGGAAGGCAGGGGGAACCTTATTGTTCTGATACACAGAGTAATTAACAGCAGTGGAAACTCCAAAGCATTCTGGCATCAGACGGAAGGAGTCTTAGTACCTATCTCAACGCGAATCGCTGCGTTTTCACATTAAAAACACCGCGGTGGGCTGGCGCTTACATCCGCGCTCTGTGCCG
Organism: Haemorhous mexicanus; assembly: GCF_027477595.1. Classification (NCBI taxonomy): domain Eukaryota; kingdom Metazoa; phylum Chordata; class Aves; order Passeriformes; family Fringillidae; genus Haemorhous; species Haemorhous mexicanus. The sequence goes on from NC_082346.1 coordinate 38,360,593, forward strand.
AAGGCTTTGCGAAGCAGCGCCATGGGCGGCGCAGGACGGAGCGGCCCGCGGCAGGTGCCGGGGCCGGCCAGGAGGTGGCGAGGCGCGCCCGGGCTCGGGGCCGCGGGCTCGGCTGCCGGCGCCGCCGCCCGGAGCGTCCCGGCCGGCCCCGCCGCTCTCTGCACTCGCTGAGGATGGTTCCTAACTGAACATTACAGCGTAAAAGTAAAGTCTGCAGGGGGTTGAGAATAAGAAGTTTTTAATACATATCTACTAAAAAAAAAACCCAATAAAAAAAAGCAAAAAAAAAAACCCAAAAAAAACCAAAACCAACCAAACCACCACCCCCCCCAAAAAAAAAAAAATCAAACACAAAAAAAAAAATCAAGAAATACCATCACAAAAAAAAAAAAAAAAACACGCCTCAAAAACGTCAAAGTATGAAAATATACTGGTAATGGAGTGAAATCACACAGCCTCTTACTTTGCAATTATCATGCAAATCGGACAACATAAGCTAATAGTTACTGGATGGCTCAGAAAATTGGCAATGCCCTGGCATTTTTGTCTTTGATCACTGGTTTGAGTTCAATCTAAAACTGTGGTATTACCCACTTGGCTCAAAAGCGATTGCTTTGGTGGTTTCAGGCAAATGCATGGTTGTTTGCATCATAAAATGATGACAGCTACTTGGCAAAGCAATTTGAAAGAGGAGGCTAAGGCTTTGTCTGAACAGTAAAGTTGGGCTACTTATGAGAATTTAGTTCAAGTGATAATACTGTCTGGATCTAGTCATACTTGTATATCTATTTTTGTATGAGTAGGGATTTAACCATTACAGTTATAAGATACTTTTGTGCTCATATAAATATGTCTACTTTAGAAGCTGTGCCAATATAATTTTACTGGTAAAAGCCCCAGCTTAGCCAACAAAAGAGTACAAATATTGAGAGAGGATTATTGAGAGTAATAAATTAATTTCATCACCCTTAAGGCTATGAATACATGAATAAGTCTGCTCAAAACCAATTAGAAAGGGAATATGTGAATCAAGATTTTAAATGCGTGTAATAGCATAGTTGTTAAGCATGCAGAATATTGCAGCATTTATAATACTAGTCTTGCATCCTCTGCAGTACCTTGCCTACACTCTGTTGTCTCCTCCTCAGAATCATGGAGTTTTTATCTTCATAGGCTGCCTGCTAGAAGAGTGGAAGAGCTGGAAGACAGTCTCCTTCCTTTGGTCCAAAACCTGCCTGAGCCTCCGCACAAGTGAAAGCAGATCTACAGTAAATGTGGAAGCAGTGGGTCTGTGAGATGAAAAAGGCACTGCAAGGGCTTCAGCAAGGGCAAAGCCCTGAGGCCTTTTGCCCCAGGAACTGGAGCCCAGTCAAAAGATGCTTCCAGTGAAAAACAAGGGCAGTTTTGACTGGAAGACTGGGAAACAAGACACGGAAGAAACTATATTTCTGGTACAGTCACTGACACCTCTGTCCTCTTGATCAAAAGAGTAAATTATGTCACGTAACAGTGCTTCTTTTCTATATAGCACTGTGAAGGATTTTAGTGCTGCCACCAATCATTGACAGACAAGTCTCTGTGTGTATGTTCTTTACTACCTCGAGCTCCACATTTTGCACAGAGTCAGGATATGCACAGGAGGAGTTTAATCTAACATATTCTACTTTGTCACAGTACTTTGTTAGCAATGAGCTGGGAAATTTGTGCTAAACAAGGCTGGAAATACATGGATCTGCCATGACTGACTAGTGCCTGCCGTTAGGACTTCAAGGGCAGTGCCTTCATTCAGGAGCCAGCCCACAGACACTGTGACCTCTGAGGCAGCTGGGGCTGTACTTACAGGGGGCCTGTGTATTTACAGGTACTTCAAATGTGTGACAAAGAGATTTTTGTAAATGGAATATAATTCACATTTTATGGACACAGTATACCCTTTGCCTCCCACAGAATATTTCATCTAAGGGTCTTTGGCTGCATCTAAGTTAACTGGAAATGTGAGAATATACCACTTAGTGTACCTGCCTTTTATTGGCTTTGAGTTCAAGGTTACTGGTCTCTGTGCCCAAGTCATTCATTTACTTTTTTTGTCAGTTTGCCATCTACAAATGTAGTTAAATATAGAAACATAATGAGGAGCTGACTGAGACTATTGTACATTCCTGCATATTTTTGAATGTTGCATTTTCCAAGTGTCAGTAATCCATAAGAAGACTAAGATATGCCAGGATAATATCTGTGTAGGTACCCTTGTACTGATTTTTTTAGTAATGTGAGCTTGTTAAGAACAAGCCAGTTCATGCATGCAAACCTGTGTCACTCCAGCTTTGAATCTCAAACAGTTGTATTCTTCACAGGCAAGGGGCTAATAGTCATAAATTTTTAGAATATATAAAAGTATCGTGCATTTCAATTGTTGCAAAGAGGGGAAGAGGTATACTGGATACCTAGCAGTTTTGCTTTGTGCTCTTCTCTTTCCATGTATGCATTCAGCTTCCTAATCCTACAACTTTGTCTGAATTTCCTGAAATGTAGTGATCTTGAAAGCAACAGTCTGTGGAATTTTTCCTTTTCACCACTTAGTGCCACACATATTCTTGCATATACTTGATCATACTTCCATTTGGCAGATGACAGAGTAAAGCCTGTGGACACATACATTTTACATGAGCATGGGCTTTTAAAATCACCTTAGTTATTGTTTTTATTAAGATTCCTATTCCTAACATGTAGTGATCATCTGTGGTCAGCATAGAGTACAATGCCATGAGCCAAAGTGGCAAGTTAAAAACCGCAACAGTGCCTAATTAGTTTGTGAGGACCTTAAATGCTACTTCAGAAGAAATCAGGAAGTCTGACACACCCAGAAACCCTCAGGGATTCATGCTTGCAAGCGTCTTTCGCTTTTGAGAAATACAGTTAAGCACTCTGACCTGTGACTTCTGGCAAACAGCTACAGCAGCAGAATCCCCTCACCCGCCTTCCTGCCCCTTTTGCAGATGGCAGAGATGGCAGAATGAAGCATCACAGCTCTAATTCACAACTGGAAAAATTAACTTAAACGTTAAGATAAAAACTGTGCTTAGATTCTTCTGAGTGTCAGCCAGAAGAGTTGAAATATTCTATTTTTGCTCTGTTATAAGGCCAGTAACAAACAGCTGGAGGCTGAGACAGTAACATCTTAAAATGTTGCAGCTGTTTACTGCCAGGTCCCTCAAGTCAATTTTTATTTTTTTAACAATATGTCAGTTAAGTTTCCATGTATTAAATTCAGTGACCTAGCTGCTCAAATAACTCATGTTTTTATATGCCTAAGTCAACAGAGGAGCCATAACACATACTTACTTTTCACAGGGTAGTTATTAGGACTCTCTGAAAAAAGAGTCCCCATGAAAAGTGTCAGAGGTCATTACTAATAAGTCACTATTCATCTTGGAAGTTATACAGAAAACTATTTAAGTTATAGTTGGCAAATGTATCATAAATTTATATTGAAAAATAGTTTGTCTTGATAGAAATACTCAACAGAATCTGCCAATTTTTGTCAAACTTTGGCAGCACACACATGCTTACAGATTTTGGCATTTGCCTTAAAGGCACATTTTCATCATGCCTGTTTTCCTTTAGCTCCCCTGGTTGGCACCTTGCCTGGCAGACTTCTGCAGAGTGAGGCCTCAGGTTCTCCAGACTCACAGAAGAGATAGACTCCCTTAGTTTAGGACCTTAGTGCTTGGATGCCCATGCAAAACATTTCATTTCATAGAACCTTTCAAAAGAGCAAGTTTTCAGCCTGAAACTGAAGTAGACTTTAATTAAATTCTTATTTGTGAACAGGTGATGCTCAAGCTTGTCAATGTGCTTAGTAAGGCAGCAAAATAGTTTACACTTCTTATGTGTGCTCCCTGTTCTCTGAAATAAAGCAACAATACATCAAGAAGCACAGACAAATATTAGCTCACTAAGTAGACTCCAATTTCAGCATTGATTCCCTTCAGTTGCTAGAAACAAGGTAAGCAAAAAGCAAAGTGAAATTGCATCCCACTCACATGTCAAATTTGTCACCACTGGAAAGTGCTTGATCTACCAAGAGAGTTCCTCTGGTTTACTTTTGATTTGGTTATTTCCCACCTGGCATATGCATGGAAAACCCCAGGAATATGAGTTTTTAGTTCAGATGTCACAGGTCTGGTGAGGCAGAAGATGGCCAGTGCAGTATATGCCTGACTTCCTTTGTTGAGTACATTTTGATCTATTTTTCTAGGGGAAAAAAAACTTACTAGTTTCTCCATGAAAGTGGTAAGTTTAGCTAAGTTGGGGTGCTAAACAACTACAGGTACTATTCTCTGGAACATCTGCATGAAGTAGAGCTTTTCCAGGTTGCCAATATTTTGGTACATTTAGCTGAATAATACTGCACCATAATTCATAATTATCCAACACTAATCTTTTGCCCAGTCTTACAGACTGAAGAAGTATTATGGAGGTTAACCTGCCTAGTGATTAATTCTTAAAATTTGCTTAGTAGGTTTCTTTTCCTTTTCCTTTCTCCCTTATTTGAAAGGATGCCAAATATATGCATCAGCTTGTTAGCATTTTCCCTATCATGTCTATGACTTCATGGTCCAGGAAAAATTCAGATGTGCAGGAGAGATGTTGGTTTATCTAACAATGTAAAACAAATAATCTTTCAAACAAACCCCTGTTTTTAAGACGAAGAACAGATAGCTACTGCCTTGACACAAGAACAGGATTTGCTGTTTATTATCTCCTGGAGAGATGAGACTCTAGGAAGGCTTTTCAGGAGTGAGGTGTAGAAGGGTAAGAGTAGGGAGGACGCAAAACATGGAAAGTAGAAAATCCATCTGCTTTTGAAGAGATTCTGCTAAGATAAGAATGAGGAGGTCTGATACATATCTGAGACAATGGGAGAGAAAGGCATACTGATGGGAATTCCTTTCCATCCTGTGAGTGAAGATGTGGATGGACGGATGGATGGTGACACTTGGCTGAGCAGCTGCATGACACTTGAGCTGTACAAATTGCACAAGGGCACGCTTTTGCTCACTTTGGTTTAGGTAAACTGGACAAGACACTGGAGAAACTGTTTCTGAATTACCAAAGATTGTAGAAGTGAAAATGGCAACTTCACATAAATCAGAAATTCTGAATTCCAAGTATCTGTTGGATACTTCTCTTCACTCCACAGCTAAGTTCTGACACAATAAATGTGTCTTCAGTTCTATGATTACCTGTACACATGTGCTTGATACGCACAGGATATGGTGTAGCAGAAAAAAAAAATACCGACAACAGGTCAACACTTCTATCCAGCAAAACCACTGTTGGTTTTTCTTCCATGATGCATGTGCAGGAACTGTTTGCCTAATGGAAAATGGTACAGGCCATGGAAATATTGCCAGAGTAGCTCACCATTCCTTTTTCCTGTGTAAAAAACAAAAAAAAAAAAAAAAAAAAAAAAAAAAAAAAAACCACAAAAAAAAACAAACAAAAAAAAAAAAACAAAGGAAAAGTATACAGGACAACACAACCCCAGATTTGCTTCAGTACACTTTGATGCTGATGTGTCTGTTCCATTTAGGCTAGGAGTTAGGAATCAGTGAATTCATCTGTCTGGCTAAAATGCAAACAACTCAGATTTCACAGTGTAATAATTTTGAACAACAGCAGGGAAAAATTTAATGCCTTATATTGGCTAAAGGCAGATTATTTTTTGAAAAGCAATGAATATTGCACAAGTTTCTTATAGTGATGAAGCAAGCTTCAGCACTCAAAAACCCTGACAAAAAATAAAACAGGCACAGAGAGGAAAAAAGCGAAATGTGCCCCCAGTAATAGGAGTTTATTGGAAACCATGTTTAGTGGCTAGTCAGAAAGTTTCTCAGGACAGAAGTTTACTTATACTTTTGTCTCTGCTCCACTGGCAAACAGTTTATTGAAAGTGCTCCATGAAATTGAAAAAGTTTATTAACATAGGTCTGTGCTTAGCAAACTCATGTGCATGCCAACCATTGTTATGTAAGAAATCAGCAGACATTGGGGTTTAGTAGAAGTACTCAATGTTCTTCTTTCTTCACTGAAAGTAGCAGTTTTTATTTTTGTCACCCACCTTCTTAAACATGCTGTTGAAAGTTACAGTGGTTTGTTTTCTCATTAAATTTCAACACTACTGTCCATGATTAAGAACATAGTGCCAGTACGTTATTTGAGAATATTTTGTTGAGAACTACCTTAGCTCAATAGCTAGTACACTAATTGTAAATGAAACCAAGTCACTACTAAAATCCCAACTCACCTAAATTGATCAATATGAAAGCAGAGCTCTAAATCTGTTACTGGTTAATACAAGGGAATGACATAACAAAATTAAGGCACTTCTGTGATATTTGGACTCCTTATGAGCAGTCCTGATATCAGCATCTGAAGAAAGTTTATATAACTCTGGTAATTCTCCTTATTTCCTCTTAGAAAAGTTAGTTTCTTTGACTTGGCCCCTGAAGTACTCATAGAATGGAATAGATATAATCTTTCTATATCCATGAGTCCACCAGTGCACCTGCAAGTGGAATTACTTTTAAATATACTCAAGCACATGCACTTTTACTAACAGAAAATTTGATACTCAGCTCAAGTCTATTTTCATGTTTACCTTATAGTCAATTGATAGTCAAGCTTAAGGCTGAAAGAAAAATAAACAATGATTAGCCAATATTTAGTCTTGTAGGAACATCCTGACAGAAAATATAGATATGGCAGAAAATACAGCATGGCAGAATAGTCGACACATTTGACCTTGCCCAACAAGAGCTGCTTCAGAACATGTCAAAAGGCCATGATTATGAGAGACCTTAAGCAGAAAAGGATTTTGGTTTCTTTGGAAGTGGGAGTAGGGAAAGAAGATGGGGAAGAAGGAGAAGAGATTTATAAATAATTTTTTACAATACTTTTAATTTTTTAGAATATAATTTTTTTTGTTTGAATAGAGGTGCCTTTTCTTCATTTCCTCCAAAGTACATACTAACTATCCATCAGAGGTGCAAAATATAGAGGAAAAATTCTTCTGGCTTTAGTGATGCTATGTATCTGGCAAAAATTTTCTCAGGACAAAGAATGGGTTTATGTAATGAAGAGCTCATGACTCTAACATAAAGCAAATATTTGAGCAATGGAGCTTTACCATATGTGGCTATTAGCTCTTATCTTTGTGTCCTTCTGCCTCTGGCCCAATGCATCTTTTCATTTTCAACCTCAGTCTTCAATACCTATACATTAACTATTTTTTTCCAAGATAGACAATGGCATAGAATAAATTTCAGCTTTTCAGTGAGTTCCTCTGTCACATGTCTTTATAGTGCAGCCTGAATATGTCTCACTGCTCAAACTAAATGGCTTAGCATTGGTAGTCTAAGTGATTGTTAGAAATGACAATTAGTATCTTTAAAGTTTTCAGGGGAAGAGGAGCAAGAAAGATCTGCAGTACCTTGTCAGTTCAGTGGAACTCAGTGGAAAAGCAGAAGTAGCCCATTTCTCAAAAAACTAAAATTCCTTTAATGCATCCTCAACTTCCCCACTCCCTCAGTGTGTTTCAAACTGAGCAAAACCAGATCCACTAGGTTCTTATAAAATATGTGTGATAGGAACAGAGGTTATCCAGCAGCATTTTCCCACCTACCTCCATGCTTCTTAATGACGGATTAATTTATTCTACATACTTCTGATGCCGCTCCAGGGTTATTTTAAACAAAGTTTCACCAATGAACCTATTTTAACAAGACTTTTATTGAAAACATACACAAAGTCAACACGTTATTTAGCTTCTGAATGTACATATTAGAGAATATTCATAATAGAGAAGAATATTTTAAGAAAAGGGGAAATACAAGTGACATGCTGCAGTTTATATTTTACTAAGGCATTTAGGCTTAAGAGCAAGTTATACTGTGTGCATGTGTATCTATATACATAAACATACAAATGCATACACACAGGTTATCTGAAACTGTACAATTCTATGCAATTCATTATTTTTTGCCTTTTCTATTTTTTAGAACACTAAATAAAGCTTTTATCCAAATGGTAGAAGGTGTTCACAGAACAGCAGTTATAATCTACTCTTCAAGAGTTTGCTTACAATTACAATACTAACGATGCACAAAATACCCCCGAGATCTTCCCGGGAAAGTTCTCTCTTACCAAAATTAGGCTCAAGTAAGAAAAACACTAGTTTGCAAAGGCACCGTGGAGACAGGTTTTAATACATTAAATACAACATGAATCATTCACAATAACAAGTTTAGTGTTTCTGGGAACTTTTGTAAATACAACACAGTTGGTCACACAAAAATGTTTCTGTTGATTTGTCTTGGCAACTCAGATATATCAACAGTGTAACAGCATAACAGCTTTGTTCCCATCTGACAGAAAATAATGGCAGTTCTGCAAGGCAAACGTTAAACCTGACCGTATGTATTTATTAATTCCACAGTGTTTTGACAGATTATAGGGGATGTAACTTAAAGGATGCTGACACGCTCACTGAGGGCTTTCATTTCTGTTTCTTCTAGCTTGGTGTTTTCGTTATGGTTAGCACTTGGACTGGTAAGGTGTGCTGGATACTGCAATCCATGTTCTTCCGAATACTGTTCCCACCGGGAGTCATCACTTTCATGGGTGATGTAACGTTCCCCCATTTTACATTCCAGTTCCCTTAAATCTAACCACGTTTGGTAGTCCTGAAAAAGAATAACAGTATTACTTTTAGATTTCCTAAAACAAATTATACTCCCTTCTGCTATCAATAACAATCAAAGTGCTATTAACTCAGCTATCTAAAGGTCATCCCTATTGCTCTAGAATGGAAAAAATCTTATACAAATGTGAAATCTACCTAAAGATATAGATTTCATTTCTAGGGGATTTTTTGATAAATTAAATTAATTGAACTGTCACAATTATAGTGTTGAGCTGTTACAGGTTATTGTGCAAAATGTATGGATATGTATAGATTGCCATAATATCTAACTGAGGCATGGTGGTAAAGCAATTCCTCCCTCTAGTCACAAGATGGATAAGGAAGAAGAAGCATCTTTAAATCATACAAATACATTCTAGTGATCTGTATCAGTCAAGACAGCTAAGTCTGTATCTCACTATAATAATGCAGAACATAAATTCAGCTTGGGCTAGAAAAATCTTTTCTGAACTTGGGCAATTCCTGGTTTGCTCAAAGAAACATATACATCTAAACATTAAGGTAGTTTGGAACTCCATGTTGACAGTCAAATGTAAGGATGGAGTCTCATGCTGTTTAGACCATCATTCACTACTGCCTCTCATCCGTCCAAAGTACGCAAGTTTAATAATTTCTTTTTTTATTCCCAACCAAAGCACACATGTAGCTGCAGTAATAGGGCCAATCCTAGCCCCATGCAGACTAATCTCTCCTCATGATCCTGTATCCAGTTTTCTTTTTTCTCCTCCAACTTGTCTCAGCCTAAGACACAATCCTAACCACATAGCCAAAGCACCATAAAGCCTAAACAAAGTAAATACATAAAGCTTTCATCTTTAGTATTGCATATACTTTGGGACATTTCCTAGAGTCATCCTCCCAGAGAACACCACTAAGTCTCACTGCCCTATAAGGAAAAATAACCACTGTTATCTTTCCTTAGCCTGCAGGTAGGACTCTTCTAGACAGAGGACTCATCCCATCCCTGGCACTAGAGCTGCTGCTGAACTGCCTCATCTTAGTTCACCTCCACCCACTACTAGACAAGCAATAAAAGTGGATCTAGAGGAGAAGGACCCTGTCCTGTCACGTAAGACAGCCAGCATCCTTGCTGTAGGCCTCAGCCCAGACACTTCTGGTCCCCAAAGACTCAAGCAAATGCATTACTAGTGAGGGACAGGAAATCTGAAGGGAAGAAAGCAAGCTCCAGAATAATGTCCCTGAGAAAGGCGGGGTGCAGCATGGGCAGTTACAGCCCTTTTATACCAGAAGGTCATCATCTACTTTGAGACACAGTATCAGCTATAACATACCAAAGTAGGACTCAGTTTCCTGGTTTGATAAAGATTCCTATGGGATTGGGGATTATGCATCTGGTCTATGCCATGCCTGTGCCATGAGTACTTTCCTAGATGCAAACAAAGCTCCCTTGGGAGATCCGACTGGTCTGGTCTCAGCCTATCAATCTCCAGGGAGGGACACATGCCCTGGCCTGGGCTGCCCCCAGGCCTCCCTAGTCCTTGGCTGACAATGCTGGAACAGATCCTGGCTCCTCACTGCTTTGTCTTAGGCCTTAAACTTGCAATGATTTGGCTGCTGCCCGGATAAAAAAAAATAACATATCATATGGTGAGCACAAGACAGAGACTGCTAGCATCTTAAAAATTCCTTACATCTCAGTTTTTATGTGAAGAATTCAGTTGAATGTGATTAATGTATTTTCCTGGCAAGCACACAATTTCATTAGTTTTTGTGATGACTGTGAAGTGAAAGCCCGTTGAATAATTTTAATAAGAAGTGAATCAGAGTACACTGCAGGCAATGAAATAATGTAAGTCAAATGACTACAAGGAGTTTTTTAATATAGGTAATTTTCTAAGTAGACAAAAATGATAAAATATTTTTCAATGTATTTTGACAGCATGTAGCTGTTTAGTATTAGAATCTAATGCTTCAGAAATTAATGAGAAACCATAGGTAAATTGGTGAACAAGAATGAAGTTCTAAGGACCTAAAATCATATTCAGGTTAGTAGATTTTCTTAGATTCTACTGTGCTTAAAGATGAAGATTTTTTTAATATATTTAGAGTCCAAACGCAAAAGAAAAATATGGAATCTTGAGAAATACCTGTAACCATGGGTGGCTTAACGTCTTGTCCACACTGTAGCGCTTTCTCATTTTCACTTGCAATAAATTATTTATGAGATCAATAGCTGAAAAGAAATAATATTGGAAAATGTTAGTTCAAATGCATTTCTTTCAACTAGGACATGCAAACGGAGAGATACACAGACATGGTAGTTGTAAAAAGAGGGCAGTTATCCCTTCTTACTCCAGCTTTTTACAAATTGCAGTCAATGCCTATGTACATGAAGGCGCCCATGCAACCCTTCGTAATGGGATTACAACTGCTTTACCGAGCAGTTGCCTGAAAATAATTCTCATACAGATCCTACTCAAGAGAAAAGAAACTCATGTAAGCGAGGTCTACAGTTGTGTGATTTGACACATGGAGGCAACCAAGGCAACCACCAAGCCACAGCTGAAATGCAAGGAGAAGGTTTATTCCATTGCACAGGCACGGGAACACCAGCTCTGCCAGGCTCAGCTCATCCTGGCAGAAGGGGGGCACTGCCCCCCGATATATCAAGGGGCTGTGTGCACCCACAGTTCATCTCAAGGCTGTGCTTCTGTGATCCCTCTCCCAGCACGAGGCTCAAGCCGGTCTGTGAGAGTGTGTTACCTCTACATGTGAATTCTTCTCAAAAGAGGCAGAGGATGAGCAACACTAGGCATAATAAATGGAGTTTTCCTACACCAACATTTTTAGCAGCAAGGTGCAAGGCCACTTTGAGTAAAAATATTCCCTTGTTGCCAAATCTTTGAGCATTAACATTTACCTCCCAAGAACAGCATTCTTCAGGTACCACAGTAAACAATACCTATGTATATATTTTTCTGAGACTTTCAGTGTCACTTATAACTGACAGCAGCACCTTCCCAGTGCCTGAGTGGAGAAATCAGGTTTCATAAGTCATCATGTCTTGCAATACTATTCTTTTGAACTTTGCTATTCTTTTGAACTTTACTATTCTTTTTGAGCATTGCTTCTACTTGCTAGTCAACAGTTGGCAGTTTCAGAAAAGTGAGAATGGTGTCTTTTACAAATTTCATGACTTCTATGGTTTTGGAGTCAATGATTCACTGAGGTTCACAGAATCATAGAATGGTTTAGGTTGGAAAGGTCTTTAAAGAACTCTACTACCATGGGTAGGGAGACCTTCTACTAGATTGGATTGCTCAATTGATTTTGAACACTTTCACAGATGGGGCATGCACAACCTCTCTGAGCAACCTGTCCCACTGTATCATCACCCTCACAGTCAAGAACTTTCTCCTTATATCCAACCCCTTCCTAATAACCAACCTAAACCTGCCCTCTCTGTTAAAAGCAATTACCCCATGTTCCATCACGACATGCCCTTGTAAAAGGTCTCTGTTCAGCCCTCTTGTAGACTCCCTTAGGTAGTTCAAGGTGCTATAGGGTCCCCCCTGGAAACTTCTCTTCTCCAGGCTGAACAAAGCCAAGTCTTTCACCCTATAGATATGTGTGCTGTGGTGCCTGAAGGGATGAGATCCATGAGCCAATGACCACTGCATGGAACTGCAACAAGTGACCCATTTGGAAAAATCTCTGCAATGAGACTGCTGAGCTTTGAATGCAATTACAGAAAAACATTAAAAAAAAAAGAGGCTATAAGGAAAGGTTAAATCCTATTAGGTGGTGCTAAACGTTCAGCATGAGTTCTGGAGGAAAGTTACTGTTATTCCAGAATAACTGACTAGCCACAAGGAATGATAATATTCCTGCAATTTTTCCATTTCATCACATTATCCCTTGGCACGTCCAATGTATGCTGGTTTACATCTTTATTTCTCTGTTTATATCATGGTGACAGGGAAAGATGGTCTTGAAAGTAACACAGACTCATGGCATCACTGAGGGGCACCGGGTCTGAGACACGTCAGATGAATATTGTTGCCAGCTGGGTATTAAAGGAGCTGAATAATCATCTTGTCTGTTTTAAGAGCATGAGATGGGACAGAATTCTTTAAACCAATCATCTCTGAGGTTGTATTTTGTACAAGAATATGGAAAAGCTTTTCTTTTTTAACAGAGGCTTCCTCTCTGCAGGCTCGATTTGCCATCTAGGACTGTATGCGTGCTTCTGCCATGGGGCAGAGCACAACGAAAACAATGTCCAGGAAAATGGGAATGTACATGGCAGTCTATCTGAATTTACACAGTTAATTTGACAGACAAGCCTATTCTTGGCATTAGGAGACTATCACTAAAGCAGCCCTGACTTCCTGGTGATGAATACTGTCTTGGAAATCAAAGCAATCATGGGAGTGATAGAAAATAAATCTCAGGACTTTTGACAAAGAAAGCATTGCCAGAGGCTCTGAGCCATTCTTTTCCTGAAACAGATGGTCCTAATTTTACTTTTCTATTGTGGACAAACAGATTGTTATCTCCTGACTCTTTTAGCATCAAGTACAGTTAATGCTAAATTCTCTAACTTGTATTTGTTTTGTTCCCTCTCAAAATGCTGGTGAACTGTATGTAGGATAAGAAAGCCAGTGGATATGCAGTAGGACCATTACTAACAGATGCCGTCATTCTTAAAACTCATTTGTTTTTCAAAATAGTGGGATTAATCTTCTTCCTCTTTATTAACAGGAGACATTCTCAGGTTCCAAGCTATGGGGAAGAGATTGGGAAGTCAGTCAGACACAACGGTTTTGATACCACCTATAAAAAAGTGGTGACCATTGTTTTTATCTGGTGTTTCAGAGAGGAAAACATAGTCCCTTACCCACTGCAGTATCAACAAACATCAGCATCTTCTGTAACACTGTCCAATTTACCCTTAAATTCAGCAGTATTACAGTAAGACTTCAGTCTGTCTTTTGATATATAAGCCAGTGCTGAATGTGAATTTAGTAGGGCCACCATTTCTTTATTATTTCCAGTGGTATTTGGGTGTGTATGATCTTCAGAGTTCATTTTTCAATCATTTACTATGAATCTCAGTTTGGAAAATAGGTCAAGAACTTGATGAAAGGGTTGATTGTCCTGGTAACTGCGGCGATGTAGGTGCACATACCCCAGCATGTGCCTCAGTAACTGCCAAGTACCTACTGAATGTTCTTCCTGCCACTGAGGATTGATAATGTCTCTATTACATCCCTTCTCTGCAACCCACTGGAAGCAGATATGACTGTGAGCCTCACAAGTGATGAAATCATACTTAGCTATTCAATCTCCCTCAAGTTACAACAGGATGAGGGGCCCCTTTACCCCTTTCTTCACTTCAGCACAAGGATGTATTACATGTAATAACATATTTCTTTGTATTCTTGGGGGAAATTACCAATGGCTTGTTGAACAGACCAGAAATGCACTGGTCTAGAAAAAATCACTAGAGAAGGTGCACAAAAAAAGACAGGGAAAAAAACCATGATGAGGGTGAAAAGGCAGCTTCCCTGGATGGTTACAATTGTCAGTACTGAGCTGTTGAGAGCAGTTTACACAGACAGTCTGTTTGTTTCACCACTGGAATATTGCTGTCTCTGTAACCAGTTTTGCTGTTTTGTTTCGTTTTTTATCTAGAGTTCTTTTTGCCAGGAAAGTTTTTCCTATCCCTTGTCTCTTAAGAAATAAACACAAACAAGTAAATAAGCAGAAATGCAACATGACCACTAGCAGTACACACGAAGTAGAAACTCAAACTATCTGATACAATTTTATTTGCTTTATTACTCAAAGTTTTCAAACTTAGGTGCAGGAAGAAAACACAAGCTTCAACAGCAAAGAGTATTTGCTACTATTTATCAGGAAACCATGTAATTCAAGAAATGCAACTTGTTGAAACTGTAAGAGTTCTGTCTGAGTAACAGGAGCAAAGATGCAAGTGATAGATACAGGCAGGGCAACAAAAGAACAGTGCAGTAAAGCAACGAAGAATCTAGGAAGTTGTTGACATTGTGAGTGCTGGAATTAAAATGCCTAAAAGACTTGTGGAAAGTTCACTGTTTTCCTCTGTGTTTAAACTCACAAAATCCTCATCCTGTTCTGACAGCATCCTGACAGCCACTATCTTACAAAGCTTAGTCTGGCTTCAATTCATTTAAAATGAATAAATGATTCATGTTGACTCAAGTTCTGAATTTAAAAAAAAAAAAAAAACAAATACATGGAATTGTTTGAGGATTAAAATTTGAGTTTTACTACTTAAAAACGCTGAAGATAAAAATTTGGAAGGCATTAACATTTACTTTAGACATACAACTTCAGGGTGCCGAATTTGGGCATCATCTGTCACAAAATTAAATATTCTGTCTAGGAAGATAAAGCAGTTTTGAGGAGAGAGTAGTAACTACATAGTATTTTTAAGTATTTTCATGAATTTTCACTGATTTTTTTTTAATCGGGTTTTAAAGTAATCTTTATCAGACATTTTAGAGCTTCATAAAATTTTATAGTATTCCTCTGTAAAATCTATAATTAAATAGATTCAGAGGATTAAGAAAGACCACCTATGCTCTGCACACAATCTACAGGAATGCACCAGGTTATCACCAAGAAGGCAACCTGAGTGAAAGTTCTAAGAGCATTATGGAATTGCTTTTTCTAACACTTTTATGGACTCCTGCTTGCCTTTTTATGGGCTCCTGCTTACATTCCATGATAGTGTAAACAGTCAGTCGAGGACTTACAAAGTTCCAGGAGCTGGAGACTTTGTTAAAGGGAATAAACTAGCCAACTACTCCAGTAGAATGAGTACTGGCCTTTTAGACAGGTGATCATTGAGCTGAATCCCCGACAGAAAAATTCAAGGGCAAACTTTAGAAAGCTCTTTATCTCTCTGATTTTAGGAAATATAGCTCTTTAGTTTCAATTCATTGGAAAGAACCTCCACAGTCAGAAGGTTCATGACTCTATACTGCTCATGAAAGTTTATTAACATGGCAAATAATTGATTGTAGTATGGACAAAGTCACAATTTTCACTCTAACACAATAATTGCTTTTCACAGGAATGACTGCTTTAACTCAGCTAGGATGTGCCCTGCAGAAGTTTACAAAATATCTGAAAAACCTTATCACAAACATATAATTTATTAAGTCTTTCCCTACAGATTTAAACTTTTTACATAAGTTATAAACAAGAAATCACCTTAAGGATATTAAAAAAAGCAGCCCTAAATTAATGATAAATTTATAATTGATTAAGAATTTTTGAAGTACACCTAGATTACTACCTACTCTTATTGCAACAAATTTAAGCTGCTTCCACTAATACAGGAGGTCCAGGACTTCCTAGACCCTGGATTTTTCTAAGAATAGGTTAATTGATTAGAGGTCATCATTATATTAATTTTTTCATGCACACAAATCCCTTTCCTGCTGCTAGTCAATACAGCTTGGTTGACAAATGCTCCAGTGTACATGCAGTTATTTTAGCATAAAATGATCTTCAGCTGGCTGAGATTTTCAGGTACAGATTCAGCTGTACTCTCAAAAGAAATCCTTGGCAATTCTCAGCTGTACCCTACAAGAGAGGTTTCCTAATACTAATTTATCCAAGCAAATGTGTAAGAAGAGCCAAGACCTCCTTTTCAATAGCTAGCTAAACATTTACAGAGGCAGAGAGCATCTTTGAGCTATAACATGCATCGACCTCCTCATACTCAATGCTCACTCATTCATGTGACTTTCTCATTAATGTGTGAAGCACTCAGAGTTTCTATTCACATTATGTTGGAAGAAGTATAAATAAATACTGACTCAAAGGCAGCCATGGTATTTATATATGACTGCAAAGAATTGTAACAGGGACACCATGACCAAATTTAATGCATGATAGGAATGGCATTGTTTCTTCCCAAGTTATTTTAAAAATATTAAGTAATGTGAAGCACCTAATCAACGATGTGTGATGTACATCACACAGCCCATCAGGTTAGTAGCAATAGCTGTGCTGGTGGTAGCTGATGAAAAAAGAATTATGAATACAATGTTTCATGAAAATAGGGCAGCAAAATGAAATACACTATGAATAATTCTAATCTTGACACAGCACATTTTAGGACCATACCATTCAAAAAAATAGCTACCACAGTGAAGACATAGTGTATAAAATATACTAACAGGGAGATGGAAAAAACCCATCACGGAGTTCTATCCTTATATTTAGCAGTATTTATTTCTTGTATCATGTAGCTAAGTAAAATTAAATTTCTTGAGATGATGCAAATTTAGTAGACTGAAAGGTCAAAACTGGAAACAAACAGTAAAGCTGTTAAAAACAGGTTCCATGTTTGAGACATGTGAACTTTAAAGCTACAAAACAGAATTCTGCAAGTAGATTCCTCTATGTGAGTATCTAGCAAAGTGCCACAATGAGGACTGAATTAAGTTCTAATTGCCAAACAGCAATTCAGTGAATTTAGAAATCCAGCCTGGCTTGACCAACATTGAAGAGAGAGCAGAAATAGACTGGGCAATGAACATCTACTACAAAAGCTTCCTATCTGCAGTAATGTGTTAAAATCCTATTTAGACATCCAAAAACAGAATCGGGTTTTGGGATGTGTTCTTTTGAAAGAGTGAAGTCACTGGAAAAACATGGAAAAATGCAGCCACTTAGGTAAAAATCAGAATTCCCTATGGAGAAATCTGAGACCTACAAAATTGAAAGGTTTTCATTTTCTTAAGTTATATTTTAATGGGTAAAAGGAAGGACAAAGCATTACACAAAAAAGCTAAATTCATCATCAGAAAGAGTGGGTGAAATTAATCCAGGGGTTATAACATCAGACAGACACATTATGGAAAGAGAGGACTCAGTGAATAACTAGACCATATAAATGACTGGCAGAGAAGACAACTGTTGATGGTGACTTAAAAACATTAAGCCTTCAGAAAATATTATCTTCAAATAAACTCTGTCTTTTGTCTTGGCTTGTGGCTGCAGATTTTAAGAATTGCTATAAAATGCTACAGAAAAAGTTGCTATCGAGAAAACTAACAGTGACCGGAATATTACCCAATATGACACACTTTTCCTTCAAAATACAACTGATCTCCATGTGCTTTTCCTCTGAATCTGTTAGACTTTAAGTATGTTATTTATATTACCATGCAGTTTTAATTGTTATGGGTCACATGTTTTTTATTTATCTATCACCTCATCAGCGCAATTTAAAATTTGAAAAGCCAGTTTTACTTAGAGACCAGTAATTGACAAAGTAACATATATTGGGAATATTAAGGCTACTTTACCATTGATGTTACTTTTCCAGACACATTGTTTACATATGATCAGTCTCATTTTTTTTCTTTTAAAGTTTTGCTACCCTCTGCCTTCTAGCTCACAAATTAATATGCTGTTGTTTAGGAAGTATCAGGAAGAGCATGTGGTGTGCACTAAAGACAAAGTGGTGCTAAACACAGCATAATTCACTCTAACTGCTGTGGTGTCTATTGAATTCAAAGAAATATATGCTTTTCCCTCTCTGATTAGAATAAAAATAGAAGATAGGAATAACTAAGTTTAGCCATTCTTAAACTTTTTACATGAGCAGGGGTCTGAAGAGAGCACTGGAATAACTACAGTTGCAAGAAGTTTTAGACATTTAGCTCTCTGAGTCACAGCAATAATCATGGACATGACAGCTGCTGTTCACCTTTCCTTAGCACGAATCTCTGCAACAGGCACACAGAAGTTCCTTCTTAAAACCTTTAAAGTAATCTGTGTTTGTCCCCTAAATGATCCAATCATTTGTGGCACTAATTAACATGGCAGTGTTCAGAACTGTGATCCAGATTAGATGTGTTAGGACACCAGGACAGGTTTGCCTTTTAACCATGCTGCACTCTCAGAGGTAAGAGAAACTGGATGGAGCCAGCAGGTCCACAGGGGCAGCTCCTGCCCTCTCACAAGCTGTGCAGGAGAGTGAAGCAGGACATGAGGAAAAAATTCCTTTATTTTCCCTAAGTAATACGGAATTTCAGTTCAAAGTTGAGCTCTAAAAATCAGCCTTTTCAAGTAATACTTGGACAGAGATCCAGACTTCAATTCCCTGATGTAATGGAATCTCTTCAGGTTTTCATTTAGCACAATAGAGTGGTTCATCACCTAGCAGTCCAAAAGATGTAATAAAATCACAATGTATGAGCAGACTTTAATTTAGTAATTCATTAAAGTGTGTTTCCCTCCCTTCTGCATGCTTGCAGCCTGGTATCCATCAACTCTTAATGAAGGCTGTGATTCTACAAATGGAGAGATAACACCCAAGTAGGTGAGTTTTCTGTAGGTGCTCTACTGAATCTTCACCTCTGAGTGCAAAAATTGATCTTCTGTCTACCACAGTAGAAACTTGTGGGAGACAATTTCTTGCAGCTTCCCCTGTGTTGATTGCTGTTTGCTTATCTCTAGCGACAGATAAAGCATTGCTGCCAACAGATTCTGTCAGCTTACATATCAAAGTGTGTGGAGGTTCAGGAGAACTTCAGTGTGTAATTGTGCAGATTTATAGCTTTTTTTTTTTTTCTCCAACAGATTTCAAACTTCATCTGCCACTGAGATAAAATAACAAACAATGCTCTCAGAGCATTTTCAGAAGAGAATCTCACATGGCTGTAATATTTAGTAAGCATTAGGCACATTACTCTAAACTATGCCTAACAGGTATGTTAAACACATCACCTCAAAAGCAGAAAAACAGTACTGTAAATACCAGAAATTATAAATGCTAATATTGTAATTCTGTTTGGTGCATATTACAATTCAGAAAATTATATAAGAGTCTGATGCTTATAATACTGTTTCTTTGCTTTAAGACTTACAGTCCTGCAGAATTCTGGTCTAACAAAAAAAATCCCAAAGAAAATCAAATTGCCTAAAATGTTACGTCTGTGGAAATGCTAGTGAAACCAGAGATGCCTGTTTTTTTAAATGCCCTACTTACTTGTGTATAGACACATTTTTAATAGAACTAATTTACCTTCTTTAAAGATGTTCCTAGTGAACTAGTCACATTGTTCTTTTGGTTTTTATCAAAAGTCTTTGATGCCATTGACCAGAACTCGAGTTTCAAAGGTCTCACAGTTATTTCCAAGCCTTTTCCCCCTGCATTAAGTCCCTTGTATGACATTTTCTCACACTGTTCCTGAAATCTCATCTACGGAATTGTTCACTTTTATCTTCTCTACACAAGATATCAGAATACAGCACCCAATTGAAACCAAACTCAATTACTGGAACAAGTAGAACAAGATGCAATAGAGCTGAATGATGAGGTACATAAATGAATATACACGAGACCAATTACAGCAGCTTAAGCTCCCCACAGATTCTATAGCAATCTCATCTGTAGGTGGTTATGTGCCTCCTTCAACACCTCCTGGAGCGATCCCATGCTAGGAGATAATGCCATATGCAGTCTATAGGTGCTCTGTAAGAAATGTCTAAAGCAGCTGATAGCACAAAACAGACACATTACATTACTGGATTTTTTTTTTTCTAAATTCTGTTATGTACAGGAAAAAAATATAAAAGCAAAATGCATCTTTTCTTTTGAGCACTTAAGTGAGAACAACCACAAACAGGTATTACCTTCAAGAGAAATTTCCTTCCATGGATTAGGTGGATACATGAAAGCAGCATTCTGGATTTGGTCGTGTATGTCTTCATCTTCATTGAATGGAAAGGTACCACTGAGGCTTACATAAATGATGACACCCACTGACCACATATCCAGAGATCTGTTATAGCCTTTGTTTCTCAGAACCTCTGGAGCAAGGTAGGCTGGTGTTCCTACAACTGAGCGCCTAAATGATTTCTCTCCAATGATTCG
Source organism: Haemorhous mexicanus (assembly GCF_027477595.1). Classification (NCBI taxonomy): domain Eukaryota; kingdom Metazoa; phylum Chordata; class Aves; order Passeriformes; family Fringillidae; genus Haemorhous; species Haemorhous mexicanus. The sequence goes on from NC_082346.1 coordinate 38,381,268, forward strand.
GGCAAAGCCAAAGTCACAAAGTTTTACCTGTTTAATGAAAAACACTATTGTAAAACATACATTATTTTTATTAGCAAATACATAGCTGGGGAACTTTTATCATCAATTAGTTGCAAGATGCATCTCTACTGTTCCTTCAAGGGCATTTTTTTTTAAACTCCTCTTTGAGAGGAATATTCTTGTTCCACTGAAACAGTAGAGTGGAATAGCATTCCATAGTATCTCCTCTGTTCCTTCATTCCATGAATAAAACACAGTTGTGGATAGGCTCAACAGCTCAGATTTGTGATGAAAGTAGCAATAAATAGTAATACTTTTCATTCATAGCATAAGAACACAGCAAACAGAAAAAATGTTTTACCTATGGCTTTTTCCTAAAACAAGCAACTTGACAAAATTTAGTTCTTCAGCTTACACTTTTATTTTATTGTGGATCTAGTTAGACTTTGCCTCCCTGCAAACTTCCTTGTCTGAGTTTTACAAAGAAACACATTAAGCAGCTTGAAAATTCTCACTTAAAACAACTCAGTATAGGCTCTTCCCTTCCAATTATTGATACTGATATTATTTAAAAATTATCACTAGCACTCATTTTGAATATGGGCGATTGAGGGAAATGATAGATGAACTCTGCAGACTGAAGGTAAGAGAAGTTGATAAAAATACCTTTTAATGAGAAATATAACCAGTCAGAATGTGTATTTAAATATCCTGTGATCTACATGCCATTTAAATTTAGAGAATTAAAGAAGAAGCTCTTGTTCTTCATGAGCCCTACCCAAACTTTCAGAAAAATAATTTTCTTTCTGGAGCAAATCAACCAGCCAAGTAATTTGTGCTTAATGGTGAGCAAATTAGAAATGATCACACAAGTAGCTATATCACGCGTGAAAATCTAGTTCAATATTTTAGTATTATCTAGTTCAATACATGACAAGAGTCAAGGATTTTCAAACATAATGTCTTTATGAAGTAGTTTGAATAAGTGATCAACTTTTTCTTACCTAAAAATTCTGTGCAGAAAGGTCACATAAACACTTACTAATTACAACAATTTATCTTAAGAAAGGGCATTTTCTACTTGCCTGTGGGAAAGGATCAGCTGATGCCAATAACACATTTTCTGGTTTGAGGTCACAATGAACAATATTTTTGAAATGAAGATGTCTTAAAGCAACAAGGATCTGTGAATAAACAAATCAAATTATGGTTGTCTGCTTTATATTGTTTGAACAGTATCAGTGACCAGAGAAGCAAGGACTGGTGTGAAGAAAAACAATTCAACAAGAATGTACCTTTTACAAGAATGTCAACAATGAAAAAAAACCCCAAAAAAACTCAACAAAAACCAAAATACTGTGCCTCAAGTTTTCTTGATGTTTCACTGCATCAAATATTTTTACCTCTCCAAGAGTTTACACAATAAACATCTTTTCAAAACTGGGTTCTAAGTATTTGTTTACTTTTTTGTGCATGAAATCTTTGAATGTAGTAACATTTGCAGAATGACCTTTCATATCTTGATTCAACTAAAAACATTTCACAGAAATAATTTATGATCCAGTTGAAGTCTTTTCTTGATGACAGAAAGAATGGAGAGTGTAATGTGTATTTCTGTTCTGTTACATACACATAAATATAGCGACAGTGTGACAGACATCCATCCTTTTTGTGTGGCTTTAACTCAGCTCCTTGTGTTTGGTCAGGGGCTGACAGAATTATGTCAAAAGTAAAACACAAGAAACATAATAGTAATAGTGGTAGTAACTGACCTCAAATCTCCTTCCAGGTCTATAATTAATTTCTTACCTGAGTAATTAAAAACTTAGTTATTCTCTCTGGCAATCTGCCCTTTTCACTTGACAAGATCATCTCCAGCATGTCTCCATGGAGTTTTTCCATAACAACAAAGACTCTCTCCGGTGTCTCAAACATACACTCCAGATTTACAACCCCAGGATGATGAAGATTCTATCAAAGATAAATACAGCACTAGATTTCTCAATATGATCAGTAGCTTTTATCATTGCATATTCAGACTTCACACCCCCAGACTTCACCTAAACCAGACAATGTTTCAGTATTCCATAATTTGTGTGCCTAACCTGTAGGCAACAGGAACAAAATTTCTAGGTGAAGTACAGGAGAATGTACAAATTTCAAATTAGTTTAACACACATTTTTCTTATTGTGTCTGGTGCTTAAAACTGCAGAAATTGTAACTCCTAGTGTGACACTGCTGACACATTTGGTTTTGGCTTTTTATGGAAAATATGCAGCAAAAATACTAATATTCTGGCAAAGACACTAGAAATTATGAATTAAAATCATTATATTATTATCTGGTATTCAGGGAAATAAATAATGGAGCTAATACAGTAAAAAACAACAGAAAAGTACCTGTAAAATGGCAACTTCATTACGCAGCTGACTTTCCTGTTTAGTTGGAAATCTTAGTTTATCAATTATTTTAATGGCAACATCTCTTCCAGTTTTGCGATGCTTTCCTGCATTAATACAACAAAAGCTCTCTATCAATTAACATGATTAATTATGAAAAGTGTTCCCTTTTCATGGGTTGTACAAATGGACATAAACAAGTAAACCTCAGAGCTGGTTTGCAGATAAGACATTAAAAGTTTTCTGCCATTTCTCTTCTTTTACCCTTTGACAACAGAACTTACTGTCACTTGACAGAGCCATTTAAACATATAAGAAACAAACATATGAGAAACTTAGCTCTACATATCAACAGTATAGATGCAAAGTTAATTTTCTCATATATGTGTAAGCTGCAGCTGCATTCTGTACAACTGGCTGGTTGTAGGCTTAGTCCTTCACTGGTAGCTCCACACTACCAAATAATGAAATATGTGATAGCCTTCAGGCATGTTAGTGCATGTCCCAGGTTTATCAGAGAGTCAGAGACACCTCAGTGAGAAATTTTTTGTTAGTTCTCACTTCACACTGTCTCAAACAACAGCTGTACCCAAATACATCCCCCAAAAAACTGCAGGAAAAAAGGAAAAAAGGAGAAAAGAGAGAGGAAAAATTAATAAGAAAATGATAAACAATTCTAACAAGCTACTGAAGAAACAAAAAAAATGCCTCACTGAAATATGTAAAGAAAAACACAGGGAGGATAATATTTTTTTTAAGCATTATAGTTCTCAAAAAGAACAGAACTTACAGTGTCTATCAATATGAAGCTATTGATAGACACTGACCCACCACTGGGCAGAAAACTTCAATCTGCAAAATGACTTCATCAACACAAAATATAAATATATATTTTGTTGAATGTATATGTCTTAAATGAAACAACAGACAGCTAATTTCTGCAACAAAGCATTTCAGAGTCCACATATTTTCCCCATTCAAGAAATTTTTTATATCTCAAGCACAATTGTACAAGCATACCAAAGCCTTACCTCCATAAACAATTCCAAACTGTCCTGATCCCAATACTTCATCTGGGAAGATCTGGTATACAGTGCTAATATCCTGTTTACACAAACAATAGATATTAAGCCCTAAGAATATGGAAAGAAAATTTGTATTTAATTTGTTTTTTTCTAGTGGGAAGTAGCATCCTTTCAGTAGAGTACATTTTAAAATATATTATCTGCCAAAAATTTCCGGTGTGTTTTCTTACAAGCCATAGTAACTGTAATTGCTGTAAAAGCTGATGAATCCTCAACAGGTTCACTGAGAGGGGTAAAATATTCCATTTGTGCCAGAGAGGCAGCCTCATGTCTCACTATTTCTCAGTGCTGTAACACAGGCTAAAGCACAAGCTGTTAGCAGATTCATTTGGGAGACTCAAACACCGAATCTTGCAGCTCAGTTTTGTTTCCCTGATATTTAACCAGCAGCATATACAACAGAGCAAAAGAGTGTCTAATTCATAATAAAGGCTGTCTTACTTTTTGTTAGGAAAAAAATGGACACATCCCTAGCAGGCAATCTTTTTGCAATCTTTTTCTGACAACTACCAGAGCTGTCCCAAAGCTTTAGCTGGCTGCAGGGAGTATCTATTTTTTCCATCTGCCATGAGACAGAAAGCAAGCAGTGTAACTGCTTAACGTGACTACACGACCTATGTCTAACTGTCCTAGAGTAGAAGAAACCCAGAATTCTTTATGTATGTGTTTTGATACATGCAACTCTTCCTTTGCAGACAAAGAGTTTCATCTTTGTACAACAAAGAATATCTGATCTCTCAGTTACGACAGGAAATGGTATATTTATCAAGTTTTGTGGTCAGTTTTACAAAGTTCAGTTGACAGATTCCATGAACTAGTAATTTCTACACCTGGCCTTTCCATTTGGTAATTAACACCCTACACAGACCCACAGTTAAAGCCTGTGAAATTACCCACACATAATTCTTGCATCTCGAAAAAAGCTGCCACAAAGATTGTTTTTGTCAAAAGTTAAAAAAGCTAATTGTTTGTTAATTTCTTCAAAGTAAGTGAGAAATGGCCCATGGGAACTCCCCTAACACTCCTCTTGAAAAGCAGATCAATGACTTTGCCAGCTTAATCATAGCATGTCTAGCACCAGCATCAAGAGAACACTCACCACGTTTTCTTGGACTTGGCAGTTTGACACAGAAATACTGATGGATATATCCCCTGGGGAAGAAAGCAAAATATACTTTAGATTGCTGTGCTTTTAGTTCAAACATGTAGTAATAGGAAATGACATTCATATTACATCAGGATCTACTGACAGCTCTAGAAATTGGACCAATTAGGTCAGCTCGTTTGTCTACCAGCTAATATAAAATTATACTAGCCCACAAACACATGAATTTAACAACAGCTTTGCAGTGTAGGGAAAAAACAGAATTATACAATTCATTAATAATTTTTTTAAGAGTGAACTCTCATAATAAGCTTCTTACTGCTTTTTCCCATTCTATTTTGAGGCTTTTTATCTCACCCAAGTAACAACTGCAACTAAACTGGTTTTATTTAGTGATTTAATTTAGGGATTTAATAATAATTTTGATTTATTTAGTCACCTACAACATATTTGATGCTATTCAGATGAAGGCAAATACACATTCGAATTAGACTGCATACTGTTACCAGTAATACACATTTCAACTGGCTTAATGGACATTACTAAAACTTAAAAATTAAAACAGACATAATGGAAACAAAACCTTGCACCTGCATTGTAATACAAGAAACACCAGATCCAACTTCTATCAATGTGGAGCTTAGGAGGTTATAGGCATGTCATAAGCATTTGAACTGCAAACTTACTGAGTCAAAATTCAGAACATGCCTACTGCTAACTGCATACACAAAGACAATACTTTGGGAAGGAAAGCATGCTTCTTCCAAGCATGGCCCCTTCTGTCTCCTGCATTTGTGCAGAATCCCATTCATGCTGAGTTTCCATTTGTTTAAATAAAATTTTTGAAAGAGTGTCCCCTACTGTAAGGCCTATACTACACACTGAAGACACTCAGTGTCCTCATCAGCACTAATCCTAGCTGCTGTAAGTAACATGAGTAACATGGCCTATTCCCTTTCCTTAGGAGGACTGCTTTTGGCACAGAATGTTTCAGTTATGGAGAGGTTTTTAATCATTGCCAATTTGTCTTCAAATATATGTACTGCTGTGTTTACATGAAAAAAAGCATGGACAAAGACAAGTCTTAGACTTTGAGCAAAAGAAAGAAGGTTGCTATCATTCTCATTGTCCTCAAGAAATTGCTCTAAAAGTCTCAAACAACCTTAATTTTTGCACATATAACCCGAAGACAGCCACTAACTTGTAGAGAAATTTTTCAAACTTCCCAAGAGGGAGATAAGACAGCTGTCATGTCCAGTCCAGTATTTTAGGTGATTTGTTTAGCTACACTGGACTCAAACCAGGGGCACTAGGCAACTAGTCTGATGGAAATGACATCCAGAATTTGACACTATTTTAAACAAGATCCCATTTGAGAAAGCAAAGGACATTGCTGATCTAATCTGATATGTGAGCTTTTGTGCCTGGAGATGCAATGCCACAGCCTGTTGTATTACTTGGTTTCTGAAGGGCTTGTGGTCTCATTAGCATTTTGTGCTGCATTAATAGCATCCAGATGTCAAGTGCTAAAGTGGGTGCATATTGCAACAAAAGGTCTAATCCAAATTATGTAGACAGATCCAAATTCTCTTTACACTCTCTAGGCTGAACAGAAGTACAGAGCAAGCACAGCAGCACATGGCTATTAGTGAGGAATAGTTTGCTCTGTGCTACTTTATTATCAGTACACAAGACAGATTTAAACAGGTCACATATTTGGTTTACATAAACTGCCACCTTTGCTATAGAATTACACAAAGGTATGTAAATTGGAAGCTAAGATATATTCAGTCCTTTTGGTCCTGGATAACACACATGCCTTGTTGTGCCTAGAATAGCTGTTCTTCACACTGGAACTCTTTTAATCTCAGCATGGGACAATGTCTGAGGCAGCTGTACAGCCAAATATGATGGAAGGGAGCATATCATCTGTGCTACAGTGACCTAAAGACTGAAGATCTGCTTCTGCAGACAGCTGGAAACATAAATTACAGTCAGAATGGGAAAAAAAATCTATCAGTTCTGAAGCAGAGCTCAGAAAATTTCTAACCCTGTGCACAAGGAGGCTGTTTCTCACACCAGCAACACAAACTTGAATTAGAAGCCTTACTAGCTTCATAACTATTTGCTTACTAAAATATCTGCATCTTGTATATCAATACAGATGTCCTACTGTAAACTGAAAACACCTGGATGAGAAACCGTGGTGTTTAAAATAATACGGAAGAAAAGTGACAACCCACGACAGAACAGCCTTTACCAGCTGTGCAATACATCCTTTCAATGTGTGCAGAAGACTGAGCAATGCCCTTTGAGAGCTGATTCTCCTTATCAGAAATGGAGGAAATGAACAGACTTACTGTGCAGGCTGGCTCCTGACCCAGTGGATGCCCCCTTAGGGATGACAGGCATCAGGGCATGCTGTATTGCCATCTCCCACATGCGTGCCACATCAATGCCAACACCACTGCTGATAACGCTGTTATTCAGTGGAACACTTGAGAGGTTGTCTATGTTTTCTCCAACATAATAGACTATATTTGCTGTGCTTATTTCAAAGCAATGAGGATTGGCTCCTTGAGGCAGCAAAGTGAAAGTTTTTGCAGGTTCCAGAGACAAAATTTCAGACAATGGGATTTCCTAAAATGAAAAAAATATTTTACTTTCTGTGCAAAGATTATCAACATAAAGAACTTCAGCATGAGCTTTATTTGATTAGTTTATGATATCAGTTGTTGCCTTTTACCACATGCTTCGTATACAAACAAAAAGCCTCTTGTAACCTAAAACACTGTAACACAGACAACTGTTGATGGTAAAATACTAAATGTTTCTCTTCAAGACTAAATAGAACTTTAATTATTTAACTGGACTTATCAAAGAGAGTAGTGAGGTACCTTCAGAGAAAAAGCAGGGCCATCCATATATCAAGAAAACTCCATTAGAAAATAAAACCTTGTTGACTTCTCATAGAAAAACTTTTCATTTCCATAAGACACATCTTATAGGTCCTCGTGAGCTGACACCTTTCTGATCAGACTTGTTTTTGAAAAGCAGAACACACATACACAGCTTAAATAATGAAAACAAAAACAAAAACAAAACCAACGAAAACCTAGATAGAAGTTACACTATTATTGTACTTTTAGTAAGCATCAATTTAGCAATTTAATCCTTATATTCTGCTGGTATGAAAAGAGGTTGAAAAATATTCCTTACTTTGTAATATTTGCTTCCAGTATCATTTTGAAAAAGTGTAATGCATTTGCTGTCCAGCCTCCAGTAGTGTCGCTTTCTCTGCAGTGAAAAACAATTAATGAAATGTTCATTTTGCAAAAGCACCACTGCCAAAATGTTTCCTTAGTTTGAAGAGATGTACTGAGAACGATAAAGACCCAATTACTATGACAAAATTTTAATGAAAATTTTCTAATTGAATTTAGAATTTATAGACCTCTTATTATTTCTAGCTCTGCTATTTCAGGAATAGCTCTGTTAAAATTGTACAAGTTTTAAAAATTTAAAATGCCATTCTGAAGTCTGCATTACATTCAGCACAATTTGCTGATATACATGATCCTAAAGCAATTGAAATTTCTTTTTGTATCCCTTCTAACACCCCAGCTCACTTTTGAAGGTCACATACTGAAGGCTTTAATCATTTTTTAGCAGGTTAGAATGAAAACAGCCTTTTTCTACACTAAACCTATGTTACAAAAGTCTCAATTCAAGTGGCAGTAAGGTATCAGGGAAAGTGCAGCTGGAAAGTATGGCTACTTTACAGAACCCCTTAACATCATGTTTCACTTCCTTAAGAAAGATTTTTCATTTGACTGCCTATGATAATGCAACAGATATATTCAGATGGTTTTTGCATGTTTTAACTGTCTCCTGTTCTTACAAGCAGTGCCAGTCCTACTTATGATAAGTACTGGGACTTTAGGAATCATAAAAATTGCAAAAAATGCCTTACATGAGTGACTGTAAATTATCTGAGTATTGTAATCATTTGATTCTATACTATAACATAACATTTACTGGAAGACAGGTCTTCTGTAACAATTCTTACCAGTGTGTCCTTGCTTGTATAGTGAACCATCCAACCCTCCTTCATTACTGTGCTACTTCTCCTTTTTGTGTGCTTCACAGACTGTACCACTCTCATTAATGGAATATTGTTGCTGGTTGAAGGGCTTAAGAATAAATCATTAAAGGTTTTTAAAAAGAAGATAACTTTGGACAGAGAAAAAAAAATCTTTAAAATCAGAATACATATATTCACACACATAGAAAATATCTACATTTATTTTAATCATTGTTAGCAGACTTGGTTTGTACACTATTTTGTTTTGTCATTCCAAGTATCTAGAGATTACAAAGGAAAAAGGCTGTAATACTACACAAAGGGAATGCCAGAGACCTTCTGAAGGCTTACAAACACTATTCCAAAAGTATTTCTAAAGATGAGGTAAGAAAATGGGCAAATGACTAGGGCCCTGTCTAGGCTGTGGGAGCCATTGCTCAAGGTTGTGCTATGCATGATTCAGAGCAGTACTTGATCTTGAATCTCTCATAACCTACACAGACAATGTCCATCAGACTCCTGTCCTGTGATCTTGCTTGAGCTCAAACACACAATGGAGTGATGCCAGTTTACAGAGAAGGAAACATGTCAGCTGCCCAGCTGCACACACCCTGGCCAGGCACAGCAGAGAGTCTGCTGGAACCTCCCAGAGAAAGAGATTTAAGCTACTCTACACTCAAAGACTTAAGGCGAAACCCTATTGCCTTGTGGGGTATGCACACTGCAACTTTCTACCATTCAGCCAACACACAGTGAGCTGGGAAGCCATGGGAATGTGACAGCGTGCCTGATGGCACCATCAGATAACAGCTGGTAGCAACCAGAAGCAACCTAGCCCATCATCCTTGCTGTTAGAGTTAACAACTCCTAAAGCAGATTCTGTGCAATGGAATATGGACTCAATCTGTTCAGTCCTAGACATGAATACTTGGCTGTTTCTGGCAGAAATTTAAACAGTGATGCTGCATTGTGAAAACAGAGCACAGCACTGCTTTTGTATTATGCCCGGCTAGCAAAGCTATTGGTGCAGCAAGTCCAACAAAAAAGGGCTGATAGTGTTTAGCAAAAGAATAATATGTTAAGTTCCCAAAGCTGTTGTGACTGTAGATGTCTGCAGATGGCCCTGCTTCACTGTAATGCATCCTGGAAATAAACTTTATGAATAGGTAGTTTCCCATCAAATTGCAGAAAGTACTGTCTGAAAGTTTAAGTATATAACATATACTTAATACCTCTTTTCTGCCTAAAAATGATTTAACCATCTGCAGTTTCTATTTAGTTATTCCTGTGCTGACAAGATCACTTAAAAAATATCCATGGATACAGAAACTACCCTTAGAAATAAGTGCAGAGAGGTGTTACTGGAGGAATCTCTCTTACATAAGTAAAACATGTACCTTAGTTATAAATGTTTTATTAGCACAATTAGGTATTTTTATTTTGAAAACTTGCAATGCTGTCTGCTTCATAAAACTTGGAAATTTAACATGTTCTGTGACAATGATTTAATGATCTAAGCACAGGCTCATATTCCAATGATACAAGGTGTCTACACATCATACATGTATCATATGTATCTATGCAGACAAATACAGCAGTGGTTTGCTGCTGCATGCAGTAAAACTGCATATTGTTGTAATGGATTGCTTTTTATTAGTGCAACAGATGTATGACAGTAACACAGAAATGAGGGAACATTTATAAGAAATAAGAACATATTACTGAGAGAGACTCCCAACAAGCAAAACAAAAGAGGAAATTGCAAGTCAAACAGACATGTGAAAGGAAAATGTTTTATAAGGTATAGATCCTTTGCATCAAGGAAATTACAGTTGAAATTTCTTTAATTCATTTTAGGTTCCCTGACAAGGAATAATCCCTATTTTTTCCATACTTTTTGGACAGTTCCAATAAGTGAATGTTTCTTCTCTTAATTGACTTCTGAGGTACATTGCACAACTCAGTTTCTGTCTTCCTTCCTGAACAGTCATTTCAAAGCACTAATCTATTTTTTAACTTGCTTCAAATTACTACTTTAAGTTTGTCCAACTTTCCTTTTCAATAAAGGCATCTAAAAATACAAACAATCTAGATCCAATTATACCATAGCCACTTACACATTTTTTTTATTTATCTAAATTTCCAGGCACTGCACTGTTAAACCAGGGGAAGAATGCCTTGGAAAATAAGTAAACAATAAATAAATATTTTACTAGTAATTATGCACAAAGAGTTTCACATCACTTTCATACAAGAACAGACCTGTAAGAACTACTTTTGTGTAAGTTTTCAAATGCTACTTCAACTTGACAATAAAGCTTCTCTTAAATTACAAATGCATATAGTCAGTGAAGCAGTCTCACCACATTTCACCAGCACTCCCCATTCTAAATGAGTGAGAACAGTGACCATGTACATTTCCCCTTGAGCCCTAGACATGATTTGTACAAATAAATACAAAGATGGAAGGTATGCTCACTCCCCAGCTCACCTGATCATCCTGTTAGATTCATCGTGATCCAGATCAGCATCCTGCATTTCTCCATTGTCACTATGGCATCCTGTCATTGACATCTCTGAATCATGAGCCATAGATTCCTCCATGTCATCTATAAAGCCACTGTTTCTTTCACTGTCATTGTCATCGCTCCCTTCTTCCATGACCACATCAGACTCAGCCCCAGGACTAAGAAGGTCTGGAATACCATTTCTCAAGTTATTATCAAAAACATGGCACATTTTAAGCTTCCAAAAAACTCAAGTTCTCTTTGGAAGTCTATTGCCCGCATCTAGACAATATAAGTAGACAATTATTTATAATGTGAACTGTTCCTTTGCACAGGAACAGTGTTTTCTGTGAAGCCTGCACAAAATAGCACAATAATCAATACCACTGAAACAGTGCTCCCTGCCATTAGAAAAGAAATACTAAAAAAGCACCACAACTTAAGTCTTAGGGTTTAACTGATTTGACTATGGCATAGCATTAATAGCATCATCCATCTTACATTTTAATTATATTAAACTTTCCTGTTCCCAAATTAAATATGCCTAAGCAAGATCAGAGTAAGAAACAATTTTTTGTTGCATTGTTGCCTGTGAATGGATTTATTTGGAATATAAAATAATATAATATTTGGAACAATATTAGTCCAGTCAGAGGGTAAAGACAACGTTGGTTTCTCTGGGATGTTGCAATGTTTCAGAAATTTGAAGTAAGGTTAAAATCACATGGAACACATCAAATAGTTTCTCCTAGCAACTTCTGCCTAATTGTGTGGAGGAAGGTTCTTGACAGCCAGCGTAGGCAATGTAACACAAGAAGCACCACACTGAATTGTCTGACAGCAAAATGTTTGGAATTGATGGCATTTCAGTGAAATTAGAAGTGCACATCTGAAAAGTTTGTTTTCATGTACAGTAGTCTTAAGATATTTGGACATAAATTATTGATGTGTGATTAAGAGACACATACTTCATCTCCAGCAGAACCAGTCACTCAGTCATGAATGATCCTTCACAGTGCAAAGCTCTCTCTCTGCTATTCCTACAACACTTTTAAAATATCTATTTTCAATAATCCTACAATCAGTTAAAAATAGCTCCTTACATTTTGTATATAATGCATTTACTAATGACACCGCACTTGGAGTTTCATTACTCAACTCTTCTTTCACTTACTATTTTAGGGAAGATCTGTCATTTTGTCCATCACACAGTAGATGGACAAAATGACAGATACTGTATTTTGTTTATTAAGTTTGAAAATAATGTGAACCAAATTACTGACAAAATACAAATGGAATACAAGTCAAAATTGCCTTTGCTAATCCCAGGGACCCTCTACCAATCATTCAGGACACACAATTCAGAGTTCTATAAGGATTCTAGGTATACCATACTAAGAGTATTATTTGGCGTATAAAAGCCAAGTTCTATAATTTTAAGATTGCAATCTTCAAGGAAAATACTTGGAGTAAGCCCAGAATATGTGTTCTCACCACAAGTGACTCTGCACAAGCTTTCCTGAGACAAACTGTCACTTCCCATCAGCTCAGCATCAGATTCACGTGTCAGGAGGAAAGTCCTAACTAAAGTAGCGTGCTGCTTGTGAAGCAAAGGTGGGGAGAGGGCAGAGGGGGTGTGTTGTAGTGATGAAATACACCTGCCTCAGATGGAAAGAGGGACTTTGGAAGAGTAATTCAGAAACAAATGTAAATTTTGTTCATTTAGTTCAGTTGTGCAGAAACAAAGTTTATGTTCCTTCCTGTCTTTTCACAGCACTTTAGATCAATCACAATCAATCTCTAAAACTGCATCAACACAGGAAAAAGTAACTAAATCTGCTTTATCATTTTAAAGCAGATTTAGTTACTTTCTCTGACTAAAAATCTCAGGGAAAACTTTACACTCCTATCAATGGAATTAACATTTCATAGTGCATATTTTAGTTTTTGAAAACCAAACCACAAATTTCCATTAGCAACATTACTCGCATTCCTGAAGTTGTGTTGTGAGATGATCAATGGTTAAGTGAGATATAAATGGTGAAAGGTTAAAAAAAAAAAGAAAAAATAACAGTGACTCCAAGAGTCCAATGAGAGGTGCATCAGAAAGGACATTCAATAGGAAGACATCATCTGCTTTCCAGAAGATCATGTACTTTGTCACATTTCAAGTGGAATACTTAGTACCTGTAGGAATTTTCCTATTGAACATAAAAACTTCATAGTGATACAGAAACACTACTATAAAGAAATATTGTGAAAAATATTAGTTAATATTCCTAATTTTGGAATTTCTTGATGTGTCTTCAATAAAGTAGACGACTGATTTAAAGGAAAAAGAATGCATCATAAGGTAATAATCAACCTCAGAAGCAGTTTAGGCTGACAACACGGTAATATACATTAGAAACCGAGCACTTCACCACACTTCTCATTCCCTTATCACACAGGAAAGTGACATTTTCAAGGCAATCAACAACTCATCTGCAGCCACTCCTTTTTTCTCCACTACTGTCTGTCAAGCCTGCCCGTACACCCTTATACTTAACTCAAAACCAGCAGCACATGCATGGGAAAATCAGCAGATAGTCAAGACCTGATTTGTGGCAACCGGTATGATTAGTTTTATGCCATCAGTAAATGGTGGATTTTTTTTCTGAAGAGCATTCCTAGTTCTTCTAGGTATGTTTTTCCTTCTCAGGAAGATCATCCATAACCACTTTTATCTCCCTTCACACTAAAAGAAAACTTTGTGCTTCAAGCTGACAGGCGAGTGCCAACTTCTCACGTGTGGCTTTTGGCTTTCCTCTGGCATTCTGCTCTTACCAGGTGTTATCACAGGCCCATTTTGCTGCTGACATCACATCTGTGGCACAGCTTAGCCTGTCTGCCAGTGCTACCTATTTGGAAGAAACACTCCAAAGGGATGGTGTATGGGCTACTCACAGCATTACTCCCACACTTCATCTTCGACATACAACAGAAATATTGCAGAGGAAAGGCCACTCCCAAGCAATGGAAAAATGTGTGTTTGTGCACGTCACAGTTTTACATTTCTTTTATTTAACTGATGGTTTAAACAATGACAGGAACAATTGTTAATGCAACTTACCTCCATTAATGGCAACTTCCCCCAGGCAGTTATTTGGCACTTTAGGAGCACAGCGTTTGTGACAGTTGAATCTACAGTCTGATAAGTGAAAAAGAGATACAGCCAAATGATTTCTTTTTCTGTGACACAATTATATTTTTTCCTGCTACCCAGCCTATAGATATTAAGCCCTATGATTTAATTAATACAAGTCGTATGTTCAGAGAATGTGCACTAGCCTGGCTCCATGCTGCCTGTCAGTGGAAGGGAGAGGATGAAGATGCTAGAAACACATTTCTGAGGGGAAAAAATGCCTTTCCAAGGGTAGCTGGGTGGAGCAGCACTACAGCAGCCAAAGTGGAGCTCAGCTCATCTAGGCGAGTGATGAGGAGGCACAAGTGCTTGGCTTCAAAGCCAGAGCTGCCCTTCCAGTGAAAGAAGCAGAATGGGCTGCAGTGTATCAGCTGCATTTTAAGGGACTGACTACATAGGAAATACTGATGACTGAAAATTGAAACAGGAGAACCCTAGCCAACAATTTTAAGTGAGAAAATATTTGGGTTTTACATCACAAGGCAACTTCTGGACAGCTTGCAACTACGGGTTCCTTCAGCCCTTTTCCTATTTTTCAAGGGTTTTTTTATTTATTTCTTTCATATGTGTAAGTAGCACTTCATTACATGTCATGGGAATTGCTTCTTTTGATTTTTGAATACATTTTACTTAAACTAAGAGCTGTAAGTTACTAACACACCAGGAAAACCAGAGACAGAAAGGAAAACATATTCTAAGGCTGTCCATATCTTGTAATTATTTAAGATTGATCTAAACACCAACTAGAGGTATAGAAGTGCCAAACTACAGAAAAATTTTAATTTTTTTTTTTTTTTAATGAGGTTAATATTTGCTTAGGTCACCAGGATTCAAAATGAACTGAAATAGGTGATGCTTTGATAGATATTTTGCTGTAGTTAAATTGCATCAGAATCACACCTTAAGTTAAATTAATGCAACTTTGAATTTTGGGGGGTTTAAAGAAGTAACACAAAGTATACTGATTAATTTTATGATAGTTATTATTTATTGTAATAGAAGTAAGGTGATTTTAAGCCTCCATTAGCCAATATTCCAACCCCATAGCATGCACAATGCTTTGTATCTACAGGCTAAGGCTGGCTAAGGTGAGATTGTAGCAATCTAGGCTACAATCCAAGGGGCCTGACTCACTTCAGTACCTACTAAGGCATACAATGCCATGACACTTGAGAGCACATTAGTCACACTGAAAAAATATGGGTTTAAATTCTCATATAACCCCATCTTATTTTACTTCCGTTACAACTTCCCCAAAACACTGAGCTGCTGAGGCTCAGGCATATGCTTCTTCAAATCACACACAGGACTTGGTAGATCAACAGCAATGAAGATAACAATATGTTATGTTAGTCCATTATGTTAACTATTCTGCTGTAAGCACAGGTTCACCTATGCCAAATACAAGATCATTTACACCTGAATGAAAAATGTGAGCTACTGCACATACACCAAAGGGTAAGAATGAACAGCCATGCAGCCAGCTCCTATAGAACACCAATTACTGTAATTTTGACTGCAGCTTAATCCAGTGTAATTGTACATGTGCCTACACGTAGACAGTTCAGGGAGGAAATCATGAATAAGGCTACACAGTAACCACTCAAACACTAATTTATTAATTTTATTATGCTTAGCGTTTATGTTCCTAACGGACATTTACATACCTTTGCACTGCAAACCCTGTCTAAAAATCCCTTTGAGAAGCTTCTTGCAGTACTGGCAAACTGTTGGACGTGTGTAGGAGTGGATGACAAAAGTATGAGGCACTTTAACCTTTGACAGTAAAATCTTGTCTAGTTGAATAGGCCGTCCAATGTAGGACTGTGAATTTGACCTCTTCTCTCGCCCAGTGTATGATTCTGATGGTGTCTTTTGCTGTAAAAGACATAAAAAGGAGTTTTGTATTCATTTTTTTAAGAATATCATATTCATATATTCCCTCTCTTCAACAACACTGTCATATGCCAAAAAAAGTCGTGTAAGTGCCTTTAAACACTAATAGAACATGCATCATGCCCCTCTCAGACTGCTTTTGAAAAACTTGAATGGTACTGAACAAAACCTTTGCCAACACTTATATACTTCATATTGTGACTGAAACAGGTTCTTAGTAAAAAAATTAATCAAAATTAAAATGCTCATTAAAATTTCTCAGAAAAGCATTTTACATTCTGATAAAAACCATTTTTACCTCTTATTTTCTGTTTTACATCAAAAATAACTTTTATAGGCTATTTTTTGTATAAACATTAAAAAATTATTACATTATTCTATGTGCACATAGGTTAATGATAGAAAAACTATTTATTTATAATTTTTGCTATTGCTAACCTTACCACATTTAGATTATGCACAACAGATCACAACAGGTATTTAAAGGTGTGTGTGTATATATACACACACACACACTTTTAAATACCTATTATATGTATATGTGTGTGTATATATATATATATATAGATGGGAGACACACAGTTTGAGGCATGAAATCCAGAGAATTTCTGGAATAAACTAGTTACCATATTTTCTCTATTAAATTTAGATGTACATATGATAATTAACCCAGAAAACAACTTGCCTGGAAAACTGCTTTCTCCTAACACTTGCCCTAACCAAACTACACCCACAATTAACACTGAAAGGAGAAAAAAAAAGTGAGGAAATGCAGCTTGATTATTTAAAATACCTTCTCATTATCATCTACAAATAATCTGATAACTGAACACTAGAAAACAAATCACTCAGAGTGAGCCTGCACTGTTCTAAAACTGTAGTAGCTGAACCTTCAGGTAGACATTAACTTGAAACTCTGCTTAGATACAAACACATAATGCTATAGAAATTCCTCCATCTGATTGCTATTTCCCAGTCATGAAAATATAGAAAAAAATATTTTTGTATGCTTCTATCTGAGACTTTTGGAGTAAAGAGGAATTGAGAAGTCATTTTAATGGCAGAAGAACCTAAGGAATTAGTTCCTGGCTTTGCCTTCACAGTGCATTTGCCATGGGAGGAAAAAAAAATTTCTTCCTTACTAAGTTCATAGAGATTTCTTGCTGCAAAGATGAATTCTTTGATTATACTGTAGAATTAGGTGTCTCTTCCAAGAGTCATAAAGATCCACTGCACTAACTTAGTCCTTTAAAATAAATAAAAAATATGCAAAATACATTGTATGAGCCAGGTACATATGGCCACCCCAAAGAAACTAGATTGAAAGAAGAAAGCATCTCTCTTTTCTTTATCACAAATAAAACAGGAAAAACTCTGAGTACATACTCTGATATTCTGGGTTTATTACTTCCTGAGGTCTAAATCTTCATGCTCTGCAAAGCACACATGCATATTAAAAAACCCAAACAATTAATGTCTCAAATTGAGATTAAATTTCTTTTTTTAATATTTGTTAACTAGTAATAAAATATTCGCCTAATATTTCTAAGGCAGATTGCTCTAAGTTTTACGAAGTCAACATCACCAGGCCTGCAAAATGGAAGGCTGAAGAATGAGTCACATATTCTGCACAAACAGCATTGCTCAGCTAGTATGAACCACCTGGAAATTACAGCCCTCAGTGTCTGTGGACAGGGAAAAGCTCACAAGGAGCAGTGAGAAACAGATGCAGTTCTTGCAGTTCTATGTCAGTGTAGAATAGAAACAATTTTGGTCCAGACTGATTCTACTTCATAGTCCTAGTTCAGTGCTATACAAGTTATAGCCTCAAACCCACCCTTATGACCAGAAAGTCAGCCCTAAGTTTGCTCTTCAGCATCCACAAGAAGAGTTTTACTTGTAGCATACTACAATTAACTGTAAATATTTTCTTTTTGAATAAAAAAAATTCCTAAAGGGTTCTTAATTCTAATCACTACTTGTAATGCATTAGTCACAACACTATGCTCTCTCTTTCTTGAATCTGGACATTTGGTGGACATTTTGTGGACATTTTGCATGTAGTGATTCTAGTCTCTTAAAATGAAGTTTAATTGAAAAGGAGTGAGAATATGTAAGGAAAAGAGTTCTTCATAGTGCTTGATTTCATTATGTCACTGTAACAAACTAATATTTCAGTTTACCATTCTTATCACTAGAGCAATTGCTTGACAATCTTACCCTTGTCTGCAGTAAAAGTGATCCAAATATCTCCTAATGCCATCATCTCTCTTAGAATACTGACTAATGTAATCTAAATTAAATCTATTTTCTATGATCACTCTTTGTCTTCACTTTCCAAATTATTGCCTAATCAAAAATTATTTTGGCAACTGAATACTGCTAAAAGCAAAGTCCAAATTACTTATACCTAGGTGACTTCATGCTTAAAGGATTTTAGAAAGCTGGTTTGGCTGTTTTCCTCACCAAATGCCTTGCAGGTTTTATAAACTTCAGTAGTGCTGCTGAAATGTACTGAGACTCATCTTGGACAGTCAGGATTAACAGAGAGAGATGGTCTTCCCTACAGCTTTGGTTCTGACCTAGATGTCTGATCAAATCTCAGGTGTGGTACAGTACAAGTGTGGGACAAATTATTTGCTATATGTTTTGCTCAAATTGATGGCAAATTTTTCAGTTTTAATGTGCTAGTGTATGTTTCTGAAAAAAATGTCAGGTCGAACAAAAAGTGAATTCTAGATGCTCTACATTGAGTTGATTGTTTCTGAGATAACTCTAAAACAGTTACTCATCATACCATCAGCCTTGATCAAATAGAGTTATCATTAATAAAGCTTTTGTCGTGTTGTTTGGTAGGGTTCTTTTCTCAAAATTTGTATTAGTCAATGCACAGTTATAATTTCTGAAATAATTACTTCAAGTCTCATTTCACATGGCTGTGAAGTTGCGTTCCTGAACAGACAATTAACTGAGCTTTTGTTAGTAATTCATAAGTGTTCTCTACAACTCAAGTAGTAATACATACTAAACAAAAGATAAA
This sequence comes from Haemorhous mexicanus, assembly GCF_027477595.1. Lineage (NCBI taxonomy): Eukaryota > Metazoa > Chordata > Aves > Passeriformes > Fringillidae > Haemorhous > Haemorhous mexicanus. The sequence continues at coordinate 38,400,569 of NC_082346.1, forward strand.
ACACTGGAAAACCTACTGTTAAATGTCAGTCTCCAAGTCAAATTTATAGAGAAAAGTATTTCAGCTTTTCTTTGCCATTCCACAAGTGCTGGGCTGCTACATGCCAGCACTGTAGCACACCATGTAAGGCACGAGCAGTTCTCAATTTACACTGACTTCAGGTCAAGAGGTAAAGCCAAGTTTCACCTTCTCCCCTGCTAGAAAAGACATCAGAATTCATGGATCTGGTCTCACTCCTGTATGCCCAGTCCTGATATGCCTGACTCCATTCCCTCCCTCTTGCAGCCAGAGGCAATGTGCCCCCTGGGTCCTACTCAAGGGGAGCAGGGGAAGGGAAGATGGTGACAGATAATTCATGGCAGCTGGAGCATCTTCCACACCCTCTGACGACTGACTGATTAGGAAGAGCACCTCCTCCCTCTTGCCAGATAAGCTTTTCCTCCCAATGTTGTCCAAAAGTCCTGTCAAGATCCCTCAACACTAACTTCTAGCACTCCCAGCATCAGATGCCACAATTTTAAGCCCCTGAAAGCACAGGAAACCAGGAACTATACTATTTTCACTGGAAAAGCAACAATCTCCTCCACAAAGCACCTTCTCCTTCAGCTGGCGTGCCTGGTTTGTTAGAAAGATAAATGAGTTTTTCCTGGTAGCCAGCCAGACTACTGACTCAGCAAGTCTGGAAACTTCCCAGGAAATGATTGCTTAACCAGATTACACCATGGAAACTAACAGCCTGCACAGTTCCAAATACTAAATAGTCCTTTAGAACAATCATCCCAGCAAGGTAATCTATACTTTAAGAGCTCAAGAGATGATTTTTCAAGTGACAATGAACACCAAGAAATATGTGCATATACTGAATGCTGGACTGTCAAACTAAGCCAATGACACTGATCACATCCAGATACTTCAATTATGTTTTAACTGTGAGAATATCTAATAGAATCCAGTCTGCTTACTCTTACTTTGGAAAAAAAGAAAGTTTGGTTTTTTAATACCAAGAACGAAGATGTGACAATCTTTTCCCCAACATGGGGCATTCCCCGTGACTTTCATTTAACTGATGGTTTGCTCCTTCTTGTTCAATTTCTTTGAATTTTTGGAATATACTGAATCTCCTCATGTGAGTTCTGGTGAGCTCTGTTGAAAGCTACTAGAAGACACAACAATTTGCCTACATTACCCAGAAGCATAAAATCATTGTACAGTCATAGCAGGAAGAAGACAGTCCCCCAAAGGTAAAAATACGCAGCAGATCTTTCCTGTCTTTTCTAGTCCAAATACACTGCAAAATGCAATTAAGAAACTGAAATAAACACTGATTTCCCCACCAATGTAATAAGTTGTTCCTATTACCTGGATGAGTTTGACCATCTTGTAGCATTCCTATCTACTCCTTCCAGGCACAGAAACCAAAGAAACTGCAGGGAGATGCTGAAGGGACTAATGGGAAGCAATAAAAGCTGACTGATGGACCCAGTGGGCTCTTGGGAACAAAGACAAGGACCGGCTCTGCAATCCAGCTGCATGGGCTAGTCTAAAATGCAAAAGAGACTGCTGTTTGCCTCACCCCTTTTAAAAGGCTTTGACAGTCCTACTAAACACATCCCAGGGATTCTGAAAACCTTTACCAAAGCCTTCATGTTCTGTAAGAGTCAGAAGGCAACTGCTTCCATTTTGGCAATCAAGCTTGTGGAAACATGCTCAAGCCAGTAACCTTCACTCAGAAGAGAACAGGCTACACAACCTATATGCTACTAAATATATGTTTTTTTCAAAACTTACACCAAGGAGTGCTAACCTTTTGCAGGCTCAACATCTAAGAAGTGTTGCAACATTATTCCTGTAGTTTAAACTGAGATATTCAATCAGAAATAACAAAAGTGTTCCTACAATTATGAAATGTTTGCCTCAACAAAACAATAAACTATTACAATCTAAGGCTTTTTATTTACTTAGACAACAGAGAAAAGTGATGTCTATTTTAAAAAAACAAACAGCAATAACTGTTTGGATGAAGTTTCATTTTTAGTGTTGAAGCAGACTTGTTGAAACATGCATTTCCTTCCTATATAAAAGGCAGAGGATAAAGCCTTAATATGTTCATACACAATTTCTTCACAGGAAGCTACTGTCAAGTGAGGTGCTAGATATCTATGTAACCACAGGAACTCTGTTTTTAATGCAATGCAAATGTTGACTTTCTTTTACAAATTAAACTATGTGACTGCAATTAAGTGAATTCAAAGAAACAAATCTTCAGTTAAATATATTGAAATACCACACTTAGACTGCAATCAACTGTGTTGTCTTTCAAGGTTTCTTGCACTCCTCTCTAAGTCAAGTGTATGATTTAATCCCACAAGCATCACAGTTAGATAGCTATGGTCTGAAAAACATTTCACTTTCCCATGTGTAAACACATCAAAGAACTGACTTGAGTACAAGCTGTTTAATATTAAACTATCCCCAGATGGCTATTATTATATACGCCCTTCTTCTGCTCAGACATCAATAGCAGCAGACAGTGGTTTGAATGCTCTGTCTGTAACCTGCCTTGTTTTGGAAAGTACCAATAGAAGATTACTGGGTTTCAGGAGGCATTGTAAGACTATGCTGACTCCTCAGAACCAGAGGATTACCAAAACAAAAGCTCTTTCTTTTTGGATTTGCTAGTACCAGCAGCCATATTAAGACTTACATACCACAAAGCTTTTTTTCCTGCAGCTTACAGACACAAGTTTATTTAAAAAACACTAGGTTTTGTTTGATCTTGTATAATGTACTTCATAATTTTAAGTATATTAATTAATAAGATATTTTCATGGAAGTATCATGCAGTATTAGAATGCCCACATCAGAAGCCAGACCTGGCAGCTTTGTTATGCCTGCTGAACAAAGCTAATAAAAAGGGGAAAAAAAAGCACACATGATGATACAAAGGTATTATGACCAAATTATAGTTCAACACAAAACCCTTCAGATAGTCTTTGCACTATTCTGATTCATCTTATCCTATAAAATCTTGGGGTTCCCCCTCCCCCCCCCCCAATGCCTGTAAAAATATGTCCCATCTGTCACTGTCTGTAAAGATGTAAGGATGCATACCATCCTTACTGAATCAGGGATGGTAACTGCCAGGTCTTTAGGCTTAACCACAGACACTGGTTTGGAAAGCTTTGGCTCTGGACAGAAGAAATATAGACAAACCTACTCAGTGAGGCCAGCTCTAAGTGTGGGAGCAGTACTGTGTTACCAATACAGAAGAACAAGATTATACATTGGAAGGGAGGGAAAGCACCCCTGACCACACCTAGGCCACACAATGGGCAATAAAAGGTTGTGTTGATTCCCATTATTCCTCAAAATAAAGTTTTGGAATCTTGTACCAATCCACAATAACACATATGATCATAATGATGTCTCAGAGATACGACAGGGAAGTAAAATGTGTGCAATTTTCAATATGTGCAAACCTTTTTGCTAGTACTTAGAAACTAGAAGAACTTAGCTCCTAATTTTCCTTAGATGTACCACTTTGAATATCATAGATATGCAACACTTCAAGAGAACTACATTTGAAATACTTTTTGATTTTGACCATTAACTTGTTTAACTATTTTAAGCTATTGTAAAAAGGCAAGAAAATCTAAAAATTCATAAAGGATTGTGGAATTAACACAAATTCCTATATTCAACTTTCAGTGTCAGATTCACTGAGTTCTCAACTCTTAGCGACGTTTAGTGCATGACCCTACATTCACCTGGTGCATCTGGCACTAGATCAATGTGAACATTACTTGGGATCAGTTTAATTACTCAAAGCCGCTATTTCATCTTCTATTATTTTTAAATAAACTCTAGATTTTGGAGCAAACCCCAGGAGCTCTATCCATAGGCGTTTTAATTAAACATATGGGCACACTGAAAGTAAATTCCCATTCAGACAGAGAGGAATGTGCAGTGTGTATCACTGTGGGAGCATGGAAAGGTAACCTGAGGGTGACAAGAATAAAACATAACAGAACAGTATTAATTCACAGTTAACTCAAGTGCCTTCAAAAGAAAATATTATTTTTGCCTTTGAGGATCTTTGGTCTAATGAACTCTACTTCTGCCATTAGAAAAGGACTTGTAATTAGAAGTGGTTTAAGGCACCAAGATGCTCTCAGCTGCAACATCCCAGCACTTTCTTATTCCCTCCCTCAAGGGCCTTTTTTTTCCAGTTCAGTGAGCTGGGGAGGGAGTCTCTACACAAGACTCTGTAGGGACTGGAACTGGGAAGAGGAGATGCATCTTCTGTAGGAGGGTGGAAAACAAAGGCTTCTTAGAGTGGCTATTTCTGAGTCACTGGAAACAAGGACTCCTTATTTCAGTGGGCTAAGACAAAAGGGCATCTGTATTAAGTGTTGGGTGTGAGGGAAGAAAGAGAAAACGGCCACACACGACTCAAGACGACTCCCTTCCAGAGCACCCACTGTCCTAGTTCTGCAGAATCACTCTTCTATATATAGCTAAAAAGCCTCAAGCCATCTCTGCTTATAACAAATCTATACAGGCAAGCAACACCTGGTGCTTTGTATTCTGTCAGTGATACATAAATAGTCTTTTCAACTAAAACTATATATATTTTAAATTATTTAGCAAAAAAGAACTGTAAATCCTGATTCTTCATCAAAAAGCAAAGATAATATGTAACATTCCACTTACCTATGCCCCATGAGACACATCATTCCTATTTTAAAGCAAAGCTCAGCTAGACTTTTTCTGAGAAATCACTTCAAGTGTGTTTATAAAATGACCTTACTATATCCGTTACTTCTAGAAAACAAATAAAACTTCCCAAAATAATGGAAACATATATTAAAAAATAGAAAGAAAATACTATTGTGTCATATAAACGTATTTTGAAGCAAAACTATAGATAGCTAACACATTTTCTTTTCACAAGAGGAATACAATTTTGTTTTTCCTCCAAATGCCTTTTTTTTTCGACGCCCACCTTTAATTACTGCTACTTTAGGGTAAACCACCATCATCTAGATTGGTGAATTCATCATTGATCAGACAGCACTGCATTTAGAACTCAATTATCTTAGATATTTCAAAAACTGTGGTTTATATATACATGTTTGTATTGCTTTATGGATATTCTGTGGAGCTGGAATTCTGGGGCACACATAAGAACGTATGTCTTTTAGGAGGAAATAGAAACCTCACCCCTGGAAGGGTTCAGTGGGGCTTTGAGCAACTGCTCTAGTGGAAGATGACCTTAACCATTGTAGGGAGTTGGAAACATATGATCTTTAAGGTCCCTTCCAACCTAAGCCATTCTATGATTATAGGAATTGAAGTTATTTATTTCAAAGAAATAGATGCTTGGCCATGGAAATCTTCATTTTAGAGCAACAAAATATTCCTCAGACTAACTAAGTTGTATTTCTAAAATGTAGTATTTTTAACATGGGCATCCCAAATACATGCTGCAAGGGAAAGATGCCAACACTTCTTAGTTTCAAAAGCTTTTGAAACTTTAAAAACAAACCAAACTTCTCTAGGAAATCCATACTGAAAGTCAAAGAGAGCAACCCTTGAAGTTAATCACCAACTTTGTTTTTTATTTTTATTTAGACTTGACACTCTTTTTACGTAGAGCTGTAACTTATTTGTACACTGTACATGGCTATTTCTACAGAAGTATAGAATCCGGGACTGTTGGGGGGGGTTACATTTTTAAATTCCACCACAGTCTGAAAGAAAGAGCTACCCCAATGGTAGTATGGTGTCAAAAGTTTATTGCTGGTGAGCATTTGAATGTGAGGTTTGTTCAGCTCAAAAAGAAAATGTTTATTTTCTACATTACTCCAGTAAATTACTAAGTCCTGAAAGTGAAGTTAATTTTTTTCCCCATGTGTTACTATCAGTATAAAATAGGGCTTCAGTCTAACCAATGACCTCTTTCATGCCTATGAAATGCAAAAGTCACTTTTGTATTGAAATATTTTAATGTTTACAAATTTTACTGTTTAGCATAAGAATTATGATCTTCACTTTGGAATCTGGACTGTATTAATCTGATTTAATTCCTGCATGCCTTCAAATTCATACTGATAATCATGAAAGAGGATGCTGCTAATAGCATGGTAGGGAGTAAATTCAGTACATACCTCATAGCCAGGGCTGACAGGAGACTGACAGGCAGTTGGAAAGAAGAAAAAAGAGAACAAAGAAATAAGGGGGAGAAAAAGACAGAAAATAATGTTATTTTAGAAGCAAGCATGAATGTGGGATCATATTATACTCTCATTCTTTTTTACAGAATAAATGCTTAAAACTGCATTTGAGCTGAGACATATAAAAATCTGGGTTGCATTGTATCCTCCTAGTTCTACTTTGTTTTTAGGATTTCTGTTGATGAGTTTTACACTACTAAGAATCAAAGGAAGATTTTATTCTTTGGAGGTAGATTTTTAAAGCTGTACTCAAATACAGTCCCCATTCAATTTTCAGGTCAAATGAAATGTTTTATTGGCTAATGAAAACATTTATACCCAAACTGAAACTGTTTCTGTGGTTTCCTATGAAAGGATAATTAAAGTACAGGTACATTTTGCATGATTCCACATTATCCTGCATCAAAAATTTTTAGATTACAAAATTTCATAAGATGGGGCACAACTTATTCACTTTATACATGCCATTTCTCCAGAAGGCAAGTTTACATGCTGTGTCTCCTATCAGGTGTACACAACATGAACAAAAAAAAAAATAAACAACTCAGTTTGATAATTACGTCTGTCAAAGATCTCCAGAAATTATTCTTTCTCAACTGCTCTGACTCTACATGGTAATTAGGGGTAAAAATACATTTATTTTAGTTCTATTTGTAGAACTGATAGCTATAACAGACATTATATTTTGTTAGCAGCGATTCACGTAACACATCAATATTATTAATAATAGTACACTTTTATGAACAAAGTTGATGTTTTTCAGTATATTCACACAGACTGTAGAAAAATGAAAGACATTCCAAAGTGCATGTTTTGATTGGCATCACCATATAAACTGCCATAAAAGTTATCTCATAAGCACTGCAGAAGAAATGAGTCCAAAGGACAGATCTGGCACACGAGAACTGACAAAGCTCATGGCACTTAAAAAAAGCAGGGTGGGAGGGCAGGAATGGAAATACATTTAAAGGAAAAAAAACTAAACAGAACAAAAGACATATAGAAGCCATGTGTGAGAGCATTTCCAAAAACCTGGTAAATGATACCAGGATTTCATGAAATGAAAGTGAGATAAGAAAACTATTTGATTTCTCCAGGCCCATCCCTTTACCTACTGCAACTATATTTTCTTTGGGTGTGCACGTGTTTGAGCATGTGTGATGCTCTGAATCACCAACACAGGGACTCCAATGTTTACAAGGTCCCAGAGAAGCATAGCCTGCAGTACAGCCTGCAGACACTTACTGCATCTCCTCACTGGCAATTTTAATGCTGTCAAACATTTTGAAATATATAGCTTTGCAAAACAGGTGTTTTGTATAAGAATGTGTCAGCAAAAAACAAAGTCATATAATTTAAAATGTTTTCACATTGAAACATTTTTTTGCTACATTTTAACAGTACAGTGAAGTGAATATTTATAAATGGTACACCAGGATGCTCACCCATACAATTTTTTTAGGAAAATGTTTTTTTAAAATTAGATCAAAATTAGGGCAAATCTTCCTCAAAATTTTCTGTCATGGCCTAAGTAATTTCTGAAACAACCTGCTGAGAATTATGATTAATCCGTAAACATTTGTTGCTGTAGTTTGCAGAACTTAAGCACCTTACTCATTTATGCAGCTTTTCAATTAAAAATACAGATTCATAATGTTAACCTTAATTTCCAAGTAGCTTTAGACTAATGATAATCAGTAGCATAAGTACATAATTACAGTTCATAGATGGTACTGCATCTAACACCATGTCTACATAATTTGCAATAGTGTCCTTTTAGTATGTCAAGTTTAATAAGTTTAATATTCTAATTGAGAGGAAAACATGATAATTGTTGTGTGTACTTATAAATTCTTTCCTCTCTTTTAAACCTTAAGGTTTTCAAAATCTTCCCTTAGGAGTGGATTCATTTATACACTGTGTAAAATCTTAACTATTCAAGTATATTATGACCATGAGTGCTAAAAACAGCAAATATGCTAAAAATAAAAAATAGATATCATTGTCATTTATTCCAATCAACATTGTGCTTTCATTTTAGAAAACTAATATATAAATGAATATACAAGTATCCATATATTTATGTGCTTTTGTGCATACTGTACATCTATATATACCTCTACACATCTAAATACAGACATATAAATACCTCCACCACAACGAGCCATTTAAGGAACTAATGGAGATTTCTCCTACTTTATTCTGAACACACAGAAATATGCCAAATACACAGGCTCCAACTAACTAATGACAGACTTGACTGTGACAGGCACTCAGTTTAGTGCTGTGGTGTCTGGGTCACAGTGCTCTAACGAGGAGAACCTTTCCTGGTTAATGAGCCAAGGAAATAATGGTCCGATACAGAAGAAATTCAGCATCTAGTTCCAGAAGAGATTCGTCAAGATTCAGCTACTTATATTAGCATGGGTGGCAGTTTTAGGCCTTAAAAATAAACTAATTCTTGACAAATGAGGAGACTGCTGGGAGTATCAGAAGTGACACATACCTTAAACCCACATACCTTAAGCTGGTGACCTCCCTTTTACGTCAAGATGCCTTCCCTTAATTTATAATTTGCATACCACCCTCCTCTGTAGTCTGTAACAGGCAAAACCAGATTCTATAGCACTAAACATCATTGTTTCTCAGCTCCTCCCACGGCCTCTACAGCTAGGGAATCCCATACCAGAAGGGCTTCATCCGACACGCTGGGTGAGGGCTCTGCAGAAACTGTCCGAATGGTGCTGACTCCTGTTAGGGACACGTTTGACAGGCGTCTTTTCCGTACGCCACTGCAGTTGTTAGGAATTTTAAAGGCACATCTCTTGTGGTAGTTCAGACCACATCCTGAAAAGAAAAATTTTAAACCATCCGATTATGGTTTACTTTTTTTTTAGTCAAAAAAAAGCAAGTAATTTTGGATTTTTCAAAAACAACACAAATTCAAAAACATTAGCCTTAATTTTGATGAAACTTCTCCCTCTATCCTGCTCTTTTATTCTAGCAAATTGCTAGAGAGATAATGTTTTCAGCTCCAAATAATACATCTACAACCTCTGATTTTTAAAAATCTATGGTCTCAAAGTGCAAGAAATTCCTACAACCAGCACTTGGAAGGTAAGGAAGTCTCACTACAAATGGTATATTCTACTGGATTTAGTCTACCAGAAGTCAAATAGGTGTGGCAAAGGGAAAAAATTTAGCTATTACAACTTCATATGGATTGACAGTAACTTCAGTGAAATAATCTGAATTACTGCAAGACACGGGCTCATTAAAAATTGTAAAGGGAGAGTAAGACATGCAGCCTTTTCTTAAAACTACATATCAACCAAAGGTTTTTACACTCAAGGTTACAGAGCCATATCTAAGATGCCTCAGAGCAGTCAAAAAGATAAGCTCTTTAATCAGTTAATTCCTGTGACAGGTCTTACTGTCTCTAACTAATTTAAAAGCAGCATTAGACACAACACACAGAAGTAGAATGGAAAAGTCACTGCTTTAGACTGAAAAATTACATCTGACTGCAGCTTACCTTCACACTTGAGTCCCTGACGCACCAGCCCCCACAGCATCTCTCCACAATGGTCACAGAAGGCTGGAGCCCGATAGGAATGAACAAACAGAGCGTGGGGCCGGATTTGGAAGTCTTCAAACGTAGCAGAAGCTAGAGCAGTAAGATCACACAAAAAATTAACATAAATAAAAAGTGACATGACTATTGTTCTTCACTTATTAGGTACTTCACCACGGAACAAAGCAAAACTCCTTTTGGCCACTATGATGCTGAACCTTAGATTTGGAATTGTTCACTGCATAATATTTTGAAGATAAAAAGAGTGATGATATGCCTTCATACTACAATGACCACTGGAAAAGCATAAAGCTGCATTTACAAACCTGCAGCAATGACATCTCTGACAACATTTTTCCCATCAAAAACAGGAGTATAACAGCATATCAACATTTACCAAAACTGTCACAGTTCAATCAAACGTCAAAAATTTTTTGAAATACTCTTTCACAGGGTTACTCATTACACCTTCAAGGTGTATGTACATAAAATAAACTGAACACATCCAGTAAAGAAATACTGCAAGGTTTTTTTGACAAATGGAAGTGCATCTAAAATAGTCTGTTTCTGCTGGTCACTTGGTATAATTAATTCAGCAGCCTATGTTGGTATCGGTGAACTGACCACACAAATTAAAAACATATATTAGAGCTTAAAAACAAAACATGCAATGATATACCCAAATTTCAACAGAGAAAAAAACCTTGCAGGGCAACCTGGAAGATGGTTGTGCGTATCTTACGAAGGGACATGAACCTGCAACTGGTGTAACAGCTGCAGAAGTTAGAGGGGCTAGTTAAAGGCACTAGTGCAAACTTAAAAATAACTAACTAAAATGTTTTTTAAACTATTTATAATACAGAGACAAGCAGTACCACAAGACTACAAGTCATCTGTGTGCTTACTCTTCACTGATATCAGGATGAATGCAATAGGTATGTAGGCATTTAACAGAAATACTTTGTCTTTCAACAGAAATGCATTCCTGATTTGCAACTGACAGAAAGGGAGAAAAAAACCAACTGAACAAACAAAAAAACAACAAAAAAACCCAATCAAAACCAAAACAACACTTCCCCCACCCAGCCTCATTTTTTAATGGTTCAATTCAGAGGAATTCCTAAAAGATCCAAATACCCTGGGTTACTCCTTGTCTACTAATGAAAAGAGAACCAAAAATCTACATAGTGATCAAAAAACATTTTTAACTAACAAGAGGAATGTACCAATAAAGATTTATGCCCTGGTCTCAGTTGCTTCTCTGCAAAAACACACTACTCTTTTCCAACACTGTCCACAGAAAAATAAGTTTCTAGTCTCAACCAGTCATGAGATCTATTAACAAAAGTATTTAGAATACCACCCCAACAGTAGGATCCAATGATTCCAATCATATCAAACTTCACTTTTTCAAAATGTTTTTACCAGAACAATGCAAATCATTTAACAGTTTATTTCAGGATTTCCCTTTCTTCTCTCTGTATTATATCATAAAAAGCAACAAAAGTTTACTTAATTCATAACACTAGGACCTCATAAAACAGTCCAACATATTAGAAATATCCTGAAACTAAATTAAATAGTTTTGTATTTATCTAAAAATGTAAGGCATATTTTTCACTCAAAGGCTTTCAAGCATTGGTTCAAATATATTATTTTTCTATGTTTTTCCATACTACAGTGGCCAAATTCACTGTTCAGGCAATGCTCACCCTGCAATGACAATGCTCTCCTTGGTTTCCTAGAAAACACAGCTCATCACAGAATGGGTTGGGTCTGGAAGACACCACAGTGGGTCTTCTGGTCCAACTTCCCTTCTCAAGCAGGGTAATCCTAGAGCACACAGCACAGGATTGCTCCAGGTGGTTCTTGAGTATCTCTGCTCTGGGAGACTCCACAGCCTCTCTGTGCAATCTGTTCCAGTGCTCAGTCACCTGCACAGTGAAGTTCTTCCTTATATTCAGGTGGAACTTCACTGTGCACCAGCTTTTGCACATCACCTCTTGTCCTATTGCTTGGCACCACCAAAAAGAGCCTGGCTCCAGCTTCTTGACACCCTCCCTTCAGAACACATTTTAGATGTTGAACAGATTTCTTGTGATTTTACTTCAGGATTTGGAGCGAATCATCTTTTTGCGGACACTGACAGATGTTTTTCTGCACTTCCAACCAAACCAAAGACTATGTTGGAAGGCTCAAGCACTCAAAGCTTTAAAATGTATTTTGATGTTATTAAAATACAAATATACATTTGTATTCTTCACTTGCACAAAGAAAACAAAATACAGGCGTATAAACTTCCTTCTTTAATTTCATTTTGAAGATAGGAATTCAGACAACACCTACCCAGTAGATCACTGATCTGTGAAGTTCAAGAAGGATTTCTTTTTCAGGGCCTGTACTATCACCAGCATGCAGCCACAGGAGGAAAAGTTGTCACTGTCAGGCAGCAGACACCTCTCTGGTCCTACCACATATGGGTACCAATTGAGCTGTGATAGGTCAGCAGCCAGATAAGATCAAATTACAGATGCAAATCATACTGACCCTTGATAATTCACTTCCCCTTCTCTAGCCTGGGCTATGAAATCATGATGTATATGTGAAGACATGGTCTTCAGCATTTTGGAAACTCCAGTCACACAACACACTACAACATGCTACGACATCTGCTCAGAACTCAACCATAAACATCTCACTAAGCCTTCTCATCTCTCCACTTGTTTCCTTCAGACTTTCCATCTGGAGTTTCGAGCATCATCTCTTCTGTTCCAGACTTTTTTCATGGATTTTGCATAGCATATTTACCTACAGCTTTATCATGAATATTGTGACTTACATCTCTTAATTCTTTGCAAATGAAATGATCATGGAAAAGATATGTATACATGTATGTAGGAGCTTTTTCAAGGATATGGACCAAAACTAGAACACTATGCACTACCAGCTTCCAATAGAACTGCAATATACCCTTCTTTGCTACTGTGTCTCTATGTTAAATTTACATGTGGAAATACAAAACCAAGAAGCTGATGGAAACAAGATACTCAGTATGCACTGCTCTCCTAGGAGAAGACAAGGAACACTCTACTATTAACACCCTCAAGACATGATAGCCATGAATTTTGATAACATATTTTGTTTAGAAAAATAGACTTTCCTGAGGTTGTTTCCAGAAGCATACAAGTAACAACAAAACCACTATTTAAACAAGGGATATGTACAATAAAAATACTCCACATCTCAATCTAGCAAAGGATCTATGCATCTAAGTTGATGACAATTATATTGAATAACCTAACATTATGCCTGTATCCAAGTTCTATTTTGAATCAATGATGCTTACTAAATTGGAAGACTGGAGAGGAGTTGTACATTGATTTACTGGGTAGTTTTACAAATAGTATGAACAGTGCACCAAAGCCACAAATAGCCTAATAAAAATCAGCAACTCTATTAACTTCAATTAGTTTAATAATTTAGATAATGAATTAAAAATATATTGTCTTGAAATAGCTTTAAAAAAACTGGGGATTGTGAGAAGTATCTATAATTACCCTTGTAGAAGCAAACCTGAAAACAAAATCTCCCACAAGTAGTTTTGCCTTAGGAAGTGATTTATAAATTAGGTTCTCCTTTCAAACTTCTTCCTACCATGTAGACAGTCATACTTTTTTTTAATTACATGTATAGGAAGCCTTTCATATAGCCATTAACATTCAAAGGTTTAACCTTCAGAAAATTCCTGTTATTCACTGAAGAAAAAAAAACAAAAAACAACAACAAAAAAAAAAAATCCGAAGCCCTGCTGATGAAGAAAAGATATGTATATTTTTTTCCAAATTAAATTGAGGCCTCTCTTGGTAAAAACCTTCTGTAATCAGACTACCCTTTTGCTTTGACAGAGTATTGATGGGGTGAAAACAAATTTGTGGCTGTGTGTAAAATTGTGCTGTAAAAAAAGGGAGGCCTGCAAATATGGCTATAAGCACATCCTAAAATACTTAATTACTCTGCAGAAAAGTTTGCACTTTTATGTCCTTAATATGACACAGTTGCACTGTTAACTCTCTGATTACCTTATCATCATTGATTTAGGCTTTCCTAGAATCACCAAAACACAGGCATTGAAACTGCAACAGTTTTGACAAGACTATTTCATCAGGTCTATTAATGACTTGGCTGTTAAAGGCTAGTACTCCTTGTTCTGGGCTCAGTAGCAGACCTATCATTCAGCACAGCTGGAAAGTAAAACATTGCAAGTCAGAGAGGCGAGTTCTTGCATTCAGAAAGAGGCAAATTATTTACTTCACCATTTTGTGCTCCAAGTCCAAAAGCGCTCTGAACTATAAGCAGAGGTGAGATCCTGCTATTATCAGTAAGAGAGCTTCACATCACGAGCTCTGTCATCTTGCATCCATGCCTCTCACGGCAGAAAAACCATCAATCACAAGACCAGCAATATCTTGCAGCTAGAAAAAGCAGGCATTCTCCTGCTACCTTCTCCCATTTGGAATGCATTTAAGAGTAATGTATTCCATTGAGTTCCCGCAGGCATTTGTAACTTGAGTCCTTCCTAACAAGAAGTGCTGGCATCCATCGCTTAAAAAAATAATATAACTCACAACTATACACTACTAAACTTCAGGCACTGGTTAAACAATAACAATTAATGACTGAGTATACAGCTCAGCTGGACTAAGAGAAAGAAAATCATTTTACTCTTTTCAATGTTCCAGTCCTGGCATTCAAATACAGTTTGAGTTTCCAGAGTCTCATTTAAGTTAGCAGAGTTCTGGCAGTTCACACAGGCCAAAGACTCCATATCTGATCTCCGTCCTAAAATCTGAATTAAAAACTAAACTAACCACTTCGTCAAATCTATACATGTGCACATTTATAACCACTCTGTTTCTTTATTTGTTCTGCTTTGAAGTAGGGTAACTTCAATATGGAAAAATTGAATCATTTCTGGATATGAATGTGAGTATTTTACCATTCTAGATTTTACATACAGGGAAAATCCTTCCAATACAGTAAACTTCATTTTGTTTTCTTTACCTATTATTGCTTTATCCCAATGCTGTAGGTAAAAACAGTTCTAATTAGGAATGTTAAATTGACATTCAGGTAGGAGGTGGGCACAGAGGGAGAGATACATTTTCAGAATTGAATTTGGAACTCTTGAGCAGAAGCCTGCTACTTTCTAAATGCAACTGGTACAGGCTACCTGCAATCTTTTTATAATACCCAGACTAATCAAAAGCTGCACGTCCTCAATCCTCCAGTGACAGAGATACAAGAAACTGAATCTCCTGCTACAAGGCTGATAATATGCTGCACTGCTTCATCTGGACCATTGAATTTGGAAACATGAGCTTGGGTGTCCAGAAAGCCATGGAAAAGGAAAAGAAAGGTCCCAAAAAGGAACAGTAAAGACAGAAAGAAGGGGAAGATGCTGGAAGTAGGGGAAGATCCCAGAGACCACAGAGAGACGGAGGCCAGAGAACCTCCACCATAGTTTTGATCAATGATGCCCAAGGCTGGTAGCTGCAAGTGGTGGCACAGCACGAACAAACGAGACTTTGTGCCCAACTTTCCTTGGCTAGCAGCTACCTCCTTACTGAGAGAGGCAGTGGGAAGCTGGCAAATGTAAGGGTGAGAAGGGAGCAAATGAGCCAGCATAGGAGGCATCCAAGTAAGGTTCTCATCTCCTTCCTTCCTAAATCTCAGTATCCAGCTCCACTACGGGCTGTTGTTTGCACTGTCTCATCAGTGACGTGAGATTTCAGTAATAAACTGAAGGGAACAATAAACAATTTGCAAGCATTTGTCCAGTGCTAGCTCAGAATTTTAAGGACTGATAAGAAAAGATTAACATTTATGAGTCAATGTGTTTGATTCATCTGTACACTCTGAATTTTTAAAGTTCGATTTTTAGGTACGTCTGTTTGTGAATGATTTCACAGTTTCAAATCTACAAACTATATCGCTCACTAGGTTGAAGTTCATTTGAAATCCCATCACACAATTCTTTCATTATGGATTTACTCATTTCTCACCCAAGTGGAAACAAAAGCAATACCTTACTTCACAGCTTCAGGCCCTGTTAATCACAAAACACTGCAAAGGTATCAATTTAGCACAGGAAACAAAATTAAATACTCTGCAGGTTTACTGGAGCTATTGATGCAGCGATCAAAATTGATTCTGACTACTGGCATTAAGGAGCAACCCCAAATGGAAAAGAAAAAAAAAGTCTCTTGCTCCTTTTCCATGCTCTGACTGATCTAAATTATTATCTTAAAGTAAATGCTGTGAGTCCTTTACAATTTTTATTTCCTCTGACTTTTTTTTTAAATGATCTTCACAGTTATTTTCCAAGGATTCTGAAAAAAAGCTCAAAAAGAAGAGGTGCTCAAAAAGAATTACTAGCACTTGCAAAACATATTTAATTTCCTCAAGTTTCTTTCATAAAAGGTTAAGTTTTGGTTTTGGTTTTTTTTTTTTTTTTTTGTTATATGGTGAATAAATGCTACTGGCTAAAAGTACAATGGAATTAAAAATACAATCTTATGTTGAACTCAGTAAGGAATGAAGGAACCACCTCTGCATACATTAAATTATTTTTAACTATACTGTTACCTATCTGCAAAGGCTTAGATAGCTTTTAGAATTACCCCAAGAATTGATAAACATATACCATTACAGAACAAATACAAGTGGGTTGTTTTGGGGTTTTTTTGCATAGTTTTATTGGATGTCCACAAGCCCTGGTGGGATACACTCAGCAGTGTCACCAAGGAGGGAACTGGCTGATGTCCTTGCAAGGCCACTCTCAACAATCTTTGAATGATCATAGTGACTTGGTGAAATGCTCGAATTCTGAAGGAAGGCAAATGTCATCTCCACCTTCAAGAAGGGTGAGAAAGAGCACCCAAGGGAACTAAATGCCAGATAGCCTGACCTGAAGCTTCTGAAAGGTGAGGAAACAACAAATCCTAGTATGACCACTTCTAGAATATGCTTTAGTGTCTATCTGATATGCTTTAGGGTCTATCTGATTAATAATGCTTTCTTAAGGTCTCAGATCTTTGATGAGACCATCAGAGACATGGAACAGAAGCAAGACTGTATAGAACCATTCAGTTTTCTCAGCCCCACTTGAATCTTTCTAGGATAACACTAGAAAAGGGAAAAGGGAAATGAAAAATGATAAAGAAATGCACAAGATGACATAACCTGGAAGAAATAAATTAATTATTGTTCTGAATTGTGGATGATTTTTAAAAATTGTTTACAAAACGTCAATAATGACTCATCCTAGAAACATCTCCAGTGCCTAGCCAGGTAGATCAGAAGGTCAAAATTACATACGGAAAATGTTTGTTTCCTCACTAAAGACAACACAAGTGTTCTACTCACAACATGTTTACCCAATATTTCACCCATGCACACAAATAACTAGAAATTAACCCTAGGAAATGGTGATTTCCCATATGACATTCTGTGTTTGGTTGCTTTGAACAGCTGTGGCAGATGAGGAAAACCTCTAGAGGCATGGAAGAGACTTACACATAAAGAGAGATTAAAAGACTGGAAGACTGGAATTGTTTTGTTTGGAGAGGAAATGAGTAAGAGCTTACTGGACTCAAGAAGCAGAGGAAGCAAAAAAAAAAACCACACAAAAAACCAAACAAAAACAAACACACAAAAACCCCAAAACAAAACAAAAAACCAACAAACCAGGAAACAAATATAACTGCTGCAGAATAACTTCTGCACTAGAGTGATAGGAGTCTTCATGTCCTAAGAAGCATGAAAGCTTTCCAAAAATCTTTTTGGCAACAAGTCACAGCTATGTTAACAGCAACATTCTTGGGGCCTCTTTAAAAGACAGAGTGAGCCAGATTTCAGCTGGAATGACAATATCTCCAGGCTTGAGTCAGAACTACCCTCGAGATATAAAAACCAGCAGACGGCAATCTGTGGCAGTTCCTGAGTTCCTTCTCCTTAGCTGCCATTTCAAATTGTTATATTCCCCAAGGGAAGGAGGATTGCCTGTTTGTACTCAGACCACTTTTAGCTACAAACCTCAAGCACTTCCTAGAAGATGTGTATCTTACCATGAAGGAGTACAAACAAATTTTTTGGAAACTACTATGAGACTGTGTATTTCTATTTGCTCTTTCAAAATCAAAGCCAGCAGTCTGCCAATGGAAATAAATTCAATGATTTCAATAGTGATATTGAAAGATACATTTTTTACATAAGCCATATTTAATTTGAAGCCTGCTGAAGCACCAAGTTATTGAGACAACTTAAGAAAAATGAAAAAAGCAGAGAGATCCTCCAAACACTACATTTTTTTTCCTGGCATACATCTGAGCAGTGTAGAACACACTGTTGACCATGTATATAAATTGTCTGATGTCCTTCCAAATGGCCAAGTTATTCCAAATGGGTTACCCTTCATTTTTCAATGTGCTGAATCATTTATACCTACTCTCTTTTCAGGACCACTACTGTCATTTAACAAACATACTGATACAAATGTTTCATCAAGCACTGGTCAAAGAAACTACAGAATAAATCAAACAGAACTTTGTATGACAAATCAAAGAGTTTCCTGCTTTGCTGAAGCAAGGCTTGCTCCCCATTAAATTAGTAGCTAGTGAGAATTACCTACTGGGGAGGTAATTATTTCATGAAAGGAGATGGCGGCTGGTGAGGAAAAGAGAATTCTTTGAATGGTGGCAGTTTTATAATTAAAATCTGTGTTAGTAGCAAAAACAACTGGCAGAATATGAACTGTGAAAAGGAAAAAAAATTAATTGAAGGTTTCTTACCCAAATATTTTTAAAAATTTCAAAAAGAGATGATTTTTTTTTCCTTATATACAACTTCAACCAAACCTATAGCAGTGGTCTCCAAAGGGAGGTGCATACACCTCTGGGTGTGCAAAAGACAACCCCTGGTGTACAGAAATAAAAAATATTTTAACTTCAGCTACATATATAAATTTTAAATAAATAAACACACATGTACTGAAGATATATGCTTGAAGATTTTTAGTGATGAGGTGCACAAAAAGAAATTTGGACTTTGCCACTGTATCTTTAAGAAAAGTTCAAGGGCTATTAAAGACATATCCTGTGAAATAATTTATAGCTATACCTAAGTTTCACATACCACAGATGTAATGAAAGACTAAATAATAAATAAATTTGTAAAACAGTAAACAGTCCTTTAAAGAAAATATGGTTTTTATTATCATGCACTTTTTTCCACCAATGCCTATTTAATTATAAGCCTTCCATATCGATTCCAAATGCTAATCAGATTATAGCATTGCATTGTAAATCAAAATGAGCACACAAATATCCTTTAAAACACTGGACAGCTTTTGCAGACTCCAAGTTTCATTCATCACCTCAAGTCTTCTGAGAAAGCATCAGCTGACATGGGGGCTGCTGAAGTATCTTGAATAACATATTGAGTTACTGTTCCTAAGTGGATTGTGTTAAACTCATTCAAAATTATAGTATCTAAAATATTTTTTTAAAGGGTAAATGTAATATGTATCATATTAAAAATCTGAGAAAAAATTAATAAAAAAGGTTAAAAAATTGCCTCACTCTTCTCTTTAAGGAGAAGAAAGTTTTTTTAAACTTCAGAGGCTTTGAAATAAAGATAATATACAAATAAAATCAAGATTTAATTTGGTCCACTTTGGAAGCTGACAGGCATTTTTTAACGCATTAACTGCAATTAATGTGACTAATCAGCTTCAATTCCACTTTTCTTGAAAAGCCAGCTGTACAACTTACTGAGGTGAGGCCTGATAAAGTGGTGTGACATGAATTATGTCTCTTTTCAGTGAAATCATGCAATAGGAATACAAAACCATAAGAGTTACTGGATCAGACAAAAATCCACTAAGCCTGGAGTTCTCAAAGCAACATCAGCATTCTCTGAAGCAGAGAAGGTGACAAAGGTGGATGACACAAGGGCAGTGACATTACAAGCCATTTTCTGTTCCATTGCTACTCCTGACACTTTACTAGTAATGCTTTCCAGATCATTCATGAATGTATTTAACAGCACAGACTTAAGTACCTTGCTGGTAACCTGCTTCCTCTGTGAAAATAGCATGCACTTCTACCCTTTCTTCCTAAGTCATAATCAGTTATTTATCCATTTGAGCATTTACCCTGTTCTCTCCTGAAAGCATCATTTCTTTATGAGCATTTGGACTGGAAGTGTTTGCATTAAATCTGGAAATCCAAGTGAAATATCTCAAATGAACCGACAATTTCATTTAAGACTGTGCAAACCAAAAATGCATTCTCTCAAAAAATCAGACAATTATAGATGTTTGGATGTTTGATCTATTAGGTAGCAGTGGAACAGTGACCTCTCATACACAGGCACTGTCCAGAAACTAACAGTTAACACAGTTATATATGGTCAAAAAGACAATGAGACAAAAATAAACAAGAAAAGGAAATAATCTCTCAGCTCTGACAACTTCAAACGCAGTCATCTATCTGAAATTCATGACCCAAGAACAATGTTAGACTAATGAACAGTGAGGGATACAAAATCAATCAACTTTAACCTAATCACGAATGAGCCTTATCTCTATAGAAATAAGAAAAATGACATATAGAGAAAATTGAAAGGACACAAAAGAAGAATAATTGCTAAAGATTTCATCTTAGACAGAATAAAGATATTTGTATTTCTCAAAACACCAAAACCCAGCATGGTAACATAGCCATGAAGGCACCAAGAGATCACAACAAAGCAAAATCTCAAACTGTGACCAACTATACAAGTACTATAACATTATGTTCAGAGATACAATATCATAGGTTTTCATCTCAAGTTGAACTAACACTACAATTCTGTTATGTGTTGATAAATGACATTTACTGTAATTGTACAGCTATCCACAGCTTTTATTCAGCTCAGTATATTTTATCATAGGCAGTATATACGGTACTGAATCAAAATAAAAGGTCCACGTCTAACAACCAGGTGATCTACCATCTATGTGATATTACAACAGAAACAGCTTCTTAACAAAAGCACTGGATCAATTCCTGCCCTCATCAGCTCAGCAAGGGAACGTAAAATAGCTGCTATTTGACTTTCTTGCCTCAGGAATCCTGCCAAGTTGAGCACAACTGGTCACAGCAAGTAGATGAAGTACATTCCACTAATCCACACAAGATGCTAACGTTTCACTGTCTGCTTCCCAGCAGCAGACAAAAACCTCTTACATCTCAATGGAACTTTGCCCAGTAAAAACAAGGTCGATTTTTTACAAACAAACCCATATTAAAACTGTAAATATATCATTTTTTCCCCTTTGTATAATGAATAGACTTGGCGAATTTACAGAGCAGTTTTTAATAAACTTCGTGAACAAGGTACAGAAGGGGACAAACTACCCTGACAAAACAAGTCTAAAGACATCTAAAATAATTGTTTCCTTGAAGTCCTCAAAATCAGAACTCAAAAAGAAAATACAGATGTACAGAAGCACAGCAATTCTCATCTGTCAGCTTGTTCTATAGAGTCTGTGCCTCCATTAAAAAAACCAACAAATACAGTTATTGCGGAAAAAAGTCCCAGATACGCAGATGAAGGGTGGCAATTGCATCTACAGACAGCTTTAAATGATATCTTCAACACATCATTCATTTCAGAAAGGGGCTAACTGATCTACTTTCCAGATCTCAGGTAACAACTTAAAGTAAAAACTTGTTAACTATTTAACTTCTCTGCAAAGAAAGGGTACGAAGGACAGCACCCATCATTAATAGCGGTTCATTGGCATAAAAAAATTGCAGTTGAAATCAATTATTTTTATAAGCTAGTCAAAACAACACTGAAGATCTCCAAAAACTAGGGAGCTAACTTAAAGAAGAGAGTTTGTCACCACAAAAATAATCCATTCTGTTCAAATTTATTGTGCATTTTACATTATGCTATTTTGGTTATTAATGTTTGCATCCTTTATTTCATGAGTGGAACATGAAAGTCAGCTTTTCAGAGGTCCAGCTGAAGATTTCAGCAAACACTACTTCATCACATTAAGACAGAAGGACATTTTTTAGCTAAAAGTCACTTTACATAAATATGCTTCCTTCTCTTGAGCAAACAGGAAAACTACATTTTAGAAAGAGAGAAAGAGATTTAAAAAGATTAAAAAGATGTAACTTCTGGTTTCTATTCCTTTCAGTGTTTATGAATGACTACTCATTTCCAGCCATCTTTGACTGTACCTTAAACTGCCACTTCTGTACCTTGCTTCCTGATTCTGGGCTGCCTACTAATTTTTGATGGTTTTCTAATAAAAGGAACCCTTCCTACAAATACACTTTGATAAAATCCTGTCTCCAAAGATTCAGATCCTTTTCAGTCTGAAATGCATAGAGCTAAGTAAATATTGGATTCAATGAACACATTAGCAGAGATTTCCACAGAAGTAGTAAGGAATTTTCTTCCTTTGGGTATCTGAAGACAAAATGAACTTTCCAATATTTTGAAGAAAAAATAATATAGAAAATACACAGCTAAGAAAACAGAAACATGGTGAGTTATATGTTACAGCCAGAAGGGTATTAGTGATACTGTTCAATGAATGCCCAGGATTCAAACCAAATGTATTCAACTACAAATTTTTGGTTCTAATTTCTCAAGTGTTCCCATATTCCTACACAAACACTATCGGAATGCCATAAATAAAGTGTTCAAACAAATATTTTTAAAAATACATTAAATGAAAGGAAAAAAATAATAGAAGTAAAACTATTTATTTTTTAGGGTTACTACATTCATAATAAAAATTCCCTTTTCCTCTTTTAGTGTGCAGCTAACCAAATCTCATACACTCAACATGCAATTTTGCTTCCACTCTGATAATAGTGTTTGACCTTTCAGTTCCAAAATGCCAGAATCTATATTGGCACTGAACCACAATTCATCTGGCTGACTGCAACAGCCTGTGCTTATCTCCTCTGGAAGAGTCACCAGACAGACACACAACATTTGTTCAGCACATTACATGATTCTTGCAGTCCATTAAAATACTACATTGTATTGCATCAATGCAAAATGCAAGTAATAATTTTCATTAGGAATACAAAAGCATGGCAGGTGGTGCAATATGAGCTGAGTAAATGTCTCGTGTTTCACCAGAAATCTTTTGCTCTATCACAAACTGTTTCAGTTACATTGCATGACATCTACAGGTACAATTTTCTTCACTAAAACAGACTAAGGTGCTTCAGCTACAGTGAGCAACACCTCTCCCCTGCAAGTTTCTGTAGATAATTTTCAGCTCTTTCAAGAACTTGTAATATAAGCTCTAAACCAGAACACAATCATATTTACTAATCCTTAAACTGCCAAGAACATACGCACAGTAGGAAAAAAAATCATGGGTGGTCCAGCTTTTTTAACAAAGTTTTAAGTAAACTACAATGAAAAAAAGAAAATGCATACTACTGATTGTATAACCCTGAATACAAGGATTGAGTTCAGCCTTCTGTTCTCTGAATAGTATTGACCTGAGCAATAAAAAATGAATGCAGTCGATCAGTGCCGCAGGGGATGCTGACCCAAAGCACAAGGAGTTTTCAGCAGCAAAGCCATAGCAGTAACAATGTGTTCTACTGCCTCTTTTGGATATGACACTCAAAACAATTACCATAATATACCTTGAATTTACAGAACTTTAGAATGTATATTCTGTTTAGTTCTCTATAATGAAGACTAGAAATAAAACACTTTGATCAGTTCAGCATGTGCATCTGAACACATATTGTATTTCATTTGTCCTTCCACCACTCAAGCATTCAATATCATACACTGTAGTGCTGAAGGCCAGTCTCTTCTGCTTCCAGAAGGCTTTTTTTATTCCCTTCAAAATAAATTTTCAGAGCATATTATTAAACTGAAAAAGACTTCTTATGGCCCTGTATTTAGATAGACTTTGTCCTTTAATTAAAAAGGAGATAACCCATCTACAGCTACTTTGATATGCACTATTGTCAAAATCCATAATAATTTAAACTATGGCTGAATATTTTTCAATAAAAAACTACCTGTATTAGTTTGAATAATTCCCTAAACATTACAGATTGTTTGTACATTTCTTTCTCATTTTCAGTGTTGCAGAACTGGGAATACTTCCCCCTCTTTACACAACACAGGAATAGTCTGCAAAAATGAATTGCTGCATTTAGTTTAAGCTCATTTGGGGGAGGAAACTAATGCTTTCAAGTGCTTATTGAGGAAGCATGTTTAATTTGAGACATCTAACTAAAGGTTTTAATTTGTAATAGTGCCATCAGTCAGGCCCTGACATGCTAGCAGTTTCATTAGCTGTTCTTTGCACCTACAGATTTAAACAGCTACTTGCCTGATTTTGGCAAACTAGAAGGTATGTGATCTACACTTCATATAAACAATAAATCAAACAAAGCACTGAAGCTCTTGTTAACTTTTTTCACTGCAGCACTGATGTGGAGTGATTATGTTCTGTGGGAAATATTAAGTTCAGATTACTGGTATCTTTTTGAAAGTGAAAAACTTATTTCCTGATATGGAAAAGGTGAATGATGACTTACAGGAATGATATGCATTATTCCTTATTTCACTTTTTCCTATTCTAAACAAAGAATATGGAAGAGGGTCCTACACAAGAAAACTATGTTTAAAAGCTCAGTTGGCTTAGATTATGTGACCTAACTTCCAGTCTTTTCAGCATCCATTAGGACTTGGTCTTTATCTTCACTAATCCTACACCCTTCTACAGCTGCAATTTTTACTTTCATATGGCATACATGCCTCTGTACTTAAGCATCTTTCCAGATGCTCTAACTGCATTTTTCAACTGCAAAAATTCAGCCCTTCAACCATCTTCCAAGTTTTACTTGTCAAATAGCACCTTTTCATCTTTAAGGTTCCAGCATTTACTCTCCTGCACACCCATGCAAACTTTGCACCATTCCAAGTCACAAAGCTCATATCTTCTTACATCTAAGCTTTTGACAAGTCCTATTGACACCTAATGACATCCTCAGACCTCTTCTGTATTTGAGTCATATAATTGTGCTCTCCCTTTCCTCTCATAATTTAAAAAAATAGATCATGTAAAGAGTCAGAGCAGTCTTGGCAAGCATAATTATGCAGGGCTTTGAAAAAGCAATTACTCTATTTCCAGTGGATGTTTTCATAGCACTGTACATAAAGCAAAAAAGCTTATTAACGTTAATATTAACTAGTTAACTAGCTTATTAACACTATTAACTAGTTAACCTGTTGCTTAACTAGTAATATGGATGAAAGGAGTTGCTACAAAATATACAGGGCAACAGAAAAAAAAAAGTCAAAGGCATAATATGCCTATATACGTCTGAGAAAGGAATCAAGAAAAAGGAAATTTTGGTTGTATGGACTCTCACCTATGCTGGGTCAAAATCTAATTGGGAGAAAACTATTCTGGATCTTTTCATTTGCAAAAGAATGACAGTAATTTTCATTGTTTTTTAGTTACCTGATAAGACAACTTCAACTAGGTCTCCTTCTTGGATATCTGCAGCTGATTTCACCAACTGGAGAATGTTTTCAGAGGTAGGGTCATGGCGGAAGAGCAAGATTTTGTCGTACATCCCATAAAAACCACATTCGGGAAACTGCAAACACAAACCCACGAGAATTCACTGTGGTGGGAAACACATCACTGTAAAATACAACACTGTAAAACACAATGAATGTATGATGAAATTGTGAGGGCAGACTGGACCACTTGTCAGACTAGTATCAAATAGGATATATATTTTTTCATCTATGAAAATATTTATCACTATATTCTGAAATGTTTTTTCCACCAAGCAAGTAAGGTCATTTGCCTTTCTCTTCCTGTGAACAATGCAGTATCCACTATGAAATGAGAGAAGTAAATGCATCTTGCAGCCATTGCTGGCAACTTTTTCCTCACACAAGTTCCTGAGTAAGATGATTCAATTAGACCTGGAGCAGCTGTTTGGATTAGATGTTCTTTGGAGTGCCCTTCTAGTCTATATTATATTATATTATTCTATGATCTCTACCCAGATGTCTGACCAAAAGATGCTTTGAAGCCAGAAGAAATATATTTTAGCTCTGCTTAAGATGCAATGCCTAAATGACAACTCAATATGAAAAATCGATTTTTTGAGACTGAAGCTACCAGGCACATAAAACAATATTTCAAAATTTAATCATAATCATTTGTTTCAATGCAGAGAAATTGGAGTTTCAAAATCAGATTAAATCCTGTTTAAACTAAAAATGTTTTTTTAAAACTTTGAGGTTATACACTGGAGATTATTATCTAGGTAACTTTTTTCTTTTTTTTTTTTCTGTTTTCTGAAGCAAAAAATTTGCACCTGTTTCACGCTCCCAGCCTAAAGAACTAAGACTTTGTTCTGAAAACACAACCAAGAAGCCATTTCTATGTTACAAAAGAATCCACTCAATTTTACATCAATGCACTACTCCATGTTTTGGCAACATGCAATGAAAAAAACACTATGACAAGCACAGCCAGAGAAATAAAGTGATATGTTTTGAGGTTATATACAAACACAATGGCATTCCTAAGAATTTTCTTTTATAGAGGCAGTGAAATATTCCTCAAAACAGGAACTGCTGATCCTTTTCAAAAACTGCAAAATTTTCTCATTTCACTGGATTTCAGGAATACCAGAGGCAATTCCTTCTAAATTTATTATGATTTAAATTCCTTGCTCTCTCTTTATATTCCTATTTCATTTGCTTTTTTCAAAAAGCTCTACTTTTTCTACCTGAAAAAGCATTTGCAATATTACACATACCAGGCATGTATGTAGAAATATGTGTATCATGAAGTACAAGTTATTATATTGTGTAGAAAAAAGTAAATTCAATCACAGCATTTTTTGATAAATTACATACAGAAATATCTTCTGTTTGAATTTGTTTTCCCCAGGTGCCCTACTCTCATGTCAAAACAGTCCTTTTGATGGTGTGATTCTTAAACATGGAATAAAGACCAACTGTTGCAACAGTGACAAAAACTCCCTCAGCTAAGCTTATTCTTGCCAACAATAAAGCTGATATGCACAGACTAAAGTAAACAAAAAAAGCCATGATGCTTTATTACATCACCACAACAGCATTCAGTTCTGCCAAACACGAGATAAAGCAGGGAATTTATGGTACTGGAGCTAAACTCCCCAATACTAACAGAAGGCCTTCTTTCAGAATAATATAATGGCTGCTTAAAGCAGAATTACTAGAGTTAAATAGTCATCATAATTGCCAGAGTGAGGAAATACAATACATCTGTAAGAATCAGGAGTGGAAGACTTGCTTACATGGGGTTCAGAAACAGGATGTATTTCTGGCTGCCTAACAAGGCATTAGTAGCAATTAAGATATCAGAGCTGTCCATAAACACCTTGTTTGCCAGCTCCAAGTGAGAAGCAAAATGAAACACTTTTATGGCCTTTCAGTGTGCTTCAGTCAAAGGTGCTTTGGTTTACAAGTGACACTGGATAAATGACCTTTACTGCCACAGTTTAGCTGTGTATTTCAAACGTGTCCTGCCGCCCCCTTTTTAGAAATAGAAATAGTAGCTTTTTAACATGATCACTTAACAGCAATTCTAGGTTCCAGATTTAAAATTTAGCAAAATTTCCAAATCAACTCAAGTCTATCCCCAGTCTTGATGTTATTTATTTGATACCCTCCTCCTGCCTTTGTTTAAGAAAATGCAAGGGGAAACACTCTAAAATGAGTTCTCCCCCTTTGTTTTAACCAATTCCTTTCCACCAATAAGCAGAAACAAAATATGAGCAGATATAAATGAAAAAATAAATTTACTAACAAGTAAAACTGCAGCAGGCAAATAACAGACTTCTATTCCAAACACTGAGCATTAAAAGAAATGCTGTCTAAACAATTGTATAGAACATATATGATATTGTAGTAGCTTTTATGGTAAAAAGAGGAAGTGCTACTAGCACTTGAAGTCACCTGTAATAAGCACACTGAAACTGTGTTCCTCTTTCATTTTCTAAAAATATTACATCATGATTATCTACCCATAAAACTTTAAAGAAATACAAAATAAAATTATGCTTTCAGATGAAAAAGACTGCTGATCAGGATCTCAAGTTATTATAAATCAATTTGTTATTGCCCAGATTGTGGACACTTTGGCAGTAGACCATCCATAAAACACGGGGTAAAAGGAGCCTCAGCACTAATCTTTCCTCAGCAGACAAAACACAGAAGGAAGCAACGAAGTGCTTTTACCCTTAGCAACTGTAAATCTCAAGAAAATCCACCCAAATATTTTACCAAAAACCATTTAGAAGCCAAGTGATTATGAAAATTCTGGATTTTCAATTAAAAAGACTTCAAGTGTTACTACAAAAAAAAAAAAAAAGTAGACTCAAATTTCAATAACTAGAACGTCTAATTATAAGTATTCAATAATTCATTTAATCCACTATCCATCACATCAGTCAGTAATTTCAATGGTATTGGTCCCTCCACATGCAAATATGAGCTGAACTATGTACATCCATAACTGTGTTGTTATTAAGTCTTTCTCAAAACAAGGATCAAAGAGAAGCTGACAGAAGAAAATGTTAGTCATATTTAAAACTCTGTTTATTGTGACAATCAAATGGTTTTATTATTAGAGACTGAAACTTTACAAGAACTTAAGTATCTAAATGCTAGCATATTTCCAAATTGAATTGTGAAGCTTTCCGAAATTAATTAATAATAACAAATCATCTACACAATTATCTGAATGGAAACCTACTCTGCCTCCTTTTCTGGTAAACCACAATTTAGAATGGAAATTAACTTCAAAGAAAGATAAAATGCTCTAAGGTGAGACAACACTTCACTAGTTTGGTTTAATAAATATGTATTAGAAAGATTAGCTCAGTAGCTATGTCAAATGAAAACCACATGAAAAATAAATTTCTTCTACTGAAGAACTTAACCTGGAAGAACTGGAAAACATACAGTCTAAACAATGATTATGCTTCATTTCAATTACTAATGTAGTCCAATAGTGAAAAAGGTCTGTGATAATTTTGCAAAAATACTTCTTTTGACATAATAAAATTGAAACATACAGACAGACAGATTCTTACTGCTAAGAGTGAAAAAAAAATCATCTTCCTGTTTTTGTCTTTTTATATGTTACTACAATTTTGCACATCTTCTGTAAGGGTTAGTTTCTGTTGCTTTATTCTAGGAAGTCTTGACAGTTGTTTATTTAATTTTTTTTCAGTCATCATTGAATTTTTCCTTAAAATTGAATTTAATTGTCTCTTTTAGTGATACCTTTTTTTTTCTTCTAGATTAGTTAAGTTTTTAGAAGCCCTTAGTGATTTTCATATCAGCACTTGCAACAAAAACTTTGATAAAACCTGGAAGTCTTTTACAGCACCAAGACATTGATCCAGCACACATAAGGGCTGTGGGCTAAACAATGTCTTCACAGCATGTGGAGAAGCTGAGTCACACTGAATGTTTGTTAACTTAACTGGCTAAAACACAAGTAACCTTGGTCTAACTTGAACAAGACTGTTGGCCTGACCCTAACATACATAAATAAATAAGTAAATAAATAGTCTTACATCAATACCCCTGTTTTAGTATAAAGATATACACGTACAAAACTTCAACAATCATATCAACCAAACTTAAACATTTTTCTTTAATATTCTTAAAATAAGAGTGCATTTTATTTTTAGAAAGCAGAATTTCCTTTAGCTACAGTGGTCAGAACACAGCAAAATCATGACACTGAAAAAGCCAATGTTTCATCAAGAGGACTGCCTAAATTTTCACTTGGTTGTGGCAGTCATTATTATGCTATCATGAAGAAAATACCAGAAGACTTCATGGTTTTGTTGTAAGACACATCAGTTAGTGTTCAAAGACTTCCTCCACATTTACACCACTACAGTTATTACAAAGTAACATAAACTCTGGAGTTTAAACAGAAGTTTACAGCACAGCTTTACAGAATAGATGTAGCAACATCTGAGTACAAACAGGAGGTGGAGCTTGTTCCAGCAGCAGTGGCATCTCCACCTCAATCCAGGATGTCACATTCCGTGCTTAAGACATCTCAGAAATGGTGACTCACCCTAGATCTTTCCAGTAACTGCATTTGCACTTCCAGGCAGACAAACAGCAAGGATAGGCAACAAACTATTTCCTTATCTTTTTTTTCCTTCTTTTTTATTTTTCTCAGACAATCAGTCTTCAGTTATACAGGAAAGAAAAGTAAAATATGAGTAGAACCAATCAACTCGATGCTGCCTATATTGCAGTACTACCCAAGAGAGGCTCAGGTCAAACCCATTTGTCACAGGTTCAGAAAAACAGACAAATGATAGATGAATAAATAACTTGATTTGGAGAGGCAAAGGGACAACTGAAGAAATCATGAAAGGTAAGGAAGAGGTGACCAGAGCAAGGAAAATACACTTAAAAGAGAGACACAGGAAAGACCTTGATTGTCTCATGACCTTTGATGATAGCCAAGAGCCAGATTCACAGGGGTTAAAGTGGTGAATGGGAACAGCAATATAGGTCTTTGATCCCTTTTTGCCTTTGCATTCCTAAAAATGTATTAGCAATTTGCTTCCAATCTAACTGCTAAGTGAAACAGACAAGTTACTAAGAATATACTGACTATACCAGCCAGGAACCATTCTCTGGATCCACAGCTAAGTGGCAAGGAAGTGGCTCACTGCCACACAGATGACTTCTTTCCCCAGAAGCAGGGAGATGACATTGCCACGCCTTATTTTAAATGGTTTCTTACACATGCTAGGACCCCAAATGTCTGAGCATCATCTGAAAGAATGTGATTTGGCACAGTTCAAACTGTATTAGGAAGCATGCAATTAAACAACTGAAAAGTTTATGTGATTTTGGGCCAATGCTTGAGCCTGTATCCTTATTTCAGTTTATTTATAAATATATTTTTAGATATAACCTCAGAGAGCTATCACCATGTGGTACATTCCAAACATCAGTTAAGTTTCTTAATGCTTTACTGTGGCAGCATCCTTCCTTATTTACAGTATTCATTATTCTTTTTACATTTTTACTTTAATGATTTATGTACAAACATTACTTGCAGAATACCCATTAGTAAGCAGCTTCCTGATGGGCCATCTGAAAACACCAAACTTCTTATTGACTGTTTTATGGTGTTAACAGTATTTTAGATAACAAACATGCACATACAAGTATTTTTCTATCTCTGCAGCAGTGATCTGCCGCAGAAATCAGATTCTTTTGTCTCTCTTAGATCAGGAACAGAGTATGTTGCCCACACACACTGACTTGGACTGGCTGTGGAACAGTGGAGATCCACTGAGTTAAAACATGGCTGAGCTCCTTCACAGAACTACCCATCAAAAAGAAAAAACATGGCCATGGTGAAACATAGAAATATGGCTTTTCTGGAGAGAGCCTGAACTCTGAACAATCTATTTGTCATCCTTTTTTAGTACAGGTTGTTTCCTGTGCCCATTCAGGGCAGGAGTTGTTTCCTTTGTCTTTCTTCAAACAAACAGGTTCTCTTGCTACCTATGCTTCCTGTCACTGTATGTCAGTTTTCCTTCTGTCACGCAAATTGCTCACTGCCAAAATTACTGAGGATACACCACATTACTCATGCTACTTCCGTGCAGACTTTAAGAACTCCCAGTTCAGGGCAACCAGACCTGAGTCTCCTCACGCTGTTCCTTAACTGTGTCTGGCAAGCAGCTGCTGGCTGGGGTCAATCCACCATGGCAACTGAACATGAAAAACCTAAAATAATAACACTTTTCTCTCAAACAAGGAGAACTTTAGCATAATTACTGTTACTCTATTTGTTCTATCACAAGATACAAATACATCTCCATTTCCATTGAAAATATTGGATATGTTTTTCATTGAAACTTCTATGGAAGTACCTTATTCTGAACTACCACATGCAATGGGTTACCAAAAATATGTTGATTATGTGCTGGAAGTTGATTTTCATTAATACCATAAAAGGGCTACCTTAATTTAAAATAGCCTTTGTCTCTCAGATATAATGTGTCTTATCCAAGACTAATCTTTTTTTACTATTATTTCCTCAGCATTTTGTGAATATTTTACTACAATTTCCAGTGGAATGGAGACAATGCAGAGTCAAGAAGCTGTAAAGAAAGAATAAGTTCAATAACTCAGAAATTGATAAAACACTCAATTTTGTCACATAAAAATTCTAGAAATCAATGTGCCATGCAAATCAAAGCACACTTGTATAGCTGACTGCTCTGTCATGTAGATTAAGAGGGTAATTCAATAGAAAAATTTAGAGAAGTAAGAGTAATTAAATCACAAAGAGACACAGAAAATAAACTGGTCTTTGCATCCTGTTGGTGGCAAAAATATTATCACATCTACCAAATCTGAATGTACAGCATTATTGAATTGAAAATTTTCATGGTCAGAAGCACTGAGGGAGTTTCTGTCTTCTCGGTTGTTTGTGCTGAGAGTTTGAGATCTACCCTGATCCATTAATGCCACATTTCTCTAAGACAACAGGGGGACCTCAGCAGAAAGGCTCCCACAGTTCCTGTACACATTCTCTGTGCAGCTCAACACTGTCCACCCCAGTGTAGAATCATGGAGCATCCTGTGAAATGTTTAGGAGAAGAACGTGACAACAAGTGCCAGATTGTTGACAGGCATCCATTTATGTAGACACTTCACGAACAGATTGCATTTCTCACCAAGGAGGTTGAGAAATGGAGCAGAAACTTTCATGCCCTTCAGCAAACAGGCAGAAAAAGGATGATGAATCACTAAAAAAAAAAAAAATCAAGTTTTTTTTTCTAGTTCCATTAACATATAAACACCTAAAAACCCCCTTGCTCACAAGTACTGACTGCTTCTGAACCTGTAGTCTTACTAGTTCTATGCCATATACTACGTCTGGGATTCCTAATTTTAAAAAGATTAAAGGAAACCAATTCAAGAGCCAATTCCACACACTATTAATAAAATAACCAAAACAAAACAAACCCTAAACCCCGCTTTTCTGTGAGACTCTACCACCAGATGCGTTTCAGCATCATTGATGCATTACATCAATTCAGGAGACTCAGTCACCAGTCACGTACCTCACTCAACAGACTACACAGATGCAGAACAAGTGTCTTTGATCTTTACACAGATTGAACAACACAAACTGCTTACATGCAGTCAAACCTTCTGTTCCTGAGGTAAGAGATCTCAAAAGATCTAATGAAGGTAAGAGACGCAAGAGACTTCCTTATACCTCTGCTGTACTTTCAAAATCAACTTCATTTCCTTCAGTCTACATAATTGCTCAAAAATAATTTTTTGTTTTGCACAGGAACAGGAAACAAAACATCTCTGATGAAGAGTACTATTTTAAATAAAGTATTCCCAAGTATGCGGTTTACTCCTAAAAAAGCAGAATTCCCACACACTTTAGGTAAAATATTAAGAGCGAATCTGAAAATTAGTTATTCTTTCATCCACCCCCAATATTAATTCTATATTTCAGGAAATACACTAAAAGTCATTAGAAAAATACTTGTAAAGGGCACTCTCATACTGAATGTGATAGAAACATGAATGCTTAATGATCATACTGGTTCAGTTTTTAGTACTAATAATTAGTTTGCTCCTTAATTGTCACTTTTACTTCCATTTATTACTAATAATTAGGATCCTTATTAATAAAGAATAAAACTTCCATTTATTAGTAACTAGAATCCTTAATAATATAGCATAAAGTGACACCACCAAGTAACAGGATTACCGGGCTCCCTAATTCTGTAAGGACTACAGTCAGGAGGGAATTCTAGCAGAAGAAAAGGCTGAGGACACTCTTGTTGGACACCCGTTTAAGCATGAGCACACATACCTAGAACCAGGTCTGGACTGGGCATCAGATGACTAACTTAGAATAAACAACTCATAATGCCATGTTGTACACATTAATTCCCTATTCCAAAACACTAAGAGGAAGCTATCCATAAGAACTAGTAAAACACATTAGGACAAAAGTGCCTGTAAATTATTGTTTTATGCAGATTTAGCATTGCTTTGTAGCTCTTAGTAAGCCTTGTCATAGGAAGTCTGAGTTTCTTTGTCTACAACACCCAAAAGCATTTCCTTTGCCAAAAACCTATTTAGGGAAAGGAAAATAACATGAGTTTTAATTCTTTTTTTAACATGACAAAAAATGGCAGCTTTTATATAGTAATACAAAATCTATAGATAGGCTTCTAGAGAGTGAATCACTTGGGAAGGGGCCATCTGGTTCCTACCTTAATGTTTCAAAGGTGGAGTGCACAACTTTTTGAATGGACTCCTAATCATGATACTAGGACACTGTCAGTAAAGAAATGGAAACCACTGAAAGGAGAACGGGATCACAAGCAGACCACAACAAAGCTTCTGTGCCTGTAATGGGACCATTCACATCCAGGGCTTCCTTTAATTGCATCTATTCACTGCAGGAACACACAGCACAAAGAGGCATAAAGATTCAACATCTGTTTAAGCCTTCTGTTAATCTAGAAACACACAAAAGATAAGTATATGAATAAGCCTTAAGGATAATTTTCTTTTATTTTTATTGCTCTCAAAAAAATAACTGCATTAAACACAGAAATTGCCAGGTCGCAAAAAGGAGCTTTTAAGGTATTTCCCCCATATGTATAGAATTATAATGTTCCAAACAGAAACTTGATAGCAACATAAATAGATAGATATAAATAGATATAAACAGAAATGTTAGAGTTGCAGAAAACCAAGGAAGAAGCCCAAAGTAATGCGGAAATATCACTGTCAGCACATTTAAAGCACACTAAAAGTTTTGCTAATAGCTTAGGAACAAAAAGAACTTTAACAATTCCACCACCCACAAAGATTTATCAATCACTTTCCCATTCGGAGAAAGATATTATTGAATATTAATGATTAAACACTTTGTACTCTAGCATCAGTTGATATGGATGCTGATATTGTCAAGTCCAAAAAAGCAAAACTGAAAGAGCTGAAAAGTCAGTCATTGGGTTCTAGAGTAACCAAGATGAAGAAAACCTATTTGCTGCTCTTCATAAAGGGACACCGAACTGTAGCCTCCTCAAAATAAAAGAGCAAATGAAAACATGACAGACACTATTACTATTTAACTACCTTGGCTTATGCAGAACTAGATAACTTGGTTATGTAATGAGGAAAATGCAAGTGTAGCTTTATAGTGACACAGATGCAGACTTTGCAAAATATTATTTCAGACATGTGGAAACATGGAATATAAACTGCTCTGATGTAAAAGGGACTCTATTCTAAAAAGCAGCAATGAAATTCAGCCAGTGTAATAGATCATTAGGTGAACATGAACATGTGTAGTGAACATAGTTTTTGCCATAAATTGGGGAATATCAAAAGCATATGGACTTACTAAGCTTTTGGCAGTGATTTAAATGCAATCAGAAGTCTTCTCATACCGAGCATTAAAAATTTAAAAAACTAGGCCATTGGCAAAGGGATTCAGGAAGGACTAATAGAATAATTAAGGAACTGAAAGACGTACTCTCCTGTCCATGGCAGCAGGGGATTAAACTGTTTAATTTCTAAAGGCAGGTCAGGATTTGATCATTTTTGATAAGCATCAGTGCTAGAAAGTGAAATCTGATTTTCTATTGATTCATCTGCCTAGCAGACAAAGAAACTGCAACTTCCAATTTCTAGCAGCTGAGGCTATGTAGAATTAGATTACACAAATTATTTTGCTGGTCCAACTTCTTTTCTTGCTTAATTTAAGTATCAAAAACAAGTGCTCACTGAAAAACTAATATGGCTGTGCTATTTCCACATTATAGGATTTTTGTTTCTAACAGAGACACTCTATTTAAAAAGGAGTTAATTTAGACAACTCCTATGGCTTTCTTATACAAAAAAGTATTAGAACAAATTACTATAATGTCATATTTTGCAACACCACTCACTGTCAGGCAAAATTGGAGAGACTGGCTAACAGATTTCTTGGGACTCTTCTCAGAATATCCTTTTCTTTCAGTCTCAGGACATCAAAAGAGGCATCTACTACAACAGGTATCTAAAATTATCCTGACAATCATTTTGGCATTGACGACACCTCAAATGTAACAGTCTAGTTCTGTGTGTCCAGAGACAGTCCAAGGATCAGCAGAAAAAATTTTGCAGAATGTGCTACAAAAGGCAGGATGTAAAGACGAGGTGAAAAGAAGATAGACAGAAGGAAACTTTGACAGTCCTTACTTCTGCCTCTAGATAGGCAGTAATACGTGCATATAAAGTGAATTAAAGTTCAATATTAAGAGAAAAGGATAGTTTAAACACAAGCAATGTCTTTTGGAAGATGCATGTGATATCTCCATCACTGGATGTTCCCAGAACAGGTTAGACAAAGACAGGTGCAGACAGAGCTGATTCTGACTTGAAATAGGAAGAAATCTTTTGGGTTTTTGAAAATCTATCTCTCTCCTGTAAGACATAAACAAACCAACTTTCAGTGCAAAGTAAGAAGGCGATGTAATGTACATTCCTACGGTTTAATGTTCCTTTCTGCAAATCACATTCCTGTGACTTTCCATTCTGATTATCTAAAATTCCCATTGTAAGTTCAACTGGATAAATACTTCCCCATTTTTTATCCTGAATGGTTGTGCAGAGCTCCTAAATAGCTGCCACATTTCACAAGGGAAGTATTTGCATCTCAGCGTGGGTGAATACATGTCCACCCCCATCCAACTAGTACTGACAGATTATTTGACAGTTTAGTTTCAGTTAGACCTATCTGCCTCAAGAATATTTTTAAACATCAAGACAAAAGTTGTCTTGGAGTTTAATGTGTCTGCGATGCGCATCTATGAAATCATGTATCTAACACATGAAATGAGCACACTGTCAGCCCCAAACTCCTGCATGGGTTTGGTTGTTCAAATATCCACTTCCATATTGCCCTACTTAAGTACTTCATTTTTCCAGCACAGAATTTCCCACTCATTAAATTTCACCTCTTTTGCCACAACAGAGAAGATATTTGACACAATTGTTCTCAGGCACAAGGGACTGGAACTTTTCTCATGGCTCTTCCCCTCTGATTTTGGACTTTAAGTAGCTTCCTCCCTATTGCTTTTGAAGAGATAGAAGCTCTCCTGCTGCTAAAAAAATTGTAAATTCTTTTGTGAAAAGATATTGACTTAATCAGGTCTCTGGATATTTAATTTCAACTGTTGGCTCCGGCCTTCCTGAAAAGTCTATCTAAAAAAAGTCTTTTTTAATGCACTTTTCATTCATTGAGCAGTGTTACAACTCTCAGTTGCGGAAATGTGTTCCACAACTGATGCTAGAACTTGCTAAGAAAGCTTCTTTTTTCTTCTTTTATAGTCATCATCTTCCTAACAATTGTTTAAACAAGGCCATAAAAATAAAGGTTGTTTTTTTCTTACTTAAAATCAGAACACCTGACTTATAAATGATGCAGAGAAGAAATTTACACTGAGAACAAAAAGGTGAATCAGCTCCTTGAAGCTTCTGGTTCACAGGGTATTTTCATACAAAATACCATATTAAAAATATATCGCTTAGAGCAAGGAAATTACGCCTTCCTGCCTTTAATAGAGAAACTGAAGTCTTTGGCATTAACAGCAGTATTTGAAAAGCACTACAAGCAAAGTCAAAATTCCATTCCTGCCAGAGAAAAAGCAGCTGTCAAAAAGTAAGAAAACTTTTTAGACCTTAATTTAACAGATAAAGAAACCCTTCTAAGTTCTAAAAACAAACGAGTCATTGCAAAATAATCTTATTTGCTTGAAGTCCCAGCCATTTGGCACCCAGCCAGCCAGGGTGAAAAGACAGACACTTAATATACAAAGATCCTAGCAACTAGCAGTCTGCAGGGAGCAGGGGATTGTATTGCCAGCAGCTGAGTGATCAAGATCTCATACACTGAGAAGGAACATACAAAATAAGGTGATCTATTCCAAAAGACAAAGGCCACCTTTGTCTTTTGGAATAGATCAGAGGCAGGAAGATGGGCAGTAAAGTTCATATCAAAGGGGGCAGACACCCATATGTCCCGTAAGCTGTGTGATCCTACAAATGTGAGTAAAACATTAGGAGACTAACTTCTGAGGAAAGGAAAACAGAGGGACCGACACAGCTGGCCTCATTCACCACCCTTTTAAAATCAAGTAACTCAGTTAAGCTGCTTGAATTTTCCTCTCATAGCTGAGACACACATCTTTCCTGGCAAGACAAAAAAAACATTGTGTTTTGTTGTCTGAACTTTCAAATTTTTTCCCCCATGCCTGCAGAAGGGGCAACAAGTAAAGTGACAAGTTAAAAAAAAAAAAAAAAAGGTAATGCCATTCTTTATTTTAACAACAGTGGTGGCTAATCCATTTAGCTCTGACCACATGCATTTTACTTGTATGGCAGCAAGCCATGAATTCTCAGTGCCCCTCACAAGGAGAACTCCTGGCCCACAGATTCTGACAATATGCCAGAGTCCAAACCAAGCCAGGCCAGCTGCAGCGGGGTGTTCCTGCTCTACACTCTTTATGTATGAAACCCACCAGTGTTTCCCATGCCCAATACTGAATTCAAGGTGCTCCATGCAAAAACATCTACTGCCACATAACACCCTTCATGCCAATCAGCTCCAATACTTTACTCTCTCCACAAGCACTGAAAGGATCACTGTTATCATAAAAACATTTAAATAATCATTTAGACATATAAATCTAAGTAGTTTCCCATTGCTTGTTCAACTGTTTTGATTCTCTGTAAGTGGCAGTATTCTTCCTATGAATAATCAAACCATGAAATAATACATGGATGTGTTACTATGACAAAAAGATCTATTTCACTGTATCAAATCCTCTGTACCTGCATAAAGAAAATTTGAGGGGGGGTTGTCCTTGCAATGTTTACCAAAGTACTGTAGAGGTAATATTTGTGCTTTGTGAATGGCTTCTCTTTTTTTCCTCACACCAACAAGTACTTTTACTCAACTAATAACATATTATCAGCAGGTAATTTTGCCTCAATTATTTTTTGCCTTTAAAACCAGCAAGTGCACAACTGTGTGAGAACAAAGCTATAAACATTTCAAACAAGCTCTGATCTGACTGCAGTGATCCAGCATGCTGAGTTGAACTGCCAACATGTATGGCTTCAGTAACAACAAATGACATTTCAAAACCCTATAGCAGTCACTGAAGAATGCTTCATGGGATATGCCACCTTTGATTCACTCAATGCAATGCACCACTAGAAACATGCAGTGGTCATTAATTACTATGCTCCAAGAAGGTAAATGAGCACTTGAAACTGGATACAATGCACTGACATACCAGTTTGACTTTCTGGAATTTTCAGCAGGGTAAAATAACAGCTGAGGCCATGATTTTTAAAAGCATCTGGTCATTGCTCTTATGTATGTAAGTGAAAATTGACCTTTAGGAACTAGATTAATTTGGTTTACATTCATTTCTCACTGCTGTGCTGAGCATTTGTAACCTGTACCACAAAAAAACTTAAAATGTGATAAGAAAGCTAAAAAAAGTCCAACCTCTCCATTAAATGGATGCATATAAGCAATGGTTGTACGTATAATGGGTAACATTTTCCACACCAAAAGATTCACCAGCATCATCATTGACAATTACGCACGAAGGAGAAAGGGATTTTTATTATTCACATTCAAAACCCAGTAAAAAAATGAATAAAAATTAACAAATAGCAAAAAGAAGTCAAAATAAAATGCCTGTATTGTTACGTAAAGCCAAATCTGAATACAGACCAAATTTCTAGGGCCAGGAAAAATTTTGCATGCGAGACATGGCACCATGGGCAGGTGCATATTTAAATTACATGCACATGTACATTGTGCTTCTTGTTTTCTGACCATTCCCTCCCTTCCCGCCCACTGCTCCCTCTTTGGACTGATCTGATTAGAGACTGAAGATCATCTCAGCCCACAGCCACAAACCTGGTTGCAGCAAAAAGTTCTGTTTACAGCCTACAGAAGTCTGTGCAGATAATCTCCCTCAACATGCAAAAAATACACCACTCAGAAAAAGGTAAATTACAGAGAAAACTGTAATAACTGGATGCTTACAATGATACAGCTGAAAATACAGATATAAAAAGGTTTGAGTAGCCTAGAAATAATCTAGAAATATTCTTTGCAACTGTGTATTTTTATTTACTTTTAAAGGGAAGAAGACAAAATGTTTAATGTTCTTTAGTGCAATAATACATCTGTCATAGCTCACCATCACTCAGGATGTTTCCAATTTGCAAACTTAACCATATTTTGCTAAATCTTATCCTCAATACAATCCAGTTTCTTTTTTGTTCTAAAGCTTTTATAACCATTTAAGTGGAGGAAAGTGACCACTTTGCAGTGGTTGTCTCATGAAAAAAGAAAAATAAAGCTGGCCAAATCACTCATAGCTAGTCTGCCCACTCGGTGTAACAACCAAAGAGTCCATGCCAACTTCCCCACATCACATCAGCCTCCTCCTCCCTTCCCCTGAACTACAGCTGGATCCAAGAGAAAAGCATTTAATTTCACCCAAAAGTCCACACAACCAAAACAATGGAATCATTTAATCCTGAATGGAACTGGTTGTGTTTATGAAAAAGATGAAGTTAAAAAAAAAAAAAGTCCATGCTGTTAAGATTAATTATGAAACAGAAAGAGAAGTCTTCACACTGGTATATGAAAAAGTTAGAAAAAAAATTTTGCCAATGATTACTTCTGCCAAGCTGGAAAAAAATTCCTTTTTGTTTAAAATGAAATATGCATAAATATACAGGAGTGACAAAAGACTATTTTTTTGCTTTCAGAGCACTATAATTTTACTTAAATGGTAGGTGTTCTTTCAAAACAGAATGGCATTTCAAAGAGAGACACCCAATCCTGTATTTCAAATGCAGCAGTCATCTCTGAAACAGGTTCTTGACGAAAATTTCAAAATAGCAAGAAGCAAATTAATAAAAAAAAAACAAACTTATCAACTCTTTTTGAATAAAAACATAATCATAAGGAAACAAATGAACCTTTCCCTTCCCCCCTTCTCCTTCCTCCAAAGTCTGTGCCTGCACAGAGATATAAGAAGCCACTAAACCACAGGGTCCCATGCCTGCCAACCACAATGGCTGAATAACTCACCATGTATCAGCAGCATTTTACAATAATGTATTCCCTTGAGATTTTGAAATAAATTAAAATGCATACTGAAATAAATTAAAATGTAAGAGCTTTTTCCCAGATAAAAAAAAAATCAAACCAGCTACATAGATTATTTTCACTAATTGATTCTGATTTTTTAACCTCCACAATTATGATTAGAGGAAGAAGAAAAACAAAGGAATATTGAAGATTAATTGAAATAACAAGAACATTAAGTTTGGTCAATGCTGGTGAATGAGTGGGATACAAGGAAACCAGGGCACAAAATTCCTTGAACACAGATTTCAGAATTACAATGAAGAAAGACCTTAATCTCATATTCAACAACTATCTCTCTCCTACCCCTAAAGAAGAGCAGAAAGAAACATTTCAGAATCTGTCATCTGACTAGGGTTCTTTGCAAGGCCAGAAAATGTAAAAGGGGCATGTATTTCACATTTCTACCCACAATTATATTATATCAAAGGCCACTGATAGTTCAAATTCAAAAACTTCTAAGGCTGATACTTTTGTCTAGCTGTTTCATTTATGCCATGCTCACTCTTTTTAATGTATTAATGATTTCCTTCACATATCACTACCTACTATATGAGCCAATCTATCCTTTCAGCAATAAGACACAAAAATACTCTTTGATTGTTTTTTAATAAGACTGATAAAATCCAAGCACACCAGACCTAACTAGGCAGTTGTATCTTTTGTATGGCTACTAGCAGCTACAAGGTGTAGCAAATATCCTAGGAATGAAGGAGACATAAAATGTACATAAAATGAGACACAAAAGTACAAGACAATCTAGTGCTGTTATAGACTGCTCAAAAGGAAATGAAATGCTAGGCTAGAAACTGGGACAGACATACATACGGACAAATCCAAAGACTTCCAGCACCTGTATCCTGACTTTTGATACATGCCATATATAATTGTTATTTCTACCATTAGGGTTTTGTAAGTTTCATAATTTGTGAAATGCAGTGGAGAGCTCTGCTTCACCAGATTCTTGCTGTCATCTCGTCTACTCCACACGTGCTACCAGTACATTGCAGAGACATTGCTGCCCACTCTACCAGGAAAAACAGAAGTTATAAAATTCTGATTTAGACTGGCAAATCAAAAAAACCAGTCAGATCATGTCAAGTAACCTCTTTAACCCTCTTTTGAACACATCATAAACTCCTGCAGAAACAACTTTTGTGTTCACAATCTCTTACTAAATTAGACAACAGCATTCTGCCTCGTATCCAGCAGAAATTTATTGTTAAACAATGGCCAGCTGACCTCACCTTCAACAGAAGCTAAATATGAGAATGGAGATGTGCCTCTACAGATAAAAATCTGTACCTTTGACTATAGGTATATTCAGTAGAGTGATCTGCTCATGCTTTAGTAAAAAGCACTGGTAGAATTCAGTGCATAATCCCTAAACTCCTCTGCCAATAAATAAATAAATAAAATATCAAACAGATTCTTTGGAAATAAGATAAAATTAACAAAATTTAGGAAAGACATAATTGATCTTCTGGGGTGAGACAAAGTTTTGCTTGGTAAATCTGTCTGAATGAACTTGAAAAAGAAAGCAAACAAGCTTCCAGAGGTAGCAGTCTAGAAAAGAAGGACAATAATAAGAAAACCCGAGATACAGCCAACAAAAGTGACTACCAGGTGACTAGGAAGAGAATCGTGCTACATATTTAAAAATACTTCCATAGCTCCAAAGACATTTATCTTTTGGACAGTTTTTCCAAGTAAAGCCCCAGGAGTAGAAACCCAAATCTTCTTAAAAATCAAGTTTGACAATTTTATGGCACAAGTTCAATGATACAACTGTCTGCAATGGCAGACACTAACACAGGAGATCCTCGCCAGTTCTACAATCCTATTTAGAGTTTATGAAGGAGAAAAACCCAAAACACCCCAAGACATCCACACTGCTATTAATCTCACCAAAATACTAAATTATTACTAATCTGTTAATCAGTTTTATCCTCTTAGAAGTAGGCATAAAGAATAAGCTGCTGAAGCAATGTCAAATCTTTTGAACCATGCCAATACTAAAGCTGAAATCTGTTGAAATCTCCCAGAGCTAAATTTTCAGGTTTTATACTGGCTTATGACAAAGAAATAATGTAGAAAGCATTGACTTTTGCTAGATGCACATACTTTAATACTAATTCAAATAATGTAGCTTTCCTCCAGAAAGTTCTTAAAGATTAATAGATATATAAAACTAAACACATAAATTCTACTTTCATCAGCCCAGAAACTCTTTCCTATTGATCTAAGAACTTTTGTAACCTTTTTCTATATACCTAGCTGCATGACATCATGGTAATATATATAAAATACATCTATTATATTCTCTCTGATGTTTCACTATCTATATACTAAATGAAAATTTTGTTTAGGTATTTTTACAACAAGCTGCTTCTGTTAATAGTAATGTTCAAGTGAGTTTTTTGTGCACAGATGATTTATTTCTGAGGTGCCATCTCACAGGTGAACTGGAATCCCAAACTGGACTGACTTATCAGTGTTGGCAAATGAGCTACTGGCAGAAAGAAGTGAAGAAAAATAAATTAGTGCTGCAGCTGTGATGAGGTAGAACTTCAAACAGTTCTTAGTGTTGTACAAGCAATAATTACTTCTCTTGCTCCCTTTTTTTACACAGGCTGACAAACTTGCTGCCACTCCCTTTGCTAATATTTCTCTCTGCCCACAGGTTCCAAGCTTCTTTTCACTGAAAACTGGATTAACACAACTAACAAAAATTCAGAGCAGATGTTCTCATTTGTACTTAGCTGTACAGCCACCTAGATGTGTTAACCCTAATGAAGGGCCGGCATGATGTTACCAAATATATCAGTTAATGCACCAAATATATCAGTTAATGCAAAAATCTTACCTCTTCCTACCACAGAAGTCAAAAGACCATAGTTTGCCATCCTTTTTTAAATTTCATAATGAAACAACATAAATCTTCCCTCATACTTTGGAAAGCCTTCAGCCATTAGAACAGAGGTGCCATCTTCACTACTTATTTCCAATAAAGCTCCATTGCTTCCACTGACATCCATTCCTTCTGTGGTATTTCAATTATCAAATTGTCATTAGTTCCTGCCTTAAGTTTTATTCTCTTCTAGGGTGACAGTATGGCTTTTCCAAAGGGCTGGATATTGCAATTTCCCATACCAATGGGCAACTGTTACAAAATTCTGATAAATGCTTTCTGCATTCTTCATATGAGAATTATTAAATCTGCTTACACAATTTTCATGGTTGTATAGCTTCCTTTGATTTGATTATAATTTTAGTAATTTTAAATTCTATACCGTACATTAATTTCATATTTTAAAATCATTTATTCCTATCTAATTATTTTTATAACCTTATATCTTTCATCTCCATCAAATCTACTGACAACTCCCTCCACATGCTTATCCACTTTAATCTAAAGAGACTCAAACTAATATGAAGCAAATTAATTGGGACTGAGAGTTGACAGAGCTGCATCACTGCATTTAGTTACATGTATCTCATCTTAACTTTATACTTAAAAAAAGTCCATAGTGTTAAGAATGATCCAGTGTTTATTTTTTTAAAGGCAGTTTTCTGCATTAACACCATCTTAGTCATACCTTTGAAAATAGTCAAACCAAGCTTAAGGAAAGAGGCTACAGCAGCACAACCACATCCTGTATTTACACCACAATTGCTTAGCAATACCACTGCACAGAAACACCCAGCAGCATTTTGTCACAGCTTGAG
Source organism: Haemorhous mexicanus (assembly GCF_027477595.1). NCBI lineage: Eukaryota > Metazoa > Chordata > Aves > Passeriformes > Fringillidae > Haemorhous > Haemorhous mexicanus. The sequence goes on from NC_082346.1 coordinate 38,445,501, forward strand.
AAACAACAAGGGGTTTCAATCAATCTTTGAGGAGTTTACACTTCTCTCTGGGAATTCAGTTAATACCTTCTGTTTTAAGCACCTCAAGCTACAGAGGCTACAGTAACACCACATAACTTTTGATTGCCCTCTGAATAAACAGTGTATTTCTTTGCCTGCTAAAGCTATCTGACACAATACCTAATCACTTACTGCCAGAAATTCCTCCCCATGGGAACTTCAGCCTTGATGCAAACAAAAGGCAAAGCAATGTTGCATTTCAGTCTAAGAAACTAAAACCAAAACCAAGCTTGAATTTCTAGAAAGTCAAATCTCCCATTTCTCTTTTAAATAAGTATGATCTCTAAAACATCCATGATGGTTTAAGGAATATTCATTTTGCTCTGGCATTCCTGGTTATACAAAGTTCTCCCTGTTCATTCTCCTGCTCCTCAGAACAGGGTTACCACAGCAACAAGTGAGCATCTATCCAGCAGCTAACACCATCAGTGGATGTGTGCCACATTGCAGAGCAGAGTTCACTGACACTACATCCAATAATTAAAGTACCATCAGACAGAAAAGAGTTATAGGAAAATAAAAATAATTTAGTAAGAACTTTAGCTGATTGACAACATGATTTTACCCAAGAGACTGTCCAAGAGCAATCATTCCCAGCAGAATATGTGACAAGTTTTAACATCATTCTCCCCTGCCCTCTCTTGTACATGACAAAAGCTTAAACATTGTTAAATACACATATACACATATATGAGTGTTTACAACTGAATGCATGCTGTATACACAAAATAAAATATGTTTAGGCTTAGTATTTGTAAGCATGAAGAGAGAGATGAAAGAGATCCCATTAGCACAGGACTAGTATTTTCCTTTGGCAAATCACTACAAACCAGAACACAATGCACAGTCCAAACTCCCCAAGACACTGGCATCTTTCTGGCGTGCCAACACTTAGGTCTTACTTCACACATGAACATAAAAATTTACATTGAATAGAAATATAAATGCCAAGAAGTCCAAGCCAGAAAGTTCAAACTTGTTTCCTTAGGAGCAGAAGGATGGAGCAGTAGCAGAGTTCTGCCTAGGAGACAGGCTGCAGCCTGCAGCTTAAGCTTGAGAAAAGGAAAAGCAAGAGTTTTTCAGCCACAGAATACTGGAGGAAAGCACTAACTCTGGTCATTCTGTCTCTGCTGCATATTGCACACCACACTGATGGCACTTTCTGATGTCTCTTGCTTGCCACATCTTCGGAACCGAAACGGACCAGCACTCTCACACCTCCTCAAAGACTGGAGGAAGGAGAAGGGTAAAGGTCATGGGAAAGCACTTGTGTTATCTGGGCAGAATATTTTGCTGATGACCCATCCACCAGCTTCTGAGAGACCACAGCATCAGTCAGTATACATCTTGGCAGTCCAATCCTTTCTCAGCTGTCCCACTCACCCAGTGACCACCGTAAAGACTCACTGAAGTCAGGCTTTACACACAATGATAAACACTTGGACAGTCAGCTCACCTGTTTTTCGTGTTATTACATGAAAATAGATTGTCTTTCAAATCTATTACGTGAAAATACAAAGTCTTTCAAATCTAAAGCCATACAAGAGCTGAAGATCCAAGCTTACAATGTCCACAACCTCACACCATAACCTTCTATAATATATGTAAGTCTCCACAAGGGCTTACGTTGCTTGGCACTTACCAGAGGCATTTTTTAACAGCATGACTGAGACAGAAAAAGAGAACACTAAGCATGATGGAATGGACAAACAAATTTAATTACCTGTTGGACCACCTGGTCTAAAACCAGTGCAGCAGAATTTTAAAATAAAAATCTATCACCTTTTTAAGATTCATTTTGCTAGGACAAGACAAAGATATATTTGCATAACACTAGATTTCACTGTAAGTCACCATTGCACTATAACATTTCTGTTTGTATTGGTAGCTGGGGAAAGCATTTATCACTCATTTTTTGTGTCAATGACACAGGTTACACACCTCACCTGTAAAACAGATTGAGTCTCACAACAGTACAAAATAGCTTGGAAGAATAAAGTCAGTTCTACTAGCCAACAGCAGAAAACATGGACTGTCAAAGCATAAGATTTTAAAGCTGAATGCACAGGCAACACAATGTAAATACTCTGGACGAGGAAAAGAAAAATTCTTATTTCCTTTACTTACCAAAGTACCCTCTCAGTGGTCTGACACATAATAAAGTATTATCTTTTTGTTTTTAAAAGCACAGCCCAAGATAAATTATGCATTATATTGACTACTTCTCCTGTGAGTTCTTCCTCTGTATTCCTTGCTTACAAATTTTAACCTAGTATTCTTGCAAAATCAAGTGCCTAAAAGTATCAGAAATATGTTTATTCCAAAGTGATGGACACAAATCAAAAGATATATTTTCTCTGCAGCAGTCTTGGAAAAAACTATAGTATATTAGTAGGTATATTACACTACCAAATCTAGAACTTACCTAAATTTTCAAGTTTATTAAATTTAAGGTAGCCATTAAACAGGAAACCTTTATGATCAATCATCCCACTTCTCAGATATCTGTTACTGAAAAATTAGAAGCAATTTCTGAGTGCTTTTATGCAAAGACAGGGTACACCTGAAGAACATACATTCAAAATCCCTATGCATATGCCATTAAATGTCTCTTGTACTGGAAAGTATTGGAAATTGAAAGGTTAAATACTACTAACTTGAAGGTGAGAATACATGATGTGTTATCCAGCTATGTAACAAAAAAACCCAGATGCTTTCAAGGCACATGGTCTGACATCTACTAAAAAAATTATGCAAGCAATCTATAAACATTAAAAAAAAATCAAAGCAAACAAAAAACCCAAGCACCTGACTTCACATTGTTTTCTCAGGGGGGACAAGGAATAAACTTTTTGCTCAATTTCAGCATTCCAACAAAAATCTCTTCTTGCATTTCTACTCTAAAACTGATATGGGAAAAACAAACTGTTAAAAGAAGCACTGTGTAAAATGTTAAATAACTTGAAAGTTATAATAAATATTCATGTTGGACTATCCGTTGCCACAACAAAAAGAAAACATATAAATATGCTTTCAGCATAAAACAATCATTAATTTCAAGTGGTACTTAATTAGTGAGTCTGGAACAAATCTACATGAATTCTCATTACAATATAAAGCACAGGTATTTCCACCTTCTAAGTAAAGCTAACTGTGAGTAAATTAAGGGTTTGACCTTCCTATGTCAGCATGGTGGTTAATGCTTCATCTCCTGTTTTCCAAAGTTTCAGTTTCCTGACACTCCACTTTCTGCAACAACTCACAATTTTATCTAGCAAAAACAGCTACATTTTGACAAAAAAAAAGTCAGTGAACTCAACATCTTTTAATAGAAACAGTAATTTTAGAAACTAATGATGATTCTATTAGTTACAATTTTCACAAGTTTGCATTAAAAAAGCTATGCAATGCTATGTGATGCCATGCAATTATACATCTTACTCCTCCATCCAGGACAATTTAGCACAATAGATGTGTATTTATAGCCCCACCATGCAACACTCATTTTTCACTTGATAGTGCTACCAGACAGAGGATTCACAGACATGCCTTGTATTTTAATATCCAAAGCACAATTTTAACGATTTTACATCTGTGACAGGCAATCTGTGCCTCGCCCTGCATCATCCAAACTGCAGCTTCAGGCTACTTCTATATCCCCCCACATTTTCATTCTTATTAGTTCACTACCAATTCATTACCAATTAGACAGAGCTGCTCCTTCCACATGCAATAACAGAGTTTACCAGAACAGCATTCCTCTACGTAGTTTCCACCACGTGTTGAGCATTGGCTGCATCTGCCTCCCGACTGGGACTGCCCAGGACTCTGCTGCCATGTGCCTTGACCCACCAGCTGCTCTGCCAAAGTTTCTACACTATATTCCAGTAACAGCATAGACCACATATATACACATAAAACAATGTTTCATTCCTTAGTTTCCTGGGGTTTAAATTTCAGCTGTCTTCATGACACCATCCCATACCATGAGTATCACTGGGATATTTCAGGATATAAACTAATATTAAAAGGGTAGCATCTTGCCAAATGCGAGCAGAGAAGGAGCACTAAAATCCAGAGCATGGCTCTTCCATCTTGGCTGATCCACATGGAGCAAACAACAAACAGCTGGAAAAGTAACAAACTGCCTGAGATTTGGCATATCATGGAAGCTGTCCTTACTTTAACTCCTCTGTTGCAGAAAGGGGCACAACACTTCAGATGGCCTCAACTTTTTTGTCCCGATATATTATTTTACAAAATAAACTTATATATAAAAGTAAGCACAAAGAGCTCATAGCACTAAACTTTATTTTGAGGTACATGTGTTGCTAATAGACTCATTTATCTGTGCATGTGACAGAAATGCAAATTTCATCTTTAGAGAAGATATCGGAAAACATAAAATAAACCCACCAAAAACTCGCAAAACTAAACATACACAAAAGAAAAAAAAATAAACACCAAAACAAAAATCAACACTATTAGTCTGATCCTCATGTTTCATAAAATTGTTTGGGATTTCTCACTTGCTTTATTTTTATCTTCTTTGAGCGTTTCAACAACTATATCAAGATACCAAATGCTAAAATAAAGCCAAAGCTTTGAAGGAAAGCATGGTCACCTTGAAAAATAGCTAGCCCCTTAAGAGAATTATAATTTAGCAACATGTTCTAGGCAGTGATTAATATCCATGTACTGTGAGCTTTCAATACTCGAGTGGCTACTTTACTGTTTGCACTTTGTCCTATAACAAACTGATACAAAATTTTGTCATTTGTTTCCTCATAAAATTTTCCATTTCTCATCCGGCACCAAGGACAGCTCAAAATCTAATAAACTGTTTTGCCAGATTTTGTACACAAAACCCCCTCTTCACTGACACAGGTTTATATCGACTGATTTTCACCTCCTGTACAGCTATGCAGATTCTGCTATATATGTAAATGCATCTTGTGACAGTTTTACACTTTGGCAGATTGCAAATGCTGTCAGATTAGAGTTGGTGTCTTTGATAAAGTAAATAAGTTACAGGGAACTACTACAGCAAGGGGCAGTGGGTATGAATGCCCACATTAGTACCTAATGCTGAAGCTCTCAGCAGCTGAACATTCATGCCTAAAGGCTAGGTGTTGCTGTTCATCATATTAAAACTCTGGTTTACATAAAGAACCAACATATTTGACACTTGCTTTTATCACTTTTTTAATCCCTGTACAAAGGTTCCAGTAGTCCCCCAGAAGGTATACAAAACAGAGAAGGAAAAAAAAAAAAACAACCCACAGTATAAAAAAAACATGCATGCAAGGGTAGGAAGTGATACTAGATCACAAACAAGCTGTTCCTGGGGCTCATTCTTTATTCTTTTAATACCAAACTCATTGTTAGCCCATAAATGTAGCTCTGAGAATACTTTTGCAAACTGGCAAATTTTGTATCATTACAGATTGTTGTTAAGATTATGACAGAAATATTTATAGCAACAGACAGGAGACAAGACAAAGCAACCTCCTGTGACAGCTCCAAGCATTAGATCTTCAATGGGTTAAAGGCAATAAAAACACAAAGAGAAAAACTATATATATATATATATATATATATATATATATATATATATGTATGTATGTATATGTATATTTATGCACATGTGTATGAAACTAAACATATTGGGTGACAGTTTTCTACTGAAATTTCAGGAAATGCATCTAGCAATTTCAAATAGTGCCTAAAGGTGGCTGCTATGAACACATTCCATGCAGCTGTCACTGATACACACTAACATTTACCTTCAGCAAATGCTGAGGAAAACCCCTAAAACCCACTGGGAGTAAGCAAAGCTGCAGACTTAGAATATGGACAGATGGATAGGTGTAGGAAGAAATTAGTTTTCTGGACTTTTAAACACCAGAAATGGCTCAACTGACACACAGAAGGGCCTGAGGAGAGATCTGCATATGAACAACTTTGGACTAGCAATTTTACAAGAAGGCCACGTTAGAGAACAAGAGCTGAGAGCATGTGCAGTATGAAGTAATGGTGACAAGTCAGTACTCCCAAATGGTCTGCTTTCATGCCGCTTATCTCCCTCTACTTCTGGGGTTTCTCTGTGGGCTTTGTCTTTTCTTCTCCACAACACCTAATATGGCTTGTTTCATAGACAAAAATAAAACATTTCAGAGCTCATTTTTTTGTACTTCCTGTAGTTGTTCACTAGCTTGACATTCCTTACCATGTTATTCTCGTCTTACACGACTCTTCCTTTCTGCTTCTACTTCTCCTCTCAGATTTCTTTCAAACAGTTGCCTCCCTGACCTGGACCCTATCATTTTACCTCACTTAAATGTCTCTTAAGATCAACTTTCTTCTGTTCTCCACAAAAAAACCCATTTCAGATGGAAAGCTGCAGATTTAGGTAGGTCACCAAGCTCCAGATTTAGGTAGGTCCTCAGACTACCAGTAGGTTCTTTAATTCCACCACCATTTCACCCAAGAGCCACAGCAACACCACAGCTTCCACAGCCAACAGGGCTTCCTGTACTTCTACTTTGCAGAAGTCATCTTTAGAAGAAAACTTTGCTGATAGTGAGGTTGAAGATGTTTCAAACCAGTCACTTAAATTCTTCTCACAGGAGAATTCTGCTGAAATTAACACCAGTAAAGCATCTGTGGAAATTTTATGGTGTTGCAAAAATATTGTTCTGCTGCTCACATTATCTTCTTATCCATCGACAGTTAAGACATGAGCCAAAAAGATCATCTATTAATCTATCCAAGGAGCACAATGGAAGTTACAAAACTCTCTGTAATAGAACATAATTGCAAACCATGTGGGTTTTTATACAGCTCCCCAAAAGCAACACCCTCCACTGAAACACAGCAATATTCATAATAGGCCAGCAAACCCTAAAATCCACCTCCCTAATAACTGCAATTCTTCTCTATATTACAAACATCTGGATACTGTTCATTGTTCTTAAGCAATGAACTGTAAACTGTTGATTTTCAATCAAGAAAATTTTAATTTCATTTTAAAATATACAGTTTAATGTTCTGAGAAAATTCAAGTGGAAATTACACCAAATTGGAGAAATATATTTTTGGTCCTGACACTAGTTTTGAAATGGTACACCTAAGGAAAACAAGACGTGCCCTGTATGAAAATAAGAACTTTCTAAGAATACATTAATTTTAATGCCAGTGTTTAAGCAGAGCTACAATTACCATTTGTTCACTCCAAGTAAATAACTGGACAGGAGGGAAGAATTGGGTGAAGTCACTTTAACAGCAGATTTTGTCACTGCTTCAGCAAAATGAGCCTGCCAAGGAACTAGAAACAAATCAGTTTTCAGCTTATCCAGCTTTATAAATTCTCAAGTATTTTTTCCTCTCTGCAGGAAAATAAATTTCAGATCTTACAGAGTTTCACAGAAAGAAAAAAATTCTATTTCAAACTAGAACATCCAGCTATTCACCAGAACTTTTAGGAGGGTTCAGATTGTGTTTTGGCTTTTGTGCTCCCCAGCTCAAATAACAAATTCCAATTTGTTACTATATGCCTCCAACTTTTTTTACAGTGCAATTGTTTCTCGCTGAGTACTATTAATTCGTGGGGTTTGTGTCTGCTGCATTAGGGGGAAAAAGAATAAAAAAAAAAAACCGTACCCTCCCACAACAAAAACAAAACAAAACCAAAAAAAACCAACACACAAAAACACACAAAACCCCCACAACCCGCAACACAACTCTGTCTAAATCAGTGTAAAAATATCCTTAAAAACAGATATTAGAGTGCAAAACCATCTGTCAATTATGGCAAAATAACAGTTTGTATTGATAACTGCAAATAACAGCTCTGCATTTGGGTCATTTCTCACACATTTTGATGCCTCCTATCACACACACTGGCAGGCTCGAAAGTTGAAAGGTACGACAGCGAAGCTTCAGTGAAATAAGAGCCATCTTTCATTCTGCAGTTTTAGGCCTCCTGGAGACAGTACTAAATGGGGATCTCCAAAAAGTTCATCTACTAATCAGGAAAGTGCAAGCAATTTTATTGAACTGCTGCTAGTCTCAAACCCATTTTTAAGTACAAGAATTTTAAGTCATATTTGATCATTACAGGAGAAATCTGGGGCTTCATTCTCATTACTAACTTTATTTGAAATCTAATTCCCTTACAAGCTAATGAAGAAAGTGGAACTTTCATTATTACTGCCAACCATTTGCTAGCAAGAGGGTTGGCTAAACAGCTCTTGAATACAACATTAATTTTAACAACTTTAACTTCAATGTTAAATGCACGTGGAAGTAAAAATAAAGTCATGGAACAGTTACCAGATTTTAGATTGTAAGTTTACTATTCATTCAGTAATAACACTGAGAAGCTTATTTAAGTGAAAAATCCAACCCAGTGTTGGTGAGAAATCTTTCACATCTCAAAACAGTGATTCTAGCCAATAGCTAGATTTTCTAAAATAAAAATGCCTGTTTAGTTTGCATAAAATTTCTCTCTTTGTGGGGCAAAATCTGAAATATGTCTCTACTATAAAAAATTAGGAGCCAGAAAATTCTTAGCTGGAACCAAACCACATGTACAAACAAAAAAAACCACACCATAATATAAAGGACTAGTCTTAGCTTTCTTCACTCACATCACACACCAATTTATTGTCAGAATCAGTACTTACACAACAAGTACATACTTGTAACCAAGTACTGTGAACTAGTGCTGAAAACTCAGTGAATCCAATTCTCTGCATATTTAAGGATATTTATTCCTTGACTAGTTCTACTAGTATCTAGCTCATGGATTACACTCACAGTCACTCTTCTCCCATCAGCCCAGAAAATGATCTAGTTTTCTGGATGAAAGATTTGAATAAATAATACATAGTTGTTTAGTGATAAGTATTCATTACATTCAAGATGAAGAGCTCAGTCACCAGCAGATCAAATTTAGTAACTCCAACAATTAACACAATGGCTTCACTACAGTCTTTTGACTTCCTAAGTCTCACCATGTGATGATCTGGTATCACTGACAGTCATCTGCCCATCTTAAATACCAGCAACATAGTTTGCACCTTAATAATAAAATAATCATCTATAACAAGTTTCCTTCTGTAATTTCCAGTTTCATAGTAATGATTAATACTAAAAATAACTAATGTTCCTCCTTCAGAAACTGCTGTCATGTTGCCTTCAGTATTTTTCAGTAAACAAGAATGCAAGTAAGATCAGTCCAGTAAAAAAAAAAATAATCTCACAAGATCTTACAAAAAATTAGCCTTGATAGGCAAAATTGAGGAACAATTCAGCCATGATATGATTCAGTAAACTACCTAGTTTGTGCTATTAGTTATACAGCTAGCATTTATATATAGAAAGTATATGAAAATTAAACATCTCCACACTGGATTATGTGGTAACGCCAGGTTTTTCCTTGTTTTTCAGAAGGCCATTCATACCTGAGAATACTGAGCCCATTTCTCCCTATTAGCAGTTTTATTACACAATGAGTATTGAGCGGGGTTGTACCAAATGCCTGCCAGTTCTCCATGAGCAAAGCTCCCAGCACAGCCGTGAGCAGCAATCAGAAGGAGCACAGCTGGGAGGCAGCGCTCAGGGCACTTCAGCACTTTAATCACTCCACGCGCGTTTCAAGTGAGTTATCTGCAAGGAGAACAGCCCTGTAGTCCCAGCAGTGCTTACAGTGTTATTCTGAGCAAACAATAGAGAGCAAAAATGTTTTCATATTAGAGAATGTGAGGTATGGAAAAAATGACACAACCCTTTTTTTTTTTTTAAATACTCTTCAGATGGTTATCAGTGCTCCACTGATAGGTGACACTTCACTGCCTCCAACTCCTCTGTGCATTTAACTCATGGTCAGTCCTGGATGTGAGACACAGCTGGTAATAAGACCAGCTCAGCTTATAGGCTGACAAGAGAAATCTGATTTATCTGAACCATTGTTTCCAGTAACTGCAGCTGGACTGCTCAACAAACAGTGAAGCATAGCTTTTAGCATGCTGATATTACATAATGGTAAATTTGGAAGAAGTGCAAAAAATGTCGTAATTTTCTTATTCTTTTTGTTTGGAGGTAATTTTTTCTAATTTATATTTTGCAGTGTCCCAGATACTTGGGTGAAAATTCCCCAAGAGAGGCAAGAACATTAATAGTACTAACCCATTCATACTCATATTTGAGTACTTAAAAGGTGGTACAATGAGGACAGAAACTTTCCTCTTCACAAGGAGCCATGCAGAAAAATATGGGCAACAGGTAGAAGCTGCATGAGGAAATGTTCCACCTCAATCTAAGTGCTCTCTACAGCGAGAGCAGTCAAACTGGACTGGGTTAACATGGTCTGTTTTTTGGAACTGGGGGGCTACAGCGGTGGCTTCTGTGAGAAGCTGCCAGGAGCTTCCTTCATGTCCAGCAGAGCCAATCCCTGATGGCTCTGAGGATGGACACACTGCTGGCCAAGGCTGGCCAGTCAGAGAGGGTGGTAATGCCTTTGTGATAAGTTACGTAAGAAATCATAACAAATGCTGCACAGTTTTAATTCCAGTCAGAGAAGAGTGAGAATATGTGAGCAGAACAACGTGCAGACACCCAGATGAGTGGAAAAGCAGCAGAGATTCCTCTGCAGCCCCTAGTGCAGACTACAGTGGAGCTGGCTGTTCCCATAGGGGTCCACATTGTTGCAGGGATCAACCTGCAGCCTGTGGAGGAGAAGCCCATGCTGGAGTGGGTGGATGCTTGGGAGGAAGCTGTCACCCCATGAGAGATTTTTTCAACCTAAAGACTTTAGGAAGCAGAGCTTCAAACTTGATTTGCCTTAAGTTGGCTAAATCAGGTAGCCCAGTAAGACATAGATCCAGCAAATATAGTCTGTTAGTAAGAAAAACACTTAAAGCAAATTATCTTAAAGCAAACATATGTTATCCTTAATTTTAAGGATTAAAAATTACACGTTACAAACTATTCAATTAAAAAATATTTTTGCAAGAGTTACAATTACTAAATTAACACAAATTAAAAGTACTGTATTTCACTGTTCAATAAAATAACCTATCTGCCAAAACTGTAAAATTCTGAGCATCTAAACAAACAGAAAGAATCTCTACTTAAAATTTAACTATGTTCATTATTGTCCAAAATTTGCTAATCAGTCCTTGGTGATCACAACTTGTACTGCCCTCCTAGTGAAATAAACAAACAAAACCGGCCTCTCATTTGGATACTCTTTGTTGTTGACAGAATTCACATAAAGGTTTTATTTATAGATACACACATATGTATGTAAAATATTAATGAAGTAACAGTGTTACATGCAGACACAGACTACTTTGTCTCTTTTCCTGATAAATACATTTTAAATGAGCTAATGGAGACAACACATTTGCAACTGCAACTGCTGTTGCTTTTTCTCAGCTTTTAGTCACAATTCAAATCTTAAAATAGCTAATCTACAGCATTCTGGGGATAATCTATGGATACTGTATTTAAGAGTGCATTGTTTGAGCATCTGGAAAGCTAAAAATCTGCTAAATAGCCAACCCCCCAAACATATGATTAGAGAATAAAAATCTGTCTTAGTCTGTTCATAGAAATGGTTTGAAACAGTATTTTTGTTGCAAACTGCACTTATTTCTGCTGAACACATTTTTTTAAAAAAGTATTGATTTTACTTAGTCTTATTTGAAATCTGGTCTGGAAAAGGGCATTCACCTCATCAAATCTACTTATTGAAGGTTACCATATTATTCCTCTTAAGAAACTATTTAAAAAATGTGTTTTTTAAATGTTAACTTAGCTCCAAGAGATTGCATGGTATCAGTCTGTCTTTGTAATCTTTTTGCAACAAGGGGCACCAAATATTAGTTTAAGGGACACCAAAATATCAATTCTAGACATCAGCCTATAGTCAAGGTTCAACTAGTTATTACTACAATAATAACAGTGCTTAATACATATCATAGATAGATTGCTTGAAGGTTGGAGTACATTTTAAAGAAAAAACATAGTTAATGTTTTATTCCTTTGAAACAACATTACTGGAATTACTATGGAGAATTGGGTTAACACTGAAACATAGCTGAAGAGTAAAACCTCTTCATAGAGATCATAATAGCAAGACCACATACATTTTATTTAAATTTTTCTTATTGGGGTAGCCTCATGAGATGCATATCTCATTTAAATGAGGACATTTGAATGACGATTGTAAAATTTGACTATGAAATGCAATGAATAAGCTCTAAACTGCATGAATTTACAGACATAATTATTCAGCATTTACCATACAGTCTAAGAAAATTAAGTCAGAAGACATATTAATCAAGTTTAAATACAATGATAATGTGGCAGAAACGATATCCAGCAAGTGTTAGAAATAATATTCTGCAAGCAGTTCAAATTAAACTGCTCTGTGATCTAATACTATTATGAAAAAACTCTCAATATATTTAAAAGAGTTCCCAGTCATTCAACAGGACCCAGGAAGGTGCCCAGGAGGGTGACTATATTAGAGGTAATACAGGCCATTAGAGCAAATCCTAACAGAGGTACTCTAAACTAGTTTCTGAAACTTACTTCCCCCCTTCACTATGCAGAAGAGCCCAATGTATTTCAGATATATCTCAAATATCCTCCCAACCCTACAGTGGACCTGCTTACAGTGCTACCAGGACAGCAAATCTGTTAACTGTACTACTAATTTAATGCATTTTAATTGTACTACTATTTTAATGCATTTTAGCTTATTGCACCCTGACATTACAGTCATATCTCTGCAGAAATGGAGGGAATTAACTTCACCTTAAGCAAAAAAATCAGTTAGCCTCATAAGAGAAGCTTTGAAAGTCTTACCAACACCTTTTTAGTTTTTCTAACGAATATTAATTTTAAAACATTGCTTCTTGGCTTTCATCATGCTAACACCATTTTACAACAGACAAAAGCATTAAAGTCCTTATCCATCTAATCACAACTGAATGTAAAAAAGCTGCCTATGTTTACTATGTGTACAAAGGTATTTTTGAAGAACATATACAAAAAAGATTGGAAGACCTCTTGACTTGACTTGCTGCCTGAACGTTTGCTTAACTGCTTACATAAACCATAGCTAAAAGACAGAGAAATCAACCAGCCCAGAACCAGCCCAAATCTTACAGTTAACTTCAACTTCAGTGATAGCTGGTTCTAGTCCCTATGGAGACAAGACCCCTGCAGCAGTTACGATTTCCAGATTGACCTGTAGCATAATTTTATGAAGCACTGTTGGCAGTTTACCTCATTTCTTTTTAAACATACAAATAAATATCTTCATGATTAAGGAATCTGCTAAGAAGCTGTGAAATTAGCATATTTAGTCTCCACTGAAAACATTAACATGCAAATTGATGAATATCAAATGAGAAGAATAATGGAGTTCACCTTTGTATAATCAAACATTCTGGGAAAGACATTCTTTTTCTCCTCAAAAATGGAAAAAATAAAAGGAAAGGCAAAATAGGAGCAAGGTTATCATCAGTCTTCCAATAAAAGTAGAAACTGTAAATCAAATAAATATACTAGTGATCCCCTCCAGCTACATGTTACATGCAAATGATAGTATCAAATATGTACAAGACTTCAGTTCTGTAAGATAATTTTAATGGCAAGATCTGAGAAAGCAGTTCAGATTTTGAATACCAGATTTAAAATCCAGTATAGTCACAAAGCAAGCCATCAGTAAACAATATACTCAACTGCTCCTAGTCCAAGCAGGACAAGCAGTGACAGCTCATATTCAGAAATTCTGAAACTGTTCCTTCTAGAAAACCAGGAAAAACAAGATGAGGTAGTCAGAACACACCACCACGTAAAAACCTAGCAATACATAAGCAGGGAAGTCCACACAGTGTGGGGCAATCTCAGACATTCTTTTCACCATGCAAGTAAAATAATAGTGAAAAATAAAGTTATTGCTCAGAAAATAAAAATGAAATTGATCAAATATCTTTGAATATATCCCCTTCCTGAGTTTTGCCTTTAGTGATAACTCAGGCAAGAAAACGTGCCCTTTACTTCCAATATCTTTGAATATATCCCCTTCCTGAGTTTTGCCTTTAGTGATAACTCAGGCAAGAAAACGTGCCCTTTACTTCCAACTTTTCTCAACTTGGTTGACTATGAGTTGTTTTTCAATTCAGTTGACTATTGAGGTTTCCCTCGTCAATTCCCTCACCAGAATCTAATTTGCTATATATGAATGTAAAATGCCACACACCATAAACTCCAGCTATAGGAAGTCCTGTCTCTCTCTTTACATGCACACACACACATTTGTATCATGTTCTAGCATTTAGACTTCAGGAATCTAGAAAGAGCCATAAAATGTCTTCAGCAATACAGAAAATAGACACATGTATAATTTACCCATACCTAGTACAGGTACAATATAACAGGTGTGTACATGAGAACAACAGTATTCCAAAACTATTTTCCTCAGTGAATAGGGCTGAGGATGTGTAAAAATATCCTAAGAGTCATTGCTTCCAGAAAGAAAAAAAAAAAGAGGTGACTGCAAGGAAAATAAAGTAATTGTTGGGCATGTGATCAATATTTAAGTAGCAAAACTGAAGAGTACCCAACATCCAAAATCCTCACTATCTCCTGCATCTTTCATTTTTCACTACAAACTAAAACCACTGTTTTGCCTGACAAGCTAATACATACCTTTCAAACTTGTGTCACTATTTAGTGAAGTGGAGGGCTGAAGAAGGACAGGAAAGAGGTAAAATGAAAGCAAAGACTGTTGTTTGTACACATGTTGCTTAGCAATACACCATGGGAAACAAGGAAAAACGGTGACATTGGCCCCCGGTTGGATTTACATAAACACTCAATTGTGCGTCACTGAAAGAGGTGTGAATGCAAGGAGTCAAGTACATGACCTATGACAAAAAGAGACATAACAGCAGAAAGATACATGTTAGCATTCCAAAATCCTAGCAGAAATGTCACTTGTTTATAGCAAAGCTTAAACAAGTCTTTACCTTTTATGATTTCAGAACTAATATGAACTAAAATTCAAAGTTTTTTTTCCTGATATGCACCATAACACATTAATTGTATTCCTATAAGAATGATTAAATATACATCTTTACAACATCTATTTTCCACATATAAACTTTGCCCTCATAGCAGTAGTTGTTTCTACACCCTTTATTAATCACCTATTCTTATTCTGAATAGAAATATTTTTTAATTGCTAATTACTATTACTATTACCAGGAATACTCCTGTAAGCTTTGCCCATTGATCTCAAATTACATAACTGAAAAAAGACTGAAATATAAATTGTCCTTTCCAAACATGAATACATACGAGGCACTGAGTGATGTAATGACTCTGTCACTTACAGGAAAGCATCAAAGAGTAAAATTTTCACAACAGAGACAAAATATTGAAAGTAATAGTAACTTAAAGTCATCACTTTCATGCCACATTTGACATCACAGTCCATATGTAAGGCCAGTTCTATCTACAGCAGTATGTCAAAACAGAGAGATCAAAGACTCTGGGAAGAAAGGCTGATGCTTTAAAATTTTTACAGATTTTAGACACACTTTGAAACACATTAGCCAGACACATATAAAACAAGTGTATATACATTCCCTTCTTCGTTTAAGTGCAATCTTTAGAAGACAGTCACGGAAACTTCCTAAGGAGTTGTGTAAGACACAGTATGTGAAATAATTTTTTTTTTTACCATAAGAGAGAAGAGAAAAAGAATCAGAAACCAAAACATTTTTAAGAGATTCAATACAAATAGTATATGCTTTGACCCCAGTAAGGTGCAACAGCCAAAAAAAACCCCAAAAAACCTGAAACAAAATACAGTAATTTCATACTTGTTGCTACATAGCCAAACTTCTTAGGAATAATTATTTTTCAAGCAAGAAGTGATTCAAAAGCTGAAAGATCATCATATGACACTAATTCCACATAAAATATACAAATAATGTAATCTACACCATGAAAAAAAAAATTACTCTATCAGTAGGTAAAATTTTTTGTTTGTTTGTTTTTTCTAAAAAACAGTGTTTGAGTAGGGGCTTTTATTTCAGGATAATGAAAATTCATATGTTATATTTCTATTTCCACTTACTGTTTTGCCCATACAGAGGGCAAAGATTCTAATGCTCTTAAACCAAATGCATGCAATATATTTTTTTATTTGAGAACCTAAGTAGAAATTAGAATTGTTTCTGAGTATGAATCTGACTAAGGTACAAATAGTGTAATTTATAATATGACTTAATCATATTATGATCAAGGTACAAATAGTGTAATTCAATCATATTACTTGATCAGTCTTTTTTCCAGCAATGATTTTCTTCTGCTATACTGTTCAACAAATGACCCAGTAAAAGAGAAAAAAAGTTTGATCATCTGAACAACTAGTTTGGCAAAAGTATTTAACTACAACACTATCTCAGAATTTCTCTAAATGTGAAGCATTTACAGATATTTTCTAAACACAGAATATTTCATCACTGAATGTGATGATATGACCAGCTGCAGGATGAAAACAAAAATATTACACATATTTCTCTGGATTATTAGGTTAATTGGCAAACTCTAAGAAGCATTTCAGTTTTTCAAATCCAGTGATAAAGCACATGGACATTGGTACAAATAACTTCCATTCCTTTTTTATGTTTCTGAATCAGTGCAACAGTATATGTATCTGAATATACACAAAAAGATGTTTAAGTTTGCAAAGCCAGACATTTTAAAATTCAAAGTGCCAAAATTAAGGCTGTCTATGAAAACTCCATCTGCTCTGCAGGACCATACTACTGAGTCACTACACTTATAATTATACTACTTGTGATGCCTCCATCAATCCATGCCTGGAATTAATTGGTTTGTTTTCCCTTTACTGTTTGGATACAGTATGGAGCAACTTACTTGAAGATGCTGATCTTTTTTTAAATAACAATTGAAAAAAATTTCTCAATTAGTTTTGTATGATACTGTTTGCTAGAGTATATTAATATTTTTAAAAAATATTGTTTTGGTAACAGGCACAAGGAATGAGAAATATGATTAGGTCTGTCAATTGTCAGGAACTAAGTCCAAGGAAGAGTAAGCCAAAAGTAGCTGTCTGTGCTCAGCTTGATCTTACACATTTGTCTGCCTTCCAAAGTACTTCCCATTATATGCAACAAATGCAAACCAAGAAATGAAGGTGGCACACCCTCTGTGTCACAAAATATAAGGAAGGGATGTGGTTAGAGCCACAGCATGAACACAAAGGGAAAACACTTTTTTTACAGTTATATAAATATATATGGTTATATATACAGATATAAAAATATATACAGTTAAAAACATACACAGTTATATAAATATATATGGTTATAGAGATGAAGGGTGATGGAAGGTAATTGAGAAGATAAAGCCACAACACTTTCTTTCCTTTTGCTCCTTCCCTGCACCCAAAATAAGTCTGTATTTGTTATATCATGTTTAATTCATTCAAAATGAAGCACTTCTTGAAGTAGCAGTTGCAGGCTCTGATGCTTTAGCAAGCCAGGTCTCATGGATGGAGCAGACAGAAAGCAACAATGCAGTATTAGTTACTTGACTTGCCCCACAAAGCAATTTAGCAGCAGGTATGGGGAGGAAAAAAAAAAAAAAAAAAGGCACTCAACTTTATAACCTATGCCATTATCTCTTCTCTTTTACCAGTTTTTTCCCTGCCTTATTCACCAGATACACTTCAAAATTTGCAACAAATCAGACTGAAAAAGAGAAGGGTTGCATGGAGAGCTCACAGCAACCTTTCAGTATCTCAAGGGGACCCACAGGAAAGCTGGAGAGGGACTCTTCATCAGGAACTCAGCTGATAGGACAAGGAGCAATGGGTACATATTGAAAGAGGAGAAACTTGAGTGTGATAATAGAAAGACATTAGAAAGACTTTTTTCACTGTGAGGGTGGTTAGACAACCCACAGATAACCCAGGGAGGCTGTGGGTGCCCCAACCCTGGCAGTGCTCAAGGCTTGGTCTAGTGGGAGATGTCCCTGCCCATGGCAGCAGGGTGGGACTAGGTGATCTTTAAGGGCCCTCCTAACCCCTTTACCTTCTATGATTCTATGCTTCCATGTTGGCCTTCTCTAGCACAGACCTTTCACTTTACACCTACTAGATATTCACTACTTCAATGTATTTGTGCAGTGAGCTGTACAAACATGACTTCCTGCTCTGCTATTGCAAATAAATTAGAACATAGCATGTAAGTGGTTCCAGATACAGATGTTGCATAAAGAACCAGATGTCAACAGTTTTACAGCTCTGCCCTAATTGTCTTCTACTTTTTCAAAGGTCAACCTCAGTTTGCACATTTTATAGAGTATCTTATTCTCAGGTTAAAGAAAATTTAATAGATATTATCATTTTTTTTAATGTGGACACTTCTTCATGCATTATTTCAGTCAGTAAATTGCACTATGTTTTTGTTCCCTAGTTTTCATTCCAAAAATCCTATTCACTTATCTAATGCTGGAGAGGCTCTGTAAATTTGTTTCTTCCAAGGGCTGTTTCTTGCAGCTGGAGTAGCACATGCACTGACTAGTAAGAACTCACTCACATGTTACTTGTGTCTCCTAAAACCAGTATCTAAGTATTTCTACAGCTCTGAAAGAATTGTTGGGCTTGCACAAAAAGAATTCTAAACGTAAAAGAAGAAAAAAACATCAGGTTCCCCAGGAAACAGATTCCTTTTGTAGATACACAATCTCAAGTGCCCTCAAGTGCTGGCTGACTTTCAGGGAGCTATGCAAGAAGCATGCATGTGCAAACAGTTGGTGGAAAAACAAACACAAAACAACCTAACACTGGAAGTGCATGGCAAATTAAAAAGTTCACAGGCAACTATTTCTCAAGGCTTTGAGATCAGATCTAAATGACCACTTCCATCCAGGCTCAAGTATTTATTTTATTGTTGCTTAATTTACTTTAAGGAATGCAGGTGACTATCCTCATCTTGACAGAAAGAGAAAAATCTGTGGCAGCTACAGAGAGCATTAAGGACATTACTATATTTATATTCAGTAAAAGTCCTGCTTTAAATATAATTATATTCTTAAGATATAAAGTCAAATCACATTAAAGTTTTACAGCTTCAAACTCTAACCAAATTAAAAGTGCAGTGAATTCCAAGGCAGTTTAAATCAAATTTGTTCTCCTTGGAAGAACACAGTCAAGATTAAAACACAAGATTCATTCTGGACTAAAATTGTGCACAGCGTTTCCTTGTATGTTTTTTAGCATACTATTCCTGAGTTTAATTATACATTGTCCATTGCATGAAATGTAATATTTATGCTTGTCTATGGGAATAAATTACATCCTCTTAACAAAAAGCTGGAAATAAAAATGTAACTGATACTCTTCAGTCATGCTCCTCAGATTGAGTTGTAAAGATTTTTTTGAACTAAATTAATTTGGTAAGCCAAAACTTAAATTTTGCTGCAGAATTCTTCCTTTACAATCCCTTCTCCACAAAGACAAACCAAAATGCTCCAAAATGCTACATATCTAAACTAGACCTGTATTTTTGTAGTTTCTGTAGCTCAAAAACAAATTGCCCTTGCTCTCAGTGAAATATTCCCAAAACATAAACACATTTCCAGCAATTTTTCCTCACCTTGCCCCCTACTTTTCATTTTAAGTTACCTATTCTAATTGAATTGGTCATTGCTTACTCAACTGATTCCTATGTCATAACAACACAGCTTCTGCTTCACGATTATCCCAAGCAGGTCACACAAAATGTAATTCCATTTTTAATTAGAGAGAGAGGAAAAAAATGGATGCAATCAGAAATTATGAGAACTCTAGCTCAGATTCCCTCCACACTTCATGAGACAAAGACCAAACAAATTAGGTTTACTATATGATGAGCGAGAGCACACCCATTCAGCTGCACACCCTTTTTCGTAAGCATTCATGCATGCTAATAGCACAACAACAAAATGCTCAAATTGAAGATAACTTCAGTTTTTGCTCAGATTTACAGCTATAAGCACAAATAATATGACCAAAGGTTTTAAATGTACATGTTACTGCTATATCATAAAGTGCCCAATATATGTGAAGCATGAGCCAATTTATCCTATTATAGCATGGCAATTTCCTGCACGTTTTTAGACATGCTGGTCAGTTTAGACCACAAGATTCTGGAAAATCACTCCAGCTTGCTGCTTTCAACCAGAAGGATTTTCCAACCTTTTAAGAAGCAACCTCACAAATACAAAAACCTTAAATCAGTTTACAACTGAAATACAGTATGCCTTACCATATGCAACATATCTGCACCTGCTACCATATTGCAAAGTCTAATTGATCTTGGAGACATCCTAAATATTTTAGCAAAAGTCATGGCTGTACTCTTCTGAATCTTGTCCAATGGGGAAAAGGAGACCACTCAGGATACTGAGAGACAGATCTGATAGTTTTAGGCTGTAGATGGCAAGCTGACTGAATAAGCACTGTTCAACAGCCAGCCCATTTACTTAACTCATACAGAGAATATCACTGATAAGATAAGAAGTGTGATATTACTGATAGGTTAAGAAGTCACTGAAACGTCTTCATGTAGCCCTCAGGCTCATTAAACTGATTTTCACTTTCTTGATTTTGGGGAGGAGAGATCACATTATAATTTTCATATGTATGGATGGATTTCTGTTGATAAATCCTAATTATATTAAATCTATTTTTAAAAGGCCTCTAGAGAGATTGCACAAAATATCATTGAAAAAGCATGCAAAATTAACACATTTTCACATTTCATCAGTATGCAAAAAGTTTTGCATTGATTTTACCAAAAAACTGTAAGGTAGAGGCATTCTTCAGGGAAAATACAACTCATTTCCACACAATCCAGGCAAGATAAACTAATGTCTCAGATGATCTATAACTTCATTCAAACCCATGTATAAAACCAAGCAGTGAAAACACACGAGGAAAAATACAGAATTCATCATCTTTTCTTAACTCTCTGTTACATGAATTGAGACTTCCTTTATTATTATATTTTATCAAGAAAAGGGGTCAGCATAGCCATAATGACACCTGAAAAAAATTGCAACACATATTCAGTAGGAAAAATAACACAAGACAAACTAGTCATTTATTTCCTACCTGGAGCAAGTTGGCACTAGCTGGTAAGAGATAAAAATATGTAATTTACAAATCTTTAAGTAGGACCAAAAAAAGTGGAAAATGAGAACATTTTGCTTTGAAAACGATGATGCTACACAGCTTTATAAACACTTCAAAATTCAGTATTTGAATTTCAAGAAAATTTTTGAATACTCTAACACAACTACATCCAATATGCCTTCAGATTTATGAGTCACATTTGATTCAATTGTAGTAATACATTTTAAAAATAGGTTGAAAAATAAAATTGAGGAGCTGTAGGAACTTCCAACAAAATACAGCAGTGTACACACTTCTAAGTTTTAAGCTTTTTTGTGTACTATTAATTTATGTGTTTGACTATTTTTCTTCTCTTTGGATAAAGTGATTACATGCAGATCACTCTTTCATTCCCCCAGAAACGGTCTGATTAATTTTTAAAGCACCATTTTGTCATTAGTTAGGGATTTGGCAGAAGAAAAGACAGCTGAGACACATCAATGCAGTTCCAGAAAGCAGAGGGTGGAAGATAAACAGTGTTTGAAACTGTGTGACATAAGCAAGCCTGCACACAAGGAAACAGAAATGTGAAAATAAATGCAGGTAAAGCGGTGGAAAGATCTTTTTTCCCCCTCCTGTCAGAAGAAAACAAATACCTACTAAGACAAACAACCACTTTCAAATCATGCCTCTGGTTCAGAGCTGCTAGCTAAAATTTGTATTTGCAGCAATAGTAGCTTGCTTACCTGGCTGCACTACAACCTGGCACACAACTGAGGACACAGAGCAGATATATACATATTACATGAAGAACAAGTGTGCTTCACTTTTTTTCCTGAATAAAAACTCAACCAAAAAAATTTTAAAACTTCCTCCCCTCACAACAATTTACTTCAATGTATGTATTCAAAGGCTTTTTGGTTTCTTTTTTGTAATTAAAAAGCATTATAAGCTGATCATTACCTAAAATCAGGGACAAGAGTTGCCAATATACGTTCACCGACAGTAAAACACCTAATCAGGGAAATCTCCAATGGCCATTTATCTACCTTTCTCCACACAACTGCTACCCAGAGCCTTCTTGGGCTGAGTGCACCAGACTTCATTTGCACTTGGCAGCCCTGTAAATGACTTAAACACTACTCAGAAATCCCTGACATCATACATAACCCAAGTCATCAAAATTGAAAACCTAAGAGTATGGATACCAAATACACTAGGGACCAGATGGGGAAAGGGGAAAGTCTAAAAGGAAGACAGTAAAAACTCAGAATATTGCCTAGAACAGATCACTAACTTAGATCTTTATTAGAAGTTTTAGACTATTAACTTGGAAGACTACTCTTTCTATACCATTAATTGGTCCAAATTGACTTCAGAATTAAACTTTCGGACACTGCAGGTACTACAGGAAAGCTCAAAAAAGCTGCCAAAACCTGGAAGAAGTTAAATTTCATATTTATATCAGTGTGTTCTCCATGGAGCCAATCCTGCAAGCTGAGTAAAGATGCAGTGTTGGGTACAACAGCAGCACAGCCCCCCAGCAGCGCAGGGATGAAAAGCCTTTACAATAAACAACTAATTTAGGAAAGCATAGTAATATTCTATCAATATTTAAGAATTTACACATCACTAGAGAACGCAGTAAGAAGCTTCTTTAGTGTTATCTGCTGAGGCAAACTAGAAGGCGAAACTAAATCCAAGGATGCCCAATGATTTGCATCCATTTAACCCAGTAATAATAGAGCTTAATTTCCAAAGTATTTGTCTCACAGTAGTTTGTGAATTCTGACACACATTTTTCTATGCTTAAGCCTATTGAAATGTTTGCATCCCATATGAATTCTCTCCTAACTAAAAATCTGAATTCCAAGGCAGCCTACTTTCAGTAACACCACTTGGCCCCTTGCTCTACCCAGACATCGGCCACTTTGAAAAAAACAGAACTAAATTTTCTTTGCTATTACTAGTTTTTTATCAAACTTAACTGAACTTGATAAATATGAAAAAAAAAAAACAAAACTGGGCATGAGAGCGCAGGGATTAAAAAATAAAATGCAACTTAGTTCTCATAAAAAAAAACCAAGATCCAGTTCTTTCAATAGTGTCCACTCAATTAACCTTCATTTGTTCCCATGCCCCCACTAATGTCCAAAGAAAGAACAAAAATACAGATTATTCTAACTTAAAGCTTCATGCATTTTCAAATTTTCACAGAGCTTGTTGATTATCATTTTATAAGAATCTGAATGCAAACTTTGGAATAAAAAAAAAACATTGTTCTTGGTTTAAAAGGAAATAGTAATATTTATAAATGTAGATATCATAAGGTGCAGTTTCAATTATTTTTTTTAACTCTTGTCCTATAGTTTATCTGTACTCATTTAAGCATGTTTTCAACATGGCAAGTGACATTCAACAGTCATTTTTGTTTGAAACACATAAGGAAAAGAAGGGGATAACAATCAAGCCACACTAGTGAAAGATTTTTATGCATTCCTATTCAAAAGATGGAAGTTAAGCTTTGACCAGCTCTTTGGAAAGCCCCTCTTGTTATGTAACGATTTTTTGTTGTTTTCGAAACTCTCTCTTGTACTGCTAAATAGAGGGGGGAAACAGTGACATTATTTCTCAAAAATTCAGTTAACAGAATAAAAATATGCTTTCTAAATTAAACAATGTACCTTCACTCACCAACAATTGATAGAGATACATTCTGTTTATCAGTGAGACCAACAAACAAGTATTTTTCCCTTCAGATCTTTTCCTAAGGCATCTCCAAATACATTCTATCAAGTTTTACATACTGATTATTTACCTCTCAAATAAGAAAGCAGATATCTGCTGACCTTTTAAATTGATGAGATTAAGCTTTTTGTTCTTAGGCCACCTTTGAACAAAACGGTGTGATATTCAGTAGCCTAAAAAAAAAGTTTAGAAATTCTTTTTTCAAATATCAATCTTCAAAAGGATTATACTCTCTTCACTATATTATACCCAAAAAAAATGAGACTTACTCAACTGTTAGTAAAACTGACACAAATTTATTTTTCCCTTTTTTAACAACATAAATTATTCCCTTCTGGGTAGACCAAGGTAGTTAACAAAACTATGTGACTGCAGTATGAAACAGTGCTCAGAATGTTACCAAGTGTTGTTAACATCCTTCAATTTAAACATACAATTGCACATATGCACTAACTGGGAATGCACAGAACATTAAAATACGTTGAAAAATCAGCAGCCAAATTTTAGGTTGAGCTGCATGCCCTTACTTTACTCAACAGTCTACCAGTCCAGGACACTAATTTTAGATGCCTAGATTATATAATGTCACCAGTCAATAAGAGCCTGTTAGGAAGCACAGGAAAAATAAGCACAGGTAAAAGAGGAGTTAAAACTAGAAGCAATACAACAAACACCACTTTTAGCTGGGCTGTTACCTTGTTCTTCCTGCTAAGCCCTAATAAATAATGCATCTTCTGCCCTGCAAAACATCTCTAACCTGCACGTCTCCTCCCGGCAAAGACAGATAAATCAAACCTGTACTCATCAGTTCACTTCTCAAACTGTGTATCATCTTCCTTCCTTGAAAAGTTGTACAATGTTCCATTTGAAACAAATTTTGCAACAGATGGGTGTGTTACTTCATTGTATCAATCCTTCTTTTCATCTCCGCACAGACCAGCCCATCACCATTCCGTAACAATAGATAACTCAGCAGGCCGTTCGCCTAACTACGTCTAATCTGTAAGATTTGAGGTCTCTATTTCATATGGAAAGGATTGGTGTAGTTTTTATTAATAATTTTCCTTAAGGAATTACTGTGCTTTTGCCCACCACCTAAGATGGATTTCTCATAGGAGTTTTTTTTCAAAGATACTGGCCAGTAAACTGCTGGGTTTATATGCTGAGATATCATTCAATGCAGTTTAAGATGTGGTGTAATCATCACCTGTCCACTACACCTTGACTGCAAAGTACTGAAGGGAGAGACTTCTTCCCTGTACACAAAAATATAGCAATATATAATAAGGATCTATTATACTACAGGCCACCTTATATCTATTAGGCATTAATGTAACAAATGGACAAACATAAACAAAGATTCACTGCATATTCTGAGAATCACAGAAACATCAGAACCTCTGAAAGTTATCTAGATAACTTCTAGAGGTTCTAACTTCTCTTATACCTGAACTATCATCGACACAAGGTTTTGTTTACCCAAGTTCAAAACCAAAGGATGAAGTCTCCACCATCTCTCTGGGTACCTGTTGCAACACTGCACTACTCTCCTATCAAAGAGATTTTTACCTAGTGTCCAATCTGAATTTCTTTCAAACCATAACTCTCAGTTCTTGGTTTCAGCCTCTGTCACCAGCTGGAAGAGTTTAGCTTTATCAGCTTTGTCAGCTCCTCTTAAGGGTTCACAACTAGAACCAATTTAGCACCAGAATACAGCTCAGAAGCTCCCCAGTTTTGTGGGAGTTGCTAAATAAAAGTAGTAAAATGAAAGAAAGAAAGAGAAGGCTTACACTGGATGATCATTTAAGCTAGTTTAAGAACTGAAAATCAGGACACTGGCATTTCTTTGTAAGGTTTGAAAAACACATCAATCCCTGGGTCAAGTCCACATGGCATGATACATGATTTTAAACATAGATTACAGATATACCAGAGAGACATTTCTAGATGTAGAAGAAAAGTATTTTTATTTTATGAACTCTTTGATTTTACAATATTTTCTGCCTGACAATCTGTTACAGTTACCTGAACTCTTGCTGCCTTGACGATTTGCCTCGTGACAAAATGGTCTGCAGGCATACTGTTATATGAGAAAGATAACATACAGACAGCAATGATTAAATTTCCTCCAGAAATCAGGAAATCACATAGTCTAAAATCAAGAGATCTTTTCCCCAACTTAATTCCCTCCATCCCTACAAGCGCACACAGACTTTGACCAGATTGTTTCAATTTTCACTCAACTTTTTTTTTAAGTGTAGGTCAGCCAACTCTTTAGGAAAAAATGCAGTGAAAACCATGTGGGTTTGGAATTGAACAGACTCCTACTCATATTCTACATATTTTGCTGCATTCCTTCTATTCAGAGGTAAGTATAATAAATATAACAGAAAAAATGAATGGTTTCAACCTTTCAGCTATCTACAGTGTGTGTGTTTTTATTATTCTGATATTTTCACATTTTCCAAGGTTTACTTGATTTTGGGTGGCAACACAATCCTCAGAGAGGTAAGAACAGCACTTACAACATTAGACAGCATGATCAGCACACGTGGAGTCCTGTCACATAGACAGCAAACCTGTAACCCAGCCCTCAAAAGCTGATGCAAAAGGGGGCTGAACCTCAGAGCAAAATGGGAAAATTACTGCAGCTTAACAGAAAACATCAGCTCATACTGTCATCTCATCAGTGAGGTTTCCTTCATGGCACAGACCCTCACCCCATGGATTAATAACACAATTTAAGAAGTTTAACCTTTTGTGGCCCAAGGTTCTAAGGGGCTTTAAGAAATGTTTCATCCTGAATCAGACCCTAGGCTAGCACCCATAAATTCAAAAAGGACATAAAGCACTGCCGACAGAGGGGAGAGCAGGGTATGCCTGACCACTATGGCCCACATACATTCGTATTCCTATTGTTGTGTAAAGGGAGTTCTCAGAAGGAAAGATGGGGCAACTTGAGGTTTTTAAGGACAGGCATCTTTCAGGCAAATGGCCTCACAGCCAGAATGTTTCTCCCAGACCCAGCCTGTGCTTTTGCATTTAACAAGTTGCCAATAAAAACTCCTTTTAACACTTGGGAAAAAATTATTTCTCAAGGTTGACTTTTTTAAAAATTATTTGAAGAAAGAAGAAATAGAACATCCTTTAAGACTACACACGACATGTTCAGATCCAGCTCTTTTAAAATGTACAAGGTAGAGGCTTAGACCTGGCAACTGTGGTCATGGTTTGCAGCTTCTCTTTATAGATCTTTAGTATAGACCTTTATTTAGATCTTTGCACACACCTTGTGCCTAAAGTCACATTGGGAAGACCTTTTCATGCCCACCAGTAATGAAAGTCTCTAAACGCCTTTCTTGATTCTTAATTAAGAATCCTTCTTAATTAAAAAAAAATTAAATTTAATATTTTTTATCAAAATAAAAAATACCTATGTTTATATCTTGAATGTCATAACACAACAGGCTGCATAAGAGATAGAATCATAACACGAATACAAACATTGTATAGTTGGAGAAGTGAAAGCTTACCTCTTGACAAAATTTTCCTCAGCTGAAGAAAACACAAAGAAGGAACAAGAAAAAGGAAGCCACAAATAGGTGGAGGAAGAGAAAGCAGACAACAGAGATATTCACTTTAATTTATGCCTAACTTTATGCATAAATCACTGCAATACATCCACAGTACTATCTCAACATAGTGTGAGACACTACACTACTCTGCCCACCTTACATGTTGTTTCAACAGATAAAACTAGAAGAGCATTTAAGAAAGCAAAACTCTGCTTCACGAGCTTACTTTCAGGAAGTGCATACATCAATATTCTATCCTTTCAATGATCAAAAGCTGATATGCACAATTTATTTTAATCATAAACATAGTTTTTGAGTGACAACAAGTCTGCCATCATTTTAGACCATTTCCTGGATGGAAATATTTAAAAAGAAAGAAAATTCTCAAAAAGCAAGAGCTAATTTAGCAGTACTAAAAGCATATAAAGAAGGAAAAAGTTGAAAGCCTGTGAAAGAAATCTGTTTTGGTCTGCAAAATCCTGGACATTCATGCCAAAACCACAAGCAAGGAAAATGTAAACAAAAGGGATGCCCGAGCAGAGCAGGTTATTTTCTAGCAAGTGAGACAGGATTACAAAATTTAGGCAGCCTTTCCAGCAGAACCTCTACCATCAACCCTGCAAAAGCAACACTCAAGTCTGACATGGAAAAATGAAACAACTATTTTCTCACCTCAGTGCCTGGCAAAATCATGGAGCAGGTCCTCTTGGACACTATGTGCCTTAGCACATGGAAAATAATAAGGTGATTGGTGACAGCTACCATGGCTTCGCTAAAGTCAAATCATACCTGAGAAATTTGGAGGCCTTCTACAATGGGGTTACAGCAGCAGCGGATGAGGAAAGAGCACAGGACATTATATACATGGACTTGTGCAAAGCAGGTGACACTGTCCTGAAGGACATCCTCTTCTGTAAGGTGGAGAGATGTGGATTTAATGGATGGACCTTTCATAGATAAAATTTGGCTTGATGGTAGCACTCAAGAGTTGTGGTGAGCAGCTCAATATCCAACAGAAAGCAGTGAGGAGTGGATGCTCCTCAGGGGGTGGTACCGAAATGGAAATTTTTAACATCTTTACCGGTGTTAGGACTGAGAGCACCCTCAGCAAGCTTGCTGCTGACACCAAGCTGTGTGGTGCAGTTGACAAGCTGGAGCGAAGGGAAGACATCCAGAGGGTCCCTGACAGGCTTTAAATGGGGGCTTGGGCAAACCTCAGGAAGTTCAGCGAGGCCAAGTGCAAGGTCTTGTCTGGATCGAGGCAATCCCCACATAAGTACAGCCTGGGTGGAGAAGGGATCAAGACTAGCCCTGGGGAGAAAGACTTCAGGATGTTTGTGGACCAAAAAGCTCAACATGAGCTGTCAATGTACACTTGCAGCCCAGAAGCCAACTCTGAGCAACCTTACCCATTCCGTGATTCTGTGATCATTAAGGTGCCTTCCAACCACTAATCATTCTATGATTTTACCAGAACACACCATAAGGAAGATTTTACAAATGACAATCTGACAGTATGCAAAAGGCATGCAACAGCTCCAGAAGAAAGGGAAGTCTTCCTCCAAGCAGCAAGAAACATATGCAAGTCAACTGCTAGCACTGACTAAAGATATACATAAAGATATATCATATATACAGCCACACTGTTCTACAGGGAAGATTAACCAAGTATTTTAGAGGACAGCTCACCTGTACTTCAGATAAACACGTGAAAGAGACATTTTAATTATACACTTGACTGCAACTATGTAATTGCAACCATATTACATAACGTCAACATAAACATGTCTGATGTCAAGCAGTCAAGAAGCCAGAGATAACCTACACAACTGTAATTGGAAAAAATCTACAAACAATGCATGTGCTTATCACAGGTTGCTTGAGATATACACTGAGTACATTGAGACCGAGAATTGTCTCTACTCTAATTTTTCATTTTACATTTTTGTATCTTAAAAATAATTGCTAGCATAATCACTAAAAAAAAAGCAAACACACATTTGGCAGAAGTTTTTAACTGAAATAGTTTCATATATAAAATACAGTAAAAATAAGACAACAAAATTAACAATACGCAGACTTCACTAAGTGTGTTTGTTTCCTTGCAAGTAAACACAGTATGAACATATGGTAACCATACAGGCGGATTTCTCCAAACACAGAGGAGGGAAAAGAAAATCTAGGTAAGAAGAACAAGTTAGTTTCAGATGTTTGTGAAAGATTTCCAGAAATTGCAGGAAAACACCTACAGTCAAAGTCCAAGCAAATCCTTACAGGGATTTGACACATGCCAGGGTGTTTCACATGATCCACAGCAGAGATCACACAAACCCACCACACTTTCAGGACACATGGGGTTTTCTGTGCATTCTCAGGTCATTGTGTGGTTTACACTCAGTAAGTCTTCTATGGGACAGTCAGACCTTGGGTATTCCAAATTCACTGAGCACATGCCATACTATTTCCACATGGCACCTCTGTCTGGGTAATGTTGCAACTTCATTCAATAAATTCCATCCTTTCTCCAGCAACAGAGCTGAATCTCATCAGCAGTGAGAGAAATATCTCAAATGCCTATTCGTCTTCTACTTCCTTTAAATCATTATGGAAATTATGTATTTCCTGGGGAAAGCATCAGTGGAAATAACACAAGATCAACACATTCCTTCTGTAACTCCTTTAAAAATTAAGACGTGAAGTGCTTTGGTTACAAGCCTGTCCTCTATCTAAAACTCCATCTTATTTTTTATTCTATGACAATGCATTCAATAGTCTTTAATCATTAGCTAGAAAGTTCTCAAATGCTCTACACAGTTTGTGGTATTAAACTTATTTTCCTTATCTGGATGCATGATGGATTACATAACAGAGTTAACATTTCTTGAAAACCCCAGTTCCTTTAAAATAATTCAGACTGAGTCCCTTTCACTGAAGTTATATTTTACTAGCATCTTCTCTGATATGGGTCAAAAGTAACTATAACTAAGTTACAAACTAATATTACATACAGCAACTTGAATTTTTAGGGTGGAGACCAATAAATGTAAAGTCAATAAAGGATTAAACTGTAAACATCAAAAGTCTCCCTTGAGTTTGGCAAATGTTGATGTGCACAGTAACAAGGCATCTTGCATTTCTTAAATTCAACCTAACAACTTGATACTTCCACAACACAGGCAGAGGAAAACATTCAGTGCTGAGAAAAACTCACTTCCCGGAAACAAAAAATTAACGCTTTGTTACCAAGTGCACGCCAGTAAAAGACACCATGAGAATGTAACTATGACAAAAAAACACCTGTAATAACTTTTCTAGAACACAGACAACAGTGCTGTGAATACATGAAATGTTTACATTTGTATGTTTGGATGAAGATATATGACTCTTGGTCAGCATGGTAAAAACCTGTCAATTTCTCTGTTTATCCTGAAGCTAAAAATGTCTATAGTACCTCATGTAGACTGAGTCCCTATTCGACTCTAAGGGAATTGATTTCATTACCACCAGGCTTTTGTTTAATTTTGGAGAATGTGTAGGTTTGGGGGGAAAACAAACAAAAAAACCCACCCAAACAAAAATACCCACAAACAAACAAACCCCCCATCATTCATATAAACAAACCCCACATGTTTTCCAGGACTGCTTAAAAACATTGCAGAAAAAGATAAATATATTTTCACATCAACCTTTGGAAAAGGCTTTCTTCTTTCTTTGCTCAGGCCACAAGAGATTCCAGTCTGAGAAAACAAAACTGAGTTAATTTTTGTTTTCCTTTTTTATTTATTTAAGAATAAGTTAGATTTTCCTTATAATGACAACTAGAAGCAAAAGTGAATGCAAACCCGCTCCTGAATGTGTTCAATTCTCAGGAATACTCTTAAAATGGTTTTTGATTCGATTTATAGCAATTCTCCTAATTTAACACCAGATAACCTTACATAAAGATGAATCTGCACGGTATTCCAGTTGCAGTATGCTACTTGAACCAAGTACTTTTCTTTTTGTCCTTTCCCTTTCCCAAAATGGCCTCTCTCTTTATTATTTTTTTTTTCCCCACTGTAAAATTGCAGAATTTTTCAAACCACTGAACCATCTACCATAAACCACCACTTTAATAAATCAGTCTGAAAGATACAGCCTATGCAGCTCAAATCTTATTTCCTCTGTTTCTGACCACTTTTTTTTCTTGTATTTATGATTTTTGTATTCCTCACAACTTCTAAGTCTTCAAGTGCTGAAGGCTTAAGCCAGCATATGATCTTAACAGCTGACTTAAGAGCTATTTTATAAAATACACATTCTCAAGTCATGTAACACTGCCTTATGTATTTACTTGAGAACTCAGTTTCCAAAACTTGGCAATGCCACTACAGTACCCCTACTCATCATATGTGAGCTATAATGGCAACAAAGAATTTCAAGAAACACAAAATACAAATAATAATATCCCCTTCAAATTAAACTTGCATGAATTTGTATTAAAAAGTTGCATAAAGATTATTTTCTTTGTCTTTTTAGAATAAAAAATCTTTGGTAACATGGTAATTCCATACAATTAAAGTGCACTTTGCAGTACACTTTTGTGTTCTCACTTTCGTGTTCTCCACACTGGAGAAGTGGTTTTACTGTGGGCAGCTAATGCAAAAAGGGCAATAATTCATACTATTTGTCTTCAGAAAACAAAGATTGTATTTTACAATATCCTCCCACTGTTCTTGTGGGGGAGTCAGCGTAGAAGTCAAACACTGGCATATATTTTAAAGTTGATCCTCATTTCTTGTCAACTACATCATCATTTAAATGCTAAAGATCCATTTTAACTGAAGAAAAAATAATCCCACATTGACAAGTCTTAAGGTTTTCATGTCACCCATTCTAAGCAAGACAAGCAAAACACACAAACTCAAAGGAATCAAATTTTTTTGTCTTCAGAACACTTCTTAACAGACTTAAATGTGTTTGAATTTATGCAGAAATCGGTATGCATGATTTAATCTTCGGATTTGTAAAGGAAGTGTCTTTACAGTTATCTCAGGATAAAACTTCTGAAGGAATGCCTCTCATGGAAAATAGAGGAAAAGCCACACTTTGCTTATTCTGTTTTACATGTCATGTACATTAGATCACCAGTACAATTATATTCACTACCAAAATTAAAAACAAGACAGCATCTGAAGTGCAAAAGTTACTCTAAGTAAATGCAAATACTGTTTATAAGGAAATGTAAACTTCTAAATTATATATAGCATTAAGTTTTATACATGTGAACTCACATGTATATTATTTATATACAAAACCACTATATAAAGATACAGAGTGGCTATATGTATATACACCCATAAATGTATCTATACACACACACACCATATTAAACATCCTACTCGGGCCTACTTATGTTCCATTCTGCACACTTTGAGAGGTTTATTTCAATTTAACATATATTTTGAGCAGGAGTAAATTAAATGGGTGCATAAACCTATGCAGAATAAGGGTCATAATCATCTGAAATCAGGGATGCCCACATCACCATAGAAGAGGCTCCCTATAAGCAGATCATCTGACTCTGATACTGAAGAAAAGTCAGCACAATCCTAAAAATAAAGCTGTGTGCAAGAGGACTGCTTAAATATTTAACAGCACACTACAGACACAGTGTTGATTTTAGCAGTCTAAGATGACAATCATCGAGAAAAACAAAACCCCAATTTCCCATCCTTATATACTGCTTCAACTGTCCAGACCAAATGGGAAGTTTCGAAGGAAATTGTTACCTGGTTGACCACTACTCTACAGACACAGAGAAACTTCCAAAATAGCATGAGATTTCAACATAAAATTCTTCACAGTGTAGTGTCCTGCTTGATTGTGATAAGCAAATACATCTTTGTTATAAAATCAAGAGTAGACACCATTTCAAATCATTTCAGGAAAAGATAAAATCATGAACCTACAACACACATATAGTTATAACAGTTTCAGATACCACATTTTTTTTAAGTCTCTGCAAGTATGCCAAGTAACTCTGAATGCCCAAACAATCCCATCAGGATTAGTGAAACAATAAAATCATGTAGATAGCGTATACACACTTGCAGTCTTAAGCTGAAAATGGAGACTCTAAGGACTAAATAACATATGAACTGCTCCGCAGGGTGGAGGAGGCAGAGGCCACAACTTAACAAGAAAAGAAAATAAAAACAAACAAAAGAAAGCCTATCTTTCTTCCAGTTTTCCCTTTCTTTGAGCCACTTCCCTCTTGACAGCCTTGGGAAAGCAGATATTTCAGCTATGAGAAACTGTGAGTAGAAAGTTCCTCATTCAAGTGTGCCCTGCAGAGAAGCAGCTACATGATGCTCTCTTTTATGCAATTAAGAAACTGCAACAAACTAGTGCTCAAAATTTCTATGTCAGTACTCACTCAAGTAAGTTTGACTTTGAGCACAGGCCAGCACATTTATTTTTCTTTGCACAATGGTACATTGTTAGGAAATGAGGTTTAAAATCAAGCTTACAGTAAACCCATTAATTAATAAACTACTCAAGAACAGTAAAAAGAAACAATGAATACAACAATCTTAGCTTTTCCATTATTGCTAGCACAACTTCTGAATGGTGAAATATGGAATTTATTTTGGCTGTTTCAGATATACATGTGACCAAGTGGCAAATGTTGGCCTAGCTTTAAAAACAAGCATGGTAACGTGAAAGGGTACACCTTTCTCCAAAATTTAATTTTAAAAAGCAGGTAGTCATTTCTTAAACTATGAAGAATGCAAAATTAAGAAAAAAGGATGCATATTTTATACTTTTTTGAAAACACTTCATTAGTTGCTCTTCAACAAAAAAGGAGTTCCACTGTTCAGTGAAGTTCAGGTTGATGATCTACAGAGAGATGTAAGGGAAAGGCTAAACTTAAAGAACAAAAAAAAAAAAAAAAAAAAATCAATCCCTGTCTGAATTTTTTTTTACCACGGTAAAAACAAAGAGGGAAGAGGAAGAATTTTTTTTCCATTATAATCATCCTGAATATTTAGGCTGGCTTTTTTCTCCTTTGCAATCACTGTGATACTTTTATCTATATGCCTTTCACACAACAAACACGTATAAAGTCAAACTTTATTATACAACACGATTGTCAAAACAGAGAAATCAGAGAAGACAAAGGCAGCGGTTGCTCAGGCAGAAGCCCGGTGGATTTCAGCGCACAGCGCGAGTTTCACCGAAGCGCAGGTGAACCGCGCCTGACGACGGTGCCGCTCCGGACGGGTTGCGGTGAGTGCCACCCCCGCGGGCAGCGGGGCTCCCCACCCGCCGGCCCAGTGACCCACAGCCGCCAACCAGGGCTGACTCAGTCCCCTCCCGCGCCGCGGCCACCTGCCAGCTCCGGGGGCTGGCCCCCGGCGCCGCCCGCACCGGGCAGCCCTGTCCAGCGCCCGCCCCCAGCGCCGGCACCGGCCGGCGGCCGGGCGGCGGCACCGCGGGGCCCCAGCCCCGGCCGGCGGCTCTGCCCGGCTGCCCGGCACAAGGAAAGGTTGCGCGCCGCTTTGAATCCTGGGCTGTCCGGGCTGGTTTTTCCTTGTTACTGTTTGCTTTTTTTTTTTTTTTTTTTTTTTTCCCCCACTAATTTAAGTGGAAACTCATTTCCCAGGAGAGGCCGGGACAGCGTGAACTGCCCCGGGGCACCGCGCTGCCACCACAGCTGACAGCTTTCTGCCCCCCTCGCCCCCCCTTCCGCAGCATTAAAAAGCAGCGGATAGATCCGGCCGGAGTTTGTTTTTAATAACGGCTTTTAGTTCGCACAGCCACTTACATCCCCTGGCAGCGAAATAAAAGTCAAGCTCTCATGCGAGCATCCCGCACAGAACCTCCTCCGCACCGGGGTCGTGGGGAGCACGGCAGAGAGACAAGTGGGGCGCCGGGGGGAAGGAAGTGGGGCCGGCGGCAGGGAAGTTGGGATGGGTCTCGTTTATCCCCGGAGCAGAGCCGCCGGGAAAGGAAAGTTCACAGCCAACAACAGCGCCCGCGGGCAGCGGGTCCGGGATGGCGGGGAGGGGGCTTGCTTTGGGGCCTTCTTCTTACCTTCTGGTCTACGATGGAGCAAGCCATTTCCCGGACGTGGGCGAGGCTGAAGTCCCCCGAGGAGTCCTGCAGCAGCAGCACCGGCTCCCGGCTCAGCCCGATCTGGAGGTGGAAGGCGACGCCGCCGCTGGCAGCAGCGCCCAGCGGCGGCAGCGGGCTGGGCGGCCGGATCAGCGGAGGGGCACTCATCGGAAACTTCCCGCCGAAGCCGCTGCCGGAGCCGAGGAGTCACGGACGGAGGGGCAGAGCTGGGCGCCGCCACGAAAAGTTTGCGGCCGCCCCGGAGGCGCCGAGCGACTCTCCCCGCGAAGTTTCAGGAAAGTCCCGCCGAGCTCCTCCCGAGTGAAAATGGCGGGGGGGAGGGGGGGTGGGGGAGAGGACCGGGGAGGATGCAGACAGGAAAAGGCGGCGAGAAAGACGCGCGGGGGGAGCACAGCCCAGCGCCGCCGAGGTGGTGCCGGCGCTCGGGCTGCTGGCGCCGTGCGCGGCGCGGGGGCGGGACGGGCCGCGCCCTCCGCCGGGACGGGCCCGCGCCCAGCTGGGCCGGGCCGGGCCGCGCCGCGCCGCTCCGCCGCCACACGGCGGCCGTGCTCTGCCAGGCGGCCCGCGCAGGAGCGAGCGCAGCGGTGCCGGCTGGTTCCCCCGCAGCGGAGCTCGGCTGAGCCGGCTCTGGTCTTCCCACCTGGGCAGTCAGTGGGCCGCGGTGCTGGCGGGGCTGAGAGCCTCCTCTTCCCCCGCGATCCCCGTTGGGCAGTACCTCAAGAGGCAGGTGGAGGCAGAGCCCGGGGAGAGTCGGAGATTTCCCTTGCTGGCAGGCAGCGCGGTGCCCTTTCCTGAGCAGGGCGGTAGCTGCCCCCGAGGACGGAAAGCGGTGCCGGGGAAGCGGGAGCTCCCGTCTGACTCCGGCTCTTCTGCCCGGTCTCGGCTGGCCGCTCCGGTCAGCATCGTGCCGCTGCTTCCAGTAGTCCCCGCGCGTTTTGGGAAGAAGCAAGGGACCGGTTGCACCCATCTCTTTTCTAAACCAGTTTCCAGTTTTAGATACAGTGTGTGTTGAGGAGGAGCACCCTGCCACCCAAAAACAGGATGAGTTACTCTTCCCATCTTTTGGGATCGGTGCAAGCCCCACCCGTTTGCACAAGCAGCGTTTGTAGCAGGGCAATATTTAGTTTCAAAAACCTCCTCCTGAAGATGTGCAAAGGCAGTGGAAATGGGAGCTGTAAATGTTTGAAACACCAAACAAAACACTCTTAAGCGAGGGGTACCTGTAGGTTCGAACTACTGCAGGTAGTGTGAAAATAATGCATGTACGTTTGAAAATTCAGCAGTTGATCTGATTTACAACTTGTTTCACTGCAAATTGCTTCTTTTTTTTTTTTTTTTTGACCAAAATTTACACTTGCAGCATTGTTTTATTTTGATCCTGTTAGTAGGACCCATTTTACTGTTGTCAGCTTATTTCCGGCCTGGGACGTACTGCAAGCTTCCCATGGCCTAGCCAGCTTTTCTATGCAGGAGTCAACGTGGGAGAAGCACTCTAGAAGATCCTGCAGCCCTGCATCATCAGTGAATCTGAGGTTCAGAGTGGACCCCCTTACTTCCTAAACTCCCAATGAGAGTTTAGGCGTGGCTAGTTCAAATCTTTGACTCAGACATGGTCAACGACTCATCTCTTAAAGGATATAAAATAATACCTAAAGCACTCAATGGGAGAGTCTCCCTTACACTTTTGTGTCTTCTAGGCAGCCTTATTTTGAAATCGATTTTCTTTTGTGTATTTCATCCATATTGTAAGTAGTATAGTGAACCTTGCCATCAGACTTAAAGTTGTGCTTTTACAAATTCATATCAAACCTACTTTTGCTGCTGTATTTGATGGCAATTCTTTGAGCAACCTAAACCACTCATTCATGACACGGCTATTTTGCAATTTTGAGATAACCAGAGGTAGCAGTATCAATATTGAGAATTACATATTGGTTTTCTCATGTATGTGAAATCAAGTGATAGAGCTCATGTGTCATGACTTGCCTGCAGCTCCACCTCATCTGTACAGATAAAACTTTTTCTTTTCAAAAATAAAGGTTACAGTATTTTTTAAAAGCTGTATGTTGCTGAGTTGTTTGTTTAGTGGGTCTGCTGTGTTGAATACACTTTTGTAAACAGAATAGATGAGGGCAGGATTTCTCCAGTGCCATGTCAGCCAGTCAAATACAAATGCCATTTATAAAAGGATTCAGTGGAACCACATGATGTGATCCTGAGTACAACCTGGCCTGTTGTACTTACTGAAATGTCATCTATTTCATGATCCTTCCAGATCAGGGAATTGTTGGGCTGATGCCAGGGAAGGCAAAAAATCATTCACAGCAGTATCTGACCTCATACAGAGTGCATGCCTGGTTGCTAATCTGTACATGCACAGATGCAAAACCCACTGGAAGCTTAGGTTTTACTGCAGCTGTACAAATCAATTCAGCAGTGCAGTTCAAGCTTGCAGGGGGGAAATGAATTTGCCAGACATGGCTACACAGTTTATGCAACTGGCTGTGTAAAGGAGCAGGGCAGTCAGCAGAGGATGTCACTGTAACATCACGTTATGAAAGCATCTCCGAGCTGCCCTCAAGGTACAGTGGCTGTAATATTGCTTCTAATTGCTCTACATTGCCAGACTATGACGGGTGAAGAGTGATCCTTGTATGTTCTCATGCACTGTTTAGTTGGCCCTCCACTTTGATTTGTTTCTGAACCTGTGATCTTCTTTCAGCTTTCTGCATTGCATAGATGGTATTCTGTTCTATTCATCAGGAGTGAGTAACATCCCCTTCATAAAGTTTTTATTTCTTTCTGCTTTTCTCTATCTGTTATATAACTGGTCCTTTTTTGATCAGTCCTTTTATCTTTCACCTTTCCAAGAAGCAATATGTTTTATGGCACATATGTTTTTATAGCACATATGTTTTAATTTCTAAAAATATCAAGCAGCCAGCAAAGATTAATGCAAAATATGCCTAAACAATGGAGAATATTCTCTAAGTCAGTTTGTTTGACCTAGATGGTGGTAGTTTCTAGGTTAAAGTTGTTGATCTAAAATTTAGTTCCTGTATGTTTACGAAGAGAGTAGAACACAGGTGATTACCAGGAGGTGTTTACTGCTGGTTTTCTGAGGCAGGTGGTGGAAAATCATATCTCATTCTATGATCAGTATTTTGAAAAATAGATTGCTTGGCAATATGCTCAATAATACAGTGTATCTTGACAAGGAGAAAAGAATAGAAAAAAGAAAAAAAGAGTAAAAAGAAGTAGTCACTGGCTAGAAAGCGCAGCTGAAAATAAAGTTCAAATTTTCACTGTGAAAACAAGTAGTCATTAGAATAAATAGGCCTTGAAAGTGACAGGTCACCTTTAATGATGTTTACAAGTTTAGACTGAATGTTTACTCACAAGCTTTTTTAGGCTCAGTACTGTGGTAACTTCTTTGGTTTCCCAAGGTCAGAGTGGAGGATATCTGCCTTTAGCTGTTTGTTATGTTCCTAATGGGATCCAGAAAAGACAGACAACATGAATTCAAGGATGTAAAGATAGTAATTTTTCTTTCTCCCTTGTAAGAAATGTATCTTTTCTCAGAAGGAAATCATCACCTGTCTAGGAAGAAAGTGATTTGGCATAAATCCTTTGTGCCTCAGGTCACTTTCACATGTGCACATCTGCTGGACTCCATATGCAGTTCAATGCAGAGCAGGAGCCTGTGGAAGAGTTTACTTTCCAAGCCACTACTGAAGGTAACAATTTTTCATCCTTGAAAATTTATCTATTCAGCATGCAACAACAGAACAAATGTTTAAGTGGGCAAAGACACTTCATTGCTGAATCAGGCCAATACCCATTTTTGCATTCTGCCCCTAAAATTTTTCATTCATTCATCTTACACATTCCCAATCTACTCACACACCTCTATGGCAGAGCAGAAACCTCAAATTTTACGAGGAGTAGCTCTCATGTCTAGAGGTGAGTTACATATTCTTTATATAGACTAAGATTTTAACATTGAATATGCAGCCAAATCTATATTGAGAATAAGTGAACATATCCTGTTTCTACAGTTGAATACAGACTGTGTTATTTGCATTCTTACTAAGCAGCAAAATGTGCTTTATTAAAGACAGGTCTACAAAAGTGAAAACATTTTTTCTTTTTGCTGTTTTCAGATGCTGAAATGATGTTTTAAATAAACTGCATGCTCCTATAATTTGTCTCCTGAAACAAAAGCAAAGCATTGAAAACTAATTAACCAAGGAAAAAAGAGAAAAACTGACTGGTAAATGCAATGGAACGAAATTTGGGAAGAACTGTGTAGATTGTGATCGAAAGTAAAAGGATACTGGGGTTGGAAATGCAAATGTCACTGAATCTGGCATTGGTATGGTGTTAGGGCTGAACTGGTAAGTAAAATGGAGCTGATATCTGAAATAGTGACAGAATAGTTTCACAGATAAGCCCCTGAGTATTTATTTGGAGAGAAGCAGATGTTAGCTGTACAACTGGTTAGGGATTTTCCAATAAGCTACTTATGTCCATGAGAAAATGATAACATTTCAGGATCTAAATGGTTGTTGTGAATACAGTAAATCTTCCAGATTTTTTGTTTGTTGCTTTGGTTCTGTTGGTTTTTTTAAAAAGAATGTTTCCAATTGTTGAAAATGCTTCATCATTTCTAAAAGCAAAGGAGTATTACGGTCCGTGGCTTTCTAGTAAATGTTGTAGATAATTGGTACAAAACATTTAAAACAGTAAGCTTCATAATTTAAAATTCAAGTTTAATAATCTGATACAACTCAATGTAGTGTTTTTTATAAATGGATCAGAAAAAATTATGATTTTTTTCTCTTTTTATATCTTGGAAATGGAAGTTAAACTCTGTCCCAGTGATAGGCTTCCATAGTCAGCAAACAGTTTTGCCAGCCTGCACCAAACTGATAATGGATGTAAAAGGTAGATTAAATTAATATAGAATCTGAAATATTGCAGGATAAAGCATTTTTATGTCAAATATCTGCATACTCTGGTTTTTTGAGCAAAAAGTGTGCTGCTTTGAGAGGGAAAAGGTTTCTTTGGTTTTCTTTACTCTCTGTGTACCAAACTGATCTCACAATACTTGAAAAAATTTAGCATAGGGCAGGCTCTGTTTATCCCAAAGTATGAATTAAGAGTGTTTGTTATGGCTTGATGATAGAATAACTGATGCATTCAGATAAGCATGAGCATCTTGGCTTTGTTTGTGCGTATTTGTACAAATTGTCCTCACTGGCTCTCTGGTTCTTAGGAGCACAGTATGCCTGGAACAAGATGGTCACTGCTGCTTGAAACTGCTGAGGCACTTTTCCCATTCTGGGGATACTGAAGTGAGATAGTCACTGTGCCTAAAGGAAGACAAAGCACAGGTTTAATTCAGTAATTTCTTAATGCTACTTCATAAGTGATTTCTGAACAGAGTATCCTGTGTGAAGGACACTTTTCTGTCACTTGCATACTACCATTTCACTGAACAGTCCTGAATGGTCTTACAATTCTACAGTGACTTGAAATCTCTGGGTCTAAGAGCTATATACTTTCTAATAACGTGTATTTCCTCTTCAGAAATGATAGCATGATTTTCAGTTTTTTGCTGGGCATAATTTGCAATAAGCAGCTAGTGTGTTTGCTGCATTTTGGTAATTTTCTTGAAACTAGATTGATAACCCCATTAGTAAAAGATGTATGCAACTGAAAATCAATTATACAGAATTTTAGTTATTTTTTAATTATAATTGCAGATTTCTTGAAGCACTATTCTCTAATTAGTACATACGAACATCACAAATTTACAAACTTTGTTCTTTTACACATCAAGAGGGTATTGTACTGTTACTCAGAACTAATATTTTTGTGACTATTGTCCAGATCTTCTTCTCATTATATTTGAAGTTCTTCATCAGTTCAAAAGGGACCTTTATCAGATGCTGGGTATGAAAACACTGCCATTGCAGAATCAGATGTGCATGCTGTAATTGATGCATGATTTTGACCTGTAGGAATAGGTGTCATTGTCCTATTATTTCTGTGAGTGGATACGGCCTGAAGAAAGAGTATGTTAACTATCCATCAATATCTGTGTCCAAAGCTTATGGAGACAAAGTAGAGAACAAGCAGAGTGGCCAAGAGAAAGTAAGGATTACAGAGTCTTGTTTGTCAGCTAAGCAATGTCTGATAGTACAGAAAGGACATAGGTTTACAAGCAGCTTTAAAACTGAGACTGCTAGGTATACCTGAAATGTTTACTGAATTTCAGCTCTGATATTTAAAAATGTGCTAACTGATCTTGTCCAGGTGATTAGTCTCTCTCTGAGCAGTTTTAACATACGTTTATGTGGTTTGATATTTTTATTTTATATTTATACATTTATAAAAACAATGCTGTTGTCCAATATAATTTGAATAAATAAAACTATGGCTAACCTAAATTATATAATGATTGTTGCATGAATAATAAGACCACACACAGGTCCAGGTAAAAAAGGTTAAGACAAAGATGTAATACAGTCGATAAACTGCTCCTGTGTTTTAAGTGCAAGTTTCCTCACTTATG
Organism: Haemorhous mexicanus; assembly: GCF_027477595.1. Classification (NCBI taxonomy): domain Eukaryota; kingdom Metazoa; phylum Chordata; class Aves; order Passeriformes; family Fringillidae; genus Haemorhous; species Haemorhous mexicanus. The sequence goes on from NC_082346.1 coordinate 38,487,799, forward strand.
GTGATTTAATGAGTTAAGAGAGACTGTGTGTAGGAACAGAGAATCAATAGATTTCTTACCTAAATTATCATTGATCTTCTAATATTTATTGATGTTTGTTACTGCTGCTGCTTTGGTTTCGCTGCATGATACTGAAAAGCCGGAGCTAAGAGTAACATTATGGGGAAACCTAGTATTTTACACAGGAGGAGAGAGGATGAAGGAATGGAATGATGCAGAGGATCACAAGGAAACTGCAGAAGAGGGGAAAATAAAAGTGGAAAGAGAGAAGATTCACAGAAAAAAAAAATCATTGCAAGGAGTACTACAATTGTACATCATGGTTTCTTACTTGAAAATATTCAGATTTTAAAATTTGACCCTAACAGTTGAGCAGACTCTGTTTTATGATAACTAAAACTATCTTTTCCCTTCATTTACTGTCACTGCATTGCAATATTAACTTTACCTTATCGTAGCTTTTCAATTTGGAGTTCAAATTAAGAAACATTTCATTTCATTTTCGTTTTCAACTAATAAAAGACTGATAAACACACTAGGTACTGTATGAACACTGAAAGTTGTTCCATTCAAGTATTGTAAATAATAAAAGTTCACTCTTACACCAATTGCATCAGGTGTTTATTTAGGATAACCTCACAGAACTAAATACACTCAGAAAACAAAACCTCTCTTCTTGTACCTTACTCCAACATAAAAGAACCAACTAAATGTAAAAAAGACTTAGTTGGTGAACTTCTTCAAGTAATAAAAGGTCCTTTCATTTAAACCATAATTTAGGCTTAATCACAGGGAGAAAAATGTGTATCTTTTCCCTGTCATAATAGACAAACATCTCAACATGAAGCTCTACACAATGCTGCAGCATTGTCACCCAGGGTTAAATAAACAAGGAAATCATAAGATACAGTAGAAAGACATTTCAAACAGATTCCTAACTGTGTTTGATTATGCTTAAATTTAATGGATCTTGACACGATGAAGCATGTGAAGAGAGTCTTAAAAGTTACTTGATTAGAATAATGGTTTTTGGGGATACAAAAGAATGTAGCAGTGGGAAATTAGAAGTAAAGATAGACAAACAGAAGAATATCAAAAAAATACATAATTAATTTGATCTTGATAATGGTTTATATTATCCAGAATAAAGGATTTTTTAGGAAAAAAAAATTTTAAAATTCCATGTGGAAATCCAACATAGAAATAAGTCACATTCTTTTTGGTTTTCCCCTTTGAATTTCATAAAGAAAGTGGACAAATTTGTATGTGAATGTCTTCCAAACATGGGTTCTATATGTTCATCCTATGCCATGTGAATACACCACTGTTTCTTTTTTACAGCAGTTTTGCAAAGCAGAGCAAGACTGTTATTTCCCTATTGAGTGCAATGGAATGGAGTGTATTTTTAATTCATGATACTTTGTGAGAACAAAGGTATGCAGTCTTGATTGGAACATACTATATGGGTAAGAGTTATACTTTTGCAGTTAGCCAGCTGCAGAGATGCAAATTAACTTATTTAAAGCTGAATCTCATACCAGTGATCTGTGCTTTACAGCTGAGAAAATTTCTCATAAATTATGGACCCCATTGTTCTGTAATAGAGCAGGGAATTGAATTTAGATATGACCAGTACCAAATTAACTCAATAACCACTTGCTCCCCACCTGCCTCCTACCTTGAAAGAAAGAAAATTCTCTCCTCTGAGGAGGAGACTGTGCATGTGTTTGTGTTGGGGCAAAACTTTAGCTGCTGCTTTCCATTCAGGCTTGGGCACACAGCATTTGCAGAGAGCTCTTTACAAATGTCTGAGTGCATGTGTTACAAGTTAGCATTTTATAATAAACCTGATTAAAGAAATTTGATTAAATAATAGTTTTAGACAATTTGTACGTTCCTTCTTTAAGACACTGAGATTTGAAAATCCTCAGAGACCTGGCAAAAGAGCGGGCATTTGTCTAAGACTTGGTTCATTAGGATTCCAGGTGGTCCTGTCTGGCTGGTCCTTATTAATTGCAGCAATGATGTTTGGGGTCAGGGGATCATGAAACAGCTGGTCTGTATTACTTTGACCTAATCTCAGGTGATGTGGTGTAGGAAATAGTTAATTATATTTTTTCACATCTTTAATATTAGGGTGGTTGATCTTTGTGCACTGTAGACCCTTGCAGCTGTTTGCCATCATAAGGTTCCTTCTCTGTATTCACCACAACAGTTAAATACACTCAGTTATGTTTCATAATTTATGTTTTATAATCCTCTACCAGCAACATGGTATCTCAAAGTAAGCAAATATAAAGCAAACAGGTACAAAGCTCTGCTGGAAACTCTAGAGACCTTGAAGGAAAAAGAGAGAAGCAAATTATCAGAAAACATTTTTTTCTCATTTCCATCAACCCAAATCCCCTTGCCTCATGGGTTTCAATTAAAGTTTAGAATACATTACCTTTTAAGGCATTTTGCAATAGACAACCTATACAAAGCAGGAACTGAAAATATCAGCTATTAGTATAAAGATTTGAAGTACATTTAGTATATAGCACCTCGTTAAATTTAGTCAGTAGTTGGTAGATTACAGAGGTACTTTCCAATGAAAAAATTATCTTTTTTTCCAAAAGCCAAAATAATTCAGTGTGGAATGCCATATATTATATTCATTACAAATATTTATGTTAATTCGAGAGGATATGGAAAGTGTGGGGATGCTGGGAACTTGAATGTTATGTTTTTCACAGCACCTATCACTTAACTGCATTGTAGCCAGCAGCATGTCCTTGCAGCATTGATCTAATAACATTCAATGCCTCTGCAAAGGGGCTCAATGCCAATGGCTGTGAGAACCTCAATTTTATATTTCCTGAGTCTGGCATATTTAAATATTCTTCTAAAACACTAGATTAAATTAAATCTTTATGTTGAATATGTGGTAATAAACTGGATTAAGTTCTGAATTCTCTAGTTAACACTCACAAAGTGCTTCTTGTAATAATATCACTTGGATTATTTATCCTGTGTGCTGTTCATGAAGATGGATGTTCAACATTTCCGCCAGAGCTCTTTGTCAAAAGTTTGTTCTGCCTGGGATAAAGTTCAGCTGCTGTCACAGAGTGTTTCATTGCAAAGGTCTGAGACCACTTCCCTTATTCCTTTCATGAATATAATAACAAATGTTTGGAGGGGTAGGAATCACATGATGCTCACGATCATTATCCAACAGATTGTTATTTGCAGAAGAGAGACAGGGCTTTCTTACCATATTGAAAACGTAGTTTCAAGGTTTTAGCTAGGTCTGTAGAATTATATTTTTTTTTTAAGTCTCAATACCTTGAAAGCTCTCCATAAATTTAAGACAGGGATTTCAAAAATATTTCTGAAATTTATTTTCAACTTTAAATAAATTTTCATTGATATGCATACCTATTCTGTTCTTTTTCCACAGTGCTGTGTAGTTATAATGACAAAAATATTTGCAGACAGTCAATAATCTTCAACAATGTCAGTCATATGTGCATGTAATAAAACTTACAATAAATTCATCCAGTTAAAATTTATCTTAGGTATCCCACTTAAGCAAGAAGTGTGGATAGCAAATTTTAATGTCTGTTCTTGATAAACAGTTGTTTAAAAAGTAGTTTGAAAAGAACCATTAGGTGATCTTGGCTAAAGAACAGATTAGACTTAACTGTAGTCTGCTTAAAGACATTTCCACATACAAAAATCCTTCTGCAAAGGAAAAAAAAAAATTCATTCTTCTTTGAGATCTTGTAAATATTCTGCACTTGCAAACTGTAGCTTTTTTGCCAACATGACTCTTCTCATATGAGATTCTGGTGTTTATGTACATTGTACACTTTTGATACTAAAGATTTCAAAAGTTCTAAGCATTCTTTCTGGATGCAGTTGACCTTTCTAATTCAAATATACATATTGCAAAGAACAGCCTACTCAGGGTAGCATTTTTCTGGCAGTTTGTTCTATAAATTCACCACTTCACTTGCAGTGAATTAAACTGTAGAGATACAGAATAAAATTAAGAACCACCATATTTCCTGATCAAAGTTTAGGACATGGTACATGGGTTGCTTTGCATCAAAAACCTCCATAATACTCATATTGTTCTGCCTTGGGGGAAATGGTGGTTAGAAATAAGAAGAAATTATAATGAAGGCATATCAATTATCTGTTTTGCAACACTCATTTTTACATGCAGTTCTTAACTAAATGAGCAGAGATATTTTTACTACACCCTGACTAAATCAGACAATTGTGATCTGGCCCATTCTGAAGCATAATTAAAAAAACAGCATTGGAACATGTGGACTGAAAAATCATTGTAATAGAAAAATTCAACTATGTCACATTCCAGCCTGTGACACTTGAGACTCTATAATAGACACAGGAAAATTTGTTAGCGTGGCTCACAGCAAGAATTGCCACAATGTAATGGCAGCTGGATATAGTTATCCTGGAAAATTTGAAAATTTAATAAGTTACAGTGAGGTGAAGACAAAATCATTAGGTCAGTTTATGTGCAAAACCTTCAGATTCCAGATTTATGCAAGAGTACTATGACCTACAGACAATTAACTACACTCTAATGTAAGAAGAGAAATAGTTTCATTGACTTTATTTTCCAAGCAAATGTTTTAAAATTAAGACTATTATTTTCTCTTTCATTTGCTCCTAGCCTTTTTAACACAATCACTTCCCTAAGTTAGAGGAGTGTTACTCACTACTGGAGAGAGTTAAAGCAATGTGTGTTCCACAGCAAAATCCACAGCGATGTGATGATTAAGGCAAATAGGTTTTATAATCTCAGAGAATAAATGCATGGCCAGGATCATCCGTGGTAAGGGTTTGTGTGGCAAGGTTTTGGTAGTGAGGGGTCTGCAGGCATTGGGAAGCTCCTGGAGGAAGGGATGCCAGGTGGCTCCAGGACAGAGCCACCACTGGCCAAGGCTGAGCCCAGCAGTGACAGTGGAAGCACCTCTGTGAAAACATAATTAAGAAGGGAGAGCAAAACCTGCATGCCACCAACAGAAGTCAGAAGAGAGGAGTGAGAATATTTGAGGAACAACTCTGCAAGCACCCAGATGAGTGAAGGAGAGGGAAAGGAGCCCCAAGTGCCAAAGCAGTGCCTCCCTTGCAGCCCATGGTGAAGACCGTGGTGAGTCAGGCTGTGCCTCTGCAGCCCGAGGGGTCCACTGTGAGTAGAAATCCACCTGTTGATCATGGAGGACCCCACTCTGAAACAGGAGGATGTGGCCAAAGGAGGCACTAATGTCCCCAAGTCAAGCCTGTTTTGCCTGTGATAGTAGCTGTCTCTCACTGTCCTTATCGTGACCCACAAGTCTTCCTTTATGTTCTCTCTTCTCTGTGCAGCTGAGGAGGGAAGTGATAGAGAAGCTTTGGTGGGCATCTGGTGTCCAGCTAGAGTCAGTTCACCACACCCTTCAAATGCCTCTTCATTCACCTGTCTTTTTTTCACAGTAAAAAAACAAAGAAACTTTTCAGGACTGAAAATATTTGCCCTCATTTGTTGCTCATATATAAAATTTCCATCTTTGTAATATCAAGAATATTATTATTTCTCTTTACTCCCACTCAATAGCACCTCTGTTCTGGAAAAGTTTGACAGTGACTTCAGAAACAATTGAATTAATAAGATTCCAGATATCTAAGGCTGTGCACATTAAGTTAGTTTATATCTGATTTCTTGCTTCAGTGCTCGTTCTCTGTTTCAGTGCTATTGAAAAGTTATCCAAAATCCTGTATCTGGTTGACACTACTACTGAACAACTCTACATCCTTCCCCTTCAATTTTTTGAACTCATCAAATTAGAGATCCATTTGTCCATTAGTTCAGATGAACACCATGTTTTTCAATGCACTTAGCAAAGGCTCCTGTAAGTGAATTATTTTAGGTGTCTTATACAGTCAGTGGTGAGAGAGGCACTCTCTGTTTTATGAACTAACTCAGCCTCTGGGGCTTCTTGTCTCTCTCCATTGTCTATACAGGCACACTGCATAAACATGTTCTCCAGTCCTGTGTTCTGCTATCATTGTTTGGGGAATTTCTGCCAGCACTCATATTTTTTAAAAGAACTTTAGTGTTTTCAAAATGGCTTTTTTAGTCTGGTCACACTCTTAGTTTCAGAGAGAGCTAGCTGCTGTTTTTTAAATAATGATTTTGAAAATCCCAGTAAATGTCTACTTCAGAACCTTTTTTCCTTATAATTCAATGACCTAATTTCCTAAGACTGATGGCTACCACTTCCATGCATGTGTTTGTGATTAGATTTTTGGCCTAAACCTCTAGAGAACAGGAAACTTGGTTTTGACATCTACATGTAAACAAGAAGCCCTGGGCTGCCTTACAGCTCTGTCTGGGCAGAGCTTCTAGAGGTAGTGATACTCTCTGCTGCATTTGTCATAGAGCAGGGAGGAAAAATTATTAGGCCGAGCTCATTCCCACCAGACTTGTGTAGCAGCCTGGAACATTTCAGTTAGAGATCTTTGTTTGGAGGGGAAAAATATCTTTATTATGCCCTCCTGACAGAACAGGTGACAAAAGACTGAATTTAATATTTCGGGGGAAGGAAGGCAGTAAAACTGTTGGTGCAGTTTTCCACTAAAAGGACTCAAATAACTGACTGCCACAATTTGTGGGTTACTTAGGGTTTGGCTTTTGCATCTGTTTTTGTGGGGCTTGTGTTATTTGGGGGTTTCTTATCCCTAGATTGCTAGTAACATTGAACAGTATCCCATTGCAGTTTATTGAAGCTACACAAACAAGGTAATTTCTGGGTTTTTTCATTGTTGGGTGGAGGGGGTTTTTTTTAATTTTTAGAAATTTTAAAATCTCATAATATTTACTGAAAATTTACATGGCAGTATATTCACACTGAAGTACACAGGATATTACATAAATTAATTTGGCTTCAGATATTGCTGTTCTCTTTTGCATTAGTCCTTATCATGTGTTACTGTGCATCTTCTGTGGGGCTTACTGCTTACATGCTAGTGACATGTTGAAGATTTACATTGCAGGAGAATTTTGCAATTTTCTGTGGTTTTGTGCCACTGTATGGTAAAATGAGAAAGAAGGAAAATGCAATGGAAATTCATTCCTCAGAAATATTTTGCAGTTGATAATCAAACAAAGGCAAAGCATTCAGGATACATTCACCGCTACCATGCTGCAAGAGCAGTGTAAAAAAAAAAAGTTATTGTTGTATAGTGTTATCCCTAAATACGCATTCAAAGCTTTAGTTCTAGATCTGTTTGACATATTTAGAGCATGTGACAAGATCTTCAAAAATTTTCCACTTTCTCAACTAGCCTTCAACACTTGTGAAATAAACTGACTACAGAGTGCCATGTTAAAGCTCCATTCTCTCTTTTTTTAACAGTAATATGTTCACAGGGAATAGATTCAAGGCTCTGGACTGAATCAGGCTGACAAAGTCTTGCAATATTATTAGGTAGTGAACATTGTTTGTTTTGGCCTACTTCCTGAAGTCTTTTGTTCTTTTTTCTCACCTTTTCTTTCTATATTTTCAGGGACAGATTATTTTTCCCAAGTGAAGTCAAGCAACCAAAAAAAACCAGAAGATGGCTGAGGTTAATACTGCTACTTAGTTCTAGTGAAAAATCATGTCCTTTTTATCATCATTGAACGTCTTTATTATCAAATAAAGATAATAAGATGTCCTTTTCACATTTGAACGGTGTCCCTTTGTTATTTTGCATAGCCTGTATGTAACACATATATGCAGTAACCCATTTAAATAAAAACCGATTAGCTAGAATTTTTTATGATATGTGCAAACTCTCTATTTTTTAGTTAAAGAAGATCCACTTTTAAAAAGCTAGTATTGGTTTCACATTCTTGTAGAAGTGGCCACAGAGGACTTAAGCAGTTGCAGCAGATGTATAATTGTATTTATATTTTTTTATTGTATTTATAATTAGGGGGAACCTCTCAATGTTTTTGAAAAATTGGATCTGAGTGTGGATTAATTAAGCAATTATATTACACATTGTGTCTATGTTTGTGAGGGGACAGCCAAATGTATCACAAAAAATGAAATGCTGCAGAATTTCAAGCTTGGAAGCAGCTTTTTGTTCTGATTGTTAACTGGGACATGGCAGCCCAGACAAAGACTGTAACTCCTAACTACAAAGGAGAAAATTTTTGTACTCTTGATAAATAAATAAGGTTGCATAAAGTCATCATTGTCTTCACTAGAAATCACTCTCCTACTCAAATCCAAACAACTCTTGTGATCCAAGTTATGACCTCAGTGCAATGGCCAAGGCAGGAAATAGGCTGAGTGCAGATGAAACACTGGGAAAGGTATGAGCAGTGGGGTTTTCTAAAAGCTGTGGCTGCCTTGTGCTTTCTGTGAACACATATTAAATGCAGACCTGGTTATCATCAAGGTTTTCTACTTTCTACTAAGGTTACTTCTCTGTTATTTGTGTCATACAACTTTATTTAATTTATTCACTTCACTGAAGTCTTTCGTGTTTGGCACCTGTATGAGAATTTATTTTGTTTTATTTTGTAATTCAACCAAAACTAAATGCATGTTTTCCAAGAATGAAGTCAAGGAAAAAAAGCTTTCCTGATCTTTTCCTTGAAAAACTTTGCAACTCACAGATATATAAACAGAAGAGGAGATTTGACAGTATTTTATTAATAAAAAAAGTCTTCCATTTTTTTAAATAGGAATATTGTTAAAGTAAGAGGATTTTAGGGAATGTCGCTTTATGCATTCTCACTAGATGTTTCATAATTGTTGATGCCATCATTGCTTATGTCTCTCACTCCTCTTATCACTGACAAGAAGGGGCTATTGCCATCTTCACCCTGGAACTGAGCAGGCAAACTTTAGAGTACATGACAGCAGCCAGGTTTCCTTGTATGAGCTTCTTCATTTCGAAAGTCAATATTAGGCTCTGGACTGAAGAGCGTAACAGGTATTGATGTGTTCAGGATGATCTTTTACTGGTTTATTTTGTCATATTGTGCCATGCCTTGTTTTGTGATTTTCAGGCAACAGAAATAAGGAAGGCATCTCATTCAAGTCTGGCATCTTAAAACTGAAGAGAAGGGACTCAGAGCTCCTGAGTCCAGAAGATATAGTATAGGCAGGAGAAAGGACACAGGTGTCCAAACTGTGGAATGTTGAAGATGGACAATGAATTGCTGAAACAAAAACAAGATCAAAATCAAAGTCAAAAGCTGAAACAAAAACAAGGTCAAAATCAAAGTCAAAATTGATTACGTAGAAATATTGAAACAAGATACCAGTACATTGTTTTCAGGGAAGGTTGGAGGAGGGATAAGAATTACAGAAGATGATTTGGCCTGACATGGAATGGGGGGGAAGAAGTGAAATAGTCTAGCAGATAGTTGGACATAAGAAGCCAGGGAGAAGGTTGGATGGAAAGAAAATGTAAAGGAGAAATGATGAACACCAATATTGGTTAGAGGACAGAAGAGTTTACAAAGTACAAAGATAAACTGTCTGAAATTTCATGAGAGGTGGCTGGAGAACATGAGGTCCAAGACAGGAAATAGGCAGCATAATTAATATTCACATGGTGCGTCTGTGATAAGCAACGAAGGGCAGTAAACATGCTGCTATTATTACTCCTTCTTTTAGTGCTGTGTGACCAAACAGTGGACAACTACAGAAAATGACTAAAAATTAGGTGCTGTTCTCTTTGTGTAGATGATGCAATGAGGCATGGAATAGAAAGAACACAGGATATGGTTTCATTATGATAATGGGGGAAAATTTGCCTGAAAATTTGTTTAGGTGATGATTTTTAGGGCAGTTTGAGTGTTATATTAATCTTTTCCTTTAAACCATCCATCCCATAAATTCTCACTAGGTGTACAATTATGTTCATTTGCATTCAACGAGCACTCATGACTGAAAAAAATTAATAAAATATCTTTTTGACATATTTCTGCTATTATAACACGTAACATGTGCCACCACTACCAAAAACCGTCAGACAACCCAAGGTACACTTCCAAATACTTTTGACCTTAATTTCAAAGCATCTCTGTTTCCCCCTCTCTAAAACAGAGATGCTATCAGAAAGCCAACTAACCAAAACTTGGTCAAGAAAGAGTGGCACTGATGACACTATGAAGTGGACTAGCACACAGAAAAGCACTTGCAGGGTGGGCTTCAGAGCAGTTTGAAGCTGTAGCAATGTGCAATGAACAAGGCATGGAGTCATACACTGAACAATGGAAAGAAAATTAAAGGTTTTCTCCCTAATCTGTAACTGAATATTAGCTGTCCTGTGCTCTGAGAGAGGAGGAACTCCTCTGCTTCAGGCACAATTTTATAACTTGATCTTGCAGTAAAAAAAGTATCATCTTTTCATGTGTATGTTTATCTTGGTTTAACCAACAACCTTACTGCTTGAATCTCTGAATTTAGAAATGCTTGGCTGTCATAACATGGTTCTTAGTTTTGCAGTGACACAGAACAGAAAATTGAAAGTTCTGTTATGGAAAAAGGTACAACCATTTAGAAAGAGGCAGATTTATGAAAAATAAAAATAAAAACAAAGGTTTTGAAGTTCCTATTTTAGATTGCCATTTGTGGCTTTTATTTTATTGTGAATATTATTCTGAGCATTCCAGTTTCTCCAAGCATGTTGTTCAGTGTGTTCTTTCTATTTTTATTAATTTATAATTTGTTTTCAGTGCTTAATGTGTTTGTATTAAACATTTCTTTTCATCTTGGCATATCTTCCATAGTGATATTAAATTCAAAAATACATGCATATGGAAAGGGTTTTATTATAAGTAAAATTTCCCAGATAAAAACATATTATTGTTTAAAAAGTTAGAGTTTTATGACTTTTGAAAAGTTTGAAGTACTATACCTGCCATCTACTGGAAGTACGAGGACAATGCATTTAAGTTTTATCATGCTGACTGTTCAGCCAATACATGTATCATTCTACTACACTATTACTTGACTTTTTCAATTAAAAAATATTTCAATTAACTTCAACATGCATTATTTCATTTATTTTTTATTTATAAATAGAAGTCTTAAAATTTAACTCAGGTTTTCAACTCCTAAAATTCCAGATTGTTAATTAATTTTAAATTAATCTAAACAAGTATTAAGAATCAAGTGTAAGAAAAACCTTTGCCATCTTTCCTAACCCAAGCCACATGACCATCTCTTTTGTGGTATGTACAATATGTACAACTGAAGCTGGGCAAATAATTTTCAGATCTTTATTTTTATACTTCTTTAGAAAAGAACAGTTACAGTATTTTAAAATTACACTTACATAAACTAGTGGTCTTGTTGTTATTAAAGTGATTTTATTCTGATGGACGTCTCATCTTTAAGGCACTGGTAAATTACATTAGGCCCATTTTCATCTCTTCCTGACTTTTAGTTCTGGTCCCATAAACCACAGTAACTTCTTTCCAGTATGGTCACTCAGGCTGCTTAAAATCAGAAAAAGTCCCTAAATGTAAAGATGTGTATTACTCTTTTGTTTCCCCTGGATTTGGGACAGTCTGACTAAAACACCCTTTGATTTGGTTTACTAATTCCAAAGTACTTGGAACAGAAAGAAAAAAAAGAATTAGTTGCAGCTTCCAAGAAATAAGACTTCCCAAGATCTATTTTGATAGGAGAAGCAGTATTTTGCCTGCATATTAACAAGAAAGTCTAATATCAATTGTTTGGTAAGCTGAGTTTCCCTCAGATCAAACTGCAAAAAGGAAGATAAGTAATTGCTTATTTACCTTTTTTAAATCTATAGTTAAACCAACCATGACAGGCCTGAAAGGAAAACAAAGAAGGTCACCAGTTGTCATTGAGGAGGTTTTGCTGAATTCCTAAAAGATGATAATGGAATAGAATTTTCAGCCCTGGGAAGGTTATTTTATAAAACTATAGTACTGAGTACCATTTAATTTTGGGTAATAATACACACTTTTATTGTCCTTTGTTAAGGTACTCTGAGAGTATTACATCCTGAATAATTTATGGCTAAAATTGTCAGGCTTTTCTAGACTCTGTTGCTAAGGAAGAAATTATGTATGTTTATTCTTCTATGTTTGCTTTCTTTTAGTTTAATTACCTATAACAGTATAATTTATCACATTACCAGAGAAACAATGAATAAGCAGTAAAATTATTTTCAGTCTCTTCAAAATAAAACTTCTTCTTTCTCACACTGGGATATTTGAAATATTTATGCCACTAAGAGACAGAGTTGGACAATAGTTACTCTCACTGAAAAATATAAATGCTTTAGGCAAAGATCTTGAACTTTTGCTTTCTGTTTGTACTGTATATATGCTAGTTTAATTTTTGGAAGCATACACAGGGCCTGGATTCTATATTAGTTATTTTCTTATTGAAGTAATATTTATTTGTTTATTAAAATAAATCATTTATTGTGAATTATAAATGCATTTAATAGTGACATTTATTGATAAAATATGCAAACCCCCTTTTGAATAGTGGCAAACTCCCTTCATCTGAGAGTTGCAGCTGGGCCCCATGCTAAGGCTGGGATCCCTCTGTGCAAAGCTAACCACAAGCACCTGAACATCTGCAAACCACAGACATCCAAGATACCTTTTTCATGAATGCTTTGTGTGTGCTCTCCTGATGACCTCTAACTCCAAGCTCCATTGGAAGGCATTCCTTGCAATTTTAGTCCAGGTAATCCTAAGGCTGCTAGGCTTCTCAGTAGGAGCAATCCACTTCTTACCTTTTTTCTCTGCACATTCAGGGAGAAAGATAGATCACATAAGTGATCTTCATATTTTCCAGAAATGTTTTCTCTCTCTCTTTGACATTAGAGAAGAAAAAACTGAAGGGTGATAGAAGGGATTTTGTTTATGGATGTTTCCCCCAGATCTCCATAGCTCGAGGCCAGACCTGGTTAACCATTACCAGTTCAAATTAAACACTTCACATGCATAATGAGAAACAGGTCTGTTGGGCTGCTGCTGAAACAGAATGGTTCTTTTATCCTTATGTGCTTTGATAGCATTCCAAATTCATCTTTCTGCATTTAGATAGGTTAAATGGTGCCTGAAGGATGTTTTGCACATTATTCCAAGCAGTGATGTGGGTAATCCACAGCAAAAGAGGAAATATTAAAATACTGTTTTCTTTTTTAATGCAAATGTCATCCCAATATCCATGTGGAGCAGACATTTGCTCGTTCTACATTTCCCAATCAGCACTGGTCTTCTGCCACCTACAAGAAAAAGGTATCACCACTATCTGTTCAAGTGATTCCCCACAAATACTGCTTAAAGGTTCTGTAATCTCTTTCTTCTATAAATGTCTGAAGTTACTTTTCCATCATGGAGACCACTGTGTGAGATGTTTCCAGGCATGCAGGGAAGCATGCAAGCATGCACTTAGATTTATTGAAATCAGAGGAAAAGCAAAATAAAATGCTTCCATTACCTTCCTGCGTGCAAATTTTTATTTCTTCTGAAGTAAAATAAACTGAACTAAGTTAAGCAGTGTGTCTTTCATTGGAGTGAATAGGTTTTTTCCTTTCCTTTCAGTATTCTAGGTTATCCTTTGAGGATGGATTCCAGGAAAAAAAATCAGTAGAATAAAAGCACAATTTTGGTTTTGTGCTGTCTACCTATAAAGCTCTAATTCTCAATGGGTTTTGCTAAGTTATTTAGTCTATTAATTTAAAAGAAAAAATTTATTTCTTCAGGTTTCCATAAATGAACTCTTTTTAAAAATTTCTTTTTGCTTCAAGGAGTTGTCTAATAATATTTCCTAAATAAATATTTTTATTACTTAATGTAACTATCAAACCAGCATGTAGATCTTCAATGTTTATCTTGTTTTCTTGAGAAAGAATTTGGGGCAGTGTGACAGGATTTCCTATTACCATGTTAGTGATAATCCATGTCTTTTTTTCCTTTCTGCAGAGTTTTCTGTGTTAAACCTTCACAGAATAGAAAGAAGAGATTATTGGTATCTTTTTTAACAGAGGAAGTTAAAAATTTAAAATTTATTTATTCATCAAGCTGTTCTACTAGAATGAGCTCTGTATTTGCTGGAACATGTGGTGACATTATTTTATAAATTGAAATGCCTGGAGGAGCCTTAAGAGCATACTGCTGAGAAATCTGCTACCTGAACTGCGTGACTTCTTTCCTCACCCTTGGCCGAAGTTCTGAAAACTCCTCTAAAAGTTGAGAAAATACAAAAAGCTACTTAAAACAGAGATTGGTCAAATTAAAAAAAAAGAAAACACAATCCAACACAATCCACAAAACTCCACAAAAGAAATGCTTCCTCTGAAATATTGCCTAAGCAATTCGGTGAGCATTCCAAAGTCATAAATTGCTGAGAAATTTCTATGTAACACCTGTGATACAGAGATTAAAGAATACTGTAGTAGATTAAGACAGATTTTAGCCTCACAGTTATGCCTGTAGAATAAGCATTCTGAAGTGGCTTTAGAGAAAAGATTTTTCTTGAGGTACCCAGTAGAACGTAATCAGCCTTGTCTTTGATTTCCTCCTGTTGAGGCCATTCAGAACCAGATGCACTTCTGCCTGATATGTGCTATCTATAAGATGATAAAAGGGCAAAGTCATATTGATTCCATGCACACATTTCACCAACTGGAGTAGTTGATAAAGGATCAAAGGAAATTAATGACTGCTATAAAATTTTTGGAATTAGCAATGTCATCCTGGAGCGGCTACATTTACTTGGTTAATAGAAGGGCATAGGAGGAGAGGTGAGAAGTCAGATGGTTATGGTTGATCACAACATGAAGCCTGCATGCCCCAACTTTGAGCACACCCATTAATCCTTTGTAAGCTCCAGCTTTTCACTATCACTGATGATGATATTTTTCCTATCTCTCTGGAGTCCCCAGGAGAAGTTTGTTGTAAAAAGTTCTATTTGGAAATTACAAAAAAAAAAAAAATTAAAAATGCTTTGTGTCTTCAGCCAAATAAGAAGTAGTGATCTTTTTTCTTAAATGTTTCATTTCTGTCTAAAGTTTTTTTTTTTTAAATTAAGCATAAAAATACTACCTGGATAATCATGTTTTAGTGTAAATAATTTGCCTGTGTATACTCTTATTAATCACCACCTTAGTTGCTAGCCAAAATTTCTGTTTCATTGAAGTTGATTATTTATTTAAGGTATTTAGTAATGTGTGTCACTAGCAAAAAATAAAGAGGAACCTAATGTTTTTCTGCAAGTTGTATCTGGGGTCCTAGAAAACCAACTTCTTCTTCAAAAAAAAAAAAAAAATTCACACAGAAAAAAGATTTCTTTCAGCAGTACTGTATCTAGGATGAAGGACCCTTTCCATCTCTGTATTTTGTTGGGTACCTAGGAATAATACAGATACCCAGCATCTGAGCTACATGTGAGCTTTTTACAGAGAAACACCTTAACAGAGCGAAAAGATCATTAACAGCCCGGACTCAATCTTCTTTATGCAGCTCAGGTATCACATAAGTAATTTGCTGTCCATAGCTTTGAGAAGCACAAATATAAAAGCTACAAGAGACAGGATAATGGTATCTTGGTGATTACGCTGTTTTTCTAACTACTTCCAAGGCTTTTGCTTTCAGTTCTGCCTTCACAAAAAGATGAGCCTGAAAGTAAGCCAGGTCCTTATTAAAAGCATAACATTTCCTAGCATGTCTAGCAAAAAAAAAAAAAAAAAAAGTCTTGCTGTTCAGATGTATGTCTTCTGGCAGATTTACAAGGTGTTTATGTATAGTAGATTTGATCCCATGGACAAATGCTGAATTCTTTTCTTAATTCCCTAAGTGCTAAGAAATTATGACTAAAGGAAGTTCTTGGTAATAATAAAATTGAATTCTCAGTAACAACTCTTTTCAGGATCAAAAAAGGTGGAGCTTTTACCTTGTAGCAATAAGTATGTTTCACAACCACAGCTGGAAAGGCCAGCCAGTGAGAAAAAGAAGTGTCATGTGCTAGATCACTCCAAACTTAGGCACACTATTGCTCTAGTGAACATATAATTCAGCACTATTTTTTATTCTGACATATGCTCAGTAGGCAGTGGGATAAGATCATGAATTCCAGACAAGTAGCTGCTATAACTAAGTTTGTTATATGCAGGGATGTATTACAAGTGTCTGCTGAAATTATTTCAGATCATGGTAATTAAACCAGGATCAGCTCTAAATGTTTCATCCAGATCCTTTTAGCTAAGAAGAACAATACTTCAGGGACTTACATTCTAGGCAATCTGGATTTTAATAAGTATATGTGTGTTCAAGTGAAATAATTCAGAAGGGGAGGACATGTGAAATGTGTTAATCCTGGAATGTACTGCATTTGCTCATTTGCCATAGGGAACTGTTTCAGAAGTATATTTGGTAAAGGTTGCAGAAACCTTGGCCTAATCACACGGTTAAATGGGTACTTGGCACTAGGGATACTCAGAATGACATAATGGAGAGGTTATAATGTAACTTGCACTAAAGATTTGCTCCAGTTCTAAATTGCAGGGTTAATAGTTCCCATGTTTTAATGTTTATTATTCTGTAAAAACAAAAAAATGCTTTTAGATATTACTGTTCTTATATGCACATAAGCACTTAAGGCACTGCTTTTCATCTATTTGGTAAACTTGAAGTTCTAGTGCAGTAGTGCAAATAATGAAATGGAGAATCCTCTCTGGAATACCCAATTTTTTAAAAAACCGCATAAATGAATCTGAATTTTCAGATTCAGATGTCTTTTTTACAGTATTTCTTTCTTCTTATTGTTGTCTATATGTCTAAAAATAATGATGTAAACCATGAACATCTTCGATATGCAACTTTTAAATCTTTATAGTTCTAGCACCACTTAGAAAAAGATGTGGGGATAAAAGCATTCAAATGCCTTCATTGTAAGAGAGTTTCAATATTTTAAATAAAATTTACTGAGAAATGCACAATAGAGATGTCCACTAAGGCAGCATGATTTTGCGATGGTGTTATTCCATTATATCTCTGTCAAAAACTAGTGTCCTTTATCATGAAAACAAATCAAGACCCTCTTCCTGTATATAATTAAATATTTGTAGAGAATTGCAGTACTTACCACTTTTTTTTTTCTGTTTACTTGTATTGACAAAAAAGGAATGGAAGACAGAAAGGGTTCTGGCTAACAAACATATGTAAGACTCAATACTAGCTTCATAAACCTTCCCTTCACAGTTTTTACTGAAAAAGCATATCAGTAAATTATGTCTAAAATATTGTAAGCCATTCTGCACTTCTCCCTTCCTCTGGTGACCCTAAACCTTTCTAGATTCAGTCTTTGTGGTTGATAGAAAACATTTTTACTCCTCTCTCCTCTAACACCGTTCCTTGACATCTATCATTTATCTATGTTAATAGACAAACAGTAATGGTTTCAGCTTACTGTTCTGGGCTCTGCCATGATAAGAATCCACAGAAAGCCCAAAGTCTTCCTAACAACAAAAAACCAGTGCAATATCTCAGCTTAATCTAGTCCTCCATGTATGATTTCCCTGGTGTGATGCTGTGGATGGCTCTACCAGTTTCTCAGTAAAGCCAGAGGATGGTTTAGAAGCAGCTGAAATGTGCTCTGTTGAGAGAAGATAAGTGGATATCTTACATAGGTCTTTCTGTTATTCCCTGTGAAATAATGATTATTATTATTACTATTATTATTGTTGGTTTTGTTCTTTTGTCTGTTTATGGTTCTCTAAATGTCTCTACAGTGTTAATGCAATTGTCTTGAGAAGCAAGAAGAAAATACTGACTCTGATCTCCATGAATTAAATTGGAATTTGGAGCTTTTGTGAAAATGCAGATTATATTTCTCTTAAAAGTTACTTTTATGGCAGGAAGAACATTGATAGTTGCTTGGTGACAGGCTATTGGCCTGAGAAGGCAAAGGTACAGTCAAATAAAGCTGTGTAGTTAATTAAAAGTATACCCAGTGATCATAACCCACAGGTGCTATATTAAAATTATAGTGTCTTCTGAAGAATTTCAAATCTTTTTAAAAGGTTGATGTTTTAGAGGTAGCACATTTCTTCTTATAGCATCATCTGATAACCTTTACAATCTTTTTGATCTCTTCTAGATTAATAGCATTTTTAAACAGAGATATTTATATTTGTGAGTTACAGTTGTTAAGCATTAGAGATGACGAGGCTCATAATAAACCCAGACTTCAAAAATAGGGTTATAGATCTAGAGACATTCACCATAAACTCAGGCATCTCTGGAATTTTTCTTCTGTCCCAGAACTGAATTCTCATCAACAACTTTCTTATAAACTATAATAAGTTACAGAGGAGCAAAAGCTTAGGGACTAAACTGAGTTCACTTCCATTATGCTGTTGATGGTACCACTAACAACACTTATTAAAACCAATGTTGATTGGTTATAAAAATACTCCAAAAAATCCACCAGGCTTATATGTCACCAGTATCTAATATTATAAAACTTACTAATAATTGTACAGTCACACTGAAATTTAATCTTCGTTTTTAAATATCTCTAAATATTTTGTCATAAACGCTATATATTTCAGCTAAAGCAATGTGCTAGTTCTTTTCTTAAGCCATGCAAGTCACAAAATTTACTGTGCATGTTCAGCGTGAGTGGAAACAATTGGATTTACAATGAGAAATACATGCTGGAGTTAGCAAGTGAATTCCCTGAAATGTAAACTCTTTTATATATGGTAAACTAGGTCCCAACCTCTGTGTCAAATGTCTCTGTGAATTATAATAATTGAAATTTATGGTAAAGACTAGAGTAAGGTTTGAAACGTGTCAGCACATATCGTGAAGTAGAAATAAATTACAGCTTGTCAAAATTGACAGATTTCTGTTAGGTGCTTTCTTTCACTTTGACTGCATCAGACCTTTATACACCCAGCAATTAACTTTATTCCCATTAATATTCAGTAGTGTTGACAAGACTGACACAGTAAGACTCAGTTTGTATAAAAGTAAAGACAGTTTGATGTAGATTTATTATATTGTCTCATAATTCACTGTTGAGAGGTAGATCTCTATAAATGAAGAACAAAGCTATTGACTCTGGTGTTGACTTACTGTGCCAAAAAGGATTCTGATTTTCTGTTTCTCAAGGTACACACATTTTTGTTTGGAAATAAACAGTAATTTTATCTAAAGCCTTAGTAAAACTAATATTAATAAACTGGTATCATCCTGTTTATCATTTCCATATATTCCCTCGTTCCCTAGGTCTTTTTTTGGAACATTTAGAACAATTGCGATTATTTATAAATAAGGCAAAGCATATATTAGAAGCATGGTTTTAACTTCTTTCAGAAAATACAATGTGTACACTACTTCTAATCCCACTAGGTTGCTGCCTCATAGAAGGAAAAAAACCAAGTTTCCAACTAAAGTGGGAAAATAACTCCTGAAATCAAAAAAGTCCCACCAGTTGGTGTATCCATGCTATATTACATTACCCAGCAAGGAGTTAATCAGGAGAGAGAGCAGGTTTCCCAGTGTTTAAAAGAAGCTTTACAGATGCTGAGATTTAACAGCTGCTGTGTTTAGGTTTATAACATTTACTCAGACTGCATTTACAGATTTGTTGGTGTGCTGTTGAAGCAATTACACAGACACAAACTTTAAATTAAAGTACATATCCAAGCTTTCATTTATGGTACTTTCCTTTCATAATATCTTTTATGGAAGAATCAGGAAGCCCTAAATTAACCCTTAACTCAGGCATTTCAGCTAGATAAATTAGATATTACATTACAGTAGTTGAAAAAGTGACTGCTGTAGATGTTCTTGCTGAATGTGGCAACCTTTCTCAACGGGGTCTCTGAATGGGATTAAAACAATAAGAATTCATATCAGCATTGCCTATAAGTTTAAGCTTTTTTCTTCCCTGTTCTTTCTCATTGAGTCTGGAGACTTGGAGGAAATTTACTTAAAAGCAGTGTGGGTCACTGCTGTGCTATAACCCTCCTATAGCTATTTCAATATAATGAGATTGCAGCACAGGTAAAACAATGGAAGTTTGGCCCAAAATGTTTTATAATCTCAGTAGATGTTCTGTATGTGTGTTGCAATAGGACACGAAATGAAAGACATGTATGCCGAAACGTACAAGGCAAAAAGCATAGTTTATTTCTGACTCCAATATTTATAGACTTTCAAAAGTGACCATGGATTGGAGGATGGAATTGCCACCTCTCCCACCACACTGGTCAAACCAACAGTCCATCAAATTTCTCCTCCTCCAGAAAGGAATGCAAAACAATCATTATTTACATAAAAGTGTGTGAGAAACTCCATTACAAAAATGTCAACGTCAGAAGGCTTAGAAGAGCTCAGAAGAACAGGGCACAGAATATATGTGCCCAGAATAACAGAAGCGAACATGAGCTGCTTAGTTGCGAATTCTGATCTCACAGGTCCCTGTGATAAATGAAAGCCCTCACCATCCACTGAGTGAAGCAGGACAACCTTATTGCTGTCACAAATCTTGTCTTTTGGGCTTTAAGGTCTCATTCTGTGTCTGCATTTTGAAAATGTCCTTAAATGTAACTTGAAGTGCCAAGTTCCTCTTTGAGCCCAACATCTCTGTGTCTTTTGGAGATTACCAGGAACAGAAAGACAGAGATATTAAGCATTGGACAAACCACAGAATCAGAATGGGTCTAATCCTACTTCTGTGGGTCCACAAGCAGGGTCATCCTAGAGCACATGACACTGAATTGCTTCCAGGCAGTTCTGGAATAACTTCCATGAGGGAGACTCCACAATTTCTCTGCGAAGTCTGTTCCAAATGCACAGCTAGGAAAAAGAAAAAGAAAAGATGGGTTGACCGGGCTAAACCGCTCTCAAATTCTCCATATTGTACTGGTTTAGAGTAGTCCTTCTAAACTTTGCACAGCATATTCAGTGCATCTTTATATAATTGTCAGAATAGTGCTGCCAAAAAAAAAGCTATGAAGGAAGAGGACTCTCATTTGGATTTTTCTCTATTAGCAATATTATAGTGATGAATTTTGCATGAATATAAACCCCACACTTTTTAATTGTTATCCAGCTGTTATGCCAACAGTGCTGCCCATATTACAATCCAAGAAACATTGTTGGTATTCCATAATGGAGTAAACATTACAATATACAGTGTGATTCTTCAAGAGTGTCATCAAGAGTTATTCAGTCTTTCCTAACTTCGTTAACATTAAACCTTCAGTTACATGTTTGCATGTTGATTCTAAAACACTTAGACTATTACATTTTTTCTCAGATTTTCCAGCCCTCATCCTGTCTTTCAGGATTTGAGTTATCAGCATAGCTTTCCAATTCATTCCCTTAACTACAGCACCAGGCTTGGGGCATATTTCTGTGAGAATTGTCTAGCTGGCTGCTTTCTTTTCCACATTGAGGTAACTGCAAAGTAACAGCAAGACAGACTTCTTTGTTAGTTTGCTCCTGCTGCTTGCTATTATGCAACTTGGTTCACCTGTAGAATGATAAAGTTCTTATTTATGCGATTCCCTACTGTCAGTGGCTGGGGACGGCTGTTGTAAAAAATCATCACCAAGATCTTTTTAACCATTCCTCATGACACTCCTTTATCATCAGGATATTGTTGGCTATAATTTTTTTTTTTTCAGTAGCAAACTGATTAAGTTGTAACTTAGTTAAATTTCATAAACCACAAACTGGCTGCAAGCCTGGAAACACTGAAACTTTTGCCTAATTGGAATCAACTGCTTCTCTGTTTATACTGGATTACAATGTTATTGGCTCAATTTAGTTTGTGGGAAATAAATTGTTGATGGTTTGGTTGAGCAGCTGTAACAATGAAAAAATGAAAAAAAAAAAAAAAAGATGCAAAGATAACAGGCACAGCCTGTTTAGCATTGCTAAAGCCATTGACATTATCATGGAGAAATGGCCTAAAGCCAAAAGAAGCTCATTTGGACAAGATGGAAGAGAAGAATCATGGAATGTTACTGAACGTTGCAGACTCAAAAGAAATGTTTACACTGTTGCATTGGCCCACTCCCTGTTTATTGCCGCGGTCCTAATCTACGATTGTTCATGCTGCAGAGATGTTAATGCACACGCAAGTTCCCTTCTGGGATGAACAAATATTTCTCTCGAGGGGAAATCCTACCCATGTGATCCCTGTGGCCATGGAGCATGCTTATTTCTTAGCCCCTCTATGTGCACCAAGAATGTAAGACACGCTAGCTACCCTTAAAGGACCTCTTTGTATGTGTTTGGAGAGATCTTATTTCTAAGAGTATTAAATCCATATGCCCATTCCCTGTGTAATATTATAAGAATAAATCTCCATCAGCCCCAGCAAGGAAGAATTTTAACAGTTTACTAAAGGAGGCAGGTTGGCTTCTTTTCCTCTTCATCTTACCAGTACTCACTTGAACTCTATTTTCCTGCAGTCCATTAGAGTTCTACAGGAATAGGAGCACTGATCTCAAGGCTCTGCCTTCTGACTTAAGACCACATATACTTGCTAGTAGCTGCCATGTCATCGTGCACCTCTTTTGCTAATTCATCTCTAGGGCTGCAAAGCAATAGATTTAAGTGGGCTGAGGCAGTCACTCAGCCATTTGCAAAGTTTACTCAGGGTTGGCTATGGGGCATCTGTTGTGTGTCACACGCATCGCTTCCTGAACAGCAGTGCAGTACATCATGTGTTAACAGGCATATCATGCCATCAAACACTTCCAAGCATTGGTGTACTAGTTTGGGGTTTTTTAACTCCACTTACTGAGAGTGGAAAGGCTTGAGGTCTGAATGTTTTAATAGTAGCTATTATAGTAAAATGAGGATTTGGCATTAGTAGGCTGCCTACTATAAAACCTGCTGAGAGAACCAGGAAAGTGCAAGAGAAATCTTTCTCACCCAGGCTAGGAAGGTCTGGGACAATAGAGACAAGAGGTGGAGAGATATCTGCAGAGAGCAGAACAAAATTGTTACCTATGTGGATGTGGCCTGGAAGACAGTGTGATCATTCTACTACATGGCATAAAATCTTCATTAAGGCAAACTGGGCCAACTAATATGGATGGCTTTGAATGCAAGAGTGCCAAAGCCATCCCTGAGGACCTGCCCTCCTGCTGCCAGGCAGGACACCTGATGTTTCCCCCTAGACACTGTAGATTAAGTATTTTAATGGAGTGCAGGTCTCCCTCTGATGGAAAATTACAGTTTTTCAGAAAAATAGGAGGGTTATATATCAGACAAGAATGTGGTAAACCAAGAATTTTTGACTAATACTGACTGTGAAAAAAAAAAACCCTCAAAAATCAATAACAAAACCAAAAAAACAATCTACATCTCTGGCTTGAGCTTTCAGCTAAGGAAAATCAGACACCCATACAACAGGACATACGTGCTTTGCTTTGCCTCAGTATTGACGCAATGGTATATTCAGATTTCATAGGTTTTAACCTTAACCTTAAAAAGAAACCCAAGCTGTTGAGGTTCTTTCAAAGCAAAACATAAAGTAATGCAAACTGTGTTTGCAGACAGACTGAAACCATGACTGCAATGTATGAGCATTTCCCATCTGTCATTAACCTCATTGTGATATTTAGCTCTAAAGCCCGATGATGTTCTGTTAGCAACCATATTCACTGTCTTAGGAGTGATTATTTTAGTGTACATACCACAGAAGGAAATGAGGCAAAACTGTTGGGAGATACGAAGATTTTTTCATTGAATAAAATACAGAGGGAAGGAATTAATTAGGAAAGAAACAAACATCAAGTAATTGAGAAAATATAATAGCAGGAAAAGAAAAAATAAATAAAACTGTAACTTTTAAAATGAACCTTTTTCTCACTGGGATCTTGCATGTCACAGAAAGGTAACAACAAAAAATCAGTCTGATATTTTCCTTAATCACTAGGCTTGTTGCTGATATCATGAAGTGTTTCACTAGGAGCAGAGAACAAACCTGAATTCATCTGTAGTTCACAGGAAACTCAATTATGCTCTTAGAGAACATTTAACATTCTTGTCCTAGTCTATCTGAAACAATAACACCACAAATCTTAGGTTTCCCCCATATAAATGAATGTGGTAGTCTGTGAACTCTGATTTTGATCAGTCAGATGCTAACACTTTTAATTGTTCATGTGGTGAAAGATGCAGAAGATATACTTACCAGATTTCTTTATCCGTGCAGGAGACACCTGCCATTCCCTCTTGGAATTCCACTCACCTGAGCAAAAGTATTAGAGAAAAGGCTCTGAAGAAAGCCTAGGAAGTGAGGGGAAAGTGCCACCTTTTAGTTCTCTTAAACTTCCTCAGGAGGGGAAGTGGAGAGGGAGGCACTGATCTCTTCTCCCCAGGATCCAGTGACAGGAAATGTGAAAATGATTCAAAGCTGAGCCAAGGGAGGTCTGGACTGAATAACAGAAACTTTATTACTTTATTGAGAGAGTGGTCAGGCACTGAAAGAGGCTTCCAAGACAGGTGGTTGATGCCCCAAGTCTGTCAGTGTTTAAGAGACATCCAGGCCTCTAGTGATGTGCCTTAACTGTTGATGAGTCCTGATCTAGTCAGGCATATGGGCTAGACGATGCTGTACAGCCCTTCCAACTGAAATAGTCTATTCTATCCTATTTTGTGGGGTTCTGGGGTTTTCCTTTTTCTATGAGACATTTTCTGTTTTCTTTGTAATGACTTCTAGAATTCCTAAATTCAGTTTTGGGCATGGCACTGAAATGGATACACCCATTTACCTAGATGAGAACACAAATAATGGATATCCACCCATTTTCAGGTGTATCAGCTGCAAGTATGACTAAGAATACCCAGTGCTTTGATAATGCAGTGATTTACTGATCAATTTTCATTGCAATTATTTTACTGGACACATTTTTCACAGAACAAGGGGAAGGCTTTTAATTTTACTGACTAGCATCACAGCTTCTTTTTGCAATACCCGTAAAGCAGGAAAACAAAATGGGAGAAGACAAATGGTAATAAAGGTGTGACCAAGAAATCTGGGTCTTTATTTCAAATATCACTTTGAACACTTTTTGATTCCAAATTCTAGTGGATAGTTTGCCAACAAAGATGTCTGCTTTCAAAGTACTGTAGGAACATGGGTACACAATCAGATAAATTACATGCATTTTTCTAACACCTTCTCACTAAACTGATTTAATTGACTATAATTGAAAGCCCCTGTTCTTTTAATAACTTGTATTGAGATGTACTTTATGTGTTGGTTCCAGTGCCTGTGCATTTCAGCAGCTAAGTGATAAGTCTCTAACATGATGCTGTCACACTAACTATTATTGGAAAAAAGGAAAAAATCAGATCAGACATCATAAAACCCTTCCTCACTTGTCTCTCCTTCTCCCGTCCTTCCTCTTCAGCCAATTAAGATGTCCTTGAACTTCCTAAATAAATATAATCATAGAAGTATCTATATCTAAATTGACAGCTTGAAAAAGACATTCAAATCAGGAAACTGCAGATATATGCTAAACATTCTGTGAAAATTTACTTTGTATCTATTTAAGAAATTGTTACTTGGGACAAAAGTGACACCTTGCCTGCTCATTGTTTACCTCTGCAGCTTCAACTTGTGACAGGATCCTAAACAGACTCTGGTCTGGATCTTCTGTCACACATTTACTTTAAACTCTTCAGCCCACTGGGACGCTCAGCTTTGTAAAACCACGTTATATCAGATTGTTAGATCTAGCTTTGACACAGAGAGGACTCATACTTGCTAGGTGGGACCTGAAAGAAATTCAAGACCAAAACACAGTGTGACACAAATCCTCCCCCGTGTGGCTGGCTTCCCTTCCTCGTGTCCATGCTGCCCCAGCTGGCTGCACAAACTCTGCTGCTGTTGCAGAACGAGGGCAGAGCTGACAAGGAGCAAGAGGTACCAGTCCAGCAAATGAATCATTCTTGCTCTGCAAGGCTTAACAGGATGTTCACTGCTAGAAATAGGCATTCAGCACACGCACTGTCCTTCATGAAAAGAGATATTTCTTTTCTTTGTTGTGATTTATGCTGTGGCTTTATGTTCTCTTTGCAGCTTCAATTTCTTGGTTTGGAGTCAGGAAATGTAGGCACACAGTTTGTGGTAACTGGGAGTGGGGCTGGGCCCAGCCTCATCCCAGTGGGCACAGCTGTGAGCAGCAGGTGAGCAGCACTGACAGCAATGAGCCATGGAGTGCCCAGGGGCACTGACCAACCCCCAAAGGGAACAGAGGGCACACAGGGGCAGTGCAGGAACATCAGGGGTATGAAAGGCTGGGCTGAAGAACAAGAAGGGCAGATCCCTGCAGCCTTCTGAAGTGGCATGATGTCTGTGTGGGCAGGTGCCTGAAGCCTTCTGATGAGGTCTGGTGTCACTGTGTATGGCTGAGTGCCTAAAGCCTTCTGAAATTGTGTGGTGATACTCTGTATTATGGCTGTCTAGGCTATGGCATATGCTGTGACAAGGAAACTGCTGTCAAATAGGTGAGATTAGCTCTTAGCACTAAATCAATCTGAAATGTAAAAATTAAAGGTACCTCTTTATTTAAAGTTGCTAACCACCACAATGGGTCTGCTGAAAGACATGGGGCTGTCTTTCATAAAAGGAGTGAGGAGTAGAAGCTATAATGTTCATTTTCATACAGCACTCAACAGCTCTTGCATGACCATATATTTACTAATTCAGAACACATTAAAACCAGGAGTTTCCTTGGTCTTGTCAGGTTGTGGATTACATAGTTCAATAACTGAGTTTTTTCACCAGAGGAGACTTTTAAAAGGAGATAATTGAGACCTCAATTTTCAGTTATCATTAATTAGCACTAATAAATGAAAAAGCATATTTCTTCCCCTGAGAACACAACTGCCTTTTGTTTCCTCAGAAGCTGCTCTAATTACAAACTCCACCATATTTTACAGTAATTCTTTACATACTTTTATATTACAGCCCCGTTAATTTTGGATGTGTGTAGCAGCTGAATCTCAGTTTACCAGATAGGCAGGAACATGAGTTTTTGCAGCTAAAGAAGACTAGATCTGTGTGGTTCAGTGATTCTTGTCTTCAGGAAAGAGGCTGTCCTGGAGACCACAGAAATTGCAAACTTAGCAAATAACTTACAAGACAAAACTTAATTGTAACAAGAGAAAAGCAATCTGGCATTTGCAGGGACACCTGTTAGTCTGAAGGATAAGAACTGTAATTAAGGTTACCACTAATAATTTTTTTTCCTGACAGGTAAAATCTAATTAAGTTACTTTATTGTTTCTGTCTGGCTTAACTCCTTTCTTTATTCTAGTTTCCACTTACTGTCCTTTTACTTTATTTCTGGCTATTCTACAAAATTTTAAGCTGCCAGGTGAGCCAAGAACTAAAATTTTTTGAGATTTTCTGAGGTATTTCTTTCCAGGCAAGACATGAAACTCCCTTAGGTCAGCGCCATTAAAACAGCCCCAGTTTGTAGGATCATAGAATCATATAATAATTTAGGTTGAAAGGAACCTCTAAAGATCATTTAGTCCAACTCACCTGTAATGGACAGGGACATATTAAACTAGATCAGGTTGCTCAGAGCCTCATCAAACCTGACCTTGGATTTTCCCTGGGATGCTGTTATGAATAATCACTGAGAATTCTCTGAAGCTGTATAGACTGTTTCATGTTTGCTGTTGTGAGCCATGGAAAACAGCAGGACCTTTGGTATTGCATTAAGCTGACACATTTGTTAAGCTATTGTTTGCCAACTATCTTTCATATCACAGCCAATAGGAACCCAATGTTGTCATACAGAGTTGTGTGTAGAAATATGCTGGATTTGCCTTTGAATCCTGCAGAGACTTTTTAAAAATTTTTAATAAACTAAATATTGTTTTTCTTTGAGTATGAGAATTGTTTATCTGACTGGCCAAACACCTTCTGAGATTTTTTGACCAGACTCCATCTGTTGCAACTTAATTTACAGTTCTGAATCACAAGGACTTATTTTTAATAGGGATGTAAATCAGATAAAAAATGAGAGCAACTGGAGATGAAATGGAAATGTATCAGAGCATAAATTATCTGCTTTTCTGGTTAAACTGAACAGTCAGAATTTTTCTACATCAATGTATATAGAAAAATATTTAGCTATGTGAGAAAAAGACAAAATATTCTGAAGGTGGTAATATATAAATTCACTGTAAACAAACAACATTGAAAAGAATAAAAGCAATAGAGTCTCAAGTATTTAACTGAGTTCTGATACAATTGTAGGTACTCAGCAAGGTCTTGGGTATTGTGACAGACATTGCTGTGTAAACCTTATCTTGTATAATGTTCTTGTTTCATGTACAAATACTAAAAAAAAAATTGCTAACAATAGCATTTGAAAGATAACTTCAGGTTTAGTTCAGACATCTGGTTTTCTGTTTCCTAAATTTCCCCTCAGCTTTTTCCTTGGTTTTAATATGATGCTGCATAAGGTTTTACCTATCAGTAGAAAGACCATCGAAATGTTTTAAGTAACATTTTTATGCTGTGTTTCCCACTCATGACACACCTATGTTTGTGTGGGTGGATTTCTTATCAGAGTTGGCCTTAATGTGGCATAAATTTTATCTCAGATTGGCTGTCATTTAATGAATCAGTAATCTGCTGATTTTTAGAAGACTTTAGCTTCTCTGAATACATAGCAGCACATCTTTAGAGCAGTCTTTTAAGTGATGATGAACGAGGACACCAAACGTGTTAAGGATTGGAATTTATGGTGTGCAAGCAGATAAAGGATGATGAAGTTCTGAATGGTAGATGACAGAGGGAAGACAATTAACCTCCAGTAAGGATCCCTTGATATCCAAAAGTCACAGATCTGAAGTCAATGTTCCCACAGTGGATAACTGCACTTAGTGTTGTCTACCCAGGAACTGCAGAGTGCTTTGTTAACACTGCGTGTTGTGTTTTGACACAAGTGTTGAGAGCTCTAAATATATGAATTGCCTGTGTTAGCACCATTAACATAGAATATTCAAATCTGTGACACTTTCTATAAGAATGAAATCTTGCAGAATTGAAAATGGGATACTACAGAATCTCAGTTGTTGGCCCTTTAAACTTCTTGGGCCGTTCTTCATGTACAGAAGCACGAAAAAATTAGATATCTGCAAATAAATAATTAAGGATTTACTTCAGTGGGGGGATTCCCCCATTATTGTAAAAGGACAGGGGTTTTTGGTTTTTTTTTCTTTTAGATTAATCATACCGAAAAAGATTAAAACTGATCGATGTGAAAGAGGTTCCTATAAGTATCTTTATTTTGTTTTATAGATGCCAGAAAAAATTTAATAAGATTCTAAGGGCAGTTCTATTTCCTTTTTTGGCAATGTGGACCATAATTAAAGTTTATTTTACCCATTAGTTAAAACAGGAAAGGAAGTTAGTATAGAAGTATTGACAAGCAGCCTTAGAGAAATGTGTATGTGCTAGAGAGGCTTAAAATCAATGGTGAATGTGCACACCATTCATTACACTTCTATTTATTGTGGAATGGTTTCAGACCACAATGAAACTTTTTCCAGACTTATTTCTATCTGATGTAACCTCTAAATCAAGGAATTAAACTGATAAACAGCATACCATCTTTCAGTTAGTATTCTTTCATATAATTTCATTTTATCTTAACCTAGAACTTAATGATGAAGAATAAGATTACAGATCTTTGATTTTTGCTGGCTTTTAAAGAAGCTAGGAATTTTTTTAATAATAAATGAAAGCCTACTAAACTGCTGTGGATAAAATCTGATTCAAGAAACATCAATGTTTGAATAACTCAAAGAAAACAAAACCAGATATATAAACTTTGAGGGTTTTTTTAATACTTGCGGCATTATTTTACAATATCTCAAGTAAAACTCAGCCCAATTAGAAGACAAGGTGAGGTTCTAGAAGATGAACTACAAATGTAATGATTTCACCAATTGCAGATATAAGTGTTATTGGAGTCTAAAAACAGAAATATTGTTTATTCACTGACCAAAAAGATTATCTGCACTTCTGATACAGGTGTACCTCCTGAGCACTGTCATTGAACAAAAGGCAGCACGCTAATCACAAGAGCTGTTTGCATTAGTAGACTTATAAAACATGAGCATGGCCACCACAAGCTTTGAAGGCACAGATCATCAATTATTGCACTAATTGTTTGTTCTGCTTGTGTCTCAGGCTAAAAGAAAAGAGTCACTGAAGCAAAAGTGAGACACAGAGAATTACAACCTCAGTGACAGTTCAGTTTCACCATCTCATTATTCATTACTTGTTTTGCTGTGCATGTGTGACTTTAAGTTGGGTGGACTCATGTATTCTCAAAGATGCACACTGTGCAACACTGGAGAAATCATTATGTACATTATTCTGCAACTCCAGGCATGAAAGCTTTTTCTTCAAGTTCTGCCAGCTTCTTTCTTAGCTTTTGTTTCCAACTCAAGCAAGAAATACCAAAGGTTCCAATTTTATGGTTTGGGTACCTCTATTTAGATTTGAAATCCAGGTGTTAGCAAGCACATTTCTAGGAAGAAAATACTTCCATTTGAACAAGTGCATCTTGTGACACAACTTAGAAAAAAATTTTTTTTTTCAAGTCATAAGTCATTCATCTTTCTGAAAAGGACTCAATTGCAATATCTTAAGAGTCGTATTGCCCAAATAAAATAGTGATCTAAGAAAGTTCAAAAAGGACATAGCATTAAAAGTGGAAATTAAAATTATATATTATATTAAATATAATCTAATTTAAATTATATTAAATTATATATTATATACTAAATATCTAGAAAAGCAGCAACAGTACTGTAGTAGCAGACTTGCCTGATTTTCTATCTGATAGGTAGAGAACTGTGGTCCTTCACTTGCAGTGCATCATGTTGACTCCTAGCTTGCATTTTTTTTTTTAATTGTACTTTGAATCCTACAGATTTTTTAAATTCCCAAAAAATGGGTCAATTAAGTCTTAAAGTATACATAATTAACTCTACAGTATCTATTTCAATGATTATGGTAGAAAGACCAAGGAATTCATGGGAACTCCTCTGTGAGAGACTCTTGCCCTCTTAAAAGGAACATTTTGTAAAAAGCTACTACCCTTCTTGCCTACTTTTATTAGACAAATGAAAGTCTGAATTTTAAGAGTCAGTAGTGATACTTCTGTAGGTAGAATCTTTTTAATTGTCCCTTCCCAGCACTAAAAGCCATTGCTTAAATAACATCTGAAAAATGTTAAGTTCTATCATATTCAAATGATATTCAGCTTCCAAAGTGTGAAGAAAATATTTTGTTGCCTCTGAAGTCCTTTTGTTTCCTTGCAGAAATGTCTTTAAAATGAATCCTTAATTTAAAGAAAACATATAATATTGGAAATACACAAAAATGGCATTGTCATTTGGTTTTCATTTCATATTCAGCAATTATATCAAGATTTTTTAAAGTGTGATTCTTTGAAATTTTATATTCAATGTATATAATTGAATTCTGATTGTATAGCTCTAACTAGGGATTACATAAACCTTTTAATATATAATTTAGTTTAAAATAATCCAAAAAAGACATACTGGTGACCTATGTATTTAAAGAGATATAAGAGATATAATTGCATTCAATTATAGCCTTACATTTCATCATATATAACTGTTTGACAATATGAGAGGTATTACACATCATTTAATGTTCAGAAAAAACTAATAATTTGAATATATATTAATTTTTATTTTTATGACAGTAAGTTTTTGACAACGTAATTACATTTCAGTGGTGAATTGGAAAACAATCCTACAATTATTTGAAAGACTGTTATTCTTTAATATTCCACATTTCAAAATGATGTCCTAGTATGAATGAGAACTCCATGTGAAGTGTCATTTGTGATACACACCCTGATATATTAGGCGATTATTTTTTGTCTCTCATATACTTATCGAGGCAAAAGGGGCTTTTTTTAAATGCAGAAAACTAAATGACAGGGATCAAAATGTTGACAGACCAGTCACACTGACTCAGACCAAAGTTTCTAGTCCTCTTTACCTGCTTTTTCCTGGATCTGCAGGGCAGCTGGGGTTCCAGGCAGAGCCTGCTGCTGAGTCCAGCCCAGTCTGAGGGTTCTCCATCACTTCCAAAAGCTATGAGCAGTCAATAGCAACAACAGGAAGAGTCTGAGCTGGTTGGCTGCTCCTCCAGGAGCAGGTTTGGAGTCTTCGGACCAAAGGTCCCTGTTGTGTGCTGCTCTCGGTTCACTGATCTGAACGGGAGAAGAGGACTGGCTAAGGGGGGGCTTATGGAAAAACAACAGCCTGCATCCTCATAACTCTCTTCTTACAGTGTCCTAGGGAATTTCCTGAGCATGATGTCACTGGGGTGTGGCTTGTCCTTTACAGAACATACTGATAATGGAAAGTTTGTGGAGGTGTCTGTGACAGTGTTGCTGGAACAAAGACTTCTGCAAAACCAATACATAAAGAGAAAAAATAAAGTGACAAATGCAAAAAGAGAGAGCTTATTTTTGTGTTTGCAAAAAGTTCCAAGGGAAAACACTTCACTTTTAATGGGTAACACTTTAGTTTGCATCCTAGTCCTTTAGGTTTGTATTAACTTATAGTTAAATAGTTCATCAATATGATATTATACAATGTAATTTAATTTTCTTCTGGGTAAACTAAATGTAACGTTCAACTATGTATGTCAGAGTAGAAGTAATTCAAGGCATAGTTTATCAGCACCAACTTAAAGCCTTTTAGCTTTTCATAATTGGATATTTGAAAGAAAAAAAACCATACAATAATAGTGTTTACTTTTCCAATAAATGCCAGACTGTGCCTTTTTTCTGAATTTCCTGAACAGTAACCCTGCATAAGGTTTGGAAAAAAAATTAAAAATAAAAATAAAAAACCAGAGGAAGTAGTTTTGTTAATCTCTTAAACATAATTTTCTGAGAAAGTCGAGGTCTTAACAGTTCTGCTATATTTACATGTAGTTTTGTGGTGAAGGTCAGAGAGGTAAAAGCCAAGTGACTTGCACCAAGCACATATAATTCCACTCCAAACCAGGCAGTGGCTATAACTGGAAAAAAAATTCTCAGTTCATATAAACCCGCAGACAAATTTTCCTAAAGTTTGTATGTACAAGGAAAACATTTTTATTCACTTTCTCATGTACCATTTTATGACACTCCTGATGATAAGTTTAAAGACATGAAAGAAAAAGAAAAACTGACAAAACAAACCCAGAGAAGATCTAGGGGGTTGCTGGTAAACAGGAAGCTGCCTTTATGCAGATTTCCTGCAAAATTACTGTTCTCCCTTGTTTGCCTTTAAGCACATAATCAATGCTTCTGGGTGCACTAAGTCAAACATGACAGACTAGTCACACTCTGTAGCTAAAATTTTCAGTAGTGTTTGGGACTGAGAGGGTTGTTTGCTGCAGCTAAAAAGGAGATTTCTGCATTTTGACCATAACAGCTTTTTCCCATTAGAGAGTTGCAAAGCAACCCAAGATTCCAAATAGGAATGGGAAATAATTGTGCAAAGAAAGGCAAATATTCTGTTCCTCTTCTTAAATGACCCAGAAGTAAGAAAGAAGCCATGGTAATTAGGGGATAGAGGCAAGAAAATGAAACTGGTCAAACAGTATTTAAAAGCAGGATGAATCTCTGGGGTTCTATGGCTGTTTCACTGGCCAAAGTATTCAATGTCTCTGCATCAAATATTGCTAAATTTGCTGAAAACTCTTTCCAACTAGAAATGGGCAGGTTCCATATTATATAAAGCAGATTTTTATTAGCATACAAATGGGGACTGATAATGCCTCTCTACCATGTGTGAACCGTGCAGCTATCATAACTTTCTACTTACCATTTTGCTGAAGGGCTGCTGCTAAACATTTTAAGGACTTTTTATCATGTTTCAGAATTCCCATCCAGCATGAAAGACAATGAAAACATTAAAGAAGTAGTGAAAAAGAGTAGGAAGTGTTAAGAGAATATACATTACATGATTTTGCTTAGTCTATGTTGTGTATTTTCTTACATAGTTGACTTTTAATTGTCCAGCCAGCAAGTGACGATTTACGCATTGCGTGTCAGAGCTTTGCAAGTAAATGCTTTTTCTCGGTTTGCAGCATGCTAAAAAATAAAATAATAATAATAAACAATCCCAACATTATATAACCTGAGAATCACAGATTCTCAGGTTGGGGTTGAAAGAGATCATCTTGCCTGACCTCCCCATTTTCCCCATTCACGTAGAAGTCTGGAAGAACACATTCTGATCTCCCTTCATAAAGGTGTTCAAACCCATTTCACTGACTTACAAGAGCAGTACTGTAGGCAGCTGGATTTAACCTGGGGATATTGCCAGTGTCATATGGACTGAGTGATCTTTTCACCACTGTTAAGGTTTTGTTGAGCTATTAAGTATAAATGATTAAGGTAGTACATGATTAGGTAATATGATTAAGTATGTTGCTAGTATGTTAAATGTCTCCATTTGAAATCTTTTATTCTAAATCATTAAATAATGAAGTAGTGCCTCCAAGATAAAGCAAACAGGTCAGCATGAGAAATGTGATAAACAGTGCAATATAGTGGACAGAACACATTGATGAAGACTTGGAAACCCTCAGGAAGGACCTGAAGTTTTCATGTTGCATATAAGATACAATAATTGGACACTTAAATGAAAGACAAACTATCATGAAGTGCTTATGACACTCTGAATATGAGATGTTTAAAAAGATAATTTGTGTTTGAAATTTAAAACAGGATTACTTCTGTTTCCTTTCAACTTGACCAGTAATTTTGAATTGAATTTGCTGAATAATGTGATTACCTGGATTGTGTTTTGAAATAGAAGTACATTTTAGTTAGAAGTTATGCCAATCTTTAATTAAAAAGTTTATTCATGTGTTTTCTAAATTACATACCATCATGAGGTATTGCTATTTCCCACCTGCTTCATTTTTTTGGTTGGTCTTAGAGGTATGATTTTAAGTGTACAGATCTTGGCTAAAGGAAAGCTTCTGCTTTACTGTTTTACTAGGCCTTAGTAGTTTCAAAGTTTGTTGCTTTCCTTCAAGAACAAAAGTAGCACTCAAACAATCACAGTGCTGAAAATAATAATGTGGACAAAACTCTAGAAACCCAAGATTGGTCTTGGTTCTTGTTGAGTTCTGTGAATCTGAAACACTGAACAGGACACTTCTTAAGAATATTTAATATTTCTGCAAAGAATTAGTACTTATCATTTGGGTGTAGTTGTCTGACATTTCTAATTGCATTCTTGTCTATAAGCAGTCCGTTGGGGTCCATAAACATCTTTTGCAAACATTTTCCTCCCATATTTTATTGTCCCTTCTTTAACCTATTTGAATTCTAGTTTTGCATAGCACATTGTGAGTTACCACGACATAAAATGGTCTTTAATCTGCCAGTAGGGCAAGAATCATGCCATTTTTAAAAATTTATTTCTGCAACAAGAGAAAGGAAAGAAAATACATCAACTGGCTAAATAAGTTCTGATAGGCTCGACTGCAGACTCAGAAACAGCACACAGAAATCTTCAGTGTTGTGCTTCTGTTAGATTGAGATGAAATCTGAGGTTATTATAAACCAAATCTTAAGGCTTATTAGAAAGTAAAGCATGGCATCCTCAGTTCCTCATATGGCACAGCTTCACAGAGAACACAAGCTTTTCAGTAAATACACTGACTTTTGCAAACTGTAAATCATCTGCGAGCCACTACTGTTCTACTAATTACAGCAAGAAGCTGTGCTCATTAGCTGTTCTCATCTGGTTCACTGCACGAGCTAAATAGGCCGTAAATGAGCTAGCAATTATTGCTGTATTACTGCTACCAGCTCTGTTCATATCAAAATATCTTCACCAAATGTTGTGCTTCTTGGTATTATCACGTTAAGAATTTCACAATTTCATGTTGAAGCAGTTAATTGGGAGGTTGTTCTTGGAAGACGGAGGAGCATCTATAACTTCCTTGAATGACTGCCTCTCATAAGTATCTTCAGCCCATTTATGACAGCCTCTTAAACCAGGCAACTACATGAATATATAAATATTGTACTTGATGCACTAAGAAAGAAAATGCACACCTTGCTATTCATCCTCAGTTTTTTTCTAACAGTAAACCTTATTTATATAGATTGAAAATATTTAATTATGAAGGAGAAGTGTTACGGTCTTGGTAGGAGAGTGATAAATTAGTAATATGAGAGTTTTTAGAGGTGTACATAGTGCATCAGGTAAAAGAGAAAATATGAACTTATTGCTCAGGGGGGTTTTTAAGAAAACAACCTGTATGCCAAACCCAGCCTCTATGTCCCAGCCAAGTGGCCTGCAGGTGAGGTTTCAGATGGGAGGAGTGCTTTAGACTCAGAGAGTTAGGTAGGGGGTATGAGCTTCCCTTTTCTTACCTCCAGACTTACAAATACGCTAAGTTGTAAACATTTGTCCCCTGTTGTTCTGAGTACATCTTCCTCTGTTTTCTGACTTGCTTTAGAATTTATACTGAGTCTGTTCAGATTGGTCAAAAGGCCACCCATTTGCTCTCTCCATTTTTATCAATGAAGTTCAGACTTTCTTCCTTTTACTGCCTGTCTGGCTCAGGAGAGTTTTGACACAACACCTAATTAGAACCATTTTTCACATGGGACACCTCTTGATGTTGCTGAGAGAGAAAGCATTCAAAGGGGAAACAAATATTGATCTGAAAGATCTGACTTGTCTCTCAGAAAGCTAAAAAGGCAAGCACTAGATCAGCAGCTCTTAAGCTATGGCATATTTCATGGACCTTGTGAAATTGATTTAAATAATGTGGTAGTAGTAGAAAAAAAAATAGTAGCTGAAATTTCCAAGCTGTTTCTGTAAGAACATATGAAGCTGTGAAAGTATCTGTTCCTTAATATGTGAGAACTTCTCTGTACAGCTTCAAACAACACAAGCATTTATTCAACTAAACTGGCATACACAAATGTCTCATTCTTCTTAGTTCTGGGCTTAATCCTGCTGGTCCAAGGCTCTGGAAGCCAGGATCATTACTGTGTTAAAGTGGAGACTACCATGAGTACTCACTGGATAATTACATATTTTCAAAACTAGCTCCAGGATAGTGGTGAGGTACCTTTGTAGTGACACAATGAGTGACACCTTTCCCTTCCCGGAAAGTAGGACCTGTCTAGCAGTGGCTGCTTGTCCCAGTGTAGCTGCTTATCTCTCAGGGATGTCAGGCATCAGGAATACTTCAGGAGCAGCCTGGGACAGGATTCTTCCAAAGGACCCTATGGTGAGTGGAGACAAAATGGAAGAACATCAGGAAGTGGTCATTTCA
This sequence comes from Haemorhous mexicanus, assembly GCF_027477595.1. NCBI lineage: Eukaryota > Metazoa > Chordata > Aves > Passeriformes > Fringillidae > Haemorhous > Haemorhous mexicanus. The sequence goes on from NC_082346.1 coordinate 38,525,214, forward strand.
AAAAAGGAGGAGCGAGAAGGTATTTTGAAATATAATGGTGGAAACAGCTGGAATACCAGACTAATGAGGTTACCAGAATTCAGGGTTTTGCAGAATATTTGTTATCTTCTTTATGTTTTGTCAGTCAAGTAAACCAAAGATCACTTAATTACCATTGTGGCAACTGCACTAGTCTGAAGCATCATTTTAAATGAAGACTAACAAGGTGAAAAAAACCCTCAATATCCTACAACATTTGCATTTTCTTAATTTAATTACCCTGCACTTGCAATAGAGTTGTATGCTATACACATTCTGAAGCCACTGAGTCCCATTACAAATAAGAGGATAAATAGGTGGGAGCCATTCTCTTGGATAGCATTCAGTTGTATCCTAATCTAATATTGGTTATATTATCCTGATCCCCAAACCCTTTGCCCTTATTTTCATTAAAATGAAGCTAGACTGGGGACAAATAATTATCATCATTTCCTTCTGTGGTCATCACAAGAGATTTTCTCGGCAGTTTCTGTAATACTGTTTTAAATGAGGACCTGACAGAAAATCAGTATCTTTCAGATACTTCTGAGGCTTGTAAAACTATTTCATCCTGCACTAGAGAGAAACAAAACCCTTCCAGAAACAGCATGAAACATGTGATCTGAGCAGAAGAGGTATAATAAAAGAAATTAGAAGACTAAAATTTAGGGCATTTATCAGGATATGGGAATCCTGATATTGAAAATCTCATACTTAATTCTCCTGTCGAAATTATATATAAAAATATGTATTTTTAACATTGCATATTATATATTTGTGGGTATAAAAATTATCTTTTAAAATTTGAAGCTTTATTCACTGACACACATTTCTCTGATGATAAACATGTTTTTGAATTATTCCAGTGCACTCTGGTAAGGACTTCTTAGTATCAAGTGATTGTCCTGAACTTGTTAGACATTATTACACCTAACATGGTGAGTTGACCCTGGTTGGCTGTCAGGTGCCCACTAAATCCACTCTGTCACTTCATTCCTCATCTGGAGAGGGAACAGAAAATATAATCAAAGACTGTTGGTTGAGACAACCATCTTCTTGGGCTCGACTTCACTTCTGGTTTTCTCTAACCTCTTCCCACCCTGTGGCATTGGGGAATGAGGAATGAGAGTTATGGTCAGTTCTTCAAGTGTTCTCTGCTGCTACTTCCTCCTCAGCAGGAGGACTCCTTACACTCTTCCCCTGGCTTTCATCCCAGGGCAGCAGTCCTTCGGGAATAGGCTCCTCCACTGTTGGTTTCCCCATGGAGTCACACATCCCACCAGCAAACCTACTCCAGTGTGGGCTCCTCTTTGCATGGGGCCACAGGTCCTGCCAGGAGCCAGCTCCAGCACAGGCTTCCTACAAGAACATGGCCTCCTTCAGGCACCCACCTGCTCCACCACGGTCTTCCATGGGCTGCAGGGAGGTCTCTGCACTGGTGTCAGAAGCCCCTCCTCCCCCACTTCTCCTCTGACCTGTGTGTTGCAGGGCCGCGGCTCTCACAGGTGCCCCCTGCTCTTCTCTGGCTGCTGCTGTGGATCAGGTTCCCCCTTGGCTCTGTTATCCCAGAGGCACTGCAGCTGCTGCTGATGGGCTCGCCCTTGGCCACTGCTGGCCCACCCACCTTGGCCCAGGCTCCAGCAAACACAAGGGAAGTTTCTAGGAGCTTCTCACAGAAGCCAACCTGGAGCCCCCTGCTTCCAAAATCTTGCCACACTTTTTACAAAAGTAAACTCTCACAAACTGCTAGCTTCTTAAACTGACTAAGCAGCCCAATTTTTCTTTTAAAAGAGAGGTTTTTGCATGAAGTGATGTAAAGATAGCTTTGAAATAATTTATCATTCTCAGATGAAAAAAGCCAGAGTCAATGCAATACTCACACTGACATATTTTTAAAAATTTAATCAGAAAATCATCTATGGTGAGTGTGTTATGTAAATGCTGTTCTTTGAGAGCTTAAAATCCACATTTTATACAATAAGTTATTATTCCCTGTTTAAAAGTTACACCTTTAACTAAGTGGCTGTTCAGCAGAAGAACTAAAGCACAATTGGTGCAAGTCAGCATAAAAGGTATTTTCAGCCAATAAGTAGTTATCTATTTCAATAAAACCTTTTTGGATTTAGTAGCATTTTCTCTCATTCTTCCTTTTAATGAACATAGTTCCTTTTCAGGAAAAAATAATCTTGTTTGGATAGGTCTTTCTTTTGTTGTCATTGTTACAAGCATAAACAAACAAATCAAGTAAGAGGGATACAAAATCTGGGTTGCAGGGAAGCAAAAGGTCATGTGCTGATGTTTCGTGTTGATTCTGGAGAATTATTAGCTGAACAGTGACTGCCACACTTAACAGTGCCTTCATGACTCATTTGCCAGTCACTCTGCAATTATTCCAGGTGCTGCTGGGGAAATGACTCTCAAGTTTTAAAGAAGTAATCAGCATATAAATGTTGGCAGGATAAAACCTCCAACACTGGCTTCAGGTGCAGCTCTCAATGCAGATGGAACCACTTCAGCCAGTTCTTGAAAGCGGTGGTTCTATCTGGCTGGAAAAAACTTGTTCTGGTGGAACCTTGGTTTTTATCCTAGTCATCTGAAAAATAGACCAGAATATACATCTTAAGAAACTTTTTACTATTTGAAAATAACAAACTGATTTTTTTCTAAACTAAGTCCTTTGTGTAACCAAATAAGAAATCCAAACAAAGAATGTTGGAATTCAAGGGGGCAGGCTATATTATTTTTGTTCAGAGGACTGCCTTGCCTCATCTTTCTAGTTTCTTCTCTTCAGTAAAATAATCAGTGATGCTAATGTGATTCAGGTCAAGGGAATACAGGCAGTACTCTGTTGTTTAAGTCTTGGCGTTTTGAAAGAACTTAAACCCATGGGTTTGAACCCATTTTAAAAGATAACATAATAAATACAATACAGCCAGCCTGTCTAATAAATGTCATTTACATAAAAATATAATAGAACTAAACATTTTCTGGGACTTCATGATCAAAAAGCAGGATAAGGGCTTAATTAGTAAAGGTGTCAGGAATGTTTGATTGAACTCTTCTTTTAGAAAGAACAGTTTGACCTAAATAAAATTTTACACCTGAGAAGTACTTCTATCACAAGATTTTAAAGGAAAATTCCTGATATCCAAAACACTGACAATGTGGAAAAATTAAATTGTCATTCTGTATTCTTCTACCATATTCCTTGAAAGTTCCAATAGTTTGTTTCATGTTTCTGTTTGCCTTTATGGTATAAGTTAACCAGATGAATCTGAGGTAGACATTACTTCATTTCAGAGTATGGAATGCTTTAGAAGAGATTACAAGAACCTGAAAACAACTTTGAAATTTAATCCTTCTTGCTTCCTTTTTTTTTTTTTTCTCCAAAAAGCAATTATTTTTGCCTCCAAAAATAAGTTATACAAATTTAACTCGTTCAATTATGTAGCTCTAAGAAACAATGCCACTATCCCTTAAACAAGATTCAAAGGTAGCTGTAGATCAAAGTCTCATTTGTTTCCTTTGCTGAACTGTGATTAATTCCCACATATTCTTTTCAGACAGAAAATCTTAAATTTGGTTTGGAATTTAACTTTCATTTTCTTTTTAAAAAGCATCTGAAAGAGTATATCTTTAAGAATATTTACATGTCCCTGGGTCATCCAAGAGATTAAGGCAAGAGGATGCATGTGTTGGGTTGCCATCCCTGCTCTGAATAGGCTCTAGAAACCAGGTGTGACCCAGTAACATTGCCCCACTACTGTTAGAAACCACAAGGCATGGTCTGTTAGTACAAAGTACCAGAAGAAAAACTTTAGAGAGGAGAGCATTTACTGACTAATGAAAATTTGAACTTGACAGAACAGGAAGAATAAAAGAGCAGAGTTCTGAAATCTCTGTGTGGCATAGGTGACTTGGTCCAGCAGGCCTGAGGTCTAGTCTTTGCTACTTGCACAACGACTAAAAAATTTCTTTGTTTGTCTTTCTGAAGCTTTACATTATTGATTTGCTATCTTTGTGATGCCATCCTAATGCTAGAAGCCTCTGCATTTTTAAGCATTACAAATTTGCCAACAATGACAAAAGCTCCTAATTAATCTTTTTTTTTTCATTCATTGCAAGATCTAGTGGGACAAAAACATTCATTTGGAGAAGGATTAAGAACCTGCAGTGTCATTTAAAATACTTGGAAAAGCTGTGGAAGCAGAATATGAAGTTAGTATTGACAAGGAAACATTATGAGATTGCTTGCTAGCATATGAAGAAAACTGCCTTATATGTTCAAAGTACACATCATTAATTAATAAACAGTTCAAGTGCCAAAACAGATAAAGCCAAGTCAGCTTCAGATTTTCTACACTTGGAAGGCTGATCAGATTACTGTAGGTTGAATTAAACCTGTCAAAACAATGACCTTTTTTAATGAATTGACAGTACCTTGTCATCTTGATTTGCTCACCATGAAGCTAAATTCAGTAATTTGGGTCAAAGTTACGTGGTCTTTTTTCTTCCCTCTACTGCATTTCAGGTATGCAATGCTACTGGTGTCTTTGAATCCTCTAGTTATTTCAGAGAGATCTTCAGGGACACTAAAGGAATGGAGCTAACACATTATTTTAAGTTTTCTGAAGAACTTATCTAATATGAAACCTCCTAAGTGTGCTAGAAAAAACCAGCTCATGTTTCTTCTCTCTGTGAATATCATCCAGTGGCATTCTCTCTTCTAGTTTTAGCACCTAAATTAGAGTTTCTTCCATGACATCTGTAAGGGTGAAAAGGAAAACATTTTAGAAAAATGGTTAGGATGGTCTTGTATAAAATCTCCTTAGAAAACTTTGGAAAATTTCCTTTGCATTTAGTGGATTTGTAAAGAAATCAGTGAAGTGTACTAGATTACCAGACAGCTTTCCAATTAATATAACGATCTACTTCAAATATGGCATTTTACATGCATAAGTAAATGGTTTTGTTAAAGGGCAACTTTTCTAGTTATGTAGTAATGAATCTCTCAGATTACTAAGTGAAAGCTGCACCAGTAAAGGTTATTTTCAAATAATTTATTTGAAGAAACCTGTGATAATTCTAAACATTTTGTAATAAAGAAATAGCTTCTAGAATTCTATAACTAAAAATATTTCCTTCATGCTAAGGAGAGACTTAAGAGAAAAACTCTGCAATTCTTTTGTGTACAGCAGCCACCATTAGTAGTTGAAGTTATTAATGACCGTGACCATAAACAGCTTTTACTTTTGTATTGAGAAATATGGCCTGTGTGCTATGTACCTACTTTGGTGAGCTGAGATTTTATAGGAGTGTAATAGTCACTACTGATATTTTACTTCTGTCCAAATACTCTAGGTAGGACTAATTAATTTTTCAGCTTGGTAGGATATTTGTACTTGAAAAAACTAATGGGATAAGGAATGACATAAATTGGGACTACTTTCCACATCAAAACTCTTCCTGTCATTTCATTTTGAAATTTATGGGGATAAGCTAGAAAGGGAGGCACTTAGTTTAAAATGGTATAGAGCATAGACTTTTGATGGCATTCATCTGTGAAACAATTCTTCTAGAATTGTCATAAGTCATTTTGAGAGTAACAGTAAGTGCTGCACAGACATTTTAATTTTTAAATGCTTAAGCAACATCTTTAAAATCTAGACTTCCAATACAATTTTTATTTTTCTTGTGGAATCAACAAGTGTGGTTAGTACTGAAAGGAATCTTCTCCTTAACTTAATGTTCTGATGCATTGTGAGGTCTGAGAGGGTTAAGAAATGGCAGCAGCATCTACAGTGCATTCCCACAGAAAATTTGGGCACTGTGTTCTAGCACACTAGAACATATTTAATATATAAACATATACACAAAATATCTACTCTTGATATTCTAAAAAAAAAGATGAAACTTTGTAGAATAACAAAGCCACTTGCTCGTGGTAGCAGTATTGCTGGGGAATTGGGAAAATATTGGTTAATTAAGAAGATCAGGTATTTATTTCTGCTCACATGAATTAAGGTAGGTCAGTTTAGAAAGATGAGAGTATGAGAGCAAGCTCAAAACTACTTCTGTGGCACAAAACCAGCATCCCAAAGTATGCCAGTGAAAAAACTTTTGCTCTTTTCAGAGATCTTACATACTAGCATCTAATTTTGAAATATAATTAAAGTTGAAGAGCTGCTTTTTTATAAATACTTGACATTTACTAGTGTACAGCTTCTCTCATCAGGACTGCTTTCCTCAAAATGTTTGCAAGCTAAACAGGAGCAGAAACATTAAAATGCACCAACATCTAAATGGTAGGAGCCAAATAACTTGGGGAGAACAACATCAATATTAAGGAACTTTAGGTCATCTGGACAAAGTACAAATAACTTTTTAAATAATCATCAAAAAAAATATAGATATTATGCATAGAGTAATGTAAAAGATACGTAAGCAAAAACAATTTCATTTCATTAAAATTTTTGAAAGAATATATTATCTCTGCAAAAATCATGATTTGTCCCTGTCATGACTCTCAGCAGGAGAACAGGACAGGTGAATCCTTACCAAGAAGAAAACTCTTCTATTCAATTTCATCAATTCCCTTCCCGTCCCTTCCCGTCCCTTCCCGTCCCATCCCGTCCCCTCTTCTACTTAAACATTTTCCTTTGAAAAGCAGATGGAAGAATAAAAAAAATTGACAATGTCTCGAGACAAGAAATGTGTAACATTTTCCAAACTGAACTCCAGGTTGGGTCCCATCATAATAAAAACTTTATCATTTTTGTTAAATACTGCATCAAATGGTTTGATTTCTTCAACTAGTCAAATCCATTCTCTCCCAACACTTGTCAAGCATTATTGCAGGCAAAAAATTACAAAGGAACTTTTTTGTTCTAGTGTTCTAGGAAATGGTTTTGTTTTTTTTTTTTTCTATTTCCTTCTTGTCCTTCACATGCTCAGAGAGTTTTGGTACACTTTTAAAAAAGTAGACTATGATGCTGAAAGTACCTAGTGAACGTAGTAAGTACCCACTGAACTGAGCTGTCCTTTTGTCTCACTGGCTGGAGTAGGGATACTTTGGATGCACCAGCTGTTCTTGTGAAAGATTGCACCCATTTACACAGCAACTACACCACATTACCACCATTTCTCATGTCTTCGTTTAAGCCTTATATGGACAAGGATGCATCACTCACGAGCCACCATCCCTTCAGTTTGTTCAGAGAAAGATTGCATTGCATAGACTGTGAGAAAATTTCGGTAAACCTTTCTATTTAGTTGCCTGCAAAGACCACAGTCCATGTGAAATATTCTGATATACTCAAGAAAATTTGTGCCACCAAGTAAGGAATAAATAGGCCACCTAGAGAAGGCTGACTTAGAAGCTGATTACACTGAATCTCTTCAGAAGTTAAGAGCAGTTTATCTGCAACTGACTGTAAGTCTAACTGGTAATGGACCATCCATTAGCAGTATAAGTAAAGCCCTTCAGTTGCTCAACATGCACTTACAATATCTGGAATGGCTCTGATTCAAGTGCCTCTTGTACCTCTGCCTCTGGCCTCCCATCGTCTCATCCCCAGTTCCCCACTTACCTTGTGTAAAAAGTCCTCTTGACAGGGAGATTCTTGATTTATTCCTTCCTTTTTCATTGGTTGATCTGAATTGCAACTTTTACTTCCTTTGTTAGTCTTTTCTGGAAGTCTGATTCCATGTACTACGGTATACAGTTAATGAAATTATGCTTCATTATATTGTGCATATATGGAGAGAGAGAACACAAATGCCTCTGTTTTTAAGATTTATTTCTGATGTCATGTTTTGAACTACTCCATGTCTTTCATTTAAATGACGCAGGCCCATTCAGGAGAGAGTGTAGACTGTGTTATTTGAACATTATATGAGTATCATGTGAGCATAAAAGTTGGTTTGCCAAGGAAGGAAAAGTATCAGAAAATAATAGACATTCATTATCTGATGAGTGCTGATGCTTGATATAGCTATTTTCTGATTTCTCTAAAAGTCAGCAAAAGGCAACTGGTATTAGACAGGAAGCAATTACTAGTCGCCCAGTACATGTTCTGGCATTTTAATGAAGTTTCTCTAAACATTCTTACCCTAACCAAGGATTTATAATAAAATGGATTCAGAATAACTTAAATAATTACATGATAAAACAAATAGAAAAATTTTTAATTACAGAATCACTGAATATGCTGAGTTGAAAAGGACCCACAAGGATCATCAAGCCCAACTCACAGCCTAAGAGTCACATCATGTTCTTGAAAGTATTGTGCAAATGCTTCTTAAACTCTCCCAGGCTGGTGCTGTGACCAGTTCCCTGGGGATCCTGTTTTAGTGCCCAAATACCTGGGTGAAGAACCTTTCCCTAATATCCAACCTAAACCTCCCCTGTCACAACTTGAGACCATTCCCTCGGGTCCTATCACTGTTCACCACACAGAGTTCAGGGTCTGGCCCTCCTCTTCCCCTCATGAGGAAGGTATGGACCACAGTGAGGTCTCCTTCCAGCCTCCTCCAGGCTGAGCAGACCCAGTGACCTCAGTCATTCCTCATACAGTTTCCCCTCAAGGCCCGTCACCATCTCTGTTGCCCTCCTTTGGACACTCTCCAATAGCTTATATCTTGTATTGCAGCACCCAGAACTGCCCCCAGCCCTGGAGGTGAGGCTGCCCCAGCTCAGAGCAGAGCAGGACAATCCCCTCCCTTGCCCAGCTGGCCATGCTGTGCCTGAGGCACCCAGGACAGGGTTGGCCCTCCAGGCTGCCAGGGCACTGCTGGCTCAGATTCAGCTTTCTGTCAACCAGAGCCCCCAGGTCCCTTTCCATGGCACTGCTCTCCAGTATCTCCTTCCCCACTCTGTTCGTACATCCAGGATTTCCCTGTCCCAGGTGCAGAATCAGGCACTTTCCCTTGCTGAGGCTGGTGATTGCCCAGCTCTCCTGCCCTGTCGAGGTCTCTCTGCAGGGCCTCCCTGCCTCCAAGGGAGTCATCAGCTCCTCCCAGTTTTGTATTAGTGGCAGACTTACTCACTTCCAGTCCTGTGTCCAAGTCACTTATGAGAATGTTGAAGTGCACAGGGCTGAGGACAGAGCCCTGCAGAACCTCTGTAGGGATAGGTCACCAGTCTGATGCCACCCCATTCGCTGTAACCCTTTGTGCCTCTGTGAACCAGCTTTTTCACACATTTCAGTTAAATGCTGGACATTTTCTTCAGAAGGATACTATGGTTATTTTAAATGTAGGTTATATTAAACTACAATAAAAAATATCTTTTCACATCATAAAATGTATCTCTCCTGGATGTCAACACATCTCATGTCATCAAAGGTGGATAATACTGTAAAAGGTAAATAACACTGCAGCATGAACTCATTGTCCTGTCACTGAGGAAAGAAACTTATTTTAAACTTATGCTGCTTCCAGAGAAAATAAGATTTAAAGCAGGGGGTTTTTTGTGTAACATTTTGTAATTTCATGCATAAAGACTCTTTAAGCTCAGTTGAAACTTGGCATTGCATACATCCATGGAAGAAATGATGATGGAGAAAATCAGTAAAATGTCTTACTAGATGAGATTCCTTTTAGTAACAGGAAAAACAAATCTCCTTCATTTACTTACTGATAAATTTGATAATGTTTTGCTTGGTTCATTATAATTACAGTTGCCTTCCTAGAGGATTTTTTTAGTTGAGGGTTTTTTAGAACAGCAACCCCAATGCAAACAACATCTTGCTATAGTAAAGCCAGGAGAACAGATGATGTATTACTGCTTACATCAATAAAGCACATATAGGTTCTATTTTTCAAGAACTTTACTGTTCATACCTATTGACACAAGCTCAAAAAATTCAACAGACTCCCCCTTTTTCTCAGGCAGACAGAAGGCAAAACAAAAGAATAAAGGAGACAGCCTATGTCCTTTGCAAAAGTGTCTTTTCCATTTTGGGGTATTTCTCCTCTCTACTCAGTAGTTTTGGACTTCCCAGGTTTACAAAGTTGCTGTACCTGCATGGCAAAAAGTAAAGCACACAGACATTGTGTACTCCTTCCACAAATAATATCACCTGTCAAGTCTCTGAATTGAGTGGTTGCTTGAGGGTATCTCTCAGAGAGTACATGAAATGCTGCAGAAAGCTCTTCTCTTTGATTAAATGCTTTTTCCCTAGGTGAGCTCTGTAGCATTTTGCCAGTTTTTAAAGACGACTTCCATCCTTTCTACTAAGAAGGGGTAAATGTGCTCCTAAAGCCTTGAATTACATTTAAAATTCTCCCTTGTTATTAGGTTGTTTTGATATCTGAGGGGAGAAATACAGTTTTAACCCACAGCAGTTAGTATTACTTACAAATTCTAACACTGTTAATTAGAACCTGCCTGAAGTAGGGAAAAAATTCTGGCATGCCCATACAGAATAGTAATGTAGTCACTTTCTCTTGATTTAAGCCCTCAGTTATGGTAATTACATATTGGACAAGTCTCCCAGGGAACATGGCTCACTCTTTTTTTTAACTGGACATAACCTTGGAAATGCTCCCTTTGTCAAGCTGGGTGTAATTCAATAGACTCCAGAGCTATCTCTAATTCTAGCTTCTCTAACAGTGCTAGAAAGAGGACATTATCTTAAATATTGCTTCTTCTAATATTGCAAGGTGTAATTTTAAAGTGAAATGACACATAAACTGAAAAAAAAGTAAGCCCATCTTGTCAGCTGTTAGGAAGTATGAAATAACTAGGAATTTAAGCAAAACACCACCTCAGTACAAATTCTCTCTCCAGCCTCCTAAAGTTCTCCCTGAGAACATATGCACCTATCAAGATCTCTCAACTCTGACTCTGCTGATCCACTTCAACATTTGCTTCAACATTTCTGCTTCTGTAATGAAATAACACAAAGCAACTCAGGATATTGAATCCTGCTACTGAGAAGTGTAAAAACCAGAGAACAAGCAAAGCATTTTTTTACATGTCTTGGTACATATTTTTTGTGGTTTTATTGGGAATGTCAGCATTCCAGCAATGTTGACTAAAAAGAGCAATCTCTTCATCATTCTGAAGCAAACATATTATTCCAATAGCCTTCTGCAATCATAGATTCAAGAAGACTCTGCTTCCATCTGCAGCATGCAAAGTTTCATTAACCTGGAATTTTTTATTCATAAATAGTAATAATAGTAATAGTAATTAATAGTAATAGTAATAGTAATAGTAATAATAGTAATAAAAAGGAAAGGAATTACATGAATTGCCATAAGTACGCTCTAGTTATATCTGATTGTGGAGTTCATTCTCCTTCTTATAACAGGGGTAGGGAATAGTTCCCAGTATGTAGCCTACAGGTTGACTCCATCTATCTACTACCTTTGAGTCTGAGGTATAAAAGAACAGCTTAAAATAGCAAACGAATGCTAACAGCCAAGTACTTCTCACATTGACTGTGTATGGCCAAGCATTTAGAGGCAGAACTGGTTATCCTTAATCTATGGGAGAATGCCATAACTGAACTCAGTCTTCTCTGCAGGAAAGATAGATTGCCTTGTTTTGTGGGCTGAAGTGAATTTCTTTCTATGTTTTTTTTTTTTTATGGTAGGGTTTTTAAATTTATTTCTGTTTTCTTTACTTTCTTTTCATGCTATATTGGAAGTTAGGAATTTCAGTTTACTTCGGCCCATGTTTTGATTATGAGTAATTTCATTCTAATTGGAAACTGTTAGCTGGAACAGCTGCAGGAGTCTGAACAATAACAACTCATCTCTGAGAGTCAGTGTCATTTACCATAATTCCAGGGCTTGTTTTCTTTACCAAATAAATATGGGCTCTTCACATGTCACAGCTATTGCTTCACCTCTGTGCTAACTCAGAAAGGCATTGTTCTGTGGTTTATACTGAGGCACACTTTGTCAGTTTCCTTCACAACTGTTTTTTCAAAAGACTTGTTAAAAATGAAAGCTTGGATGCCAAGCAGCAGTTTGGCTTGTCCCTATACCCACGGTGTCATCTTGCCTTTTGAATGGTTGGTAGCAATCCTTGAGCTGGAGAACAGCTCCCATTATGGGAGGTCCCATGCCACTGAAATCTTTGCATCTTATAGTGTATTTTGCTGCTGCTAAATGTAAACAACATGCATGTTTTAGAGGTACTGGAAACATTTTCATGTCTCCTCCAGGGCTCACTTTGCAAATTTTTTTCAACACATTAACTTTAGCATAGCAGCACATTTATCCAAGATGCAGTGTCCCATCTGCTAGAAAACCTTACTAAAACCAACTGAAATTACAAGGCAAAAAAACTTGTGAAATGACTAGAGATTTTGTCTTATGAGGAATGGCTTTTTTAGTCTTGAGGAGGCTCAGGGGGAATCTCATCACTTTTTACTACTGAAAAGAGGCTGTAGTGACATGGGGCTGGTCTCTTCTGCCATGCCTGCAGTGAGAAGACCAGAGGAAATGACGTTAAGAGGACAGAGAAGATTCAGATTACATATTGGAAAAAAATTTTTGTTAGGGTGAACAGACATGGAATAGGTGGCCCAGGGAGGTAGGAAGTCACCTCTTCTAGAGGTATTTAGAAGAAATCTGGATCTGGTGCTGGGTGATGGTTTCATGGCTTAAGGCTTACAGTGGTAGGGCTGGGTTGACTTTTGGACTTGATTATCTTAAAGGTCTTTTCCAAAGTTGAAGATTCTATGATTTTCTGTTCTCCCTATTTAATATTCTTCTCCACACTTAGAGGATTCCTATAAGGAGCCAAGTTAAATTATTTAAATACTTGTTATTTTATTTCTCTTCAGTATGCCTGTGCAGCTCCTGTTAATTGTAATGGGTATCATGTACAGTTGTTATGGGTAGAATATTTGGTAATTAATATTTCTTAGCAACACCCTAATTAGCATTTGCTTAGATTTGCAGAGGACACATAGTCCTGGACTCTTATAGATGATCATTTTAATTTAGGCCGACATTGTCTCTAAACAGACTTTAGTAAAAAATTATACAATGGATTGGGGACAAAGTAATGGCAATTACCACTGATGACATGTGGTATGGCATATCACCAAATATCTGCTACTTGTCTCCAAAATAAGCCCAACTTGATAATATTTAAGTCTGGTTATACCTTTTGCATTTTCATTAAAATAAATACCTAGAAAAAGTCAGATTAAAGAGTTGCCAAATTCATATTACTACAATGTAACCCCAAACACATGACCATGCTGACACAATAGTAATTTAAACCAATTTTTTGTATTATTTTGCATGGCAAACCATTTGCTACAATTTCCATAAAGTTCTGACACAGAAATCTGTGCACTGTGCTAGATCTTAAGTACCACTTCTATTCAAAGAACTCAAACCATACATGATATTCCAGCTATGAAAAGGTGAGGGACACAGTCTTAGGAGGAGCATTTGAAGAAATTGGGGTTGTCTAACCTAGAGAAAAGAACGCTCAGGGGGACCTTATTGTTATCTACAGCTACCTGAAAGGAGGTGGTAGTGAGGTGAGTCTTGGTCTTCCAACTAACAAGCCATAAAACAAGAAGAAATGGTCTCAAGTTGCACCAGAGGAAGTTTTGATTGGATATTAGGAAGCATATGTTCACCTAGAGGGTTGTGAAGCACTGGAATAGGCTGTCCAAGGAATGGGTGGAGTCACTATATGTGTAGCTGTGGTGCTCAGGGGCATGGCTTAATGTACCTTAGCACACTGTAAAGGTTAGGACATCTTAATGGTTGGACTCAATGGCCTTAAGGGTCTTTTCAAACCTAAATGCTTCTAGGATTCTATTAATCTTCCAAGATATACTTGTCTGACTTACTTTTTTCAGGTATCCCTACAATTGTAACCAGCTTTCTCTTTCCCTTATTCCAGTGTATCCTTCCTTTATGCACAGGTTTTGCTGTCATGTTGCTGGTACATTTTCATATCCCACTCTGCCCTCATGGGCACACATGCCCCTTACAGTTCCTGGCTACACATGCTGGTTACATTTAGTCCAGACATGCTTTAGCACAGATGAATGAGTAAGTTTAAGTGTTCCCAATGTGTTCAGAAAGAAAAAAATCTTCAACTTTTCTCTCTATGCCATGAATCATTGCTGTCTTCTCTTTAGTTCCTCTCTGTACACATATGGGGCATTGTGTTTGCTTACCCCTAGTGCAGCCTTTTCCTGCACATAGATACATTCCACAAATGTACCAAAGCTTGGTGAAAGAATAAAGCAGAAATTACTCTCTACATGAAAAATGATGTATTTGATTGCTTTTATGAAAACACTATCCAATAAATGTTGTATTTGTGATAAAAGTACAGAATACTACTCAAATAATAATTTAAATTAACTTTTGAGACAACATTAGAGAAGGTTAAATAATCACTGTATATATTCATGAACAACACGCCTACAAAACTCTTTTGATTTTATTTGCAGACCACTGAGATAAAACTGTGCCATCTAAATGTCCAGTTTGGAAGCTTGAACACCAAAATAATTAAGTATTTTTCAATGTATATCGCCCTCCATTTATTCAGTTTTTTATTAACTTTTAAACTAATCCTAAAAAATGAGATTTTTTCATAGAGGAAAAAAACTTCTATTTCTTCTAAAACTGGTCACCCACACAGATAAAAAACGGTGCGAACTTTCCTACTGCTTAGCTTTTGCAAACTCCTATTTTCTGAATGACAGGTATCTAGTTGCCTATTCTATGGTGACTCTGACTGCGCTTGGCCCGGTGCTCTGAGACAGGAGCAGCTGGAGGCGCGGCGCGGTGCGGGCGCAGAGAGGGGATGCGGGGGTGCGGGGATGCGGGGGTGCGGGGGTGCGGGGATGCGGGGAGGCGGGGATGCGGAGATGCGGGGATGCGGGGATGCGGGGATGCGGGGATGCGGAGATGCGGGGATGCGGGGATGCGGGGATGCGGGGGTGCGGGGCTGGCTCAGCTCGCCGCTCCCGCCCGGGGCCGCTCTGTCACCGCAGCCTGCAGTGACATCTAGTGGGGGCTGCTCTTCCCGCCGCTGCCGCTCCGCAATAAACAGCTGCTTTCAAAAGTTTCTTCGACACGTCGCTTTTACTTCACGTGTGCAATGTTCAGGTCTAAGTCTAACAACAACACCAAAAAAATTGCAGTCTACATTAGCTCAGATTTAAGTAATTTTTTATTTTTAACCCAAAGAAGGTTGCTCGCATTTGATACTTTGTTCATAAAGTATGACTCTGTATTTGGGCCTCATACTTCGCTACCTCCCAGAGAAAGATGTAAAATGTACAGGCTTTTAAAACTCACAGGATTAACACAATTCCACCTCACACTGGGCAGATTATTCATGTGAGGAAAAGCCTTTATTTTGCATCATTTTCCTTCTACCCTCCGATTACTTTTTACAGTTTGAGGCAATTCCCTGGAGAAAATCTCCTTAAAACACACAAACTACTGTAATGCAAAACAGGCTGATAGGAACGTGAACAAATAATCCTTTCCTTTGCATAACAAAATTAGGCCTGTTAGTGTCAGGCATCATCCTGTCTGTAAAAACTATTGTAGCTGGTTACCTGCGTTGCAGTTTTCTAAAAACACGTATCTTGGCCTCTTCCCATATGTATTCCTGAATGCTGTACTTGGCTCTCTGGAGATTTGTTTGTTATTCAGCATACTTGTAAAACAGTGTATGTTAAATATGAAAAAATTGCCATTCTGTTTCTGTAATATTGCATTGCAAAATGAAAAGGTTTTCATTTTTATGAACTGCTCTGCAGCAGATATTTTTCTGTGACAGACATTCTCCTGACACTGCAGCAGAACTGACTGAGCAGAGATTTATAACATACCTGGAAAATAGTCTGGGATTACATTAATCTTTTTCAGCATCCACCATGGGAAACCATGGGAATTTTCTTCAAACTCAAATTACCTTCACCACCAAAGATCTTGAAGTGTTATTCCACTTCACAGAATAGCAATGAATTGTGGAGAACTAAGCAGAGTCTCAGAAATCTCCCATGAAGTTGACAATCTAGTGACATCAAGATGTTATTTCCATTAGAGCACAGATGATTTTTAAATAACAAATAAAAAAGAAAATATATGGAAAACATCAACAAGATGGAGAGAAGCAAGATAATCACTCCTGAATAGTTTTGGTTCAGCTTTTTTGTGGTGAGGTCTTTCAACACAGCCTGAGACAGAAAATTCGCCCTCATGCTGGGATATGTGCTGTGGTATCTTTGATGTGCCTTGTGTTTGGCTCTGAATTAGTCTGAGAAAAGAAACTTCTCACCACATTATTGATTATAATAGATTTCAAAGTATTGGAATCACATTATAATGTTTGGCTCTGAATTTGTCTTAGAAAAGAAACTTCTCACCACATTATTGATTATAATAGATTTCAAAGTATTGGAATCATGCTATAATGTATCATGCACAATTAAAGTTATTTCTGAGATTTAGAAAAAGGAAGTTAAAGTAAGAAAGCCAGGACTCTTATTTGGAAAAGAATAGGAAATCAGAATAATGTAAGAGTCAAGAATGCATATTAAATCTATATCATTAAGAAAAAAACCACTAGAAAATACTTGCCGCTATCTTCAACAGCTTCCCTGCTTCTTTTTGCTATTAGGGATGATACAGAAAGAATGATGAAGATAGTTTTGTTTGGGTTTGTATAGTCAGCTTATATCTTTAAAGCAGTGTTTTTTTTCTATTACATTGCATAAACTTCTGTGGAATCAGAGAAATCTAAGAAATAGAAATATACTCAGCACATTTCTCTGGCAGAGGATACATACAGGATTTTTCCTGAAGCACATTTTTTTGTCAACTTCAGTTTAAAAATTCTCTTTTGATGGCATTTCCATCATTTCCCTCAGGAAACCACTCCACTGAAGAGCGTATCATTTTGACAGGGAACTTTTCTCATTATTAACCTACTTTTTTATTTTCTCATTTGGCTGATTAGCCTTAGCCACCTTTCCATGGATTTTGTCACTCAGCTAGCAGCATTGTGGCCTTATGCATTCAGGCTGTTTTAATTAACTTATTTCTCTAGACTAAATACCATGAAAGTGTCAGCTCATGAGAAAGATTAGCCAAGAAAATAATTTTTATCTTCAGCTTCCAGAGGTTACAACTTTTGAGAGGCATAAACTTCTTAATTTTCCTGTTTCTCAGTAGTAAGGTGCCATACACAGTATTTGGAGAAAGAGCACCTGACCCACCTCCTTAGTAGAAAACTGAGAGTTCTAGGATGAAACTGGGGGAAATGCTGAATGCCACATATTCAGTCTTCCTGCTGTATGGTGCCACAACATCTCTCCAGGTTTTCCTACCCTGAATGTTATTTTTGGGAGGAGCTGCATCAGGGCATACAGGGCCTCAAGTTAAAAGGAAGTTGTGGTGCTGCTTCTGTTTGTGTCATGGCATCACTCATGGAGGCTTAAAACCTAAGGCAGGATTCTTGATGTGCCAAGTATTAAAGCTTTGAAGTGAAGAAA
Source organism: Haemorhous mexicanus (assembly GCF_027477595.1). Lineage (NCBI taxonomy): Eukaryota > Metazoa > Chordata > Aves > Passeriformes > Fringillidae > Haemorhous > Haemorhous mexicanus. The sequence goes on from NC_082346.1 coordinate 38,542,739, forward strand.
GGCCAGAGGGAACCTCCATTGTCCTGTGAAGGAATTTACTAGTGCCCCAGAGAACACTCTGAGGAGACAGGGCATACCTGTGCTGTGACTGGGTGATAAAGCTGTGTTCATACTCAGGGCTGTGGTGCCAGACTGCCCAAGCTGTAAGTCTGTCCTCCAAACCCTAACTCTGGAGATACAGGGATACATATATGTGAACCTGCTGTGTAAATGAACTGTGTATTTGAGCATCCTGGGAAAAATTCAGCCCAGCCATAGCAGAACTTATTGTGCAAGTGCTGTAGATTTGGTCTATTCATTATATATTTGCTCACTGTGCAAATAGTAAGTCCTTTATACATACATGTACAAGCCATTCATCATAGACCTGGAAGTACAGTAGATCTTCATCTAAATGGGAACAATGCAAGGCTAAAAGGAGAAGTCTGTTGTCAAAGTGGTATGACTGGCAGATTTTTTTCCCCTTGTTTCTATTTGCTCTTCATGGACCTGATTGGCTTTGTGTGCTTCTTCTCCTGTCAAAGATTTGTATGTGCACATTTGTTCCATGAAATGACTCTTAATATGAGCTTTCTCACCTGTATGGAAAATTGTATCTCCAGTTTTAAGCTGTATCTTACTGAATCATGAGCCATAATTTTACTAGAACTTATTTATCTTACTATTACTCCCTTGGTGAATTTGTACTTGACCCAAGTGTTTTAAATATATTTTAGATAAAATTTATTGACTTTATTGCTTTGCATACCACATTTTTATAACCTTTTGGAAAGATGTAATGGAATATTTGAAGCAAGATTTATCTAAAGAACACATATTTTACTAGCAGGGCTAAAGATTGGGCATACGACTTGATGATTAGTGTTTATGACTTCTACAGATTAAATAAAAATATAAATGTCTTTTAAGATCTAAGCAATCATCTAAAAGTCCTAATAAAATGTGTCATCAGGCTCAAATTAGATTACATGTAATGGGAAGCTACAGTTATGATATTTTCCTTATACATTCAAAGAAGACACGAACAGAAATGAAACAGCTGGAGAGGAAAATGAAATGTGTATTTTCTCTCAAGTGCAGGAATATGTAAGTGAAAGAAGATGGCAACACTAGTGCCTTCAGAGATAAAGATGATGCTTATTTCTTGGGAGAAAGGAATATATTTTCAACCTCATAGAAAGAATTTCCTTAGGAGGGAAAAAATCATATTATTAGATTTTTTTTAAAAAATATGTAAAGAACTTGGAATATAATATCTCATTTTCAGTAGACTTTAGACCCTTAAGAAACCATGAACAATATTTTGGTTTTGAACACCTTGAGACTAGAGGTCGAGCTATAGAAGAAAAAGAAAAAAATTGATAAAGGTGCTTTTATCTCACATGTATAGTTCAATTTATTAATTTTGCCATTTCAGTAAAATAATTTTAATAAATATTTTAACTATCCCATTATAATGAGTGAAATTATCCATGTGCTTAAAATTAAGCATATACCAATTAGTTGTGGTTCTCAACCTGTAATCAAATGTATCCCAAATATTCTAAGAATGTAGAATCCAAAGAAGGACATCCATTCTGAAGCTTTTCCACTTCATTTTCAATGGCATCAATGGCCACATGCAATTCAATATTCGTTTTCATTTAGGAGACAGAAGACTTCACCAGTACTATCTTGAGAGGCAATATTGTTGATCTTAATGTGCACTTTGGAATGGTGCTGAATTTGTAGCAGTAACAATTGAATGAATTACGAGAGTAACTTGTGTGTGTGTGTGTGTGTGTGTGTGTGTGTGTGTGTGTGTGTGAGCTCACTCATTTCTACTAGTGTTTTGCTATGGTATTCCAACTCTTTGGCCTTTTCTGTGCAATTTGCAGGGATAACCATTTTCAGGGGAACAGCTGATCCCTGCATGCCCTGGGTTCTACCTGATTTTTCTCTCTTTTCTCAAACAACTGATAGCATCCCTTTTAACAATGTACTGGACATGCCAAACCAGAGATAGGTTTAAGTATTTCAGATTTGCCTAGGACTCCACATTGACTCAAATAACAGCTTCCACATTCTGGTTCACATTTGCCAAAAGAACCAAACCAGCCTATTGATCTCTGCCTGTACATTCAGCTGATGTCAATATGGCTGTTCATTAGTCCCTGAAAATGAAGTAATCATCAAAATGAAACATCTCTTGTAGTCCTTTAATAGTAGAAAGACAAATTACTACTCTCAGTGCCTCTTATCCTATATTATAGCCTCAGAGATAGTTTTATCTTTAGCATTAGGGAACTAAAATCAGTTACCACTGCTGAGAAGACTTGAGCTGTCTCTGAGTCACTTCTGCCAGCCTCTGAATTCTGTTCAGCCGTTCCACACTGAAAGTAAGCCTATTTTTTTAGAAGCATTGCAGACCCCAGAGTAGGCAGATGAAACTGCAATGATGATGTGATGTATTTAAAATAAATTTCCTTTGCTCCTCCAGTCCTTTTGCTTTTTTCCTAACTTGGTTTCAAAATGTTTCTTCCCAAATTTTTCTCTGATCTGAAAGGCAAGAGGAAATTTCTGGAACTTTGAATTGCTCATCAACTTTGCCTCCTGTACCTGGGCTTTAGAAAGCTTGTTGTTGGATTAGAGCAGTTCCTACCCACAGTAAACAAACCAGGGAATATAAAGAACTCAGTCCTAGTCTCAAGAGGCTCATAGAAAACCCTGCTCACATCCTGGGTTGATGCCACTTCATGAAATGCTAGATGACTGGCAAATTAATTCTGCATTCAAGGAGAAAGGCACATGCCACCCTACAGTTTCTGTAAGGAGTTAACAATGTCCTTCTTGTTGACATGATCAATCCTACCAAAAATGTGAATTGAATTCTGGCCATAGATTTTACTGTTGACATCTCTGAGACAAAAAAATTAGGCACTCAAAAGTTCTTTGACAATGTAGAGCCAAGTTAATATATGTAGGACATTTTTGCCCTTCTGTCTTTGACTGGGTCCAGCCAAATCCTGTATTACAAAGGGATGTGAGAATTACCCACTGGTCATAAATCTTTCAGGAAAATGAGAAGAGCCAATTCTATGGTATTTCCATTAAATCCTGCCCAGAAATAGCTAAGAGAATAAAAAATAAAAAAAAAAAAAAAAAAAACCCACAGGTTTTCTTTATACTATATACAAGAAAGTCAAAACAAATAGAAGTGCACAAATATTTTTTTTTTTACTTAAACCAGTCACCTATAAACTACAATTTTATTTTTAATCCTCTTCTGTTTAAACAGCAGACCTATTTTTGTGTAGAACTTCTGTTGGCAATTTTCCTCCAAGTGCTTTGAATGTGTTCATAATAAGACCGTTAGTTTAGTGATTGCTGCACTAATGTGATGTAAGGAATGAAAAGAATGATTCATTTCTTATTCTAAAGCTTTAAATACAAATTAACACAAAGAAAAAACCCCACTAATCTTCTTTGGGGGGGATTTAGATGTTACAGTATTACACAGTCTACTTTACAGCAATAAAAGAAATAACCTTAGAAAATTAAGCAAAATGAATTTTCAATTAATTCCAGAAACCTTGAAAAATGCATTTTGAAAGAGTAAAATGCAACTTTGTTCAGTATAAATTGAAATTGCCTTTTGTGCTTAATATAGTTCACTTATAATTAGCTGAAGATTTTGTTCTGGTTTGAAACAAAGTTCCATCTTGAGATTACTGTGTACTGTGTACACAGAACTTTTATCAAGAAAGGCTGGTGCTGCAGGGTTTGCTTTGACAGCCTTTATCATAGCTTTATAGGAATGAAAAGTGAAAGAACACAGCTGGTTTTAACAATGGGGCATGTTCAACATTAGACCAAAACACATTAGATATTGCAAAAATATTGCACATTATATTTATAGCTCCGTGCAAGTTTTTGAAATTCATGCTGATGCTGCTCTAATCCAGCTTGTTAGAACAATCTGTCCCCTAATGATGGAATTCGATTTCACTTTGAGAAACTGCTTTTTAAACTGGTAGCAGGAGGGCTGGATCCAGAGCACTTATAAAAAAATAATGAATTCAAGTATACTTGTGGTGTAATTTGAAGGTCTCTATCAGATGCTGAAACTGCACTAGCAGTGGTCTATTTGTCATTATGCCTCACTGTTTCTGAAAATACCATTCCAAGAACTTCCTGGCATTCAGCCATGGGGTCCTTCAGATTATGCCTATAGTAAAAACATTTAGGATGAGATTCCCCAAATATACTTAAACAGCAGCTCCAACATTTAAGAACATTGCTTCATCTCCCACTCATTTCTTCATCTCCACTCATTATTTCATCAGCCTTAAATAACGTAAAATCCAAATATTCTGCTGAACACCCAGAAACACAACAGATCACTCACATCTTGACGTCCCCAGTCACTGTAACACTTCAACCTTAAACCTTAAATAGATTAATCCATCAGATTGGTTTTGTTTAGTTTGGTTTGCTTTGGTTTAACTTTATTTGTGACACAGGGCCTTTTTTACCTACTCAGAACATGCCACACCAAGGACAGCAGTTTTCTAACTGGGCCACTGGCTAAAATCTTCACCAAATGTTCCCTGCCCAGATCACACACCATGCTTGCTCCTGGCAAACAGAATGCCACTGATCCAGGCCAAAACCACAACAAACAGCCAAACAATATGGATGGTCACAGGAGAGTGCCAGACTCAAGTCCTGAACTGGTGGTTTAATTCCAGCCAGGAACCAAGCCCTGGGCAGCTGCTTGCTCACTCCCTCACCAAGTGAGATTGGGGAGGAGGGGTAAAACTAGAAAACTCATGGGGTGAGATAAAGACAGTTTTACAGGGGAAGCAAAAGCTGTAGACACAAGCAAAGCAAACAAAGACAATTCAGTGCTTCCCATGGGCAGGCAGGTGTTCAGCCACCTCTGGAAGGGCAGGGCCCCATCACATGCAACAGTGATGGGGAAGTCAAACACCATCACTCACAACATCCCCCCCTTCCTCCTTCAACCCCTCACCTTATGCACTGAGCATGATGTCACATGGTCTGAAACATCCCTTCGCTCAGCTGGGGTCACCTGTCCTGACTGTGTCTCCTCCCTGCCTCCCAAGTGCCCCCAAGTTCCCCTCCAGCGTGGCTGTACAAAAAGCAGGAAAGGCCTGGGCTTTGTAAATTCAGCAATAAAAAAAGCATCTTTATATTATCAGCTCTGTGTTCAGCACAAATCCAAAACCTAGCCCCTAACTAGCCACTGTGAAGAAAATTAACTCTATTCTAGCCAAAACCAGCACATTTACATCTGAGATTATACACAGGCCTGCTCCTGATTTACTTCAGAAGTGAAAGCATATTAATATCTAAAACAGGTTGCTCTTTATGATGTTTGCAAGAGATTGCAATCTGCAAGAGATTGCAATCTGAAATACCAAATTCCTTTGAAATAAAATTTGTTTAGCTCATTGCATGTAATCAAAAAAAATTCAGTGAAAATACCTTTCAGTGAAAATCTCAGATAATTACTCCTGTGTTTCAGAATTTTTCCTTATATTTGCAGTCAAGCTTTGATGCCATTATTGTGAGCTTGACAATAAACAACAGTTTAAACGAAGATTATTATTTATAAATTCTTTGAAATATCTTTGTCTACCCAGCGGTTTACTGAATGCAACATCTATATCAGAATGCAATCTTATGTCATTAACAATGAAATTATGAACATTTTCTATATGTAAGGAATATGTTATATTGCTGAGCCCAGGAATCCCATTTCAATATTTTCTAGTTAGCCACCAAGATAACCTGGTAGGCTGTCTGGAGATCCACTGTCAAAGTTCAGTCTCTATACAAGCATGACTAACAAAATTTGCTGATGTAATTGTCTTGAAAAAAGACTGTTAATAATGGAGTATTATATAAATATTTTAACCTATTTAGCATTAGCACCAGTACATGTAGTCAAGGAGCACAAATGTTGGGTGTAAACTTACTTGATAGACTGTGAAGGTATAAATAATGGATATTTACATCCACTTTGGGTTTCAAATCAGAAATAGCCATTATTAAAATAGTCAGAGTATGCCTGTGGATATATTAAGTCATTAAGCAGAATTTTTTTTTTTAATTGTGAATGAAGATACTGCACTAATGGTGACATATCAAAACCTAACAAACATGTCAATCTTATGTTTTCCTTCACCCTAAAAACTAGATTCATTCTGTATAAAAAGGATAAGAGTATGATTTTGGTGTTTCCTCAATTGTTGGGTATCAACAATAAAAAAATTACATACGAGAAGGCTTGAAAGGTGGATATGCAATGTAGCCAGGCTTCCTACTTCATCACCTACTACAATCAGTCACCTTTCACCAACTGTGGTAATGTGCACGTTTCAAGAACTGCTTGTTAAAAATGGGAAATTGCTTCTTTCATGAATTCTGTAGACTCTTTTTACTTGCAATATACATTATTTCTACACAGACTAATGTCCTTCTATGTGCATGATTTGATATGTATCTTTAGCTGCATTCCTTCATCATGTGTTATTAAAGCTCAGGTTTGGGTTTCATTTTCTAAAGACCAGATCTGTCTTGGAAGGGACATTGTTGTTACATCCTCTAACAATTTTTTTGGCTTAAGAGTTTATGAAACCAAAGTATGAAGTGGAAATACAGTTAATGACTCTAATACCAAAAGTCTGTTTAACAGAGTCAAGAAATACAGATTCAGCTGGTTGATACTAATAGATATGTCTGATAAAGGAAAGCGGGGCACTTTTATACTCATCTTGATTGGATTGAGATTTTACCTAAAGTCTTCTCTCCTTACTTTGGGAATAACAGTACATGTCTGGAATGTCTGGTGTCAGGATAAGGACATTTTATCCCAGTGAAACAAAAAAAAAAAATTGAAGCGTGAGTGTGGTAGAATAGAGCAGAAGAGTAACAGCAATTTAAAAAGTTGACTGCAGAGAAATCGCAACAACCTGTGTTGTACTTCAGACAGCATTCCCATAAATTTCCTATTACAGAAAATGAGGGGTAGATATGTTCTTCCCATTTACTAACAACTGTGTCTACAAGTGTGGCTCATGATTGTGAATGTCAAGACAGGCCCACCCACAAAGGTTGGAAAAGAGTGTTTCAGGTCAGTGTAGTAGTCAGGTATATGATAATGTTGTAATTTAATTATACAAGAGCATATAAATTTTGAAGTCCAAAACATCAAACAATTATGGTTATGCACAGATCTGAACTGTTACTGTATACATAATCCATCAAGATAGCATTAATCTTTATACGAAGTGTTTCATTTTATCTTAAAACAGAAATATGTCAACTACCGATTTATTGAAAATATAAACATAAAAGCATTAAGATAGTACAAATTTTTGATCTAATTTATCTTTTCAAATCAAAGCTATGAATAAAGAAATAAAATTAAGTAACGAATCTGTGAATAATACCTCTTTATATTAAAATATTAGGTATGCTAGCATCAATTTTATTGGAAAAAAAATCTATTGTTACGTTTTACTTGAGAATCTTGAAATATGAAATGTTTTTATGAATAGAAATCCACATATTATTTGACAGTTGTGGGTATACAGAATTTACTGTTATGAGACAATGTCATTGATCAGTTGCTGAAAGAACTGAATTATCATTTAGATTACTGAATATTCAAGTGTATAAATGACGTGAATAATGCATTACAAATGCATAACTGAATCCAATAAGCCCATGACGTTCTTCCTAATGTTCAATCTGTTTTAGCCAAACTTGATTGAATGAATGAATGAATAAATAAATAAATGGACTTTGAAATAAGCTTTATGAGCCAAGACAGGAGGCCTCCAATTCATCAAGACATAACCAAGCCATGCCCTGCTGGGGCTGGACTAATAAGTTTGGCCATCTGGAACAGTTCTGTCTCTGACAACAGCAATAGGAGATGATCTTTACTGAAAGTCAGTGAGCCCGGACACGTCCTAGAGTCCAGTTCATTTTCCCTACAGCAGTCCCCTACAGTGCTGTACTTTGTATTGGTAGCAAGAAAGGTGTTGATAATAAAACAGTGGTTTAGCTACTGGTGAGGATCCCTGGCACAGCATCAGTGCTCCCTCTCTAAAGTTCTGCCCCTCACCAGTAGTCTGAGGGTGGGCAAGATCCTTGGAGAGGACAAAACCAGGCTAGCTGACCAAGTAAACCAAAGGGATATTCTAAACCATATGACACCAGATCAGCTATAAAGGCTAAGAAAAGGAGGAAGCAAGGTATATTTGTTATTTCCAGTGCTAACATTCCAGAGCAACCACTACACAGCCTGAAGTCCTGTTTCCTGGGAACTGGCCAAACAACACTTGTAAATGGAAAGTAGAGATTTTTTTTTCCCTCATTGTTTGTGAAAATGCAGCCTTCAGCTTTTGCTTTAGTAAACTGCTTATCACAACCTATGAGATATCTTCCACCTTTATTCCATCTGTCCAGCTGAGAAAGCAAATGGTAGAGAGGCTTGGTGAGCCATCTAGCATCCAGCCAAGGTCAACCCACAGCATTGAGCCACATCCTGTTAACTCAGCAGATTTCCATTTCTGCCAGAAGAAAGAATAAAGTCATCTAACAAAAGTGAATCGTTGAGTACCTTGTTAGTGACTAATAATTACTGAGTAACTTAGCAAATAAATTATTAAATTGTACCTGAAAACAAATAGAAAACCACTGCACTTATCAGCAAAGGTGTATCTTCTACTTTGCTAGACCAAAAACCTGAAATAATCCAGAACCATGAGAGGATGTTGTACTGTTGCACTTTGCAGTCAAAAAAGAGATTTGTAGGGGTCTAGCAACACTGAAGATTATTTACAACCTTATACTAAATACCCATGGAAAAACACTTGAGTGCTGATACACAGGTATTAAAGATAAAAAGCCCGCAATTAATACCTCCTTCTTGAGTGATTGACTATGGAATTCAGTTTGATGAACAATAATAGTATAGGTGACAAAGCATGATTCAAGGTAGGTCAAAAAAACAAGAAGCACAATTTATTTATTTCACACCTCACAGCTTCAGTTTTTAAAATTGTTCTCCTTAGTAAAACAAATCAGTATAATCAATAAATACCTTTCAGTTAACTGCAGGAAAATCCTGATAAATATAGAGATTGTTAAAATAAGATTCTATTTTTCTTGGGATTCCTATTAGATGTGACTGTAAGTAAAAGCATATGTCTGCAAATCAGACAAAGGCCCTCTTCTGCCATTGGAACAGACCTGCTCTTCCATAATTTTGTGTCAACTTTTTTCAGGACAGAAAAACTTTTGAGTTAGTTAAAAACAGAAGAATTAATACAGACATCACAAGCACTGGATGTAGAACAAGCTAACTTCCAGTTTTGGATATGGTAATACCCCTGTCATGCTTTGGGTTATTGCTCTTGTATTGCTTTGGTAATGCTAAGGGTTTTGAAGGTGATAAATTGTCAATTTTTTTGTCAGCATTGCAGAAGGTGATGACTGTTAATAATATATGTTATCTCTGTATTTATATAGTCATAGATGTTATTTTCTTATGGTGTGCGCTTTACCCTCATATATTGATAAGACTAAAGCAACACTTACTAGTGAGGATAAGCCAAGTGGTTCCTACTTATATAATCATTCCATAAAACATGTGAAGTAGAAAAACATGTTTGACAAATGAATCAGGCATCCAAAGAAACAGTTTGGTGTCTGATTTGGTAAAATCAAGATACCTGCTATTTCACCATCAGAATACCAGAACAAGTAAACACTACTAGAACTATAAGAACAGTTGTGATACTTGTTCATCATTTTTCCTCTTTCTTTGTCTTCTGTAAGGCATTAATTTTAGAACATCTTTGTGTGATAAGAAGACAATGAACTACAAGAAACAGAGTAGTATTAACATGGAGTTTAAATATACATGTGGACATGATGTAGGACAAGTTTGGGTTCAGAAATTAAAACTCATTATAATTTTAGATGAAATTGATTGGGTAGTTGCATGAAGCAGTTCATGCCAAAACCATCAGTTCATCATCGTTAGAGTATCATGAGCCACTCTTTTTCAGAAAACCTACGAAGAATTTTTTACCTTTGTGCTTATGTTTATGATATTCCCTCTAGAAAATATCATCTTTCTCTTTCTATTACTGTTATTTTTTTAAGTTCTGCAACATAATATCTATATATACACCAGCTCCTGAAGTATATGTTAAGTCTATCACACATTACAGAATGAGTTAGATGGCATTTAAGATATATCAGTTCTTGTCTGTTTAATTCTGTGAAGCTTATTGGTAAAATGCACATAGTAAAAACACTGCAAAGAATTGTATATATTTATTTCTTCATTTCTACCTCTTTTGCCTTTTTTAATTTGCAGTCTAATTTGCTGATAAAAATAGCAGATTCCTAGTTTGTAAATTGTACCACCTTTGTTTGCCAACCAGAAGAAAGACATTCTTGCCAGTTCTAATGCATCTTGCAGTACTTTGGAAAGCATGAGACTGATGACCTTGAAATCCGACCTTTTCCACCACCAAAGGGTGGGGGTGGTGAGAAGAGCCAGAATATGAAATACTCCACATTCCTTTACAAGAGTTAAATCACAATACATTGGCAAACAGTGCTTTAAAGGACCAGCTCAAAGCTTTTTAATAAGGCCACTGAACTTTGCTTAAAACCACAAAATACAGAAATTGAGCAACACGTTACATAACAGAGACTTGGTTAAGTACTCATACACACCTGGGATCTGTTGAAAGTTAAGGACCTTTTGAAAAGATAATAGAGGGAAACTGTACAAGTTATTTCAGTCCTTTGATTTTCTATTAAATATTTTCACTCTGTAAGCTCCAAAATTTCATAGTTCATAAATGGTAAATTAATGAACACACACAACTGGAATTATTTTTTTTCTCTTAAATATCCACAAGACTTCTTTGCAAACAATAGCATGTTCATTATTAGCAGTTCTTTGTACCACTGAAATTTATTGTATTAAAGGGCTAATCACCATTTATGCTCCTGTTTTGTTTCCCCACAGTAGATTTTCAGACTACCACAGATTTACTGCAATACTGATTTTGACTGCAAAATGAACTAAGGTTGCCTTCCTGTATCTCTCCCAGCCCAACACAACAGGATCAGTCACTGTACAAAAAGGCTGGGCTGTACTATTGTTCTATAGGCCAGAAGTACAGGCCATTTTTATTAGTTAATAATAAGCCATTAGCCTAATGGAGAGATTCTTAATTTTCAAAAGTTCTCAAACTTTTGAAAGTCAGATAAAAAAAATCTCATCCAAATGTTTTGTTGACTGTAGAATATTTTGTGCATAATATCATTAAGGTTATACAATATCTCTAATCCTGTTTGTAAGGGGGGATGGTGTCTATGAAGATATTTTTAAAAATATCAAAGCACTAGGCAGAGATAGTGAAGGCCATGCCTATGAATATTTTTGATTAAAGAGAGTTGAGTAAATTGTCCTTACTTCTAATCTCAGTTTTTCATGGTGGGTTGTTTTGGGGTTTCTTAAATGCCTGGGTTGTCTTCTTCTGCAGTATATGCAGTAACGATAGGGTCTGGTGGGGGAGACTTTGGGGGAGGGAGTAATTTTCTCTATAATCCTTGTTATTATATCAAAAGTGATAGTTGAGGACTAAGAGCTGAAACAATATTTTATGAAAGTATCATGTTGAAGTTTTTGCAGGTTTCAAAATATTTAAATATGTAAATTTCAATGAAGAGACTTCAGATTTTTTGATAGCCTAATGATTTTAAGCATCTCATTTCTAGTCAAACACTGACAAAAGATGTTCAGATTGCAGTGTAAGATGGTTTCTATGGTTACAGTTGTTTCCTAGCATTTTAGTGACATCTTTTGTGAGCATTGGCTGCTTCACTTATTTGTCACTAATGTATGTGTAGAACTATAGTTAATAGCCTTGGGCGGACAATTTTTTTTTCTCTGAATGGTGGTATTGTTTTTTAGCAGCATTTTTCAATAAGGTGACAATGCACTAGAATACTAATGGTATGTATGGTATTTTAAGATGTCAAGTTTTCAATAAAATGGTAATGAAAATTTTGCATTTCATTTAATAGCTAAATATTCATGAATTTTTCACAGCATGATCAAGTGAGCAAAAAATAAAGGAACTGTATAATGTGTAATACTAAACATCATAAATTTAACTTCTTTTTATAGAATCGACTCAAGACTTTTTAATAGGTAGCTCTTTATAGACTTAAACCAACTGTAATAAAAGTATATGAAACTGGAACTTTAAATTTATTTATTTGTTTATATATATCTTGTTTATGTTGCAATAGGAATGAAACATACATTATGAATAATATTCTACATATGCAGGAAAACTGTTATGAGTAAAGACTGAGAATTTATGTGTAATAAATAAGGGTACATAAATATATATTCAAATGAAAAGACCGCTAAGTTTGTGACTGTTTTGTTAAAATATTTTTATTTATTTTATCACAGTGTTAAAGTGTGTTCAGCTAAGAAGAAAGGGGATGCAGAATTACAATTTGTAGAGTATAGAGCTATCAGTTCCTGAGCATATTACAAGTTCAGTTTTGTTTCTATGTTAGACAGAAGGAGTTTACTGTTGTCTTTAACAGAAGCACAATTAGGCTATCAGGTGAGTTAATTCCTATAAATTGTCGCTGCCAGTAACCATATGTATAGTGATTTACGACATGATCCCCCTTATTTAGTCTGTACTCACAAAGCTCTCTTTTGCTGAAATGGAGTCACTCTATGCAGGGCATTTTTTGTCAGCCAAGTCAGTATTTTAAATGTAGATTTTTAAAATGCAAGTACGAAATGCATTATTCAGCAGCAACACTGGGCTAAGTGTTGTTTCTTCTCTGCATATGAGGGAGCTTCATATGGATTCAATTCCAAATCATGAGAACCTGTACCAAACAGTATCATCAATTCTATCACTTACACAATTGCAAGGCATATTTTTCCTCATCTCTAATTTTTTTTTTTTTTTTTTACAGGCTGGTATGTTTTTTCAAGTTATTCTTCAAATTATTTTATATATCTTGCCCTAAAAACTAATATAAAAATATTTATATGCAGCATCATACCTCCCAAAAGACTTGCTTAGAATCATGCTTAGACATGAATCTTGCTTAGAAACTCTCTAGAGCAATGGAATATATAGTCAGTTTGCACCAATAACAACCTTTTGGCTGGCCTGGCTCCAAGACCTATTGAAAATTAAATGATGCAAATTGCTGGGACAACACAGGCAAAATCAAGGCAAGGGACAGAGAGATCCACTATATATGCATGGATGTGAAAATGTGTATTCTCTGCATAGAGAAGCACAAATGCTGTGGAGAAGGAAACTGTTCCTGTTTAGAGCACCAATTCTCATTTCATGACAGTCAAGACAGCTAAAGGGCCACAAAAAGCCAAAAGCCTCCAGTTACCTGGTGATTACTTTTGACTAAACTCTTTGCTCTAAGCTACTCTCCTGACTCTCATAGCATGCAGCTGAAGTGAATTCTTTGCAAAGATGTGGCCTATGATCACAATGAAAAAAAATTATTTTGGTTTTAATATGCCTGAATAAAGACGAGAGTAGAAAAATCAAACCTTTAATCTAATTTAGATCCTGGCTTCCTTCCTGACCTTTGGAAAATTGTTAAATTTTTCACCTTATAGGGATTTTGCATATTTATTTAGTCTCTTTTTCCGGTCTCATTTTAGGGAACTGTTATTTATTAAGATGGCTAATTGACTGAGGCTTTGATTTGAGTGGTAGAATTATCCAAAGGTCTCTTGCTAATTTGCTTCTAATAGCAACTGTTTGAGGTTTAGCAGTAACACAATTAGATCACATGCCCATCAAATACATCTACTTGAGTGACTCAGATATTCTTAACAGAGGAATCAAATTCAGTACTTACAGACAGGATTGGCTATATATAACTCTTCTTCCTTCCAATTTATGCATCAGTATGCCAGCTTAACCCAGAGCAATGGCTTGTGCCAATTTAAAAGGAGGACTTAGGGGTTTTTAATGCAATCACAATGTGATAACTACAGCTTCTAATTCCTAACAAAAATGGAGTAAGAAAGGTTCTCAATGGTGATACCTGCAGGAGAAAAAGCTCAGTTCCTATATGCTGTAAAAAGCCCCATCTTCATGAGTTGCCCTGTAATACTCTATCTAGATGTTTCATTTTGATTTCCTGGTTTGCGTGCCAAAGGAATTGACTAAACAATAGAATAAATACCCAAACCAATGTCACAGAATTATTGGCTGAATGACTTTGGATTTTTTGACATATGTTCCTCATTAACCCCTCCATTTAAAGATCCTCTTGTTCACAAGTTTTATCTAAGACTAGAAGTAAAATGCACCATTATTGCTGGAACAGTTCAGTTCACTGTTAACTACTCAACAATTTGGGTAATCAGAGGGCAGCATGGGAAGAAACTTAAAATCTAGAAGGAAATTCAGTGTAACTGAGAGGCAAGTGCATGGTACTTGGATATAAGATATGCACATTTTCATTGGTAGAAGCTTAGGCATAATCTGTCAACCATGTCAGTAGAGCTCCTTTAAACAAAAAAAGGTTTGCTTTTAGTAGTGCTTTACAAAGTGTAAAAACCTAAAATGAAAAATCCACCTTCCAGCAGAGGCAGCAGTGTTTTGGATTTTTACATTAACATAGCAAAGGCTATAATGAGATGTAGGTTTCTATCTGCAGTTCAAGGCATCTTTTAGAAAACAAGAGATAATGGCCCATTATTGTATTGAGCATGCTGCACTGTATCACCGAGCAGAAAAGTAATATCAGGTTTTTGACCGAGTAATCCATCAGCAAGACACATATTGTCAAAAGTACCTGGAAGGATTTCTTCTCTAGAAGGATATGCATATTGATGAAGTGTATCCTGACAATATATTATTTGTGGATCTGAGAATAAATTTAAACAAATTTATAACCTTTTCTTTTCTACAGTGCTGAAAGCTATCTCAGTCCTTTGTATCCAGATTGCACTGAGAGGGCAATACTTAGGACATCTGTTGCTGTAGTAGCTCATAGGATATCGTGGTTGTCCTCTCAATTTACCAAATGTTGAGTACAAGCAAAGGTGCAATGATAAGTCTTGAAGAGATTTTTTTTTTTTTACTGCCTCAATGCACAACCTGCCCCTAAACTGACACACATCATATATTCTGGAGACATAGCCTATCACACGCTGTTATATGGCTTCTTTTCAGGTGTTTTTCTTCTGTGTGCTCTTCCCAGGAATACAGTGAAATACATGTAATAAAGATGAAGACAAGCTTCTGTTAAAATTGAAAAGCATTGCCCCCTCCATGCTGTTTTTTGGAGAGAGAGAAATCTTTCTTCAGAATTTATGTTAAGCTTCACACCAGACAAAGCAATATTTTGTCTCTGGGAAGTACAACCTGAGGCTCCAGTTTATTATACTTATTAGAAGGAACAGATGTTATGTGGTGGTTCTTAAAAATCAAAGAATCCCCAAACTGCTGAAACTGCACTTAAAAGAGTTTGCTGCTTGTTTTCTATGGTTTCAGAGGCATATTGGAGGTCCCACCACACCCCCTGTGGGACACACGGCCACACATGGTCATGGGTGGCAGGACCCAGACCCACCGTGGCAGGGTGGGAGCCAGAGGCCAGGCCATGCCCGCTGAGAGGGCAGGTGCAGGGCCAAGCTGGGATGGCAATCCGCAGGTCAGGATGAGGGCTGGCCAGGAGAACCGCAGCCAGGAACCACCCGGCCGCCGGGAGTGAGAGCGCTCAGGTCTGAACGGAGCCCCTGGGTCCACGGGAGGGGCTTTGGGCGGAGGAGGCAGAGGAGTCTCCTCAGGGCCATGGAGACTCAGGGTACTGCAGAGGATCCTCCTCTTCCTGCGTGCTGGAGGAGCTTCCAGAAGGCTGTCATGTCATATGCTAGTCCCTAGGTATGGGGAACATGCAGACTGCTCTTTAAAAGGCTAAAATCAATTCTTAAATTACATATGATCTCAGAAAAAAATAGGATATCTGATGCACACAGTGTTAGATTGGGCATTTGAGTGATCTGTGTACACGAAGGTCCATGAACGTCTTCCTGACACACCACGTTCTGCAAGCTCTGCAACTGTGTTACAGCAATATCAGCCACAGCAGTATTAGGGATGAGCTCTGTGCTATGTGAAGAAAAAAATGTAGTTCAGATATATTCCAAAATATTTTCCCACTCTTATTTAAGTAACTGCATTTTTATTGTAGATTTTTTTAATCTGTATTTCTTTATGCATACACAGTTTGGGGTTTTTTTTTTAAGAACAGAAGCTGGGTTTGTCCAGTGTACTTTCCTATTCAGAAATACTATCTTGTGCTGTATAAATGTTTATGATGGTAACTATTGTACCACCAAATCTGCTGGTAGAAAGTTTAAGAAATTTTGTAAGATGTAAGTGAGCATACCAAAAATGATTGGAGATTAGTCAAAAAAATCTCAGAATAATCTCTGGAAAATCATGAAATCCTTCTAGAAAATTTCCTTCCTTGAACGTGCTCCAAGTCCTGTTTCTGCCAAGGATTTTTTTTACAAGACAGCTATCTACTAATGGAGAGGCCCTCCACGATGCTGTGCCTGCTACTGACAGCTAAGGGTTTGTTTTTTCCTATTCACTATTCATAGTACATTTTGAATTGTTTTTGTGCCCATGAAACTGAAGACTAACAGTCTCTGGAGCCAAGCACACTCTCTTTGTTGGGTAGAAATAACGCCTACAGGAGAGGATGGATGTGCTCAGCGTCCCAGCAAGTGGCTTGAGATGAAGTGATATTGGCAGGATTCAAACTGAAATTATTACAAAACATGAATGCCACATGTGCAACTGCTGCCTGGCTGTTTCTGTGCTTCTATCCTTTTGTTAAAAAATGTTATCTTAAAAAAAATACTATTGACCTTGATCTCCTGCCATAGCTGTCTGAAAATTGCAGGGTCTTACAGAAACCAGGATCAAAGGGGAGAATGATTGTTCTGCCAAACATTAAGCTTTTGTAATGACAGTGTTGTGTATTGCTTCTACAGAACAAGCCTTCTGTTTAGCTTGTCTTGTAAACTAGCCTTACCTAGAAGCTTGGTGACATGCTGTCTTCTTCCCAAAACAATCTGAGAAACTATTAACAGCAGTTACTATCCAAGTCTGTCAGTTATTAATAGCAGGTTGGCATATTTTCAGTTTTACTCATTTGGGTTGTGCTACTACAAAGTTGTATGGGATTTTCTTTAGGTTATATAATCATGCTGGTTATTGTGATATTAAAATGAAGGGAAGTACTGTCTCGAGACGGTTGCAGGCAGGCTTCCTCAATTCTGCCAATACTTCTCAATACTTGTTTTGCTAGGATAGTTGTGTTATCCCTTTTAGTCAGTCCCGGGTTTGTCAACAAGGACTCAATGCCAGATTAGTAGTGGGTTTGTGATAAGAACTTTTGGAAATTAGTATGACATAAGTTTCACCTTAGAAATAATTTGAATCTAGTTTCAAAGTATGATGTTGGTACATACATCATCTCTTTCTCCTCCTTTGTGGAAGAAGGCCAGGTTCTTCTATCATGACCTTCATTCTTCCCAGTATTATGTGCTACTCTACTTTTATTAGCACAAGAATAAGATCATTACAAGCATGTTAATCATGGAGTCATGAAAGTTAAATTAAAGGCTTGAGTTCACCAGAAATTTTTTAGTACGAGTATAGATAAGTGACAATGAAAATATCTTAGAATTTATATTACTGTCTGAATTTAAAAACAAGGACATTTCTGAAGCCCCAGCTGCATTCCTTGATCTAATGCATCAGATTCACTCCTGAACTGGCACCATTATTGAGGCTCAGCTGCATTTTTTAATCCCAATATTCTTTAGGAGAAAGAACAGCTACCATTACCATTTCTCTGGTAATCTTACCCATTTTGGAATTACTGCCTATGCATCCTTTTAAAATCTCAGTTATGACAATAAACTTGAGCCTTTAATAAATTTACTGTACTAGGACAAACCTGGTAATTATTTTAAGAAATGCATTTTCTTGGCAGTACTCCAGAAAGCCAAGCATATGGTACTTGGCCTCTCAGCCCAAACCATTTACCATCCTACTCCTTTTAATATAGCAATACCTTTCCCCAGATGTTTGAGCACTGAAATTCTGTTCTTGAATTGGATTTCACTTTAAGTTCCTCCACTACTTTTGCTCCTAATATTGCTTTGTCTTTTCTCTCTGAAGATGACTTCTCTCCTACTACACCCTTTTTTGAGTTGTGCCTTTCTCAAAGGTAATCATGGATGGAATCATTTTGGTAGCCAGATTCCCTTTAATACTTTCTTTCCATTCCTTGGCTTATGTAAAACATAGCCAGCCTCAGTCTTCAATATAGTGCTACACAGGCCCTGTACCCAGTGGCTGTCTAGCAATGGTTCATAGAATCTGAATAATTTCTGTGATTCTATCCCTTCTTTTATCAGCCAATACAACTGTGTTGTATTAGCCAACACAACTGTGTATTGCCTTGATTTCTAATCACCAAAATTCAAGATGAGTTGTAGTCTGTCAATCTTCAAATGCTACAGAATGTTTAAATGAATGCAAAAAGTTTGGGGTTTTAGCCTGCTATTTGCAGGGGAAAATATAGACAGGATTACTGATATTGCAACCAAAAATCTAGTGTAGCATTTTTTAAGTTTATTGGGTAGCATGTGAACATATTTATTTTTAAATCCTGTCCTTGAAACAATGAATTTTTATTAAACCAGTTTAGGCTTTATACAGGATAAAGACCTAAGTATCATGGTTTGTCTTTTCCTCTAAAATTTACTGGCACTTTGCAAGCATATGTTGAAAATAAAAGAACACTGTTGGATTTCCAGCTGCTGTTTGATGATTATCCTAATTTTTCTTCATCTGTAGAGACTGTGATCAATCTAGAGCAAATCTACACATATATGTTGGAGGTTTATTATTTTCTTCATGTGTCAAACCTGCTTTGGACTAATTTTGCTTGCCTATTTCTGAAAGCTATGTAGAGAGGGAAAATTTGCTCAAGCTTTGTGTTGCAAATTTTTGTAAGTAACAACCTTTGTTTTCCTGCTTTTCCTCTAATAGATTAGTTTAGAATTGCTTTTCTGCAATTTTTCATTTTAAAATTATTATCAGAAATATAATGGAGTCTCTTACTGCTCCGGACTTTCACAGTCACCACCCATTCAGTCTTTGATATATATCATATACATGATTCTAAGTTTCAACTGTAGTTATAAGCTTACACTTTTGTGTGATTCATTTACCTGTGTTGTAATAAGATATTTTGCATTCTAATACTGCAGTATATCTAAGGGTAGTTCCTATTTCTTTATAGCTCTTGCTAAATTTTGTTCATGACTCTGCTTCATTCTCTTTAATTTTATCTCTACTGATGATACAGAAAATGACTCAGAGTCCACCACCAACATTTTTCAAATTGAAACCAAAGATAATTTACTTGATTGACAGTACTAGTACAATGTGATTTTAAATGTTTTCTGTAAAGCGCTTGTGAAGAGATGCAGTAGAACAGTAGAAGCAAAGTGCAAAGGCAGATGTTTAAATGTATTTTATTACAGACCCCATTTTAAATTATATATATGATGTAAATCATTACTGCAACCCAGGTGTGCTCTAAAAGGAGCAGTTTGGGACAGTCATATGAGGCCAAAGAGGAAAATTGCAGTGTCTATTTAGGGATGAATTCACAGTTTATTTTCAGTAAGAAGCTGAGGGGTCTTCCGCAGTTACATGTGCATCAAATTTGAACAAGATATGATAACTTTCACTTCTGTGTTCTTTTTCAAAGTGTTTTTATTGAATAATTTTCAATTTTTTAACAGGTGATGAGAAGGAGTGCTTATTATGGTAGCACATATGTTAAATCAGTTTTCCCCGGGGGGATAAGCTCCTATAGCCCATTTTACAGTGGAAACAGTGAAAGGACAAAGGGCCTATTTGATGTTGATATGATTTTCCTAGAGGAAGTCATCTGCAGCCTAGAGAATATAGAATTAAAAAAAAAAAAAAGAAATATATAATTTGGACTATTAAATTCTGTGCATTTCAAACAGTTTATAATCTAATGGCCAACCCCCTTTACAGAAATTTACCAAAGGACAGCTATTTCTGATATAGCACACCTTGAAATCAGCAGCAGCTATAGCTCATTTCTAATCATCATTTCTGTTTTGAGTCTTCAGTAACTGTTGAAGGTATATTTCCTCTATCAGGGGAGAGAGAGCAGTCCATTGTCAGAGCAGTCTTTCTTTTTTCTTTCTACTCACTGAGCTGAGGAGGTGAACATTTGTAAGATCACTCAATGCTACTTTTCATGCAAATGACTGATAGCTCCCACATCAGAGTTATGGGATGCAAAGTTGACAGAGAAGTTGTGACATGTCCATGCTTGCATATATTTAAAAATTCAACTGGAAATTTACTTCAGAATTTGGCTCTGACTTCAAAGTTGACCCTGCTTTGCACAGAAGACTGGAATACAAAACATCCAGAGATACCTCCCAACCTGGGTTATTATAAGATTCTGAGTATGCATGGTTTCTATGGAATGAGACATCTGACAAAATAATCTCAAAATATCCTCAAATTTCTCATTCAAATTTTCTAACTCTAGTTCCATGGACAAGTTTTAGGTGACAATACCTGTATAATGCATAATACTTAGTAATAAATTAATCTTCTTGATTTGTGATTAATATGTCATGTCAGCATTATAGCACACCTAATTTCCAGAAACATTTTTTCCTACTTTATGACCAAGTTTAAGATTTTATAATCTTGTAGATCAATAAGGGGAAGATAAAAGTTCTTGCTGATTTCTAAATCTTGTTTAGTTGGTTGTAAAGTGGCTTTATGATGAGGTTCCTTTCAGATATAAGCTGTGCCAAGAAGGTTTTACACTGTGTATCTAGAATACCTACATATTCACAGAAAATATGCCCAATGGGAAATCAAATAGAGATAAACCAAATTCAAACCATGTTTGAATGTGGGTAAATATTATCCAGTATGTATGATCTGTTTACCTTTGTGTCAGTGAAGACTTGCCTTGATATTGCCAGCAAGATGTTAATTCTAGCTCTTGATAGTAGACATAAAATAGATGAGTGGTTATCAGAAAGATGGCATTTTATCAGAGAACAGGAGTTAGAAATAACTCTATTATACTGGAACACTGATTTCTTTTTTAGCTGGAATTTCTCTACAAGACATTTATATTGCTAAATTCAAGATCAGGGTCACTGAGTGACAGTTTGAATTTAAAAAAAAAATTTATAAATTAAAACAATAATATTTTTGTGTTTTCTTCTGAAAAGTGCTTTAGGCTTTGTCCAAACAGCACTGAAATTCAAGACAAGCTGTTACTGACATCCTCTCAAACTGTGAGCATGGTCTCTATTTTTCTTGAGCAATATGACTAATTTTTCAATAGCTCAGATTACAGAGCCAGAAACTGGAGTCTGTTTGCACACTGTACACAGTGGCCATATATTGTTCTTCAAAACAGTTCGAAATCTATGGATTCCTCCATGGTGGATTTCAGTACAGCTCCCTCAAAATTTAGGTCAGAGCTTGAACTGGTGTCTGCAGAACTTTTCTTATGGAGATGGAAGGTCTGTGAAAGCTGATGCATAGATTACTGCACATTTTTCTTGGCAGAGAAAAATCTGTCTTCTACTCCAGAGCAGCCGCTTTGAAACTTACCAGATTTTGATTTTAACCTGCTTCTCTATCTGCATAGTACAAATTTTTTCAACAAAAATGCATGCTTTGAAAATACAGCTCACTTAACTGAGCAATCTTCAGTTTTTATTGTTGAAAGAATTTTTCAACTTAGTGTGTCAGTGTTTTCTACTAATCAGTTTTCAGAAAGGACAGTTTTATTTTTTTTTCTTTTTAAACGGAGGTGCCACATTACAAAACACAACAGGTCTCAGAACCTGAAATTCCCAGGTATAGGAACTGTGACAAGGACTCTTCTAAATGTATTTTAGTAAATCATCCAATTAATTTATTTTTCGCCTGTGTGTTTCAGTGCAGCATCTTTCATACAATCACTGAATCATAAAATATTCTGAGTTGGAAGGCACCCAAAAGGATCATCGAGTCCAGCTCCTGGCCCTGCACAGGACATCCCAAGAGTCACACCCTGTGCCTGAGAGCAGTGTCCAAACACTTCTTGAACTCTCCCAGGCTGGTGCTGTGACCCCTTCCCCGAGGAGCCTGTTCCAGTGCCCAACCACCCTCTGAAGGAAGAATCTCATCCTGGTTTCCAACCTAAACCCCCTCTGAAACAGCTTCATGCCATTCCCTTGGGCCATCACTAGTTTCCAAAGAGAAGAGATCAGTATTTTTCAGGTGGAGTTGCAGTAGGAATGATTTTAGGAAGCAAACAGACTCTATTTTTTTAATCTTAGTTACTGAAATAGCTGAGTTTATGAAAGCTGCTGTAATTGTAATGTTTTTGGTCCACTTAGTGGAAGTCTGTAAAAAGTCTGACATTTTCTGTAGTATGTTATTACTATTCATCATGCAGATCCAGTAAATTATTGTTACAGGACTGTTCCAGAATTCATTGATAATGCTGGTAAAAGATCAGAAAAGATGACTTAATCATGTATTTAAAGAAACTCCTCAACAAATAATTTCATGGTCTGTAAAAGCAGCACAAAAGAAAAAACAAAAAGAATAAATATCAACTGATTTGAAAAATTCTCCATGAAAGTTGGTCTCAAGTTTTGGGAGGGTCCAGTAATTCTGCTTAATGCTGTGGAGAATTGAGCTTAGAAATCTGTATGATTTGTCACTTCTAATGTTATAAAATAGTGTTTTATCACATGCATAAATCTGACATGCCAATTTATTCTTGCAGTTTTGACTAACCTCCACAATCAGAAGGTGAAAATGTTTTTGTCAAATGGTGGCCAGTTTACTTCATGGGGCTTTTTTCTTCAGTCATTTCCAGATAACACACAGAATAATATGCTATTAAAGTATGATGGTTGATGGTTGATTGAAGTATTTTTACATGTGCTTTTTATTTTTTGACTCATTCACATGATTTTTTTCTGTTCTCCTCAGTGATGGCACACAACAAATGATGGGATTTTTAAGCAGTGCCATCTGATCAGTAAAAGATGGTTAATGTCCCCATTCCAGGTAAATCAGAAAGAAGAAACAAGATAAACTGTATTACCTCAAAGTGATTCAAATAAAAATATTTCATAATACAAACATCTAGACGTAAAATATTTATCAGACTGTAACACTGGTTTTGTTCTGAATACCTTATGATTCTTCACTGACTTCTGCTTTCACTATCATTAGCTAATTTTCTGTTAATTCTCTAAGAACTAAGTACTCCACAGAAGACTTTACTGATGTTATTTCACCTATGTTTACACAGTGTTGTCCTCAGAGAGATGAAAATTACATAAGGACCTAAGAGTAGATTAGACAGTTGCATTACTGTTTCCTAAAATGAAGATTCAGTGGTAAGATTTCATCACAAAACATGATAGTAATACTGTAAGAGCAAGCATCTAACATAATTGTTTCTGTTCAAGATCTATGTTTTTTCTTTTTTCTTCAAGTTAAAAAATCTTTGTGATAAAACTGTATATTATATCTTATGCTTTCATTTTTTCCATCTCATGATTTACTTAAAAGCCTATGTAATATCTCCTGTAAGTAAACATAGATTGTAGCCCTTGATGTACAGTTTGGCAAAGTCTGAATTAGATGTGAATAAGGCACTTGACTTATTCAAAGAAGAATTAGGATCAGGAAATAACGTGGAACTCAGAAATTAGTTTAACTATAGAAAACCTCTTTGGGAGTAAAGATATTAAGATGAAGGTGATTACATATGTAACGCTATACTGGTGACTAGAACAAGTAAGAAACAGCACATTTTCAGTCCAGCAACTCAGCCCTGCAAGCTTTCTAGAAAGTGATATTGCTATTATGGACTGGCAGAAATGCTTTAAATACTTTTCTCCAAGTTCAGGTAGTATGGATACTGCACTTTTGAGTCTGGCTCTCCAGGAGAAAGGATAGGGTTTCACAGTGCACTCTCCATTTCACTGTGAAAATAACAATGGAATAATTCCCTTATTATGTCATTATAACAGATAACTGATGATCCTCATAGAAGACTCACATGTTCACATAAAAATGGTCTTGGTATTTTTATTTAAGAAACTTGTTCCATATTTGTACACTGACAGTCATAAACTGTATATTTTTTACTTATATATATGTCATATTTTTATACATTTGGACATAATATTGGATTTTTTGGGTTTTTAATTTTGAAGCCTTATTTAGCTGACAGTGCAAAAAATTAAAGATGGTATCTACTACTTAATTTTTATTTTAGAAAAATTCTGAAATGCTGCTATGCTTCATTGTAGGAAATGCATAGAAATGCAGGAAGCAGTACAATAGGTACTAGTAGAAACAATAGGACAATAGACACAAGTTCCCAATAAGGGAAAAACCAATCCTAACATGAAGGGGAAAAGGAAGAGGCAAAGAGCTCATGGCTCAAATTGTTCATTTGCCATTAAATCAGGACTCAATGAAGTTGCATTATAACAAAGGGATCTGATTTCCAGAGGAAATCAAACTTTTCTGAAAATTTAGCTGTTTATGTCAAGTATTGTCTTCCACTTGAAAAAAGATATTAAACATTTTGATCTTGACTTTTTTGAACCTAAATATAAAGTTGAGCCAAAATACTAATTAATTTTAAGAGGATATTATTTGCAATCTCAGCAGTTAATCTCCATTCTTCCTTGGCTGCTAATTTGCATGTCTCAAGTCATAATGGCTATGTAATTTAGTGGTATGAGGAAGACTAAACTGGTATCTCAAGAGGTGCCATTGACAAATGTGTCATTCTAAGGTTCATTTGAAAGTTACTCAGCCACATACTGGTTTTAATGTAAGTTGTTGAAAAGGGTTGTGTCCTTTTTCAAATGTCTGTGAATGCAATGCATTCAAATGAGAAGGTACAATAAAAAAATTAAGACTTTGGAAATGCTAATTTAAAGTCTAGAAATAAATAAAAAGACACTATAGCAAACCACAAGTCTTTGAGATTAATAATACTAATACTAATACATACTGAGAAAGATGGGAAACGATGTGCCTTGATGCAGTTTGGAATGGCAAATGCTGTAATGCCATAATAGTTATTTGGATCACTATGTTTGCCATCAGGATCCCTAAGTGGTATTTGGAAGTACATCTTTGTAATAATTTTACATGTCAATGAGATTTTTAAAATCCTACACATAATTTAGTTTGAAGATGAAGACACTGTAGTGTATAAAAGGAGTGGCCAACATAAAATAAAAGTAGCACTATTTGAGGGAAACAGAGTAAGAAATTAATGAGAAACTGAAGTCAGTGGCTTTGTGGATTCCTAATCACCAATTTTATATGGACATATTTCACATTCCGTGCAAATTTTCTGAATTCTTTTGGTTCTAATGCCTGATTAAATAATAATTGTCAATACAACTGCACATTAAAATTGTGTAAGTATTTTTAATACCCTGATTTATATTAAAACCTTTAAGAATCGGCTATCCAGTATATTTACAAAAACTTGATGCTCCTCTTCTTTATAGAAAGTTTTGCCTGATCAAATGACAATTTTCCTTAGTCATCACACAGTCATGTTCTCCTTTGTACTAGTACTCTGAAATACCAAGAAATCCACAGGTTTCAGTTCCAGTTATCACAAATGCTAGGATAGAAAAAATGTGAAGAACACAACATTTGAAAAAATATTTAATTGTTTTGGCTGCTTCTTGAATAAACTTGGAAATGTTTTAGCCTTGCATTAGCAAAATGGACTACTAAAATTGATTAATTGTTTGTAAGACTTTATGTATTTGACATTGGTAACATGTGTGTCACGTCTACATTAGATTTATTAGTCTACTAATTGTATGATCTTATTTTATCTAAACTATAAACATCTCTCAATCCCTCTCTAATGAACATAATAGTGTTTGGAATTCCTGATGCTCTTATTACAGCAGTTTCAAGTCTTAGACTAAGGTTCTTCAGTTTTTCTCTGTATCCTAAGACCCTTGATTGGAAGAATTTTCAGTATTTAAAATAAGTTAATTCACCCATGTAATAGTGTTTAATAAAGAGCCTGGATTTTACAAAATGTTAAAGATGATTTTTTTTCTTCAACAGTCAACATAGAGAATGGGATGAAAAGTTAGTAGACAGGATCCTGTTATAAACATACAGTTCAACTTTGCTATTTCATAAATTCCATGAGCTATATTACTCACTAACCACATCTCAGAACCTAAAATAGCCTAATTATATGACATTGTATTATGGTCTATGTTCCATATTTAATAGTGCAGTAGATTTAATTAATTTTAATAAAATAGCATGGTTTTTAAAAATAAATGCGAAAATATGTCACCTCAATAAATCTCAGTAATGTATACAGAATAATAAGATACATATCTGTATACAGCATGATGGCTCTCTGGGGATTACATTCCCACATAAATCAAATTATTGCTGTGACTGAGGGGTTTTTTAAATTTGTTTTCTACAAATCAAACAGTTTCATACTCTTGTCTGGAGAAGTGATAAAACTTAGTGAAAATTCTAAGCTTAAACCTTTTAAAAATACATAATCAGAGGGGGTTTTCCTAAAAGTGAATCAGAAATTATAGGAAATACCATTTTCTAACATTTTTCTTTGTGTCATATGAATTATTGTCACAATGGCTCCTCAATCACAACTGTTTGAGGATTTGGCCTGGAAATTTACACACCCTTTATTAAATCTTCATGCACAAATATCATATAGTGAGCACTGAAATGTTCAGAGTCTTACCATGTAAATTCTAAATTTCTTACCATGTATTTTCTGATATCGACATAAGTGGGATTAGCTGAGGCTCTACCCCCAAGCTGTTTTCACTAAACAGTTTCATATGTGGCTTTTCAGGAAGAGCAATACAGAATCCAATAGCAATTGCATCTCTTTGCTATTAACACATAACCAGTGAAATGCTTTGAACTATTTCCATTAGAGGAGAGAGAAATTATTTGATAGACCATGTTCATTTACAAGGAATTCACAAAACCTTCTTTCTAAAAACGCAGCATGAATCAAATAGCTGGAGACAATTTGTCTTCTCACATTTCTCAGCATTTTCCCAGGATTCCTCCCCTCAGAGGCATTTCCAGTCTTTCTTCAGGGTCATTTTACCTTTTTGTCCCTATGGCATTTTGATTGTTTCTCTGACTTTGTCTTTTCCCAGGTGATTTACACAGATATGCTCACATTCAATTTTTAGCACCATAGAAACTCCTTACTCTTCAATGTCTACCTTGTAACCTTGTATTTCAGTGAAATAACAATTTTTTATGTTTCCTGTTCAAAACAGAAGTAGTAACAGCTTGCTGAATCTCTCCTGAATAAAGAGAGACTGTCAGCTTTATCCTACTAATTCTCTTTCCCAAATAAAGCCTTATGTGTTGTCTGAGGGTGAACTGTTTTTGTAGTTATTTTAAAAACTGTTGAAATGACAAAATACTTTTCACATAGAATTCCTAGCCAAAATGAAAAATGTACCCAAAGGTCGAAAGAAGTGCAATGCTTACGTCATTTTCTTCTCCACTGATGAGCTGTGTGAAGAACTTTAACCCACAGTCAATGCCTGTGTCAGCTTTTGAAGGAGTTTTATTCATGTTCCTCATAATCATTTTTTTTGTTCCCTGGGCTGACAAGAAGCATCTACCAGAAGGGGATCACCAATAATGCACTGAATTTGCCAAGAGATCCCAGAAGTCTGTTTAGAATGTCACAGTAAGAAAAACAATGGGGGGAACATGACAAAGTGCCTTCTGTTTACAGGGATCATAACTTGTAATATACAGGTTCAACACTGAGATAGACTATGGTAAGCCTCAAGGATTTCTGCTGCTTTAACTTTGAATGATCCAAGGGCTTGAGACTAACAAGTAATTCTTTTACCCTGAAATATTCAGACAAATTTCTACTTATTCTCTTAGCTACAGAAGTCTTGTCTGCAGAAGCAAAGTTCAAAAAAGTCAAGATCCCTTAAGTGAGTAGACAAAAAAGGGCACAATAATTTATATTCGCCCACTTTTTGTGTCCTGCCTAAATTTCAGACGTAATACAATTAAGGCCAGTAATTTACAAGATGTTTTCTTCCGGAGAATATGAATTAGAGAGAAAGAAAACAAAGTCAATTAGCAGGGAAAAAAAATGAAGGAAAAGATTTGTATAATTTGTGAATCACTATGCTGTACCAGCCATTGTGAAAACTCTCTCACATACCATACAATTAACAATATTCTCTGTCTTGCCATCAAGATAAGCGGATGTAACAGGCTGACCACTTTATTATAACAGGTCTCTTTAGACTAGACTGATTGCAGAAAAAATTATGGAGAATGTTGAAGATGGCATTAAAATACAGATGCTACATATGCTAGCATTTTTCCAAGACTTATTCAGGCTGAATATCACATATCTCTTAGTACACAGGACCCCACAGGCAGCCATAGAACAGGATTAAGCAGGCTGTCAGAACTTTTCAGATAACACATGGATAGCATGGCAGTTAATTTTGCCCTATTTTCAGGTCATTTGTGTAATTTTCAGTCTGCCAAAAGTATGCATAAACTGGCTTTCAGAGCCATTATTCACACCCTTGCTGATCAAGAAAGGAACCACATTTTATTATTGCACCATATGCAGACTCACTCCTTAATAGACTAGTTTTGGTGCATACGCAGCAGACCATTGCTGCGTGCATACTGAAGTAGTTCTAACTCCTCCTGATTCTTCATACAATATCTGAGAGTATTATACTCATGGACTGAACATCATTTCATGTGTTGAGAAATAAATAAGTAGAACAACTGCTGGAGCAGGACACTTACTGAGCTGACTTACTGAGTCATAACCCAGAACAGTACCTTCCTTCTGTACACATTGAAGCCTTTCTTCCTCAGTTTGAGATCTGCAAAATCTGCAAAAACATTAATTTGGAGGTTTTACATATCTTTGAAAGAAATTGAAGGCCTTGAAGATATTTTACTGATTGTATAATATATAATGCTCTTTCCTTAGGTTCCTTATAGGTGTAACTTCTTGCCTTGCAATCCTACTCTCAGTTACTGAAATACCAAATATGCTAATTTGCGAATGATATTTTAAAAACTCTTACAATCATTTTGTCCCATGATTTTTTCACAAGAGTATCAATTTTGGATGAAGGTCTGACAGAATTCTGCATGCCTCACACCTCTTTTGTTTTTTAAATTATTCTTCATAATGCTCAGTCTAAATTGCAATGTAGTTTACTCAGCACTTCTTGAAACTGCTATATTTCACACTACTATCTGTACATAGTAGGTGAACTGATTCCTGCTAGGTTTTTTTAATGAGTGCTACCTTTCTCAGTTTTCAAAATTATAAATTCCCTAGATGTTAAAATAATAGCTATAGGGTTCTGCTGCTAAAATATTATTATTGTTTTTAAATCTATATTGAATTATGTTCTAGATAAATTAATCTGCATTCTGATCTTGTTTATATGAGTTCATATGCTCATGCCCTTTAGAAAGAGGACATTGTGCACACTTTCAAATGTGTGACGTGTGTGAGAAGGCACAGAAGCCAAGCAACAATGAGGTAAAATGAAGAGAATAGACTTCTTAGCATTGCAAGTACCATCTGTTCTGTAGAAACGCATCCTCTGTGTTGGCATTGCCACAGTGGTATGACATGTGTTATTACTTTTAATCATACTTTGTGCTGAAGAAAAGTCTGGTTACATGACAGATTCAGAGGTTGCAGACTCCCTCAGAGTTAGTGCCTGGAAATCCAAGACTGCTTAGAGTGTTCAATATTTTTGTTTCTGAAATATAATGACCTATGTGAAATTATGCAACTGGGGACCAAGATACTAGGACAAGTATTAATATGAGATGAAGAAAGAAGACATTTACATGAAAAAGATGACATTTTCAAAATATTCTGGAAAACTGTATGCTAAGGAATTTGTCATCGTTCTCCTAGGATAGCATTGTGGACTATTACAGGATAATACTAGACACAAGAAATGATGGAAGGATTTCTGTCCAGACTCAGACTTTTTTGCCCAATTTACTAATTGCAACAATGCTTTGTTTATCAAAACAGGGAAACAGTTCAAAGCCACTATGTAAACTAGTCCTTATTGAGACATCTGTTGTGAGGTCCTCGCATATGTAAAGAGGAAAAACTTACAGACCTAAACAATGGTTTTTTATGCATCATAATAACTTTGTTTATATAATTCACAAAAACACACATCTAAATCTTGTCTATTCTTAGCCACCGTCAGCTAATGTAGATGCAAGATGTTGTCCTTATGCATTAAACCGAGACACAATACTAATATGGATTGTCTTTTTTCAGTTGCTGAAGTATTAATAACCACCAGTCCTGGAATCACACATTCTAGTTCTGTTTGCACTGATAACCAAATGATGTCATATTTCTCTCTCGATTAGACCTCATTTTTATGTCATCAGTGACAATGACCTTTCAAGCAGAGACATGCGGAGATATCTAACTGGAGCCTATGTGTTGTCAGGAGACTGTTACTAATATCTGGATACCAAGATTTTCTGAAATGAGAAACAGCCTTTTGGTCTTGTGTTATATTCAAACAGCATGGCATCCAACTCATGTTATACAGTTATGATGCCCAAAACTACAGAAGCTTGGCAATTCACTTAGGAGCTCAAGTACTTTTTGAATGAAAATTAAACATCAGAGAACTGTTTCATTAGATAAAATATTTCAATCAGTGCTGTTTTGAATATATTCCCAAAATATCTTTTCCATTACTGTTTTTCCACATAATATTTGTTTGGTAAAATATTTCAATTTAAATGTTTATTTTTTAACATTCTAATTTGACTTGTCAAATTCTTCACAGTAGATGCCCATGCTGTAATTTTTTTAATTCTTCAGTACACATTAGTATTCTATACCATGTAGAATTAATCATAACATACAATGTTATTTTTATAATATTGATTGAATGTGATTAATTAAAGAAAATTAGATTATGTAAGTCTTTGTAATCATTTTTACTTGTTACTAGAATAAGCTAATAAAATTGTACTCAGAATATATGCTTTCAGAGACTTCATGAATCACCTATGAAAGGACATTGCTGATTAGCATTTGCATTTAGGATCTTGTCTTGCACATTATTAAATTTGAAAAAAATGATTTTGTAATATATTCATCTATTGTCTTCTAGCTCAGCCTTCAAAGCAGTGGCTATGTTGTAGTTTGCATATTAGAGCAGATGTAAATGAACTCCTACCACTAAAAAAGCTACATAAAATGTGCAAATCAAAACATGTTCATCACAATTGCTTAATATAACTGCAGATAAAACATTAAACATTAAACACACATTTCTTTGGGAAAAAAAAACACATCCTGCATTCTTTTAATTCTGTGTTTGTAATTCCCTTTGAAATCCCTGGAATTTTTACCCTGAAGAAAATAAGTGATAATACACTATTATTTATATGATTAGTCTCATCATTCTAGTCTTAGGGAGACATAGGAGGGAAGAACTAAAATGTCCTGATTGTTAAACTCCAAATAAACTGATTTCTTATACTTCGCTTTCTCCAAGACTAACAACTAATACAGCAATTTACATATCTATTAATATGTTATGCAGGATGTTATGTGACAATTTTGAGAAAAAACATGGGCCATGTCCTTCACTTCAGTACTATCTTTAACTCCAAACTAAACAGAGAATGTGAAGTTCAACTTATGGTAAGCCTTTCAAAACACAGAGATACACTGGTTCAGGATCCCTCCCATTTTGTTGTCTGGTTTTCATATAAGTTCTTACAAGGCTTAGTAGCCACAGCTGAAATTTTCTGGAAAATATGTTCAATTTTTCTACAGACATAGTAAACATTTCTGAACATTTTTGATGGTGGTCAAATCACTGAACTTCAATCAGTGATGTATTTTGTGTTTGAGTAAGTTGTTTTTTGACTAGTTGTAGAAATCTATGCTTTTGGAGGTCACAGAAGCAGGTTCTAGAATTCCTTCTTCCTTAGGTACAATTTATGTATTGCTTAACTCCAAAGTGTGACTCCAATTTATTCTTTGGGTGCAAATAAATAATCTCTCTTAAAACTAACAGACTTCCCAGTTTATGCTCCCATAATCTACTGATTATGACACAAAGCCCAGGAAATTCTGATGGATAATTACTGAAAAAAGGCTCCCAGGCTTTGATTCTTACTCAAAATAAATGGCTGCTGATGGTGGTATTAGAATCTGCAGATACTGGCACTGGGAAATAGGACCTCTCATTCCTCATGGTGGCTTAATATTTTGTCAGAAAGCAAGCACTCAGTTAAACAATCCATACCTCTACATTTTCACTTGCTCCTTTAGCTGAACAGTTTGCACAGAATGCAATATAAGGTGCCCAGCTTGACCTGCAACCTTCTCTGAAATCAGGCCACCCCATTATGGCCTGAGCTTTGATGCAATCCTCACAGGCTTTCCCGAAATGCATGTATTACAATTATTCAGTCCAGAGGCTGCACATATCCCTGTGCTGTGTTTCCTCCAGCAGTGCTTGAAAATGTGCTATTATTGAAAGAGTTAAAAAAAATCCCCTTGGAAAAGCTAATTATTGCATGCAGATACTTCTTTGTGTGATCAAGGAGGGGACAATTTAATAGGCTCTGTAATACAACCAAGAACAAAATTGCTTTAAAGGAAGTCTCTTGTTGAGTGACAACTCTGTTGCCTGAGCCAATTAGGTCCCAATAAAGAGTGTTGAATTGGCTCCTGCTTTCTCATTAATTATGTTCTGTCACAGACATGGGGCTTGATTTAGCAATTTTGTATTACATTAAGATACTGAAAGGAATGGAACAAATGGCTCACTCTGATAATAGGCATTCTATACACGGTGTGACATTTACTATCCAGCTGTCCATAAGGCAGCCTAGCACTTCAGTTCAGGGGTTTATTTGTCATTGCTTCAAAGGGACACTCAGCTTTTCACAAAAAAGAAACAGAGAGGCTAATAGATAGGACAAAATGTACTGCTGATATGCTTTATTAGAGATAGGATGCTAGGGTTTTGCTAACAAGCTCATCCGTTGGGACTAAGCCGAGTTTGCTGTCAATCATCCTACACACAAAAGCACACTAGTTAACAAGGAGAAATGAATTACAGACACTTATTCCTGCCTGTGGGATCACAAATACACCAATCTGTGAAAGAGGCACAAACTCAGAAGACAAACTACATATTTGTCAATAACCTCCTAGAAAGAACCCTAGTAATTCTTTGAAGACCTTTGATTTAGCTTCCCTCTAAAATACATGTATAGGAAATGTTTTAGTTACCATGACATTTTCCTTTGTTACTTGTACAATTTTTCATCACATTAAAAACAGAAAACTGAGGAGGTCTGCAAATGTTGTGCTAGGTATATACACTGCTTTTTATACCAAGCCACAGGGGGCAGCTACTGTTGTAATATTCATTAATAGCAACAGAAAATTAAATCTCAAAAACTTTAGTTTCAGGCTATCTTGAATCAATGTGTAGAGCATAATCTAAATCCCAATTTACGTCTTATATAATAATTAAAATAGCAGGATTTTTTTTAGGCTGAGCTTATTTTTTTACTCTCCATTATGTATTTTCAAGCAGAGTTTTGATCCATTGTTTGCATTACACTTGCAAGTTCAGATTCAATGTGCAATTCAATAAGCACACTGCTTTAAAAATCTTTGTTTATCTATGCAAGTAAATATTATTAATGCATATATTTATGTGCATGTACGAACTTAGACATGATTGTCTGACCCTGATTACATCTTCTTGTCACAGCATTGCCATTTATTATGTAACATATCCAGTATTACTGACTTCATTAAGAAATGAAAATCCTTAGAAAACTGGGAATTTCTTTTGCAAAATATTTGTTTCATTTCAAAAAATTTCCAAGAAAAATAACCTCTAGATGTGAAAGTGCAAAGAGGAAAATAATCAACCGTGTGTTGTTGAGAAAAAAAAAAACAGGTTTATTTTCTAGACAGAAATGTGTAGTCAAAAACTTCACTGAAGTGTGTATAATCCTTTCCCTCAAAGTCGTATCTCAACTTCAGTAATTATTTCCTCAGTTTTCCATGTCTAGAGGATTTTCTGCAATAATAGCTGTTGTTTCAGGTGTATGGAATAGTGTCTAAGGTTTTACTACTAGACAAAGTAGTATCTATTTGAGAATATCTTAACTAGTAGAGAATATCTTATTTTACCCTGTTATGAGATAGAAATCCAGTTGAGTCCTTCATTGCCTCTTCCATCAGGGTTTAGTGCTCTTTCACCAAGATTAAAAAATGCTCCTTTAAGCTTTCTTCTTCTCTGGTACTTGCTAATGCTGCAGGCCAGGAGTATGAAGGGGTCACCCTCTAAGCAGCTGCCAGAAACAGAACTAAGATGTTCTTGAATAATTTAGGAAAGAGTAGACAGACTTCTCCCAGTAACACACTCAGGCCTGAGTTTGTGTGTGTGAGCAGGTTCATTGGCAATGTTGACAGAGGAACATAGCTTTTCCAGCTGAAAAACCAGGATAACAGATTTGGGACTCCTCATGTAGTTAATGAAAAAAAACCCACTCCCAATTCTTAACAGAAATTAATGGACTAGATACAGGAAAGAGGTTTTGTAGATTGTAGACAAGGCAATATGTATTTAGTGAGTTAGGCAGAATGATCTCAGGTGAGTTATAGAAAAAGCTAATTAACGCTTCTTCCAAAGTGTAACTTTCTTCCTGAATGGCTAAGACTCGGAGTCTCTGCACAGCATCCCCCCAGCAAATATCTTCCAAAGAACTGCCAATTTGTATTTTTATTGTTTGCTTCTTCTTTACTGCCCTTCAACATAATCAGATAAGCTAATATATATGCAATGAATAAACACAGTCTAAAGAAAATAACTTGTAATAAAGTTGCCTAATTTTTTCTGATCCATAAAGGGCAGTCTGAACCTAATTTTTTTTTCTCATCATTGTTACACTCGAGTCTTACTTACCTGTCTGCTATAAGTATTCTGCTATTTTTGTGATGATTTTACAAACTTAGAAGGAAAGCAAACATGCTACAAAATATATTTCAGTATTTCTGTTATTAGCCACTCCATCCTCATCTCCTGTTGTGTAGGTGGTGAGAATCATCTATCCCCATTATTTTGTCAGGTCTCATACTTGCCTAATTTCAAAATGGCTTCATCTTTTCTAGGTTATAGTTATTTAAAATTTTCCATTAATTATTTTTACTGCTGTAACTCCTTTTTATCTCCTTCCCTAAGCAAAAAGGAAGCATTAGAAATTTTTAACTTGGATAAGGAACATATCCAGTCATAGTCAACTGAGATTCAAAAGCAGCTGTATTTGAAAAGCATTAGCCATATGGAGCTGGAGAGCTCCGGTGCAAAATAACTTGACCCAGACAGTAATTTAGGTCTGAATTATTTTTAAACATTTGCAAAGAAGGAAGAGCTCTTACTTTGATTTCCTAGATTGTGAGAAAGTATTTCCTCTTGTCTTGGTTTGAAAGACAGATGTCTGCTAAGGAAAGCAGGAGCCTCCCTTGGGATGGAAAATATAACCCCTTTCCCTCCAAGTTACTATAACTTTGAAAATGAGGGGCTCTCAGGCAAAGATATGAGACTAGGAATAACAGTTCTTTACCAGTATGTATGACAAAGCAAACGAACAACAACAGCTCTGGCATTAACCCCAAACAGACGCCAGGACCCAATCCCGGCCTGCTCGGCCGCAGGCACTTTCCCCTTTGGTGCAGTTCCGGGCGCAGCCAGCAGGGGCGCTGCTGGCTCCCGGCAGGCGGGGCGGGTGCGGTGATTCCTCCAGGCCTGCAGGGGGCGCTGAGGGACCATGCGGCCATGGCGGACAGGCTGAATGGCGGCAATGGGCTGCAGCCGGAGCCTCGGAGCAGCAGGGAGGGCTCACTCGGGGCAGCACGCAAGAGGCAGCAGAAACTCCACAGCTGTAGCAGATGGTGAGGAGTCCTTTGTTTGGTGAGGTAGGGTGTTAAAAAGGTCCCAGTGCAAGGGCCGCTCTTGCGAGCAGAGCTCCACTCACCATAGAAGGCAGCAGGAGACAGAATCTCGCAGTGGTGGTGAATTCTTCCCACAGCAACTACAGCCTCCTTCCCTTCCAAATGCGAGTGAGCAAGAAGGAGCTAGCAGCTACACTTTTTTCCCTGCCCAGTTTTTCCCAGCCCCTTTTTCCCCAGCCCAGTTCCTGCAACATCTCCGCCCTTTGAGAGAAACCATCAAATAAGAGGAGTGCAGCTAAGTGCCCTCCACCCCTGAGCTTGGCAGCTTCTTTTGTCTCTCTTAAGGACCCTGGTCATTATTGTCTCCTGGCAACACGTTTGGAGAAAATTCTCTGAGAGAAAGAAACAAAAGGAAGAATCCTAAACCCCAACACCTCTTCAAGTACACCTTCAGTTTTATATAAAAGTC
This sequence comes from Haemorhous mexicanus, assembly GCF_027477595.1. Classification (NCBI taxonomy): domain Eukaryota; kingdom Metazoa; phylum Chordata; class Aves; order Passeriformes; family Fringillidae; genus Haemorhous; species Haemorhous mexicanus. The sequence continues at coordinate 38,579,511 of NC_082346.1, forward strand.
CTGATTCTCAGGTCCAGTGGAACACAGGATCTGAAGGGATCAGGTAATTGAAATTAACTTTTTCTGAAGCAGGCTTGCAGCTGTGGGTCCAGATAATACCAGTCTTGCATGGGTCACAAATTGGGCTTTGAGACTGGTTTTCCTTGCCCCTGGAGGCAATGAACTCCTGAAGAGCAGTTACAGTAGTAATAGCAGTAGTGTCCCATCTACGCCCTCTCAGTAAAATGTAACTGTGCAATATGGTTGCAGATAAAAGTGAAATAAGCCAATAATTAAAACACATCACTGCCAGTGATTTCTCCATAACATACTGCTGAGGGATTTACTTATCTGGAAACAGGCAAGTGGGCTATTCTATCTGATGACAAAATTACTACTTATAGTTCCTGCTTTAGTAGGACAGTTTCCATATGTTCTGTGCAACTGCAAATGCAGGAGAGATTCTTTCAGAGTATATCTCAGAGAACTGTTAGGAATTCTCACAGGGGACAAGCTCTCTCCATTGCCTATACAAGGAAATTGATGGAGACCAGCTTCCTAATTTTGATGATTTGAGGAGCAAAGTATGATCTTCTGTTCATCTTTCAGAATACAATTAATAATTTTAATGATTTTTTTTAGGACATAAGCAAGAGTTTCTAGACACCAAGCAGAGTTTGGTGTTTCTTTCATGTACATTTTTACCTAGTATTCATTTGGTATTTTAAAAAATGAAGTCTTCCTCTCTTGGAAAATGTGTTTATATTGTTACAGTATCATGAGAATCTTCAAAACACTCTATTACCTGGAAACTAGTTTGTCTGGTGTGTTTCATTTTGACTATTGATAATTTTATAAGATTAGGTGCATGGATTTGTGGTCTTCATACATATTCCAGTTTTTTAATTACTGTGATAATTATTACAATGATGCCAAATGAATTGATAATTACACAGGAACTGGGTGAGAAAGCAGTGATTCTTTGCATTTTGATGGAAATTGCTGAGGGAATCTATGTTTCCAGTCATCTGCACAACATAGGCTTACTCATTAGATCATTTAAAATCTGTTCCTCGCAAAGAGACTATGAAAAAAATACATTGTGTGGCTAGGTTGGCAGACTAAATTTAGATGGTGATTCCTGTTGGAGATAAAGTTTCTGTTTTATGAAAGATGTAAAACTGATGGTATGTCCAAGCTGAAACTCTGAATATCCCAGAAAAACTATAGTAACATTTTTATTAGCTACTTGTATATAGTTTGGGGATGTTCACTATAACTGGTGCATTACTAATAAGGTGATTTACATATTCATCTCCTCAGATCCAGTCTTTTTTGTCTCGGAGGAAGATGGCCTTTTGGATCACAGTAAGTTTGTTTTTGACAGCACTAATGCTTTATCAGTGAGAGTTCTTTAGCTCCCCTTAAGGAAGTACTGTTTGGAGCAATAAAGAATGTCCATGATTTTGCCAAGGAACTGTCCAATTGGTCTTTCATACCAGCAAACCAAAATCCTGTGCAGATGTCTGAACTAGTGCATGACCATGCAGACCAAATTTGAAGGTCGGGTACTGACAAGAGCAGAATATCCACTGACTAATAAGATCTTCCTTCTTCACAATGAAGTTAATTTATTTCAACATTGCAAAAGGAAGATGATGATGATGAGCATTAAACACTAGTCTTGGAGTTCACCCTAATATTCCCTCAATCCTCCCCTCTCAGTTCAGTTTACAATTGTGAGTCCTCCTCAACAGCTGTTGGTATTTTCCTTTGCCTATATGCCTTGTTGGTTTTTTTTAAATTAATAGATTTGTTTATTTTAATTGGATGTACATTCAGCAATTTTTTTTCTTGTTTATAATGTCCATACGACTAATGTCTAAGTTTTCATCATTTCATTTTAAAACTTAACCTAAAAAAGAAGGAAAATGAATCTTCAGTTTCATTTTTACTGCATACAACAAAATGCAGGATGTTGTCTGTCTATTAGAAAATATTGAAAGGCAGTCATAAAAAACAATTAGCATGTGCCTTGGGAAGAAATCTGAAGAATCAGTATAAGATCTCAGTTAGAAGATTGTCTGTGAGGTTACCCAGACCATCTGTAGCACTGTCACTGAACACAAGGCACAAGACCAGGAAATCTAGATATTTGCAAGATGAAATGCTTGGGAACTCTGATTTAAAAAAAAAAAACCTAATTATTTTCTGTCTTCATAAGCCAGAGTTGCAAAAGATGACATGTTGGGAACAGTTTAATAACCACAGATGCCCAGTGACAGGTAGTATTCTCCTCTAAAATAGCTTTACAATTATACTACATTTTTTGTAAAATATCGCTTTTTGCTTTATAAAGCTTCAGACAAATGTTGTTTGATGTTCCTGATGCTTCTGTAGTCTAAAATCAGTTAAAATTTGGCCTCACCAGTAGCATATTAAGTATCACTAACACATCAGTCAGTGTGGCCTCGAGATTTTTTTAAATATAAATTTGTCCTTTTTCTTAGAAATAAATATGATATTCACCCTGAACACAGATGGTATCACTTTTTACACTGTTATAAACTTTCTTTTCAAAATCCAAAAGTATTTTACATTTATAATGCAACTATCTTTTCTTTCATTTTCCTCCCCCATCCTGGTTTCTGTACTGGTTTTTATGTGACTATATCTGTGTAGATCAGGGAAATTTTAGATGGCTGCTAAAAGCCTTTCATTCTTCTTCTCCAGAGGCCCAGGAAACATAGTGTAACTAGGATGTAGCGATAGTCTATGAATGTCAAGAAATTATCCCTGAAATCTCTCAGGCCCTACTTTTTTACGGGTGAGCTTAGGGATTCTAGAAGAAGAATCTCTGCTGACTTCAAGGAGAATGTGGCCAAGCTTTGTAAGATATGCTAAATTTCACAGCTGAGTGAAAATTTCAGAGACCAGTCGAGCCTTATGGACTGTTATCTGTTATTACTTCACATGGAATCCATATGATGATCAAATGGATGCAACTAATCAGTTTTGGAGCAAAATTCTAACAACTAATTAAAATAGCCATAAAAAGTTGATGATTTTCCCATTTTGGTGTGTTTTTCAGTTCAAAACAAATTCAACTCAACATTGAGTCTAGAAAAAACAAGTAATTCTTTCTTTCTTGCTCAGTTTTTCTGTTTCAGATTTTTAACCTAGGCAATCTAAGTTGAAATAGTAAGCTAGAATAAGATATCTTTTCTTATGCATATAAGTAATTATAAAGTTATTAAGACATGAAGCATAAAATTGGTGCAAACGTTTCAGTAGAAAGTGTTGGAATGTAATACATGAAAAATGAAAGGTGTGCTCTAACTGCAGCCTGGCATTTCACATCTGAAATCTGTTTGACAACACTGTTAGGTTCGCTTGGCCATATGATAGGATCTCAAGGAAAATAATAATGCAAAGGAAATGGTAGCTAATTGCAGTTTTTGTTTATGAACTGATTCAGTGAAACATGTTAGATTGTATATCTTCTCTATAACTACATTATGCTAATTAGCTAATAACACATTTTCCAAATGATTTTTAAATAGCTCTGTTTAGATTCTGACTCATACAAGTAGCAAGCTGTTACTTTTTTTGCATGAGCTACAGTTAGTGATTAAAAATTATGTGCGTGACTCAAAAAGAAAAGTTCAAGTTTTAAATAATCATAAAAAAATGCTTAGGCAGTCCAGTTGAGACACAAAATATGAAAATGTTGTCATAATTAAAGGACTGAACAAAATTAGATTTATATTCTCTCTTGTTAAGTGTATGGAAACAGGTCCTGCAGACTTGACATATAAACAATAAAGATTAATACAAAATATAAAATGCATTCTATAGTTATTATAATATATAAGAGGACAAAAGTATAGATATATTTTTGTAACTGTTTTAAGCCAGAATTATGACTTAGAATTTTCTAGTTTACTCCCTGTCCATGAATCAGACACAAGTTACCCAACAACAGTGTGAGCATGTTCAGATCACAAGTATAAAACAAAAAAAAACAAAAAAAAAAAAACTCATTAAATAGAGATGAGAAGAAACATCTTGGGGAAAAAATATATTACATGTATTACATGAGCTTTAGCCACTTCAAACATTTGTTTGAAAATAGCCCAATTGGTTAAAGCACTAAATGAGATATCAAAATAAAAGTAATTAAGAATTGTGTGTATTTTTTTTATTATTTAAAAGCATTCTTGTCAGTAGAGGCTATAAAATGAAAAAAATAAAAATAAATCCTCATAAATTCATATTTCTCTAAGCACTATTCAAGTATATAAGACAGTAGGATTAGTGATCTCGAAGACCTCAAAATACTATTCAAACAACTAGAAATTATGCCCATATCTTGTGCATTATAATTGGCATTTCAAAAAATCAATATTAAGCTTGAGTCATTAAAATTGTTTTTTCTTTTCGTGTGACAGTGGGCTTATAAAATGCTAGTCTCAAAACAGCATACACAGAAATAAGAATAGTCCAACCTGTAATGAACATCACTTTGTATCCTCATTTTGCAAATTTGTTGTGAAGGATAAATAAAGGGATCAAAACAGTTTGGTTTTATTTTCTTCCGTCATTTTGAAGAAATGGGATGTGTTTTCATTGGTACTTTTTTGGTAATCCTTCTGAGATCATAGTTTTCATGTTTTACAGCATTTCAATTCCAAATTAACACCCACATCAGGAAAAGAATCAACATACCTTCTTCTAATAAAACACTACATTTACAGATATTGCTGAGAAATTTATGTTTAGGAATTCTAATTCATAAATCCTAAGAATTAAATTATTTTATAGGTACATATGCAGCATGCTAATTATGCTACCCTTGTCTGCCCAGAATTTTCATTTAATACAGACTTTTCTGAGGAACTCTTTCTGAATCTCATATGGCTGGGTTAGGCTTAGAAATTCTATTGATCACTGCTTTACTTTCACTGTCTGAATTGAGCAAATACAGGCAATAAAATGTTTTCATGCAATACAGTATTATTACATAGTAGAATGATCTCATCTCCATTCTGCATTATCTTCCTGTTTGCATGGAAAGTGCTAGACAGAAAAGGATAATGATAAACGAAGCCTTCTATGAAGTGTCCTTCTAAGCCCCTTGAAAGTGCTTATTTGCTTTTTTGGGTTTTTTTGAGAACTCTTAAAAGTATGCTGAAACTCCAAGCAAAAATTCCGTCAAAGAACTGACCATTTCATGGCCTTATTTTTCTGTAGTCTACATCAAATTTCAAATCTCAAGACAGTAGAACATGTCTGGAGATGCAAAAGTTAAAATACATAAAATTTTTTAAACTCTGTTATTCATTTGCTACTGAGTATCAAAGTAATATTTTTCATTGTGAGCACACTAATGTGGAAATTTCAATTCACATTTAAAAATCAATTTAAATAATCTGCTACCTCCCCTTTCCTCTGTACATTTTAATTAAAGACAAGTCCATAGAAAATACAAGACCCTAACTGTAGATGTCAGAATCCAAAAGTCCTTCTTCCCACACAAGCAAACTCCCGGGGCAAAGAACCCCATTCCTATTTTCATGTTCTTCTCGATACATTTAATTTTGTATTCTTTCCCGTATGGCAGCATGGCTTTGGGAAAAGTTGGGAAATATTCCCTGAAAGATATGATCAAAAGCTAAGCTGTCTTGGACTTGTATTGCAGAGCCTTTAGCATTGGTGTGCTTTCATCTTTAGGAGCCAGTGGTACACTGTTTCCACATTAGCTGTACAGCTTCAGCTCATCTTCTGATATTCTGCTCTAGGTAGGCAAATCTGCTCTGAGAATCTTTGCAGAACTTGTGGAAGCATATTTCTGGGGGAGTGCCAAAAACTTTCTGGCAGCTCAAGGAAATTATGGATAGATAGAGGAACTTAACCATAATTCTTTGGAAAACCTCTAAGAAATGAACAGATACTGACAACACATGCTAGACCTTTTCTCAAGAAGAGAACCAGATAAGTGCTCCCATGTGAGCTCTTGCTCCCAACTCAGAGTCTGAAAAGCAGCAGTAACAACACAACTGTGGTGTGTCAGCAGAGGCAATCCTGGCAATGAGTATGGGGAAGCAGCACCGAAGGCTGCAGCTGATAGGAGCTATGGCCATACCAGCTCCCCATCTGTGGTAGGCGCTATCAGCACTTGACAATTATGGCACCTAAATGGAACATCTTTTTTAGACCTAAACATTGCTCACAGACTGGTGGATCAGAGTTAGATTTTAATTCCAGCATGTGTCTCTCCTAGATATATACAATCAAACTGAAGGGAAAAAAGCTTGGATACCTTATGGTTTAGTGACCTGTAACACTGCAGTGTATTGTAATCCCAGCAGTAATACTGTTGCCTGCAAGTGTTACTGCCTAGCTGTAAAATAGAGGCATTTCTCAAAATGTGAGAGCTCTGGTTGATAAATCTGGCACACTTTACCTTCAATAAGCCTAAGGGAGCTCCTGCAATCCTGAATGTGTAATAGAAGGAAGGAGCAGTGGTTTGTATTTACTTCTGTCTAAGTCTGGCAAACTTCTAGTCTGTATTTATTTTCTTTCCAAGAAAGGACAAAGGGCGTAATGCCAGAACTTTAAAAGCCACACACAATGGAAATTATTGTCTCAATTTACTAATGTTTAGATTCCCAAGGGACACCTGCTCACATTTCTGTACTAAGATTATCAGTTAGACACTTTGGCCAAGTTCCTGGCCCTATGGCTTGTATAATGTTGGTCTGTTGTAAATTAAGTGCACAGTTGCAGCATTTTGTGATCATCTAAGGGAAAAATCATAGTAAGGATCTAAGTAAAATTGTTTGTGTCCTCATAATTCTTGTTATTCAAAGGCTTCATTAGCTCTTTTCTGGTAGTGAATGTAAACTTCATTATTATGATCTGAAGTTTGAATCAATTCCTTTTTTATTTGTGAAAGTTTTTTTGCACATTTCACCAGTAACCATACCCAAGTAAGTTATTCCACTGCAATGAAAACTTTTGTAGGACTTCCATATCATGGATTGTAATTGCAAAATAGAAAAAACCCAGACAGGTGCTTGTTCACTGAGCATGATACATGCATCATCCTCAGAGACACCAAGGATGCAATTAAATTGCAGTAGTGATTCTTGGGTATATTTCTAGCTTCTTTGTCTCTACCATTTCATAGCAAAAAAGTTTACAGAATACAAGAGTTTTGGTAGTTTCAAGTGAGTTTACTATTAAATAAAATTTAAAAATCAAGAAAGAAAGAATATTCTTTTTAGGATTTTGAAAATCAGATATCCTTGAAATTCCTACATCTATTTATAACAAACTTTGCCAAACACCAGAGAGGGTGAAAACTTGGTCTGGAAACAATCAGAGGAGAACTAGACCTACTCACATTTTAAGATCTATTTGCTTCTTACAATCTACGAAGTACTGTGTAGTGAAAATCATAGTTTATTTTGTTCTTAAGAATTAAAAAAAAATTGTAGAGCAAGCTTGGGATTGACAGTGATGACATAAATTTCTGTATCTTTAGCTAGATGACTGCAAATACTTCCAACCCTTTTGAGGGAACTACTTAGATCTCTGTTTCTAATAACAAAGTCTTTATTTTACTCTTTTAATGTCATAAAAGAAACTGTCTCAGTTAAACAAGGACACTGTGATCCAGAAAAGGTTTAATTCAGAACACTAATAAACTTCCTTCTTTATTTCAATTGCAGTTTCATGCTATGACATAGCAGCAGTAATATTGTTGTTTACTATGTAATCTATATTTCATATATTTTTTATGCTGCAAAAATAAGAGATACTAATTTTAAACCAATATTTTGAAACTTTTAAAAGTAAAAATTTCTATGGTGAGACTAAGCTTTTTCTTTCCTATAAGTTTGTTGATTCTTCCCAATTTGGTTTTTTCCCTTCCTGCCTACCAGATTTAATGTTTTTGTCTTTTCGGTTCCAGTCTGAATTAAAATTTTCAATTTCTGCACTGATGAATTAGAAATTATTTTTACTTTTTTCTTTACCTGGAAATTTGCCTAGCAGAAGATAGCTTATACCTAATATCACAAAGAAATCGTATGCTGTTACAAGCTGCTGTGAAATGAGCAGTGACATTATTCTTCTAAGCAGTTCTCCTTATCAATAATATAAATTTCACTTATTGGTTAAACAAGTTTGTCCTATTTCAGCTGATTACAGTAAACACCTTTGTTTTTAGCTCACAATGATGGTTAATTTTCTTGGGTATATCAGTGTTAATTGAGCCAAAAATCATATTTCAGCTGCATATCAAAGTATAATCACCATTGGGTTGTCTGAAAACATGAATCATTGAAAAATAAGTAATTCTGTTTGTCAGGAGCTGTGATTATTATATGAGAACCATACTGGTAGGTGTCCTTTTTAAAAAACATGACATACCAAATTGCTGAAAACTGGTGTTTACCACTGTAGCATTTCATTCTTACTTGTCATGTTAAATCTTGTCACTTTTTGTTATGTTGTTTCTCATCATATCGCAGTTGGAAGTGACACATTCGGTTACATGACATGACTCATTGCAACCTGAGAAATCATAGATTTGTTGGGGAAAAAAGAAATGTTACCATAGAGGATGAAGCTTTTCAAAAGCCTTTTTGATAGAATATGTTACTGACATTGCTTTTTTTCTCTAATAAATGAGTACTCTTTTACATATCTTACACTTCATTCTGAACCCCTACTCTTGTTTTTTTATTATCAGAAGTTATTTGTAAACAATCTACATGGAGATCAGACTTAGTTGTACTTTACATATGTAAAATACATATAAAATGAGCATCTTCTCTTAACTACATGTTCACATATCATGTCATACCAGTACCTTTCTATCATGTATCTAGGTTGACCTATTTTGCAGAATGTGAGCAAAAGTTAGGTATAGTTGAATTGTTAATAGAAAGTTTTTCTTGAAGCTATTTCTGGACCAAGTTGTATGTACACTCGCAAAAGCCAAAAGGCAGGTTTTAGTAATTAAGTTGACAGATCACATTTACGGAACCAGAGGACAATTGATTTTGGAGGGGATCTCTAGAGGTCATCTGGTCTAACTGCCCAGCTTGAGAAGGGCCAACAAGAGCAGGATGCCCAGGACCATGCCCAAAATGCTTTTTCTTTTTTTGTTTTGTTTTATTTTGTTTTTTGACCACGTTCAGGAATGGAGATTCTACAATGTCCATGGGCAGCCTGTCCTATTGTTCAGTCACCTCCACAGTAAAAAACAAACAAACAAACAAACAAACATGTACTGTTGTGCTCATATGGAACATCCTATGTTTCAGTTTGTGCCCACTTTCCTATCACCAGGCACTACTAAATAGAGCCTGGATGTGTCTGCTTTGAACCCTCCTTCAGGTATTTAAATGCATTGATAAGATCCCCCCCAAGCCATCTCTTCTCCAGGCTAAAGAGTCTCGTCTTGCTCAGCCTCTCATCTTAGAAGCTGTGCTCCAGTGCCTTAACCAAGTGGCTCTTCACTGCTGTCTCTCTAGTAGCTCCAAGTCTCTGTTGTACTGAGTAGCCTAGAAATTGATACAATACTTCAGAGAAGGCCTCAACAGTGTTGAATTAAGGGGAAAGATTGAAAATCTTTGAAAATCGCTACCTGCCTCAACCTGGTAGTGACAGTTGTCCTCATGCAATCCATAATACCATTAACCATGATAAAGTCTTTGCCTCAAGGGTTAATTGCTGCCTCACAAGTTAGTGTTGTATTCACTGGGTCTTGGATGTCATTTTCCACAAAGCTGCTTTTCAGTTAGTTGGTCCCCAGCATAATACTGGTGCACAGGGTTGTTCCTCACTGCATTTCCCTTTGTTGAACTGCACAAGGTCAGTGAATTCCTGTCAGCCCATTTCTCCAGCCTGTGAAGATCCCTCTGAATAGCAGCACAGCTCTGGTGTATCAGCTGTTCTTCCCAATTCTGTATCATCAGCACATTTTCTGAGGGTAGACTCTACCCCATCATCCAGCCTATTGGCAGAGACACCGAAAAGAATCAGGCCTAGTATAGATCCATGGGGTTCACCACTAGGTAGTGGCCTCACACAAGATGTGTCTCTGAACTCCTTCAGTCAGTTTTTAATATACTTCACTGTCTGCTTATCCAACCCATACTTCACCAGTGTCTCAAGGAGAATCTTGTAGGAGATACTGCCAAAAGTATTACTGAAATCTGTGTAAAACCTCTACTGCTCTCACCTCACTTACCATGCTAGTCATTTGTTACTTGAGTCCATGGAACTTGAAAGTTGAAAAAATCAAAAGTGATAGGATGCCACTTCTTTCTCATCAGTAAGGGCCTACATGATGTCACTAGAGTTTCTCCTGTAAAGCAAACTGTATGCATTTTCCTCTGATCCACGCTAGTAATGTAAAAGGCAACTCTTGTTTCAAAAACGTAAGGTCTGTTGTCCAAACCAGAACTTCTGAAGTTTTATTGGCACTGCCATACCACTGTCAGAAAAGTCACGGTGAGGCTGTGTTGAGCCTGTAGAAGTATGCTAGCATCTGAATCTTTTCATGGATGTTGAAAGAGCTCCATACTATTAATCCCCCCACACTGCACTAAAAATATATTCTTAAAATCTCAGCTAGAACTGAAACACTGAAAGTTTTCACTAAAATTATTAAATACATTTTTACTTGCATTTCATCCATCAAGAACATTGTTGAGAAAATTTCCTTCTGGTTTCCATGGGAACAATTTTGTAAATGTATAGGGATTCAAAATGTAAAGTGGTTGGTGAAAAACTTGTGAAAATAAAGTGCGTTTGCAGTTTTTCTTCCTTGATAAATGTATGGAGAATTAAAACCTTTGACAAGAAAGGAGTGATAGCATATGATTTTCTAGACATATGGGAAACGTGTGCAAACTCAAGAGGCATGAATTATTCCTCCTGAACAAAAAAAAGCTTAGCAGATGTTAGTGTGCAAGGACCGTGTAAACATTCTGGGGGCTTAAAGAAGGGTAATTTTAAAAATTCATCAATAGGCATAAAGACACATGAAATTGCAAACCAAATATTTTTATAAAATTCACAGGTAATAAGTAGCTCATGAGTTACTTTTCTCTGTTTTGTTTGAGCACAAGCCAGTAATTTCCCATGAAAAGTATTGGTCAGTAGGAATATGGGATATACTCTAAAAAGTGTTGTCATTCTTGATCATTACAACTTACCGGGATTTTACGGTTTTAAATACGTTAATCTGAGGATCAGACCCAGCTGTTCAGGGGACAGGACAGGCTGTCAGCTGTAATTGCATCACATGACCAGCAGCACATATGCCCCATTGAGCATTGTTGGTGGGGAAATGGAAAATTAACCCTTCCAGCACAACCCTACTTGCCATCCATGAAACTTGACTAAAATTTGCCTAAGTAGTGAAGTAACTAGGAGGAATTTTGCTCAAAGGGAATTATATGTACATGATAGTTTAGACAATACAAGAGGAAGTAAAGATTTTGTCAATCCAAATCAAGATAAAACCCAAATATTGTTTGTGAAATTTACATTTTCAGCTATATTTAAAATGTTTCAACTCCCATTTTTAGCTACAATTCTAAGGAAATATTCTGTGGAATAGAATATTTTCCAGAACTTTTTAGTTTGTCTAATTATCTTCCTGATTTACTGACTGCTCTTTTAATCATTCAATTTACAGGCTTCATCAGAGGTTGGAAACTGGTAGAGGATGCAGTTTTTGTAGTATCATTATGGCCATTTCACTGGGGCACATTCTTCACCTGTTAAATGCTTAATTGGTTTTGTGCTTTCTCTGGATATGTTATATATTGAAAAAAACTTGCCTCTGAAATAATGACAATACTGTATAATACCTCAAAATATGAGATCTTTATCAATTCTAGTGATAAGGGAACTAAAAACATGCATTCATAATGGTGTAAGAATGAGAAAAAAGCAATTAACTGTCAGGTTAAAGGTTTTCAATAAAAAACCCTTCTGACATGCAGATATTATAGACAGCCACCACAATGCCCCTAAAATTGAAATATGTGTATAAATAACAGCATCCTTCTATATGTAACATGAAAATTCAAGCTGGTACATCAATATTAGATTGAGTGACGTGCATCACTGTAAGGCTCCCTAAGGTTAAACTGGGCTTCTGCACTGAAATTCTAATTAGAAATATGAGTGCTCCAACTCTGTGTAAGTGCACGTCTGTTTAATTATTTTTGCTTTTTCCTTGCATCTTTCATTATTCTGTAGTCCTTTTCTTTATCCTTCTTGCTGTTTTCAAGCAACCCAATATCATCACTTAATCTAAGTGTAGGACCTTCCTATAAGTTGGCATTAATTGATAAGCAGTGTTTAATTATTATTTTTCATCTCTGAAGAGACCTGATATTAGCTCCCTGAGGGCCCTAGAAAACATTTCAGCCCTTTGACTCATGTGGCACAGCTCTGCCATCTTCTGACATATCTTTCTCTTGTCAGGAATAAAGTAATTTTCTTTAGTGTAATACCGATAATATTTTGTCTATATTTTGTCTTTAGGAATTTCTTACCTATTTAATAGCACACAAAATATTTTTAATGAAGAATAGATACAGTTAGTCTCTACATAAGAGATGTGTTTTAAATGAGTATGACAGTTGGTTTCTCTATCACACTAAATGACTCATATGAAACCTTTCACAAACATTAGTACAATACCTGAATTACCACAAGAATATTATGTTATTTCCTACTACCCCATCTCACTCTTAAAAGAGTACATAAATTTCCTAAATTATTTATGTTTGGCATTAATTTCTTTAATCTTATTAAAGAAATGTAATGAAATAAATCCAATATTGTGTAGATTAATTTCAGTGTAAATCCAATATCCATAGAAAATTATTTTTCATTCTACATTGTGTAATTCTTGATGGTGAGGATGTAGAGTATAAAGTTTATTTTGATAAATCAAAACTCCTTTTAAGAACTGCTTAAAATTTAACATTTTCCTCTGATAGAATAAATCTGATTGATTTTAGATCAGTGTAAGTATCCCAATATTCTTAATGAAATTCCAGCACACACAAAATTTTTCAAATACTTCTCAGCAGATATAGTTTTATTAATGAAAATTAAATTATCTTTGGGAGACATTTGGCCTTAGAATGAAATATTAAAAATTGGATTAGTCTTTGGATTAGTATTGAGATTCACATTAATGTGCACTGAAAATATATTGAAGTGCAAATATATTGAAGTGGAATGTATAGAAATATTAATATGAGTTCTGGAGTAAATAATTTTCTTTCCCGGGCAAAGCTAAATTCTAGAATCTGAAATCTTCTTTTAATTGCTGAATTGTACTTTTTCAAATGTTTGTTTACTTCAGCACTAACCTGAAGCTCCTAAGCTTATTCAAAATTTTTCTCTCCCTATAGGCTGTTCTTAGAGCTACCCTTTCTTAGGACAGGCCTCCAAATGGAACAAATGCACAGCCTTTTTCTGTTGCTGTTTCTTGTCAGTCCCAATGAAAGAAGAAAGACAAGACAGCCTCTCCAGCTGCAGGAAAGTCATAACCCCAGTTATCCTTCGGAAAAGGTCCCTCGCAGCCTGTTTTTAACCTATTCCTGGTCTATTCCATAATGGAAACCATTACATGGTTAAATAAAAACCTCAAAATATTCTTCAAACCTATAAAAAATATGTAAACACTAGAAGATGTCATAATCAATGCATACTTTATATTTAAATATTACAAGGATGTTACATTAAGTTCCCTAAAACCCCACTTAATCCCCATAAAATATTTAGTTTGTGTAGCCTAATTAATACAGCATAAACAAAAATACATAAAATACACAAATATATAAAATACAACAAACCACTTTGCTGAAAAAGTCACCAGGTATTTAAACTCCAAAACTGTAGATGGAATACCAGACAAAACCAGGATTTTCCTTAGGCCTAGACATAAGTAAGTTGGGTAGTCCATAACACTTGGAAGTACATCCAGATGTGTCCTTCACAAATACCACATCTGATTAAAATGCTGTGTTGTATTCGTGGGATTTATACCAGTTTGTCTGAACAGATGCAGCAGACATATTTTATTTTCCATGTATGGCCATGAACTCCATATTCAGTGATTTTACACGCAACTTTATTTCTGAAATCAGGAATATGCTTAAGTTTGGCTAATGTGCACACAAGTTCTCGGTGATACATGTTTATTTTTAAAATATATAGATCAAACTGGTGCTTAATAATAATTCTTGGAACTTGACCCTGGTTACATTACCATTTATTTTTAGATTCTGTGACCTTTTGGAATAATATTTTTGTAAGTGCAGTAAGATCTTCTAGTGTGCGAATTAATGTTGTACTGATGGAATGGAGTTGATTGCACTCAGCCTTTAGCTTCATTCGCAGCAACACATTAGTTGTGAATTAGTGTGCAATAATTCATGCCCTGTTCTTCCTAGGTCTAAATATAACATTTGCTCAGCTTTAGAAATACAACATAAAGCCACTAATATTTCCAAATAAGGAGGCCCCCCCCCTTAGTATTTTCATTTCAAATATGTTGTTCTAGCTGCCATATGTTACAATAATAACAGTCTATTAAATAGTGACATAGACTTCAGCCTAGCTTCCATAGACATTCATTCTGTACTGATACTTTCTGTACTCAAGGTGTTGGGATCCAGCAACATGAAAGGGGATCTAAAAGTCTCTGTATTGAAACAATCATATGTATGATTACTCGACCTTTTCTTTTTGATTTAATTATAATTCACAAGACACTTAATAAGAATAAAACAAAATTATTTTGAAAAATATTATTTTTCAGACAAAGTACATGATGGACAGGCAGGTAAAGTATTAGTCACAAGGAGTCTTTTGGCAGCTAAGCTTAACATTTAAGTTCATAGAATTCTCACATCATACTCAAAGTCTCCATCATTAAAGTCCCATAGAAAAACAAGCATGGCAAAAAGACACTCAAAAAGAATTTTCTTACGAGACTGTCTAAAATTGAGGAGAAAGCTGAAGTTGCTCACATAATTGCCAAACTAGCTTCTCTCCTAATGAAGATTTCATCACCCAGATGGAATTAATTAGAACTGGCAACACTGAATTCTGCAGAATGGTGTGGAACCCCAAAGATCTCTATGGGATATAGATCTGGCACACAGGCAGTCTTTAGTACTGTGGAAAATTAAATCCTGATGTCTCAGAGAGTTCCAGTTGCCCTGCCTATTGCACTGTTGGGTGTGGCTTTCTCAGTAGACTACTTGCAATTCTGTTGAGATTGAAAAATAAGAAAGTAGGTGCACCTACGGAATGTGTGAAGACAATGAAGAAAAGTCAGGAAATCAAAGTTGAGGCACAGCATTTGGAAAACAGGGTTCAAGATCAAACCTTGCAGTAATACCAGTGGAATTAACTGCCTAATTTGCTATCTAAAGCTATCTAGCAAGTAGGCTTAACAGACAAGTGGAGCTCATATGGTAAGCAGTACAGTACTGATGACTCAGTGGAATAATTTCCTAAAGTTTCCTATACTTAACATGTCAGTATGCAGTCCTTTTGGGAATGTTCTAAAATGAAAAGTAATATTAGACCATTCTATTTCTAGCACTTGTTCAGTTCTGGTTCTAAGAAGGTTCTTACATGTAACCTGAGCAACAGAACAGAGGAAACAGACTAACCTGCCCTTACAGAACAATCTATGTAGGTACTTAATCCAAAATCCTGTGATGCCTCTTTGCAATGATGATTGTATGAATTTTCTCTTTCACATTTCATTGATATGTGGTCTGAATGCCTGTCACAATTCATTTTTCCTGCAGATTACTCTCCCATAAGATGAGCAAAATGGATTCAAGAGCAAAAGTTTATCCCTACTGTAGCAAAAGCAAGTGTTGTGGATTGGACTGCAGTATGAGAGCCATAGCCTTTGCACACATGAATGGACAAAAAAGTAGTAGTTAACATATAGGTGCTTGTTTCATCTAATCAGCATAGGGAATAAGGAGCAAAGAGGGTTTTGTAGTATGCACTGTAGATTTCCAGAGTTCTTTTCTGAAGCTAGATCCTGCTGAGGGGCTTTCCCTGATGCTCCTGGTTTTCACTACTGTTACCCATCCTAGCTAGTATAATGTGAAAGTAGTAGGCTCAATCCATGCTACCTTACAGGTGCATTTTTTTCTGTAGTTACCCTTGTATGGCCCAAACTCTGTCCAAAGCAAGGTGTGATGCTTTACTAATGTGACTGATCACAGTAAGTATGGCAACAAATTTCACTTTATTTAATGGTATGGAAACAAGTGATGATGATGTCACTTTAATTGATGGCATAGAAAGAAGAACATTTGCTAGAATTGTAGAATGCATTTCTCTTCTCATCCCTGCTCTTCTTTATTTTCTTCCTCTCCCTTCTCTGCTCTCTTCCCCTTTACCCTTCCTTTTCTCCCTTTCACTTCCCCATCCCATTCCCTTCCCATTTCAGTTTTTTCCTTAGAGGTATTATCCAAAGCAGCATCAGAATTATGAGGCTTGCTTTATTTCTGTAAATATCTGCTTCATTGTCTCCTATCATACCTCAAAGTGGAATTAATTGAGCTTTAAAGGATAAAGAGTTACTGCAAATATATCCCAGAGAAAGATGTATTACAGAAGTAAATCTACTAATAAATTAGCTTGGGCTTGAAAGTTTCTGGGCCCTTAAGCGTTCTACTGGATTTGTTTACAAGATCAGTGTCACCAAAAAGAGCCAACAAGTCATTAAGATGCTGAAAAAATGCAAAAGACAGGAAAACTGGGCTGTCTAGGAAAATGGAGAGGTCTGAAGTAGCTAAGTGAATTCAGTTAGTTCTTTTTCACAGATTCTGAAGGCTTCATGATCTACATACTTTCAGAGAAGTGACTAGATTTCACAGACTAGAGCTGTTACCAAAAAATTGTCTTCCAAATGCATGGAAAAGAATATAACTTTTGGTGTCTGTTAAGCTCTCTTGCTGATTTCTGCTTTAGAGTGGGTTCGTTGGAAACACAGTAATCCTGGCAGTAAATGCCAGAAATAATTGAGTATTATGCTAATTTATAATAAAGATCAAGTATTAAAAAAAATTTCAACTGCTAATTGAATTATAAGCAATATAAAAAATTCATTTTCTCAAAGCATATTATTTCCAACTTGACGGGTTTTTTAGCCAAATAATGAAACCAGCAGATGAAGATATTTCAGTTGAATCTATGTGTTTTTACTGTCATTAAACAATTTATTAAATGCAGAATTCTGCATGAAACATTATTAGGTACATAATGATCCTTGTTAGACAGAATTCTGCAGCCAAAACACAGGAAAACAAATAGGGTTTAGGTCTTAAATTACCTAGTGATACTCCCAAATTAAGGATTTGCAGCATGTCATTATATATACAGATGTCATTGTGATTTCCAAGAGCATGGAAATGTTATATTTATAATAGGAAACAAACAAAAAAACCCACCCAAACAACAAAAAAAACAGTCTAGTATGTATAAAGCAATTTATTCCTCTGGAGGGATTCTTTTTTAAAATATTGAATTTGAAGATCAAATTATTTTAACAGAAAATCTAGTATGAATTTTCAGTTAATAGTATTTTACCTGGTACATGCAGAACCTAGGAGGCAATAGCACTAATTAAGGAGCTAAAATCAGTAATAACACAAGGCAGATTATAGAGTACATTCTGTGCAGGTATCATTTTTATATTTAGAGCAGAGTTAGTTGGGTGATGGGCTATTAAGAAAGGAAAGATTAGATAAGAGGAATGTACCTATTTAACTGGTTGCCATTACGGCAGATAACTGATGGGTATTTATCTAAATGGTTTTTCCCATCTAACTCATATTATTCATAACTCATTTCCATTATCCATGGAAATACTTTTGACATGGGAACTGAGCAACTGAGTACTGTTTTTGTCATTGAACACTATTCCAAGGGTACAACCTTCATTGCCTTCTACAACAGGAATAGACCCACCCAAACTGTTTTCAGGCCGACTACATGGTCCAAAAGCAGTGCCTTGCTTTTCTCTGTTTTGCACTATTGGGTGCTAGGGCTTCAAGACGTAGTAGAGCACTGAGTTATGGGGTAAGAGAGCGATGTCATAAGAATGCCTTTTTTCAGACTGATCTGGGGACTCCAAAGCACATAATTAAAATTACACTCAAACTTAAAAGGATGAAGTGGGATTTGCTGTTATCCGGCATGCAACAGGAAAAAAAAGGATGCAGATTACAGAAGCAATTCTGTAGAAATACTCATGCTTTATTTACCTTGAATATTAAAATCTGTTCAGCATTCTAGTAACTTCAGATTCAGAGTCTTTGCTTTAGAACTTTATCTTGACCTTGACTTAGAAATTTACGTCTTCTAAGGAGGTAGCCATGTTAATGTATCTTAATGAGTTTTCTTTACCACTGTTCAGAAAGCTCTTAAACATAGTTTTTGGCTGGTTCCTGGAGTATCTGCTGCTGCTCTATTTATTGCTTTGCAAGTAGTAATCCCGGAGAGAGTTACCATCAGGATCAGCATTATTCAAAAAATATATGCACATCCATGCCGATTAGTAGGCAGTGTTATCCTCTGTTAGGTGTGGGGAAACAAAGAAGAAAGTTGTGATATCCCTGAGATAATTGAAGAAGCCTGTATTTTGAACTGAGATGCAATTTCTTGCTCTAAGGCCTATATTCAGACCATGATGCCACTTTTTTTCACATTTTTCTCTTTAACCTATCAAACTGAGATACTTCTCATAGTAATTGGTAGTAAACTGGCACATTCAAACATCACTTTCTATGTGTGAATTATTACTCAGTATTTTGTGGTAATAATGACAACATCAATATTTTAAAATAAATTGTTCGGTTTGTTAAATAAAGGCTTATACTAAAAAAAAACAGCTTTTAAAATGTATCAAATGCCATTACTGGATATCTCATTAAGCACAAAATATAATTTAAATATGAAAGTTATTACCTCCCACATTGTTGCAGCTACTGCTCCAAACCAATTTCAACAGATCTTTTCTAAGGGCTCTCATTCCACAAACTATTTTGCTCTGTCTCACTACATTGCTTATCACTGACAATTTCTTGCCCCATTCTAGCATGTATTGTGGCAGTTGAGGAATATTTAGGGTTGAAATATAACCTGTAGCTTAATGTTGAAGGGGCCTTTCTGTGTAAGAGATCTTTTAAAAAAAATTCAAATAAGCCTTATTTTAATTCCTACCTGTACTGTGTCTGGTTGGGATAGAGTTAGCTTTCTTCAGAGCAGCTCTTAGTTGCTGTTTTTTGGATTTGTGGATAAAACAGTGTTAGTAACATGTCAATGTTTTGGCTGAACTGTGCAGCACTCTGCTTGTCTATATGTAGGAATGGGCAAGTTGGAAGGAGAATGGCTGGGACAGCTGACCCAAATTGGCCAAAGAAATATACCTCTTACAATACAACTTCCCACCCAGCAATAAAAACTGGAGGTAGAAAAAGAAGACACATGTTGACTTCCAAGGAGGCCATTGCTCTGACACCAGCTGCACATTAGTCTGACACGTGTTGAGTTCTTAGACTTTCCTGTGTTCTGTTTTGGCATAATTGTTCCAATTACAAACTTGAAGGCACAGCATTTCTCTAAACATTAACTTGATACCAATAATCAGTAAAGTGAATTAGATACATAGAAAAACATGGTTATAACCATGGAAAATGGGCAAAGGATTCATTAGCAGGTTTATAATACCTTAGCTGAATCCATTAAAGATGCCAGGATGTCACAACAAAACAGGATGTTTGCAGAAACAGATGCTTATAAATCATCATCTGCAAAACTCCTTTAGACTACATGGGCTTTTTAATACCATTTTGAAATTCAATTAGTTATATGGGATGGGGAACCTGTCATGCAAACAGATATTAACAGTGTTCATCAGCAGAAACTTGTTAATGAAAAGTTTCACAATGGTTTTCACATCCTATTTAAGCTTCCTTTTACTAAAATTTACAGGTATAAAAGCACTACTACTACTTTTCAGAAGTATTAGAAATAGACTTTATACCTTCCATATTTGGATCAGTTACATAAAATCATAGAATCACAGAATGGTTTGGAAGGGACCTTAAAGATCATCTAGTTCCAATCCATTTCCTATGGGTAGAAATGCCACCCGCTAGATCAGCTGCTCAGTGCCCAAACCTGGCCTTGAACACTTTTCAAGGATGGGGTATCCACAATTTCTCTAGGTGCCTTTGTTTGGTCTTCCCTGGCAATCACTGCAGTCACTCTATCATAGAAAACCACCAGGTTGGGAAGGCATGGTTTGCCCTCAGGGGAAACATCCTTGTTTCACTGATAATTTTATCCCAATGATATCTCAATGTCAGGTCTCACTGGGATCAATACTTTCACCAGTTCTTGTCAATACAATATTGTAGGCAGTAGGTACAAGACTGATATGAAAATAATATACAGACCTACTTGCCTACCACCACATCCTGCATACTCCTTGTCTCCACTGTGATCCAATGTTCAGGCTGAGCAGAACATGTAGGTGGATCTGAATGCAAGCAAGACAAGGCTAATGCTAGAGTCTCTCTAGAGTAGAATAAAGTAGAATTTATAACTGTACTTTTGTCTACTTCATCAAATTTAAGCCCAGAGGTCAAGACTTTTTATTCGTATGTTTACATCTGTTTTGTGGACAGTCTAAAGCTTGCTCTATTATGGTCCTGGATGGCTTAGCATAGTACAGTGCTGAAGAAAATACGTTTTGCTTTCAATCTGGGCTTAATGGGTAAAAAAGCTGGAGCTATTGTCACTTTTCTTAGCAACCAGCTCACATCTGGCTAGAGCAGTGTTATAAGCTCTGGTGTGCCTGCAAATATTCCCCCATATGTAAATAAACAGATATTGCTTATATATTAGACTTTCTTCTGTGTTCAGTTGTCAAGGAGATTGTGTCCATTCCAGATAAATTTTGGTCAGACTTCTGTTGTATTTAGCATTGTTCTCCTTTCTCCAGATTCTGTTAACATACCTGTTACAGGAAATTATCAGAAGCTCCGTATCAGGGAGCAGCAAGAGGAGGCTGCCCTGCCCTGCTAGGACAGGGAAGTCAGAAGCTGAGTGTAATAACAAGGCAGGCAGGGGTCTCACAGACAAGGGTCTCAGCACCAAAACAAGATAAGCAAAGAAGCTCTGGCAAGAGTAATCAGTTGCAACTAAGGATCCAAATCTCTAATCAAGTTCTTGATGACGAAGCAGGTCTAAGGTCAGTCTGGGGAGATGATCAGGTCCATGTACATTGTCCTCAGTTAGAAACAGGTCAGTGCCTCCAGCCAAGTCTGCGGGACTCACAGGTCAAGCTAGGAAGTCAGACCACAGGTCAGGATTAAGGATGGGCTTAATGGGGTACCTCTGTGCATAGACATGGGCATGACTTCTACCCCACTCCAGGGTAACCTAAGCAGGAGCAGTGAGAAACTCAGCAGAGAGCCCTGCTAAAAGTCTTAGAAGTCTGTTGGGAGCCCTTCAACAGAGGCTCCTTCCACCTGTTTCCTCATATTGTGTTTTATCAGCAAGCTGGCCTTGAGTACAGAAAGAAGAACTCAAAGGGAAGGCTTGAAAATAGGATGCTAACAGTTCAATTTTTATGAGAAACTGTGATTCATCTTCAAATTAATATGCAGTTTTATTCTTTTTATCTTAATAAATCCCATGGTTTAAAATAGCAGTCTTGCAATAAGCTCAATAACATAGGCCTCAAATAAGCAAGATCCCACTTTAAGAGCTATGTGGAGACCATAGCTAACATGAGTAAAGCTCACTTCCAGTAAGTCTTCTCAGAAACATTACAAAATTATGAAAACAAAAGTTACATTTTGATCTGGGTTTTTATGTCTGAGGAAAAGGAATTAGTTAAAGGAACTGGTTTTTTGGTGGTCCTTTCATAGAAGAGGTATAATTACTCTGCCAAGCAGCAGAGTAAGGGAAAAAAATGCTAGTCTCTGCATTTTTTGTTCATTTTAAGATTTTTTTTTTTACAGTTTCTTTTCTCATTTTCTGATTTTCTGTGTAATTATCTTCCTGCCTTGTTTTCCTAATAAGTATATACTTATATATTTAATTTTTTTTTTCTGGGCCTGCGGAGCAAATTTCTGCTGGTGTACTTAGTTTAAGTGTTGGTATTGCATCAGAAACCAATTCCCTCAAAACAGACTGATGGTCCATCTGGTTCAGTATCCTATTTCCTGTAATGGCTAGTAACAGATGCTTGACAGGAGATTGCAAGAAATCCCATAGAGCCCAATTTTGATACATTTATTCATTAGGGTATTATTTTCTGAGTTAAAGGTGAACATTGTGGAGTAAATATGCCTTTATATAAAGTCAGTATTTTACCACATAACAGTGATTATTCTTTTTCAAATCCTTTCAAATGTGATCACTCCTTTTATGAATCATATTAGGTGATCCATCCTCACATAAATCACAAAACAGAATAGTTTACTCCAGTCGAAATTAAAAGGGCAAATATTCAGTCTTCTGAAATTCAAATTATTTATCCAGAACATTAGTGGATTAAATGTTCATGGTATATTTTTTAGAAAGAATAAATATTAAAATCTGACGGAAAATACACTCAGGCTTAAGCAAAGCTATTTGTGCAAATTAAATTATAATTAACATCTGGAGCACCTGGAATTTGTTGAAATCAAAGACCTGCTATTCAGAAATTTTTTGTAATATCTTTTCTCTCTATAGAACCAGTAATAGAAATAACACTGGAATATGTAGATGAGTCATTTTCTTCATTATTACTTTTAGATAAGTCTAAATTATCATATTTTAGCCATTGTGTTAACAACACAAGCAAGCAGCTAGTATTTCATATAAAATTCCAGTTGCCTTATAATTGATTCTATTTGGGGATTTTTCTTTCTTTCTGCATCCCTGTGCTATACACAAGCCTCCAGGTCAGTGCATCTGCAGTAGTCTGCACATTTTAAATGCCAAACAATGTGAATGCTGAACAGATGATATGTGCAGATCACTGCTGCTTCTTGCCCCTGTCTGCAGCTCTGTTTCAAAGCAAGAACTGAGCTGAATCCTTTCACTGGCATTTCTTTGAGATTTGTGATTATATTAGAATTAGAGCTTTTAAGTATTTTGTGAGTCTTGAAGGGTTCCATGTCTTAGAAAGTTCCCAAAAGTAGGTCAGCTGTCACATGCATTGGTAGCTTAAAAAAGGGCCCAAAGATGAGTTCCAATAGATGTTCAGGAAATTGAGCTGGAAGCCACCACAGAGGATATAGTCTTCTTGGCACTCTAAAACTCTCTAACACAGACGTTTTTGGAAAAAAAAAAAAGACCTTTTAGTACTGATGCTTGCCAATTTTACTTAATATAACAGTATACAAACAACAGAATATGTTACAATTATCAAAACATGTATTTTAAGTTGAAATGGAACTGTGCTATTTAGGGCAATTTTCCATCATCTATTAAGTTGCTACCCTGTAATATTAAAATATAAAAATATTTCAAAATACATGGAGATTCAAACTCAGGCAGTCAAAACTTTTAATATGGCTGGCGTAAAGGTGCCTACAGAAACCTAATTCTTGACCATCATTCCCCTTGCATCTCATGGTAATATTTTGTTTAATTAAAGCATCACAAACACTGGTTTTCTCTGGACTCTTGTCACATTCGCTACAGTGGATGGACAGTACTCTCTTAATGAGCACTTATTTAGGGTTTTGTTTTCTGTTCTTTGTTCTGTGTGTGGCCTTATGACTTTCTTACTCTTCATTATTTAAACTTTACTTAGAAGACAGAATTCATTAATGTCTTTTCTGTGGCATTCATTACTGTGCTGTTTGGCTATTTCATGCAATCGTTAATTCATATACATTTGGTCCTTTTGACCCTGGGGGTCAACTCCTCATTTTACAGGTGGGAAATTAACAGAGGCAGAGACAAAAGGGAAATGCATTTTTAAAATAAAAGTCCCAAATCAGAGGAACTCATATTCAATTCTCATCTGTAAAATAATTTATATTTATTATAGTATATATAATTTGTTGTATAGAATTACTTTAGTATAATTTATATTTTTATCACCCAACTTCTTCTATTGCAAGTGTAAATACTTGCTATTCAAGCAGATCAGTCTCCTAGGATGAAGATGAATCTCTTATTTTTAATCCCCTGAAAATTTGTTGGCTACTTAAGCCATTGAACTAAGTGAACTACTCCAAAGACTGACAGCACCCAAGACATGCTTATCAACAGAGCATACAGTATGCAGAATAACAATGAATTTAATTGCACACTGAAAATTTTGTGTGCAATGTTTTGTGTTGGAAAGGACCTTAAAGATCATCTAATTCCAACCTCCTGCCATGAGCAGGGATGCCACTTACTAGACCAGTTTGCTCAGGGCCTCATAGTACCTGGCCTTGATGGGGTATCCACAACTGCTCCACTGAGCTTCGTGTCACCTGCAAAGTTGCTGAGAGTGTGCTTGATTCCACTGTCTATGTTGTTGAATGGCTGGAAGAGCACCAGTTCCAAGACAGAGGCTTGAGGGACTGGGCTTTGTATGCTGTACATTATTATATTTTTCTCGTCAGTATTTCTTTGCTGTCTGAATGGCTTAATTCTTAGACATTTTTATCACTTCTAACCTCAGTTTTCCTATTTAGTCACTTTCACTTCCTTTAGCAGCTTTAAGCCTCTTTAGCACCAGCTCCCCAGGTTTCTTATTTAGTACTTTGTCTGACCTTTATCTCTACCTCTTTCTCATCCATGTGGTTAGGTAATTCACTGAAGCACAAATAAAATAATGTCTATATTGTACCAGAGCTTAACCCCATTCCTCCATTAAGCAATTAGTAATAGCAATTGCAGCAAGTGTTATACAGCGTGTTCCCAACATGCTGCATGTTCAGTGAACATCAATTGTAAAATAGTAGAAATTTAATTCTACTAACATTACAGACAACAGGCAAGTTTATTTGAGTCTTTTATAACAGTGTCACATTTGGGGAGATATTTGTAGGGGTGGCAGGAGTATTACTCAACAAATGGTATTGCCAAAATGACGAGCTCTAAAATAGAACAGCTACATATAACAGCCTTTCTTACAAGAAGTTTTAGTGTTCTATTCATCATCATTCTAATTTCATCTAGTGATTAAATTTTAAAATAAAATGAAACAAAATATCACAAAACAAACTCCATTCATATAAAAAATGTAGCTCAAAGACAAATAGAGTTTCAGAGCGATTAGCCATGGAGAAATTGTATTTAATGTGAATTTTCAGGGAATTCACCCAAGAGGTAAGCCTGCCACTTAGAATTCAATGCTACACTAATTCATAGAAAACTTTTATATACCTGAGATGTGAAAAATAGTTGAAAAAATCAGAAACTAAATTATATGATCAACAAAGATTAGAAAGATCTTGAACACTAAAGTCTATACAGAATCACAGAGTGGGTAGGATTGGAAGGGACCACAGTGGGTCATCTGGTCCAACCCCCCTGCTCAGTCAGGGTCTTCCTAGAGCACATGGCCCAGGTTTGTGTCGAGATGGTTCTTGAATATCTCCAAGGAGGGAGATTTGACAACCTCTCTGGGCATCCTTTTCCAGTGTGTGGTCACCCACCCAGTAAAGCTTTTCCTCACATTCAGGTGGAACTTCCTGTGCATCAGTTTCTGCCAGTTGCCTTTTATCCTACTGCTTGGCAGCACTGAGAAGAGCCTGGATCCATCCTCTTGGCACTTCCCTTTAGATACTCACAGACATTGATGAGGTTCCCTCTCGGTGTCTCTTCTCGAGGCTGAACAGGCCCAGATCCCTCAGCTTTTCCACGCAGCAGAGATGCTCCAGTCCCTTAATCACCTTTGTTGCCCTCCACTGGACCTGCTCCATGAACTCCATGTCTCTCTTTCCCTGAGGAGAGCTGAGTAGTGGGACAGGATCACCCGCCTTCACCTGCTGGCAATGCTCTTTCTGATGCACTGCAGGAATTACAATGGACTCTCCTTCTTTTCTAGTGAACTGAAATACTTGGAAGTTGTTCTTCAAATAGCAAAGATGATTTTATGCATAATATCAGCACATTCTAAATTAAATTGCCGCAAGCACTTCTCAAAAAGGAATGTCTATGCTAAAATACCCTAAAGTGCCTTGGCAGGTTTTTTCTGTTTCTGAAGAATACAAGCTATTATTATACCAAAATATTATCAGCATTAAATAAAATTACATCAGTCTGTAGATAGGGTTAAATCTGTAGGTTTGTTTCCTACAGATACATCTGTTTAATAACACCTGTTGTTAATTACCTGCATAAATAATCGACACCTGCATATGTGAAGAGACATCCTATCACATATTACTAATAAAAGAGATTTTGTCCTTTTTATATGCATAACTGCCTTTTTTTATGTCCAAATTCCAAATTAATACGTTTCTGATATGGTTTTAAACCAAATAAAACAAATAAGTTGTTCTTCAGTTAATTACCTGGAATGGCAGTAATTCTAATGATTTACTGTATTTTAAAAGTTAATGGTGGACGAGTTTACTGTAAGTGACCACAAGAAAAAACAGATAAGAATAATAGAAATATTACAAATGAAGATGACATGATATGAATATTAAAAAACAAATCATAAGATGAAGATTTAGAGGGTAAGTCATAGGAGGAGAGGCTGAGGGAGCTGGGGCTGTTTAGCCTGGAGAAGAAGAGGCTGAGGGGTGACCTTAGCGCTCCGTACAACTGCCTGAAATGAGACGTGACGGTCACCCTCTTCTCCCAGGCAACTGCCAACAGGACAAGAAGGCATAGCCACAAGCTGTGCCAAGGGAGATGTAGATTGGGCATCAGGAGGAATTTCATCATGGAAAGGGTTGTTAAACTCAGGAGTGGACTGCCAAAGGAAGATGGTGGAGCCGCCATCCCTGGAGGTGTTCAAGAAATGACTGGATGTAGCGCTTAGTGCCATGGTCTAGTTGACATGGTTTAAGTGATCTCAGAGTTCTTTTTCAACCTAAATGATTCTTTGGCAATAATGCGCTTGACTCCTTACAAAATATTTCCACCAGTTAATAGCTGATTTAAGTCTATCTGTCAAAAATAATAATATTAAGATTGAATTTTAATTAACATAATTGCTCTTTGCAGTGGAGTTCTTCTTTAAGGAATAAATCTGAGGCTAACATTCAACTTCCTCATCTGGCAAGCATTACATTTTTACATGTTCTTATTTCAAGAGTGATTGGACATTGCAGTTGAACATAAAGCCTTGCTGGCTTAGCCACAGAACTGAAATTTAACAAGATCTCTTCCCAAAGATCTTTACATTTAAACAGATGAGGTAGGCCACACATGTGAGAATTTACAAGAGATGCAAAGTGACTTGAAATCAAACTGAGCAGATAAATGGCAGAGACAGAAGGAAGACCTAAGCTTCCTAAGACTCAAATTTTCTGTTGATTAAGGCTCCTGTGTAAAAATTCATCAGGATTCAGGACTATTTGGTATTGATTTAGCTCAAGACTATTCACTTTAACTCTGGTACTCAGTAGTGCTTCCAGAGAAATATTTTACTAGAGGTCAGCTGCACTGAATTTTTTCTGGAAAAATTATAAAGACTTTTAAATACTTATGTAGGAAGTTTCTCCTGAGGAAGTGCTTGGATCTCCCTTTGTTCTTAAGACAGTGACTAAGAAACCAAATGAGAAAGCTCCTTTGTGAAACTGGCACAGTGGTAGTCTGAGTAGGGAAGTCCGGTCCAAAGTTCAGTCTTTACATGATGTTTCCTGGTGGTCCATGAATAAGACAGGACTAATTCTATTCCTTAAAACTATTTTCTCAACATTCTTATTGCACTAAAATGAGTAAAGTTTGGTTACCACTGAAAGGTGTAACAGTCCATTTCAAGCAAAATCAAACTAACAAAGTTAAACACTCATAACTGAGGGGATCTGGTACAAAATACAAGGCTGACTGCAGGTGTACACACCCATATGATTTTAGCCCAGTTATGGATTGATGACTATGAGAACATCATGCAGACAACCCTAAAAGCATCTAAAACGAGCAAGATTTGTACATGTAACAGTGAAAGCAAAGGAAATGTCAGTACAGGTTTCAACATGACCCTGAGTGATTAAAATTTGGAGGGTTTGAGGGGGTTGCATCTTTCTCCAGTACAGTTTACATTACAGTACTTAAAAAAAACATTTAAGAAAAACTAGGGGTTGAGGGGGGAGGGTGTTAAGCAAATATGAGGCCTAATCAGTATTCTTTGTGACCACCATTTTCTAACAAACTGCATGGAAACAATCTTCACTAGAGGTGAACCAGTAGTTCTCTTCATCTGCTGACACAGACTGGATTGCAACCCAAGACTGGCATTTGCTAATTCTGGAAGCAGTAATCCATGCCTAGGTTTCTTAGATTTTGCCTCCTTAAAAGTGTTTATATTTCTTTTGCTTTTGAGATAATTATGGGAGGGAAGACCATTTTGCTTTCTGTGTTGTGTTTTTAGATTTTTTATGAAAGCAAATGAAAGCAAAAAACTATACTACTTGCATGGGGGAAGTTTTGACCATTATAGTTTAGACTTAATACTTCTATAATGTTTTTTGAGGTTTTTGTTTTTAAAATCCTTCATCTTTGTACAGTTTCCAAAGCATTAATTTTTTACAAGGAAGTTGCAGCCTTCATGCAAATTCAACAGCACTTGCTCCAGCAAATGTTCTTGGTCATGCTACCAATGTGGGTGAATAGTATTCACTGCTTTAATATGCTCACAATGATGTGCATTGTGCCAGGACCTTTCTAGACTTCACTTCATATTCTTTGGTTATGCAGAAGGAATCCTGGAATGAAAAAGGAAACATGGAGAGGAAAATGGATTAAACAGTGATTTTGCAATTTGAAGCTGTGAGCACTTTTTAAACACAGAGTGAGTCATCTGCATATATGTTTGATTTGCTTATTTTATTAATTGAATATCAGACTGAAATAGGCAAGATGCTATGGCATGGCTGCATTTGACATTTGATTACGATTATTATACCAAAAAAGTTGACTGTTAGCTAATTTTTGGTTTATAGAAGTACAGATACCATAGAGACTATGTTATTTAGAATGAGATTCACTGTTAGCAATTCACAAATAGTTTAAATTTTCCAGTATATTTGAGGTCACATTAATATTTCATCAATGAACAATCTGCAGATAACCAGTCATCAGTGATGAAGCGATAATATTTCCTTCACAGTCTGAATAAGTGCTATTTAAAAAAATAACATGATAAAGAGGCTGCTCCAGTCTAAAAGAAAAATGTTTTCTTATTTGCATTTACATCATCCCTTGCAGGAAGGAACAAGCTTTTGTATCAGTAGAAGTAGCTAACAGTTATTTAAGGATATAGTTGTTAATATGGGCTTTCTACACACAGCTCAACCAAAGAATTTCAGTTCAAATACCCCTTATTTAATTAGAACTCAGTGACAGTGGGGTACAGTTGTGATGCCCTATGTATAGCCTCGCTACCTTACATATTTTTGAATAACAAATGTGTAATGATGATATGCAAATTTTGACTTTTTAATAACTGCTATCATAATGTGTCACCTAATTTGGGCCACTTCTGTGTACCAATTTGTAGTAATGAAAAATTACACTTTGGTTCCATCTGTGTTCTTATCAGTATTTGAAGTACTATGTTAGCACAATAGTCCGCTGCAGTTCATAGACTTTATAGCTGAGATTCTTACGCATGACTACCTGGAAATGAACCATAAATAATCATGGCTTGGTGAGCTAAAAACAGCAATATGCAATATAAAACAAAATCCTTTATTTGAATCTCTTGTCTCCTCTCTCATTACTAGTACAGACAAGGAAGTGGGCATGCAAAGCAGAAGCAGATATAATTTTTCTGCATGCTACAGGAATTTTAAATTTGATAATTTCCTGCTGGTAAAGAGATGACTTTAAGATATTAATTCAAAACTTGTATATAAAATAAGAGACATAGTCCAGTACATTTGAATATTACAGAAGGAATAATGAAATGTAATTTTAAGTACACTTAACATTTTGTGCTAAAGTCTTTATTTTATGGATTTACAATCTCAGGGTTTTGCCTAAGTCTAACAAAAACAGTTTCAGAGGCCATAATAAATTATTTGTGAACCATTCAATTAAGCATTTGTGATGATATGAATTCATAATGTTGTGTAATGTTTTGAATATTTATTGCATATCTCTTTTATGTTGAGCATATTGTTATATCCTCCAGGACATTTTGCAAGATATTTAATTTGAAGTGTTATTTCCTGAAGGAACAAGCAGACATGTAATTCTGCTCTGTTACTTCAGCATGTAATGGTAGCTCTCTCTGCTACACAGTCAAAGATGTTTTCTAGACAACCTTTCGTCCAATTAAAATCAAACTGTTATCAGGCATGAATACACTAACTCCAGCTAGTGATGGTGTAAGTACTTACTTTGTATTTAAAATGTTTCCTTTGACATACAATCATTGTTTTACAGTCTTCAAAGTATAGGTGGGGATTATGATTGTATATTGATCAAATCTGACCCTGGACATAAAAGAACAGATATCAACATCACATTTGCCTCAGAAGGACTGTAAAACAGGGGTATTTAGAGCTTAACTTATAAAAATTATTCTTCACTATGGGGGAATATTTAACCTTCAATCATTTGGGCATGCTGCAATCTATTGAATGACCATCAATGTATCTTCATCAAAACTACCAAAATATCCTAAAGATCTGTCATGGAATGATCGCAAAAGGGAAAAAAATTTAAAAAGCCAGTAGCTGTAGAAAACTTCCATCCAAAGAGAAGCTCTATGACTCTTATACTTCCATCTCTAACCTAATTGTACAGCACAATGGAAATTTGTAAAAGAAAGCAAATATATCCAACAAAAAGATTCACCCAAAAATATCCTAGCAAAAAAACCACCAAAAAGTATCCAATCAGCCTTACAAAACTGAGGTACTAATTGTATATGCTTCTTCTTTTGGGGGAATGAAAATGCAAATAATCTGTAATGGATGTTATTCTTGTTGCTTTGTCCATTACTCTGAGCTGTTAAGATGTAATTACAAGTGCAGTGTGCAAATATATACAGAACATGATAAAAATATTTATTATATGAGCTATAGCACTCAGATAAACAGTGCTGACACCTCAAGAAAATCAAATGTCTCATCTATTTTATATTATTTTTGTACATGAAAATAATTGGGTTTTTCATTTCTATAACACACAAAACATCACATAGAATAGAAAAAAAGCTAAGTCCTTAACACTACAGTAGGAGTGCTTTTTCTTGTGGGGGGTAGTTACGGTAAGAAATATGAAGAAAATATTTCTCAAAACTTGGATTACTTCTTTGAATCTTGAATTGGTTTAATAAATATCTACTTTCCTTTCTGTTCTCAAAAATTCCTTTTTTTGTTTGTTTTCTTTTGATGTTAGGGGTACTTTTCAAGTCATGTGTCATCCTCAAATCTCTCATCATGGGTCTTCCACAGGGCCAGATGAGCCTTCTGAAGTATCAGGTTGCTTTGAAACAAATCCTCTATGCCCTTGAATTAAGCAAGCTGAAAAGCATTGGTTTCTGGCAATCAGCATTTTTGCATTTTTATTCTACAAGGGTAAAATAACGTATAAATGAATTGTTTAACTCAGCTTTTGGCTCGCCTAACTCTAAAATTGGCATGCTGCCATGCACATGAAAGCTCCAAAAGGGCAGCCATGGATGCCATTACAAGTTGTTGGTCACTGAAACCCAGTAGTATATTTAGAAAAGGCAGTGAGGGTTTCTTTATTTCCCAAATGAAGACACTAGCCTTAGGCCAAATGTTGGTTTGGTCTTTGTAATGGCTGTTAAAATGGTTCCATCCTGTTTGCTGACAAAGATTTTATTCATCCTAGTAAAATCAGTTGTGCATCACAGATGTGCTAAAAAAATATGTTAGAATTGACCTTTCTAGTATTTTCTTTGCTATGGGTGTTTTTGTTTTGGATTGGATTTTGTTTGGATGTTTTTTCTTATTTTGTTGGGTTTTTTTTTCTTTTAGAATCCTTTCTAATAGGATTCCCACACCAAATCCCACATTACCCCCTAATTATCATTTCCTAAGTGTTGACATCAATCTAAAGGCTAGAAAAACTTATTTTCATTCGCATATCTGAAAATATGTGTGTTTTGTAGAGAGGTGAGGTGGCTTCTTCCTTTATCAGTCCTATCAGGTCTATCACTTTCACTGCATCACTCTTTTGGTCCTTTCCCCTTTAGTCTGTTGCCCTCAAATATTTGCAATCAGGCTATTCAGAATAATTTTATGTATCTAGTCCTTGATAACTTTAGGGTTGAACACGGTTGAAATTACATTTTCCTAAACTTCAGGAGAGAAATTTCTTTCTCAAAGACATACGAACTAAATAAAAAGAATTGTTACTGTGTCTTCTCTTCCATATTCAATTTTAGCAAACATATTAATTTTCCCTTTCTTTCCTAAACCATAAAAGTTGTCTCATCATAAATACTAACCCAGGCGTGATGGTTGGTAGCAATATTATGTGGTACAGCAAGCTAGTGTGTCAGTTTCTTATTAATAGAAATTCATTAGTGGTTTCCTGTGAAAAATCAAATATTGTTGGTTTTTAATTACAGGTTTAGCAAATTTCATTGTGCAGAAGACTTAATTTTTCTGTCCTTTCAATGCCTATTCTTAGTAGAAGTGTTTGTATATCAAATGTCTGTTCTTAAGACTGATGCATGTTGTTGTTACATCGCAAGGGTTCTATTGTCATTACACTGCAAAGTTCCATATTGCTAGGGTTTCGTACCTCCTTGACGTTTCTCGTAGGCAGCTCATCTAAGCACTGCCTCTTCCTTCATCTCACAGCAGTCAACTAACTCCAGTTCCCCCTCAACAAACCAATGTAGATTGGTTTATAACTTTGTAAACTTTTATAACACTCTTCTTCTTACTGGCTACAGCTGCAGCCTGTTAAAGTCAGGCCTGTTCCTAATCTCTAATAATTGGCTCAGTTGCAACTCCTTAAAGGGTAAGATTACTTTCTATACTACCTTTATTTTCTTATATTGTATCCCCCTACAGATGCAGGTACCACCAAGAGCCATTAGAACTACAAATTTTACTACAGAAGAACCAAAAAAATGTCAAGGAATATTTCAAGGAATATTTTTAATTCACACAAGGCAAATCTCCAGTAAGGACTTGTCAACTCCCCACCTTGATTTATACTACCTTGCATCGAGTACATGCTGGTTTTATTCATCAATAGGAAATGGCTTGAGGATGATAGTGAGGGGTGAAGAAGGGAGATTTTCCACTTTTGAGCTGATTCTGGTCTTCCTTTTACCCTTGATCAAAACCAATGTTACCATTTAAAGTATAAATTGTGACTGTCATTCTACATATGAAAGACAGATTTTGGGATTAAGCAGGAAGCAGCTCCACCATCGTTCAAGCTCTTCTCCTCTTGACTCAATAGAATTTGTATTTCACACCCATAGTACAAACACTTTGATGGCTGACTGTATGTCAGCCTGGATGACTGTAGAATATACACGGGTGTACACCACAGAAGGCTGAAATGATCATATCATGTTAGGATTGTGCAGTCAAGTTCTAGCCCAGTTCTTTAGTTCAGTGGGACATTGTTTTATTATTAGATTTTTATTATCCTGTCACTCTCGGGTATAATTTATTGAAAGAGAAAGCTAAAAATGTGGCTTGCATAGGGAGCATAATATCCCTTTAACCTGAAAAGGTTGTATGAATTTGTAACTGAGTCTTTCCTAATATTTTTTTTCTTGTTTGTAAAGTTCGCGTGCTGTTTTTATAATGTTTTCATTGATGTCAAGACCTTGGTATAAAAACAAGACTAGCACTGTACTAATTTACCCCATGGTCTCCTGTGTCTTCCTTTGCCTCTCTCCTTGAGCAACTGGCATAGCTGCAGGACTGTTTACTCCACAGCTTATTTCCCCTTTATCTTTGATGTCCCAGGATGTCAAAGGCTGTGAATTTAATATTGATTTTATAAAGTACTTTTACTGTAACATGTCAGTTAGGATTAGCTTCAACCTCGAGGAAGCTCAGGCAGTGAGCTGGATTTGCACGCAATGTGGCTCTCCAGCTCTCAGACTCTTTTCCCGAGCGAATGCTTTATTTATAAGAGTGACAGTGTGCTGTGAAAGCAGGGATAGCACACAGCCCCCAGCTATCTCTGTGTCTTGTATACACAACGTCAGTGCCCTGTGTATACATTAGGCTTGAAAATGTAAGTGGATCAGAGAGACGTATCATTGGCTGGTATGTAAACAGACAGATGAGTTTATAGATCGCATTAAACCCCAGTGGCTGTAACTAGTGGAAGAGACTTCCTGGCGTCCCATCCCCCACCTCACTCCTTCTTGTTCCTCCTTATTGTATCAACACCAACACCAGGAGCTGGACTCCACTCCTTTAGTGAGCAAATAAAGGCATATTTCCAAAGGAGGAATCACAGCTGAAGAATAATCTTGTTTGATCTTGTTCCCTTAACCTTTTGTTGCTCCTTTGAAATGGCTGCTGATGGAGTGTATTAATCTAGAGATTAATCTGCAAATTCTTTTCAAAACTCAGTATTGATCCTCACTCAGTCCCAACAAAGGTGAAGAGTTTGTCTTGATACTGTCCCTTTTTTCTCTCTTTCCATCTTTTACTTTATACTTTTGAACAAAATTGAACTCGCCATATTTTGTATCTAAAACCGAGAGGTGAGGTTTCCTCAAAGACTGATAGTGCTGAAGCTTGGAATTACACTCCCAAGGGAACAGTCACCAGTTTTCTTGTGTGTTGAGCAAATCATGCCAACTGATTACACACTCTTAATGAAAGATTAACTATTTAATGCATTAGCTTTTTGTGAGCACATGGAACAGCTGTGCACTTAGGCTGTA
Organism: Haemorhous mexicanus; assembly: GCF_027477595.1. NCBI lineage: Eukaryota > Metazoa > Chordata > Aves > Passeriformes > Fringillidae > Haemorhous > Haemorhous mexicanus. The sequence continues at coordinate 38,614,612 of NC_082346.1, forward strand.
TCTGCCCCATTCATAGCGTGTTTGATTTCTCATCGTTCCCCAGTTGCTTTGATCTTGCCTTCCTCCTCAGCTGGGACTTGAGTTAGCTTAGGTCTTCTGAGCATTTTGAAAATATTTATTGTTTGGTTCATTGGTTATTCTACAAGCCTTGACTTTGATGCCTATGTACACTTATGGCAACATATAAATAATAAAGAAGTTGTTATTTTTGATATAGAGCATATATGGCTGCTTATAAAACATCATTCATGTAGCTGCGCTATCATTCTTTTTCATGTTTTTTGTTGCTCTGCCTAGGGTATATATGACAGTTTGAGGTTTGTTTTAAGCTATTTTCATAAAATACATGTCATTTCAGTGTAAAATCTGTGAGTTCATGAATAATATTGCTGAGCTTTAGTTACTGAAGAAAGAAGGGGTGGTTGCTACAAAGCAACATTCGTGATTTCAGTTGTTGCAGGGAAGAAATTTGAAACATAAAACTGAGGGCAACTTTCATGTGAATGCAGGTATGCACATATCTACCCTTCCTATTTGTACTGGAGATTAGACTATTTTTCGTGAAATCAGGCAAACATGACTTTGGATGATACACAAGGTCATTATTTTGCATAATTATTTGCGTAAGTATTCATAAACTGATAACAGGCTCAAAATCTACAAATCAAACTCTAAAAATAAGATTTCAAGACTTTGATTTTTCCTTTGGCATCCATTCTCCTACTTCTTTACTGTGAGAGAGACACTATGTGGAAATAGCCCAGCAAATGATTTATGTATTTCTCACCGAAATAAAAAGACAACAGGATTCCCCATGTTAAGTTAAAGTGAAAATTTCCACACTAGATACCAGTGCACAGAATTTTGGACATTTATCAACTAAATAATCAAAGGAAGTCTAAAGCATTTTGAGTGCAACCTGTCACTGTTGCCAATGAGCCCATAAATATTTGATGCACCTGAGAACACACCTCTTCTGTTTCCTTCACATTAGGTACACAATGTATCCTCTATAGTTTATTTAGAACTCAGATATTATTTTTTCTCTCTACATAATATGATGTGCTACTTTATTCAGACAACATAGGTAGTAAGAAAATTGATAATTTATATTAGCTTCAGAATATTTAATAGGGTATGTGCTAATTAAGTAAGGATAACTTGTCGATCTGTAGAATAAAACAGCAGTTAGCTAATATTTCATTCAGTTTTTTATGGAATTCATGCCTACAAGGTGTGATGAAATATCAGTGAGGATTTGCTTTGAAAGTCAATGAAAAACAATGAAATTTGAAACTTTGTAATTAATTATTGTGTTACTAGAAGTAAAGCAATTAGTTCTCTACAGAGTAGTAAAAAATTCCATATGCTAAAACTGACAGTTTTGTAGCCAAATAAACATCTGAATGACAAAACTGTCCAAAATATAGATTTCAGAATTTGTACACAACCCATTATATGGAAGTACTTTCATACAGAAGTTTTCCCTGAACAGTGTATTGATTGCAACACATCTGAAAAGCTGGACTTTGGAGATATCTCATTCCACAAAAATCCATGTATACATGCAAATCCATTCACAGAATATTTTTATTGCTATTATTCAAGTATATGTATTATTTCAAGAAAGCATATGCTCCAGGGATTTTTAACAAACCTGATTTTTATGGGTGGTTGTGGGTGTCTTCTTATATTTTGCATGCTAAAAAGACATGTAGAAACAAAAAGAAATCTTCATGTATTGAAGCCCAAGCAGTCAGATGTGAGTTAGGGACTGTTCCACCACAGACAACCAAAGACTGACAAAGCTCTTAGTGGACTTCTAGGGGGTTTGTGCGCTGTGTCCAAAAAGGTGTTAAATTAATTAGGTAGCATGTTTATAAAGTATGTAAATGCTGCTGCTGCTTCACCACGCAGCTGCTGGAGGCACAGAAAGTTTAATACTTCGTAATATCACCCAAAAACTCTACGGCGTCATCAAGAATTGAATGAATGAAGGTCTCCTGAACCTCTGTTCACAACAAACCGCTTTCCTTTCATCCAATAATCCCTGACTGCCAGAGGCTATTACAGGGTGGCCTAAATTAAAGGAACCCTGAGGTAGTGTTAATTTGTGCCATAAGGTCAAAATAGTCTCTATTAACCTGAGGGCTTTGTTAGCACAATAGTGGCATAGTTATTCTTGCCATTTTTTTCTTGTTGCTCAGCTGAGCACAGCCTAGACAGTTCTTAAGACTGCATATTAAGGTGTTCAAGTTTATTTACCATTAAAAAGACTTGAAAAACAATTTATGCTAGCAAAGTTCAGGCTAAGGCTACTAATGAGTTGTTTATACCTTGGGGTGTGTGGCAAAAATACTGTAAAAATATCTTGTTTCTAGACTATTATTGAATATCTACATTTTTAACAGAAATAACTTAAAAGAAAGTACATTACACTACTAGCTATTTACCACTCTTTTTATCTTTTTTTTCTCAAGAATAGAACTTCCAGGATGTTGATAGGAACATGAGCATTCATAAACAGCACATAATGAGGTGCATAAGCACAGTTTATTCGAATAGCTGTTCAAAAAATTAAACAAACTTATACAAATTCTTAAACAAAGCTTATAGAGAGTCTTTTGAAGTATTTAGCCAGCTTTTCCTAGACATACTTCAGTAATACACATGTGGATGCATTTCAGCATTTTTAACATCAGGCTATGTATATATATATATACGTGCATTTTCTCATTAAACTGTAAAGTGGATTTGTTCCATCTGCCATGTCTTTATTCATTAGCAAAGATAAATTTAAACACAGTGTTTACCTCAAAAATGCTATAGCTGTACAGTTCAGTTGCAATGCTCTCTTCATTATTTAGGGGCAAATCTTGAGTGTCAGCTCTGACTTCAGCATTTGTACGGTTTAAAATACACTGGTGAAGGGATGAGAAGAGAAGGAAAGCTAGGATCTGGCAGGCAAAAAAGTTATCTCTGTTCTTCACAAAGAGAAAACAAACATATTTCCTAATGTTTCGGGGAATTCAGTTTTAAAATGGGGCTGTAAAACCATTGTTGTGTTTTGTAAATCTAGTGTACTAAAGCTACAAAAATTATTATCTTGTATGGATCAGCTACATGTTTGCATGTTGGCTACCTCCATTTCAAGAATGACTCCTAAGGTTTCATCCTGCTTTCATCCCAAGCCTATTGGGAAATCATCAGTTTATGAAGACTTTTGCTTTGTGTGTTGGGACTTGCTTTTCCTGCAATCAGAACATGGATTTAAACGTTCCCTGATGCTTCTCAGAGCCACTCACACAAACTACCATTTCTCTTTCTTCACCATATTTCTGTTTCTATGGATTTTAAATTCTTTATTTATTCTTTTATTTTAATGTATTTTCTGTTTGCAATTGTACGCCTCAATTTTGCAATTTAATTGGTATGTTTGTTCTTGGTGGGAGTTTGTTTTGCTAGCTAGGAAGATGATAGGATGGAAAATATTCCAATGTATTTTAACTGCATCTCCATTTTAGGTTTTGCATGGAACTTCTTTCTAGAACTGACACTTCAGTCAGGACAGAAAATGCAGGACAAGTACTCAGGCCACAGTGGAGTAAACAGCTGTTTGCATAATGATTGCTGGTGGAAGGGAGTCTGGTACAGAGACCTCAAAATTGGGGCCACCAGTTCTAATAAAACAGGGAATGTTTTATTAAGGTTGGTTTTTAGTTGGGTTACATTTGAAGTTTAGCTATACAAGCCATGTATCCTTTGTCACTGGAGAAAGAATTCTATTAAACTGAGACCATGGTCAACAGATTTCTGCTGACCAGCAACTTCAAGGAATGCCTTTTCAGCATAAAGCCAGACATCAAAATACTGGTCATATGTGCCCTTTACTGCCTAAGAGTCTGCAACTTTGTTACAGGAATTTGTTAATTTCTAGTGTTCTTATATAAGCAGAAGACTGAGGATGGTTCTAGATCTTTTCTATGATCATTCCCCCCTTTCTTCATCCGTCCATCTGTTGCGACAACCACATTTTCATATTTTGCCCCATAGACATTCTTTCTCCCTAAATGCATCAGCAGGGAGACATGAGAGACTTTAAATTTGTCTCCATTGGGGCTTGCTTGAGAGGGATTGTTAGAATTTGTATTGACAGGATAAAAACATTTTTCATGAAAGATTAATATCTGAATAAGAAGTAAGATAGGAGGGATATCAAAACACACCTGAAAATATAGATAGTGCATTATTCTCAGATCCCATTGAATCCCTCAAGCGTTGTCTAGCCAAGTCTTGTTTTGCTGCTCCAGTCTTCTTGGCTTTGTGTACTGTGCTAAAATTAGCTACACCCTTGAAAGCCTTATTAAATGTCATTGGATATATTCAAGCATTTATGTGTTTGATGTTTTGCCTTGTTTTAAGTAGTGTAACTTAATCAGCAGTCATGTAGCAACATCCAAGACAAATACAATAATAGCCTTGTGTTCTAGTTTTCATTAATTTAGGCATGGCTCACACTGTCTTCCATTGCACTTGTATTCATTTTTATTTTTTTTACAAACAAGTCAGAAATACATTTTTATTAGCAATGAAATAATATATGTAATAATATCAAGATGTTTTCATCAAATTACATATGATTATGATAAATGTTGATATCACATTCAATTTGGAGTCACTCCTATTCATGTCATGTAGCATTTTTCAGGACTTGGAAGGCTAAACCCATGATCTAGGTTAAACAGATGCAAATTAGGATTATAGCCAAATATATGATGAACCAGGAAATACATTACTGAGTGTTGTGAAAATGTCTCCTTTAATACCTTGAGAAATAAATCAAACATGATACTTTCATTTTCAGAAATAAGTTGCAAAGTGTTGTATACCAACCAGAATTTTGGTGTTGAGGCCTTTATATTTTTCTGAGAAAACTAATTGTTTGCTGTACAGAAATCCAGTTGCTTCTTCCACAGTCTCTGTCCAGGCTTTTTCAGTTGAAAGGGTATTTCAGCAGTAGCTCTTGGAATTACCAAGAGAGCATATTATGTAGCTTTTCCATACACATCTGTAGCTCATTCATAGAATCACAGAATACCAGGTTGGAAGGAACATTGAGGATCATATGGTCCAACCTTTCTTGACAAAACTGCAGTGTAGACAAGATGGCCCAACATCTTGCCCAGGCAAATTTTAAAACTGTCCAGTGCCAGGGAATCCATCACTTCCCTGGGAAGATTATTCCAATGACTGAATTTTGTCATAGTGAAAAATTTGGCTTGTGTCAAATTGAAATCTCCCTAGGAGTAACTGGCCTTGACTTTTCCATGTGACTCCTTGTAAAATAAAGAAGTCTCTATCTTCTTTTTAGCCACCTCTTAAATTCTGAAACATGGTTATAAAGTCTTCAATCTGCCTCTTCTCAAGGCTGTATAACCCCATTTTTCTCAGCTTTTCCCTCATATGACAGGCTCCCCATCTTTGTGGCCCTTCTCCTGACCATCTCCAGCCAGTCCCTTTTTTACACTTTTTTGTATAGCAGGGATCAAAACTGAACAGTATTCCAAATGTGGCCTGAAAATCACTGAGCAGAGGGGGATAACTACTTCTTTATCTCTGATGGTGGTGTTCTTGTTGATTCAACCCAGCATCCTATTGGCTTTCTTTTACAGAGCAGCTCACTGTTCACTCATGTTGAATTTGTTGTCCACCATAACACTGAACATTTTTCACTGAACTGCTTCCCAGACCAGTAGATCCCAGGCTGGGCTGCACTTCTGGATTATGTTTTCCCAGGCACAAGAACTTAGATTTGTCCTTGTTGAACTTCATAAGACTCTTCTTAGTTTTCTCAAAGTCTGTTTATTCTTATCAGTTTCTTTTGCAGTGAAATAAGGCTGAATCATAAAAGCTCGTTTTGAATTTACTGACTTGATAAATGTGTGGTATGTTTTACTTACAGCTGCAGTTTGCTAAATACTTTTCAGAGTCACGGCACCTTTTTATTTTCTGCTCCAATTTCTACTGCATAGGTATTTATTTTTGGTAGGCAGGTATTTCTCAAGAACAGAAAACTGTACTCTGCTTTTATAATCTTTGTACCTGACAATACTTCATTTCTTTGAGGATCAAAGCTTTAGGTTGGACAGAAAATGCTTGTATTTACTTATCACAAACTGTAATAATATAAGAGAAAATTAAGCAGAAGGACAAATATTAATTTAAGCAGCTGGTATCATATTTTAGCTGAAAGTGAAATTTTCTTTACTATTTTGAAATATTCTTATCGTTTTTCAATGTTATCTTATGTTCAGGCCTAGTTATGAGAAACTCTTCTGTACCGTTAAATACTTCCCTTAAAACACAGTTAAGTAGTTCATGTGCTGTAAAATAGTATGATTATGCAAATAAACAACATGGATGAAATAGAAGTTTGGCAAATGTTAGTGCATACAAGATCTGCAAGCTGTAGGTGTGAATGAAACATTACAGCAGTGGTAATAAGTGCAATTCCATGAACTGAAATGAAAGAGCTGGAATGGAAATGGAATAGAATGAAAATTCTACTATTTTTCCTAGCAGTGTGTTTCTTATGGTTTTCTATACCATAACAGTAGAAGAAAACCAGAAGCACCACTTTACTCCTGTACAGAACAGGAGCAGAAAGAGGGCTGACATTCACCCCCTAGGGTGGAGAGTACAGACAAGTGAGTGACGGTGGAAAGACTGCTTAGAATAACAGCTCAAATCAAAGTTAGATTTGTGAAAATTTCAGACTCAGAGTTTTAGTGCAGCTGACCTCTATCCTTGCAGTAGGTCTGAAACATATTTGGAACTCAGATAAATTCCAATTATATATGGTTATAAATCATCCACTTATTTTTACCAGGGGGTAATGAGTTACATAATACTGAGTTTTCAGAAAAGCATGGGATATTTGCTTTGGGTGGTGATCTCGGAACCTGACAATGGAGCAAGAGCTGAGATACAGTCTTTCTTTTCATCCTGTGATAATTCGTAAATGCCTGAGGAGGACAGGGTTAACTTGTTCTCCATGAGTTGAACAGATAATAGCAGCTGCCTGCCCTCAATGTAAGGACTGCCAGGGAGGCCAGCAGTGCAAGAAAGAAATACAGCTTGGCTCAGATGGCAAGTTACTTGCTCTGAAAGGGATTTTAACAGGAGCGATCTCTAAGAAGCCTTTCATACTGGCACACAATTGGACTTGGTTCTAAGAGAAAGACTGACTAAGAGAAATCTTAACCGCTACTTCCTAACCTTAAGAGCTACTTCTGCTGTTTTCTATTTGTTTCTTGATACATATGTTTCTTGATACGTGGAATCCCTTTTCACCTGAAACCCCTAAAAATAGTCTGTTGAAAAGAGCATGTCTCCAGACATGTCTATAGACAAGTTCTCGTGTTCTTGTTATGCCTCAGTGTGAACTAAGGACATGAAAAGAAGCAGATCAATTGGAAAATATATAAAATTGAAGTTCCTTAACAATAGCACTGTGTTAAATCACTGAGTGATGAAACGGTTTTGAAGTATTTATTACCCACTTTTTAAAGTATGAAGCCTCATTAATACTTGCAGTGATAATTATGTTCTCTGCTTCCTGTACATGGAGTAAACAGTCTTTTTTGTCTTAAAAATATTAACTGAACCATGGCTGTTATGCTCAGGAAGATATATGTTTTGTTTTCCTTTTCAGGATGACAAGTAACCAGTCTTGCACATCCAAAATAAAGTAATATTGTGTATATCTCTTGTTCAACCTGATAACCTTGATAATGCACACCTTTCTTGTTGAAACTTTCTGCATACTTTATCAGTGACAAAAGCAGATGCCTTTCATTATACTGAAAAATGTTTAGTATTAGCACTTGACTATTGATAAGAATTCCTTTTTTGAAACAGTTTCTTTTAATGCTCTGTATTTATACATCAGTAAAACTTAAAATGTAAATTTCTTTTTTCTGTGTTTTCGATCAAAATTCAACATGTAAGATTCATAGACTGTAATGTTCAATACTGTAGGCATTATATTGAGGTGAGTACAGTTCCTTCTGCATATAAGCTGTTTTTAGGGATATACAAAGTTCACAGACTTTAAGCTGCAGGATGAATTCTGCCCTTGGAGAGGAGTGTGTTGAATTCTCCTTGAATTCAATGTGAGCCCTATGTGAATGACTCAGGGCAGGAAATGGCCTTTAAAAGGGACTGATTTGCCTTTTAACAATTCATTCACAGCAAACAGAGGCTTTAATCAGTCTCCTGACTAATTTGCTGTTCAAGCAAAATAGCCAACCTCTGACATTAAGTTTGGAAAGATGATTAATCTTCAATATAAACTGGAAGGGGAAACAAGCTCTTCTGTGTATCATGTCCTCTGCTTGAGACATTCCCCTCACAGGGATTCAGGTGATGAGGCTCTGCCCCATATTCAGCAGCATGATGGAAGCAGTCCAGGCTGGCAAGGACATAAATACACACTGACTACTGCATGAATGCCTTGTGATTCTTTTCACCATCTTGTCTTTTGCACAGAGGTTAGAAATGGGGACAGATAGACAATGGCTTCTCTACCCCAAAACTCCCATTATATAAATATAATTATAAATATAAATATACATAATATTCCATTTATGGAAATTTCTTTTGGAGTAGGATGAATATACTGAATAGGTTAACCAGAAAAAAAGAGCTGCCTTATAATACCTGCCATCTATGATTATTATAATCTTGCAGACAAATATAATTACAGTGTGTGATGTCTGTTTATGTCTGTGAAAGCTTTGATTGTGTTTTCTTGTCTGCATTACACTGCAAAACAGCATAAACATTTATATTGTATAGTAACTCTAATCCAGTGCTAATGCCCTGAGCTATGGGTGTCACTTCAAATTACCAAGATTTATGTGATACTTATATCTGCCTTTTTCAGGTGAATTTGACCCTAGTACACTTAGTGCTATACTGATTTGTAAAATCTAGAGACTGTTAATAGGCTGCAGAGAGGAGTGAAATTACTTATATAGGAACACTTATAATAAAATCATAATTACTCCAGAGTTTCAGTATCTCATACAGACATTAGGAGACTGTCTGTAGTTACTTTGTAATGATTGAAATATTAGTGGAGGACTTCTCGAATTTTAGAGACAGTGTAGATTTTACAGAACAGGCTATATACAAATTCATCTTAACATTTTGCCAATGTGCACACCACATTTAAAATAAGAGCTCTTAGGGAGCACAGACTACACTTCTATTCTTAAAAAATTCTGAGCACTAAAGAAATAGGTGAGTATTACGGATATTTACTTTTTTGGTTTGATTTATGTATACTTTAGGAGGGAGATAAGACTGACAAAAGTGAACAGAGGATTTGTATGCAGCTAATGCCATCTCTCAGCTTGAAATGAAGCTGAACCTTTGGTCTAGAGATAGCCAGTTCAATACCTGGCTAACCCTGCCAGGAACCAAGCCCCAGGCAGCTGGTCACTCACTTCCCCACCAGTGGTATTGGAGAGCAAATCGGATGGGTAAAACCTAGAAAACTCATAGGTTGAGTTAAAGACTGATTAACAGGGGAGGTAAAAGCGGCACACACAAAAAGCAAAAGCAGAACAAGGAATTAATTCCCCAGTCCCCATGGGCAGGCAGGTGTTCAGCCATCTCTGGGAGAATGGGGCCCTATCACATGTAATGGTGACTTGGGAAAACAAACACTGTCACTCCAAATGTGTCCCCTTTCCTGCTTCTTCCCCTCACCTTAAATTCTGAGCATGATGTCACATGGTCTGGAATATCCATTTGATCAGTTGGGATCACCTGTCCCCGCTGTATCTCCTCCCAACCTTCCAGGCACCCCCAACTTCCTCTCCAGCCTGGCAGTACAAAAAGCAGAAAAGTGGCTCTGTGTAAGCTCTGCACAGCAATAACAAATACATCTCTATATTATCTTCACAGTGTGCAGCACAAATCCGAAATATTGCCATCATGAAGAAAATTAACTCTATGTCAGCCACAACCGGCACAACAGCTAGACATTCATAGAGAGATGATAAGGAGGCTTTAAAATACATTCTCACACTATGTGATGCACATGCACAGACCACATAAAGTGTTGCATCCCATTTGATAGGTGTGCGAGGTCACTGAGGGAAATAACGACACAGTGTGAATGCTCGCTTCAACGGGGCAACAAGTCACTCTCTGAACAGTGCCCAAATCTGCAAGATCTGTGGTTTCCCACTTCCTGGCTGCAATCAGGGAATGAGAAAAGATGAACTGGAGGAAGCTGGTGCCAGAGCCCCTTCGTGGGGTTTTGGCTGCTTGGACTCAGGGCCAGCACTGACAGCAGCGCAGCTGTGCAGCCTGGATTCAGAGAGCTGTTTGAGGAGGAGCTGTGGGAAGCCTTAGCAGAGGCCATTCCCTTGTTCTCAGGAGCTGCATTTAATCTGAGCAATTGCCCTTGTCCCCTTGCTGGGGCGCACTGCAGCCGTAGCTCACTGATCTGAGCCTGACCCACTGGCTGGCACTGCCTGGCTTGACCTTACAGCAGCCTTAGTGTTTCTGTACTTGCCTGCTGTCCAGCTCGGCTGACAGTCCCCAGGCCTGCTCTGCCCTCCTTGTTCAGGTACTGCAGGACCTGGCTGTCAGGCCATTGCCCTGCTGCCCTTGGCCTGGCGTGCCACACCTGAGGAGAGCACCCTGCTGCTGCTCCTTCTCTCTCAGAGCCCAATACGAATTTGACTGCTGCTGGAATAAGGAAATCATTTGAAGAGGATAACTTTGTTTAGGCTTGGTGTTCAACTTCTGTGGAACACGGGGTTTCCTTTGTGATGCGTATATTTTTTGTACCATTAGTGCCATTTAAATTTTGCAGGCCCATGAATGGAGATGTTGGTAAGTAGTGCTTTTAATGAGACTCAGGTGAAGCTCTAACTACTTTGACATCCTAGTATTTTCATAGGCTTTTACTCTCATTTAAATATATTTATTTGAAATTAAATATATAAGATCAAACCTCTGAGTGCGAATCATACAACATTTCTAGACAGGGTAGTAGCAGTGAAGGTGCATTTTCTATATCTCATCATACATGTAAATCAGATTAAGTAACATTAACATAGCATGAACAGTGTCTTGATTCTTTCTATAGAACCTTAGCTCAGAGTCACAGAACTGCAGTAAAGTAAAATGGACATCCTCATTCATACTGTTTGTGTCCCAGCTTGCTCCATGTACATAGAAATAAGCCGAGACTTTTAAATTAAAGAAAGCTTTGGCACAAACTTCAAGCATACTTTTTTAAGTATATGAGATGTCTTTATTTCTTGTCATTTAGAATCCAATATCTAAGAATGTTTTAATACAGGGGAAATTGCCTATATGAAAGTAAGACTACCATTTTGCCAAAAATGGTGCTTAATTTATCTCTGCAGCTCTTATTTTTTTGCCATTTGTGAATTTCCTCTTTACCTAAAATTAAACTGCGTTTTCATGAATGGCCTTTCCATTTTTTGTATATCCATCAAAATGAAAAGCCAAAACCAAAACTCAGATACAGATACTACTGCTAGTGTCATGAAATACCATTTTTAAAGTTGCAATCTAGTTTTCAGATCCTGCAAATTTCTAAGAAATACAGTAAATAGTTTTTATGCTCATACTGCTCTGTGTCGTTTGTGTACTTTGTAAATCAGTTGTACTTATCAGTTAGATGAATACAAACTCTCTAAATGTGATACTGGAACATGAAAGATACATCGAGATTTGTGTCACACTGAAGCAGCCCAGTTTGCATTTTCCATTGAGCTTAGCCAGTCAGTAAATAAATTTGAATTGGAAAATTTTTTTTGAAAGTTAGGAGTACCAAATCCAAACATACAGATTTTTCTGATGCAGTTTTTCAAAATGTTGTTTCTAACTGAAACCAGGAATAACAGACATATGCAGTATAAATAAAATAAGTATATATGTATCTATTAATGAATCAAATACTTTGAAAAAAATTTCATTTAACACTTGAAGACTGCAAAAAGGAGGATGGATCTTATCTAAGGGCAGGACAGCTCTTTTCTTGGTTTCCAAAGCCCCAGAATATGTTCAAGAACACAGTAAGAGAACAGAATGCTGGTGTGCTATTTCAAAATAGTGCAAGTTCTGCACTTTCTAGATGGCAGCAGCAGATTGTTTACGCATGCTTGTTATGCATGCACCTGAATTCCTTTGTGCTTAGCAGGCTGGTGTTGCAGAATAGCATAAAAAATCATAACAAAAGAAGCCTTTCAACCAAGATATCATCAAGACTCTCCTCTCTGGCTCTGTTCATCCACATATGCGCCTGTATGGAGAGACCCAGAGTATCACAGTGTTTGGTTTCTCAATTTTGGTTGTACAAAACCTGGAAACATGTTCTAATGTGTGGGTTCTCACTCTATGTATATTGGTTGTTAAAAAGTTTTATTCCAACTATTCTGCCAAGCACAAGCAGGTCCACCTTGAGAAAGATCTAATTAGTAATGACTCCTAATGTATGCTCCATTTGAACACTTAACAACAATATTCCATTTTTTAATGAAATGCAATAGTGTGAACCTTTGACCATGAAAGTACACACAAGATGTTACTTGACTGCAAAGATATGTAGCAACTTAGGTATGCTTTTCTCAACATCTGGAATGATTAATTCTTTTCTACTAGTACTTCATGATACTTACACAAAAAACATATTGGTTTTAAAGCTGCAACTACTGGTGCTTTATCATGAAATCATACAGAAGCTCACCTTTCTACAAATCTTAAAAAAAAGCTACTTCAGTCTGAGTGTCTAAGGTGAATAATTTTTTCATTAAAAGAAAAGCAGGGTGATTTTCCTTTGTTAGTGACTTTTTTTATGCTAGTGACTATGTAAAAGTCACTAGCATAAAAAAAAGAACAAATGAGGATAAATCAATAAGCAGTATCAAAAATTAAATCTTCATTCATAATAAAGAAAAAAAAACACATTTAAAGTAAATGTCTGGCTTGTTAACATGAAGCTGACCTAGCATTTTTTATTCCTGAGTCATACACAAAAATGCTGCTGTGCAGTGGACTGTTAAGAGCCTGAAAGTCTAACCATTTTGCAGATTTATGGAATCCCTGTAGGATTTTCTTTCTAAATATAAACTACATGCTATACTCACAGGCAGAGTCTTAAAACAACATTAATGCTCTCATATCAGCTTTGCCAAGAATGCACTGATACTTTGTTGTTGCTAGGCAAGCCTCTAATTTCAAAACTTGAATGAAATCTCAGACTGTCTGTATCAAACACTTTGAAAACGACCCACAAAAGTATTGGAAATTAATAAATAGTTTTAACATTTATTTTTAATCACTTTAATTACCCTCACTCTAACAGTGACTGAATATAGAAAGTGCATAAAGGAAAAGCCATTTGTTTGCAGACAGCCTTGAATGTAAAGGTGATCCTGTAATTGGCTACAGGTTTATCTTTTCCATCATCACCCTCACACAGAAAGGTCTTCAGTGTCTGTCAAAGCAATAGCCATTCTATTGACAGTTCCCTGCATCTTCAGTCTGCTGTAACTCTGCAGAAACAATTGTGAAGGAAAAAATCATTCTCTGAATTGTGAGCCAACTGTAGATTATATATAGGATATAATTGATAACATATGTCTGTTATTTATTATATGTTTATTTTCAGCAGAATTGCATCTGGTTTCCATTTGCAAGACAGAGGCATGCTTGTGCATATATCTGGTAATATTTTTTCCTTCATTAGCCTGGGATTTGAAATTATACTGATGCAGAATACTTTATTTCATCAGCTTATGTACTGGAAAGACATAAAGTGACCTTTTAAGTGAAATGTTCAGTGTCTGTGATTAGGGGGAAGTCAGAAGAGGGGCAGTGGAATACTTTAGCAGAGTCTAAATGAGTAATGACACTGTTCACAGCCCCCCATGTGTTACACAAATATCAGCTCTCACTTCTGGAGACCAGCAGACCCCTCAGTCTTTCTGGTTGTTCTCTGGATCTGGGTAAAGCCCCCTGCTCCCTCCTCCTGTGACCTGCCCCTCAGACAGACAAACAGACAGACATGCACACACATGGCTCTCTGGCTGCTTCACCCCCTTGCAGGTCAGTCGGGGGTGGCCTTTGCTGCCGCTCACACGCTCACCGGGCGGCTGCGCGTCCTCCGGTTACTGGCACCACAGACACACAGACCTCCCTCCACCCCACACTCTGCCTGCCGTGGGTGCACCCACAGCCCCATACACACACACATGCACACACAATAGAGTCCCTCAGCCAAGAAAGAGTAGGGAAGGAATTTAATAAAAAACTGCATTTTTCAGGTACAAGACGTGGCCACACAAGCATACCCACAAGCAACTGTATATATTACAGGCCCTTTTTATCCCCTTATTCATCCTTTTTTTCTCACACTTCCTCAAATAACCTAAATTCTTCTATTTTTCTGCTGTTAGCTTCTCTCCTAAACATCCCATAGTAAATCCTATGCAATCCTGAAATGTGTTTCTACTTCATCACATAATATGTCCCCTACCTTTAGAGTAAATATGAGGTGCTCCAGCACTGACTCTTCTTGATGGGTTTCACACCTGGAAAATGAGGCTGTCTGTCTCAGAACAGGTTTGATAGGATGCTTCTTCCTTTTCATCCTTGATTTGCATTTCTCATCTGGTTTTGAGCCCCTGTGCTGCTCTGGTCAACAGGAAAGGGACCTTTAAGTGGGGGATGGCTTTTGTGATGGGTCTGGAACGAAGATCCCCCTACAGCCATCATTTCTTTGTGCTCATTTGAGTATGCAGAGAAGCATAACATAATAGATTCTACAAGTAGAATATATTAGAGAGGATTCTGCAAGTATCCTCAGAACACATCATTCCCAGAGCAGTGCAGACAAGAAGTTGCTGGACCTTCAGTATGGGTTTGGGTAGTGACAGTAACTAACCCTGTAGCAGATATAAGGACAATTCCACCCATATCTGCAACACTTGGGATTAGAACGTCATCAATTGCAATAAGTGGTTCCTAAAACTGTCACCTACTATACAAATAGAAGCAGAAGCTTCTTATAATTGCCTGAGGATTTATAAGTAAACTCTTAGTGCATATTTAGACTAAGGAAGAAGGAAAGAACAGTCCCAGGGAATTTGCTTGCAAAGTGGAAGTCTTGTTGCATCCTGCCTGTTTCTCCTCTCTCTGCCTTTGGAAACGTGAAATCAAGGAATTTGCTGAATTTTCCTGCTTGGCAATTTTTTTTCCTTTTTAGATACTCCTTTTTCTGTGTTCATTGTAACACGGAGATAAATACTAATATTTTGTTATTGAAAATGGAAATGTGCTACAAAACACTTCAGTGCTTCTCTTTGGGTGTTTCATGTTGGGCCTCCCCCACACTCAACCCTTTCATAATCACCATTCTTTAAAGGAGAGAAATGTACTGTAATCAGAAACAACATTCTTATGGCAACATTCTTCTTATTAATATTGCACCATGAATGACTGCTGTTGCCATTCAGTTGTCTCTCATATTCTGAGAACTAGTTTCAGCAAAAACCTCCTTTATTCCCAAGAACACACACGTAGATCAAAGTATTAGCAAGGCTACCATAGCTGAACTATAACATTCTGTATGTCTAAAATGATTATATTTTATTTATGTAAACACCCTTTTAAAACTTACGGATGAGTGTTAACCAGTTATTATGGTGTTTCACAAGATCTTTTTTGCAAAGAAATCTCTCTCTGCTGCTAGATAAAGCAAGATTTTTAATATATATTATTCCTCAGCTATACTGGTGGTTTCCAAAGGAGCAGTTACCCCAAATATCACTGACAAATCACAGTCTTGGGGTAAATTGCATGGTACTACCAGAAGATTTGTAATTCATCACATTCTCTTTTATGTTTACTAACTTTGCTGTTGATCCATGAGTAGGATATCCTTCAAAGAATGAAATCTATTTTTACAGCTGTTTTAAAATTGGTTGGATTGCAGGCACGCCTACTGAAATCAATCAACTAATTGAAAAAACAGAATGAGATTTTTATTATAGGGTTTCAGATAATACCAAGTCCCTTGTGAAAAGTATGTAATTTCTTCTCTTTGTTCTGCTTTTGGAAAACTATAACTGTGAATTGGTGGGTTTTTTAACTGTATAGGTCATGGGAATTACAAAGATTTCAAAAGCAAAATCACTGAATAATCCCTGACAGAGTGCCTTACAAAGGTATTTAGTCTGCTATATATTATCATCATCAGTGTTCTTTCACAGACATAGGAAGATGTCCTTTAGCTATCTGCTCAAAGCAATTCAAATATTTCAGTTTTGATGATTACCTAACCACAGAACTTTTTACCAAACCTTTTAGAATGAATGACACTACACAATGCGTGACACAATCATCAAGGACAGAAACCATTTCTGTTAAAGTCATAGCCAAAGCTGGTTCCTTACATCCAGGATTTTAATTTTGCTGCCCTTCTAACTAAATTCCTTTGGGTCAGTCAGTTCTAGAACAGCAACAGACTCAAGGGAACTCAGCACTCATATCTTCATGAGCTGAAGGTGCAAAAAAATAGCAATGCCATAGAGAAAACCAGCTGACTACAGCTGGAGAAGTGGAAAAACTTGCCATTTTCTGTCAGAAGCCTTGAGGTCTATTTGGTTCTCTATGGATTTTTAAGGCACTGAAGTTGATTTCAATGGAGATTTTCATATACTCTTTTTTTTCTGAGAAGCCTTTCTAATATCAAGAGATATACATGAATTTAACTGTATTTTTGAGCAAAGTAATGTCATTAATCTGAAATCATTGCATTCATTTACATTCTGTAACTTCTGTTACAGAAAAAAAATACGTTGCTTGAATATATCCTTGCTAATGCATATTTAAAATGTGTAAACTTGTTTATATGCAAATATAATAAGAGAGTTAATTTATGTTGCCCTCACAGGGCTTTCTGCACTATCCACCATAGACTTATGATCTTTTCCTATTTTCCAAAAGCCCGTGAGTAAGGCTGCTATGCAAAGACTCTTGAAGCCTTCAGGCTTTAGGTGACAGAGATTGTCTTTAATCCAATTTACACAAACAGGAAGAGCAACAAAATGTCAGGCTTTTTAGAGCTCTTCAGCCTTTCTGGCATCCAGGATGCATAATCTCAGGCTCCACTGTTCTAATGTCCTATTTCCTGTTACTTTTTACCTCTACTATGTTCTCTCTCTCTCTAAAGTTAACAGCATTTAGTAAAAGAACCTTACTGGAGACCTAGTTATATTACTTTTCATCAAGTATGTTGGAAGGTCCTTGATGTGTGCCTAAGTTCATGTGGGACTAATCTTGTCCACAGTGGGTGTCACTTTTAAACACCAAGGATACAGGCCAGATTCAAGGGAATTATCACAAACTAGTAAATCTGTATGAATGGCTGAACTGTGATTGCTGTCTCTGAGGATGTTCCTAGCCTGCAGAATATTAAGGAAAATATGGCACTGCTAAAACTGAAGTGAGAAAATTACTAATATACTACCATATTAAGATTTACCTACTTACCTGCAAAAGAGGACAGTTTCTAAGGTATTCCCTCCAGAAAAAAAAAATTGTTGAAAAAAACATGGGTATTTCACTTAATAGTCACTCTTCATATGTTTTGGTCAATGTTTTTATTTTCTGAACTCTTTCATAAAGATAATTTGCAAACTAATTGATACTTTTGTAAAATATTGAAAAGTCCCTGTGAGCAAGAAAATATGGGCATTGAAAGGAATTTAAGGAAAGCCTTTTTTATTAATAGCATACTCAGTTACCAGCTCAGCTGGCACATGTTTAGTTCCACCGTAGTCTTTTTATTTTTAGTCCAAGGCTTTAGTTTCTTAAGCCAGACCTTGCAGCACTGAATGAAACAATTCAATAAAACCAATTTGGATACAATACTCAGAACTGGTACTTGCTGCAATATCCAGTGTTGGTGACAGGCTGCCTGGAGTCCTGCCAATGCTGATTTAGCAGTATATGCCAGCTCAGTGAGTCAGAAACAGTTTTTACATGTGCCAGCTCAATTGTGCAAGGTTGCTCAGAAATCCCTTTCAATATCCAGGCAGAATAATTGCTGTATTTCCAATCTACTTTCCTTAGGAGAAAGGAACAAAGGAAAAGAGAAGCATCAATAGAATGGCTTTTACTATCAATTTTGTAGCCTGCTGTGGAAGGTCACTGCTTTGAAAATATTTCACTCCAAGTGAATATTTAGGTCATGTGATAGTGGGTGAAGCTTTCTGACATTCAAGTATGCAAGAGAGAAAAGCAGTAATTGAAAGGATAACTGCTTTGAAACAGTAAGAATAAAAGTTTAAAAAGTCACCTGCCTAAAAAAAAAAGTTTAGCAAAGACTGAGGAATGTACATGTGTATTTTGATGTAAATTTAGCCCACATATCATAACTGAGAGCAAAAAACAAAGATGAGGCGCAGGTATGATCTTTTTAAATGTGTTTTTAATTAAATGATGTGGTAACTGAATAGCTATAGGAACATTACTTTCTCCTCAGTATAGAATGAGTTTGTAGAAAATTTCTATTTCAGACTAATTTCCTTAGAGTTCCTCTGTTCAGCTAATTATGAAATATGAAAAGGAGCACTTTTAAGAGGCAAGTCAAAATACTTATTCATCATTTGCCTGGGACAGTGTCATTACTGACGAGTTGCAAAAAAGGGAAATGATACTTTAGGAAACCAGAACCCAACTGGAACGGGTTTTTCTTGTTTGATTTCAAAAATAACAATAAAACTGGATAAAAGGATAAAAGTTACATTGTAATAATCACTGAAGCCCGTAACCATCACTTACTGAGTACCTATCAAAAGACTGGTTCAGTGTAAAACAAGGAAAAGTTGCCATCTACTCATATTTCCTTATCATGAAATTAGAATCTCAGTAAGGGAAATATTGACTAAACACACAAACTGGTGTTCCCTAGGAAACATTGACTAAACACACAAACTGGTGTTCCCTATCCCAAAATCAAGTTAAAATAGCTGGATTAGGTGATTTGGATAAAAAATCCTCCCCTCCTAGGCTTTGAAACAATAATCAGTGTGCTTAGTACCACTGTTTTTCCCCAAGGGGTGAAGAACATCTTTGTACTCCCATCTGTTTTCTGTCATGACAAGTTACTAAGAGTCAGGTAACTTCCTACTATTTTTAGCCTCTGAAAAATACCTGTCAGCATTTTTGTACCAGTCTCTCTTTCTTTTCTGCTTCCACCACTGACTCAAACAAAGCTGGCTGACCTTCCCATCGGGATTCCCTCTTGATGAGTTTTATATGCCAGTTTCCTTTTATTTTACAATATCAGGTAGGCTAAGGCCTAGCTTATGCCATTCTAATCACTTGAAACACTGAAAAATAAGTTGCCTTTTATTTTCTCCTAGACATTATGTACTTTTTACCCTTCTTCAAAAGGAAATACTCAAGAATTCTTAAGAATTGATGATGAGGTGCTTATAATAACCACTTAGACCATAACATAAAAACACTACAAAAAAAATTTTAAATACTGACTCCAGTATAGTTCACAACAAATACTGAAATAAAAAGATGGGGGGTTTTTTAAGTTTAAATTATTTTCTCATTGTTAGTCAAAATGAGCCTTTTAAGAAAATAATCTATTTAGATTAAATTTCAGTAGAGTATAAATTTAAAACAATGTCAGTGTAAGTAGGTAGATTGGATGGGGTTAACCCAGGATTGGATGGGGTTTTGGTTGTTTCAGCTCCTCCTTTCTATATACCTGCATTGAAAGACAAATTCAAAAAAAGTAAGTTCAAAAAAGTGCTAAAAACAATAAAATCAAACCTCTTCAAGTAGAAAGAAATAGATATAAAAGCTAAATTTGCAAGTGTCCATATCCAGTGTTGGTGACTGGCAGCCTGGAGAATATTGGATTAATTTATTTTATTATTCTTGATTTATTTATTTTATTATTCTTGCCTGCAGCTTTGGTTGTTCACAAACCTCCTTTCCACAATGTAAAATTTAGCTCATGATAGAAATCAAAATTTTCTCAGAGAAACTTACCCATCTGAGGAATGTAGTGCAGGTCACTGCAAAATATTGCATCGTATAAAGTGTCATAGTTACACATTATGCCAGATTTGTGCTCTGGAGGTCTGTACAGATCACCTACTGAGCTGTTCAAATACATAACAGGGAGACAGAGTACCATGCCCTCTTTTCAGGAGGGAAACTAGGTTCTTCTTACTTTGAAATAACAGAGATAAACAACTTAGACTTCATTTCTGAATTATAAATATCTTCACCCAGGGATATATGATGTTCAAAAGCTATAGGGATCAGTAAACTACAGTTTAATCATGCATAATCTCAAATCCCAATATTAAAGTAACTTGTATGGTCGTATATATTAACAGAATTTGTCATTTTTTTCAATGCTGAACAAGGTCTTATTACTAATGAAATATCACAATATATTTATGCAAAGTTGCTGAGTAAAGTGAATATGTTGGTCAAATGACTTCTGATATAAAATATCTAACTTTCTGCAATAGCAGCTTTGAAATGACTGGCATAATAGAGAAGATTTGACCATGGGTGGCGCCTGTGATACTGGGCACCACGTGTTAATTATGTTGCCTATAGGTGGCAGGCTTTTATGACATTTGTATTTGTGTGTGCAATTTAAGAAAACAATAAAGGTGAGAGGATGGAATTTTGATAGTGATGGATCACTGAATTCCCAAGAAAGTGTATCGGTGATATTCTCAAGAATTCCCAACATAAACATGTGACAATCATATAAACATTCCCATGCTTCAATCTCTTCCTGCAGTATGACAAGTGAAGAGTGGAATAAGTCCAGGAAATTAACTTGGAGAATACGAAACCATTATCCAGTAAATTGAATTTTATTCCAAGAACTAAAATGTGTAAGGCTGGGTGGCCATCAACCTGTAGAGAGAACAGATATTCATAGGATAAGTGATATGTGCAGAGGGATAATGTGCAATGATTGGACTGTGAGAGAGAATTTTGTCCAGCCATTCTTTTCTCCCTATTCACCTTAAACTGTTTCTAGCTGCACTTGTGCTTTTTGTTGTTTTGAGGAAAGTAACCTAGGTTATATTTTAAATCAGTCAGAGAAGAGGGAAGCTTTTCATCAATTATTATTAAAGGCGCTGGTTGAGAAGAATTAGTGGGAATTAATTGTGATGGGATAAGTAAAATCAGGTTCCACAATGTGGTTGGGAACAAGCCTAATACACTTTGTTACTAAAACCTTTGCTGTTTCCTCTCCATATGATATCTTTTTGGAAGAGAAAAATTTTGTATCACACTTCAAACAGAACAGCACTGAGTTTGTATAAGTGAGACAATTTCTTGTAGTGGCCCTTTGGGGCAACTCTCAGTGTATGTTTTTAGGTATATAAATTCAGGCATACATTTTTCCCCCTGTTTTTCCTTATCATTATGCATTATACCTACATTACACTCTAATATCCAATAACCTCTCTGAAGACAAAAGTTGCTAGGAAAAAAAAAAATCTGTAAATTGTCTTATGTAGAATTCTCAGGGCTTAGATATAGAAATACTCTTCAAAAATGTTTATGTCAGTCTTGATTCTGCCTCTGATTTGCTATAAAATATCAAACTCAGTGTTCTTCCCAGATTTTCCAGTAACAATTTCTGTCCTTTCTAACAAGGCTCTTTTGAGATGTTGGAGTGTGTTCTCTGCCATTTTCTCTACTACTCAGAAATCAAGATCCTGTTTCTACTGATTCCACTCATATAATATATTCCCACTGACCACAAGGGAATGAGATCTGCTTGAGAGCTTTTGCAGTCACCAAAAGACCATGAGGCCTTCAGTTGCTTGTAGCTTGACTCGCCAATTTGAGCAATAGCAATACTCTCATTCAGTACAGAGAGCCATAAAGCCTAATGTTTTCAGAATGTTCAGATGTTTTGAGATGGGTCACCCCTGTTGCTCATAAAAGTCAGGTGAAATAATGTGAATAAGTCAAAGTAATTATATCTGAAACTTACTGGCTGTAAAAATCAAGGCAATGTATGAACGGTAAGATTGCACCTTTGGTTTCTGACAGTGGCAAACGAGCACTATTTTATCCTTAGTGAAATCTGTTTATGCTGGATAGACTTACCTACATATAAGGAAGCAATAAAGTAATGGTTCTGACAAATGCAAAATTCAAGGTTTGATTTTACAGATTAAGTTTGAAGTTACTGAAACATATAAATTTGAAGGAATTGTCGAATGGAGAGAATAAACACTGAATACAAGGAATCTTCAAGCAGGATGACATCTTTATTATTTAAATGAAGATCATATAGGATTACATCATAATCAAGTCTTATGTGTTCAACTGAAATGTGTGAACCTATGTTCAAAACCTGTATATATTTTTAGCATTAAACTAATGGAAACTTTCAAATTTGCCCTCTATAATTTTTTGTTTTACAAATATATATCTGTCAAGCTCATGATTACTAAATGCAGTTCTGTCACATTAAAAAATATATCTGTGACAAAGATGAGATGACTGTGAACAAGGCCAGTGACACAGAGCTACAGCAGGACAGAATAAAGCAGAAGGTTTGATAATGAGAGATTACACTTTCCAGCTATTCTTGAGGACCAGAGGGAGGGAATTATTTGTCTTATGCTGGCAGCAATTTCCCTAAACCATGTGAGATGGCATACCTCAAGCTGTTGCAAATGTAGGCAGAACAACCACAGGCCATGGCTCTTAGTTGGATCTAGGTTCCCCAGGGTATAAAATATATTGAAAAGGCTCCTAAATAGGGGCTGAACACTTAATTTGACTGTTTGAATGGAAGTCCCTGTATTTTTCAATCACTAACCCTTGTTCACAGCTCCCTTGAAGCTTAATAATCAATTCTGATTATTTTTTTAAATTAGATTAGCTGCTCATGGTTACAGTTTTACAACTGTAACATATCATATGTGTTAAGCAGAACTTATGCACTGTCCCCTACTTTAGGTTCTGTAAAACTGCAATGGACTAAGGTTATTAAGCTCCTGCTGTGCTTAAGTTTCCTACAGGTTAGTTTTAATAAAATGTTTGTTTCTTCAGAAATGGGGCCACATTAATCCCCAGTCCTTGAAACCTTAAAAGTTAAGCCAAGGTTTCCCAAAGAACATTTGAAAATAGAAATATATTAGTGTTTATTAGAGATATTTTATGAGCCCATGATTCATCAGTTTTCTGTAAGGAAATTGTGGTTAATTGCAATGGTTGAACATTGTGTTGTGCATTTTTCTGAAGTATAATACTTATAGGTTTTTGTCCTTTATAATGTCACTGCAAGATATAAAATCATTCAAAGTTTTCAGTTTCAGTGAACAAGAAACACCTTTATCAAAATACAAAAACCATCTATTCTTATGCAAATTCATGTCAGACATCTAAAAGACCCCTTTTGTCATTCCTCCACAGGAGCTGATTGATTCATACCACTAGTTTAAAATATACATACAAATCAGAGCACTAAGAAATTTTTTTATATCAGATACTGTAAACTTTATTATAAAATACTTCACTACTACATATATTTTATTTCAAGTCAAACCCAGTCAAGTGTTCTGTAAGGATAATGTGCCTTAGACTGAAGTAAGGCATTATGCTAAGAATGTACTGACTTTATCCACCTCATTCTGTGAAGGTAGATGAGAATGTAAATGTGTGTATGTGTGTCTGCTTGTGTGTGTATCATGCAGAACATTCATAAATTGTCATAAAGATTAGTCACCTAATTAGTTGCTACTGTATATTATCTTTTAAAAGATTCAAATAGAAGATACATTGGCAAATGTTCAGACCATCTTTATGTTATTACATCTAATTGTAAACATAACCACATTTAATTATCATGCAAGCATGAACAATTATGCCATTACTTTGTAAACATACATGAAAGGTTATTCATCACTGTCAGACATTATAAAATATTAGTAATATCATGAAAGACAACCATACCAAACTTCTTCCCAGTCTTTGCTTTACTCATCATTTGAGAAAGTCACAATAATGTGGTTACTAACATGGGAGTTTGTGTTTTTCTGATGGAGCATATATATCTGTTCTATCTGAAACACTGTGGTTTATCTGTATTATTTTCCTGTTAATTCCTTATTGAAGTTACTTACACAAACTTTTACATCGTTGACAATATTTAGTCACATACTTGCCACCACAGGAAAGAGAAGCACATATTCACTTCTCCTCTTTAGAGACCTTAAAAGACCTGAATTATACATCTTTCAGGGTATGGGTGAGAAAAGAATATAGGATCGTAGAAGCCATAATATGCTTTTTAGTTTGTGTGAAAGCAGATAAGCAGTAGGCTAACAAAAAAGTAACAGTTTTATATTGTCATTTTTACACATGCTCCTACACATAAAAGACACTAATTTTAGATATTATCCAAACCTCAGGTTGTCTAACACTTTGCTATTTTAGTATTCAAATTTGACTTGCATTTAAATTTTCTAAAATTTCAGACTCTGGACTGAAAGTCTCATGTCAGATATAGGCTACTGAATATTTTTCAAATATTTCCTCATACTATAAAAGCCTTTCATAAGGAGTTCTCAGCTTATGTCTGCTTTGAAGCAAAACCTTGGTTTTGTCCAGCCAAATACAGCCAAGTTTTGAACTTTTAGATACTACGGTTCATCTTGTAGTAAGGAATCATACTAAATCTTAGTAAGAAGCTTTCAGAATCCAGCAACATAATTTCCTGAACAATAAGAATGCTTATTCAATAGTCCATGACACTGTGCACTAGACATGCTTCAACTCTACCCAGCTGCCATGATCCCCATACAGTCCAATGTATTCCAATTTAAATAGTCTGGAAGTGGTTTAGGCATGTCAGCTCCAAACTGCAACCATTCTAATATGTCAGTTCTTAAACACTTAGCCTGTGCTAAGACCACAGGCTCATTAGCTCCAGAGTTTCAGTCTGCCAACATTACTATTTCCAGCTTAATCTGTCGTGAGAAAAATACCTGTGAAGTATGCTGTGTAGTCTGTCACATCAGCTTAAAAACAATAGCCTATTACTCACCACCTATTTTTCCAGAGAGGCTACTAAAGTTCTGTGCTGTGGATGACATGCAAGATGCAACATGGCTTCTTTGCAGCTAATTTTTGTTATTTATTTTCTGGAAAAAAAAAATCTCAGAAACTATATGTATTGCAGTGCAAGAATATTAATTTTGTACATTCAACCCAAGAATTAAGACTGATTCAGCAATATTAATTCAGGCCTTACATGTATGTTTTAGGTGGTGGATCCTTATTTATTTGTTCTTGGAAGATTTTCACATTTTGCCTAATTGAATAGACTACACTCTGTTCTGGAAACATATCAAGGATAAACTGCAATGGAGAATAAAGATCAAAAGAAAACTGATTCATCCGTCATGTAACTAGGAAAGTCTGTAGGACCACAGTGTGTCTGGAAATGGCAGGTGAAGGATAATGGATTTGAATTGTGACAGTGAGAACTGAATCTACCACAAAGTTCTAATGTGATGGTAATTGAGACACTTAAATTAAAATTTTCATATGGCTGCTAATGGCTGCTAAAAATGGCCACATTTTCTAGGTACCTATTTGAGTCATCCTTGGCAGATCCATGCAAGTGCCAAGTGATCGCAGCTGTGACTGAAATGAATTGGATCTATGCTTGTTTTTTAAAATGTTCTGAAAATTTGGGCCCAAATGCATTCAATTTACAAAATATTACTGAAAATTTGATCATTTTAGCCTCTCGACTCTGTAATTTCTTTCAGAGATTCCTCATTTCTTAAAGAATTATTTTACAAGTTTTAATCATCTAATTATTTTAAAACAAATGTTTCTTGTTTTAATGTAGCTTACATAGGCAGACTTGAATGTTCAGACTCAAAAGACCTATAACCCACCAAATATCCATGCCTAGTGTCAAATTCAGAAATTACATCAATGCTTTCAATACTGTTTTCACTTGCAGTAAGCCAGTTGAGCCTCTGAATGAATTTAGCACCGTAATGTTAGACTGACTGTAAACCTTAGCTGGTTAAATGAAGTTTCAGATGGGCATAGAGATGCTATTTCTATTGCATTATCCAGGAAGTTCACTTTCTTGCTTGTTTTCACTGTTCCTACACCCACTGGAAATGTGGAGTGTCTTCACCATTTTCAGAAACTTACAGACAGCATCATGCAAGGACATATGTTGAAGACTGAGATAATCAAGCATACATCAAAGATTTCAGTTTCTGACCTCTGGGCTACTTCCAAGCTAGCTTTCATCTGAGATGTGTTTTTATTTTTTTAATTAATTAAATTAACTGACAGTTTATTTCCTGGTGGTAACAAGATCATATTTATAAACAGGATATATTCTGTATATCCTACTTTGCAGCAACAGAGTTTTAGTAAAAAAATTTGGCTGATAATGAAAGAAAGAAGCCTGGGAGGATCATAGAATCACACAATGGTTGAGGCTGACAGGTCGCTATCCCCACGCCTTTCTCAGGCAGGGTAAGCTAAAGCAGGTTGCTCAGGACCATGTCCAGCCAGGTGTTAAGATTATCTCCACAGATGAAGACCCCACAACCTCACCATTTTAACATATTTGTATTCAAGTTGGCTTATATTTGCTTATATTTCCACACTTTTTTTTTCCTCTTCTTAATTTGTTTAAAGTCCTTCCTACTAAATGGTTATACCATTAAAACATATTGGGGATGAATTTGGCTCAGTCTTCATCAACCTCTAGCCTACTTCTAGGACAGCTACTTTATTAAAACAAATGCAAATTAAACACAGTACCTTCCAAGTCTGACAATCAGAAGCAGATTGAGACTTTATAGAATTAAAGACACAATGATTTTGACTGAATTTAATTCCATATTTGCAGATTTCTATTCACTGTACAGATTTAAATGGTATAGTCTGCATTTTCTACTCAGGTGCCAGGGCTGTAAAGGTGCAATGCATGCTTAAATTTAATGTATTTTCTCTCAATTGAATAACAAAGCAATAAAGTTCTCCATGTTTCACATTGTTGTTCTGCCATAGTAGAGGAGCTGGTGGTTTTGGTCTGGGAAGCAATGTTTTGAGCAGCTTGGTTGAATAACATCTGTTCTTCCTGAAAATTGAACTTTGAGCACTTCCGGTTATGATCATTCATAAATTGATAGTAGAATTCTTACTGTGGTAGATTGATAACCACCTTCTTTTCAAAGTCTAACATATTTTCCAAGTTATTGCTGGGTAACTGTTAGGCATTCCTCTGCCATCATTGCTCTAGGTAGGTTTTCTGAATTGTTTTGTGACTGCTTGCTATCTTTTGCTAACAACATATTGGAAGATGTTAATAAAGTGTATGTTCTTCTTCTTATAAAACTGATAATTATTGGTTCTGATTAAATATTGTGAAAGATACTGTAGTAATTCAGCAGACTATTCCCTAGGGGAGAATGAAGAGGCAGAAAAGTCTGTTTGTAGCTAACATAGGCAATCTTCCTGCATGCAAAATTCATCATTGCCTTTAAAACTATATGCTCAGAGTCCTCAGTCAGTAAGTGGTAGTGAGGAATGGAATATGCACATGTGAGGTTTAGGGCTATGGTGAGGTTTGGGCTTCATTATAAAGCAAAATGAGTTTTCATCCGAATGAAAGGATTTGGCCTTGAAAAATAATATAGAAAAGGAAAGAGAAAAGAGTAATACCTTAAGCCTCAAAGTGTCAGATGGAAGTTTCAGTGTTTAGCCCTGAGTGTAAAATGATCAAACAGAAGGATGGGAAATCATAACATGAATGGGATAACATTTCTGAACACAGAGCTTAATTTCTCTTGGAGACCTTAATCATGAGCAAAAATGGTTCAATTATGTTGTCAAAACTCAGAGTAGAAAAAAATGTAAAATAAATCACATGCAAAATTGATGGTGTGTGTGTTGACGTAAGAGGACAAGGCTTGAGCTAGATGTGAATGAATGAATTTGAGAGTGAAGACAGGGAAGAGGTGACACAGTGATAAAAATTTATCCAACCTGTCCTTACTACGAGATGTCCCAGTTTTCTATTCTAGTACTGAAAGTAAGATGAATAGTGCCCCCTTTTTTTTCTTTTCATTTTTTTTTTCTGAATTTCTGGCCAATTTCCCTTTTCCCTGTGCCAGAATGTTTCCCTGAGAACCCCTGAACACAACACCCCAGTTTTTCACTTTAAAAATATGATCAGTCTGCAAGAAGACAGAATCTGCCTATTGCTACTGACTTACCAGTTAGTTTGGCATCATTTTCCACATGACCTATCTTGGGAGATACTTTAACTCACATTCTGAGTGACGCTTCCGAATGGAAACCTCGATGTTTAATGGTTGATTTTGCAGCACCAGACAGTCTCAAAATTGTGATCTGAGTAACATCTTGGTCTGATGCTTTTCATATTTTCTATCTTTGCTTACAGCTACACCAGTGTAAATATACTTGTGTTGTTGAGTGTCTCAGTCTACTGACACACAATTTATTCTGAATACTATATCATGATGGACAAGAGAGCTACAAAGTACACACCAACTTTCTAGAATGTGGCTAGTCTTTTGGTAATCATCCACCTTCATTAGCTAAAAAAATACTTATTACATCTATCTGACAGAAAACTACTGATTTTCAGGAAAAATTATTCCAAAGATCTGTCATCACAGCTAGAAATCTAGAATCTCACCAAAAGTCTCTGGATGTAAATGTAGATTTGATGTTTTAAGTATGGAAGCAGATGGTCTGAAAGGGAAATCAAACCATTGATCTTTGACAGAAAATATAAAATCGATTCTGATTTCCTCATCCCTAGTTATCTAGGAGTGACTTGAAAATTCCTTTTGAGCATAAGTCTAGTTGGAAAAACACCACAATCTACACCCTTTTGGATCCTCAAACCTTTGCCATCCTACCAAGATGATGATGTTTCTCATTTGGGCAACAGAGGAAAAGGAAAAGAAGTTTCTTTATCTGTGTCAGGCAGTATAATCCACTACCATTTGAAATGCAGTTTTCCTCCATAATGAGTAAGCCATAGTATTTAGCTTTCTTAAACAGCCTCTGGATGGAAGTGCAATGTGTTCTAATACAGTTTGCTTTCATATGTGCAATTTGTTTGTGACTCATGAATCCCCATCAATATGCCTTCTGTAGAAGATGTTACAAATGCCATCAATCCTTTATTTGTATTTGAATCACATGCATAAGGCACTGAGATTTTATAAGATATCAAGCAGATTTTGAGAGGACAGCAGTTTTCATCTTCAGAATTAAAAAAAAAAAAAAGATGTATGTGCAAGATTTTAGTGAAAAGTCAATATGAAAGAGCAACAGAAATTCCTGACAAAGCCTCCTCCCGTTGAATCCCTCCCACTGCTCCTCCGTTGTCATCCTTCTTAAGTATCACCTCTCCTTTCCATCAGGACTGGCACTCAAGAATAACAGATGGCAGCCTCAAGATTGTAGCACCCTTTAATGTCTGCCCTTTACTGTCTGGCAAAAGTGTTGACATTTCTGCCTTGAATGAGAACTGAAAACATGTAAAAATATATTCAACATGAACAGTCAGTGTCTAAGAGGTTGTTTACACACTGCTAATGGGCTTTGACTTTAATAGAATGATCCTTAGGTCTGCAGAACCCACAGTCAGGTGTGAACTGGGTATTTTCTTCTGTTATTTCCCTTACACTAGAGAAATAACCAAGCCTCGCTGCCCTTGGACTCAAGAGCTGTCCCTACTATTTCCATCAGCAATTATACATGCACTGTTGTGGGTTTTCTTGCAAGTATTAACCAACCTATAATCTCCTAGAATTGCCCCCAGGAAGCTCTGCCTCCTCCTCTGGTCAAAGTTGCTAAATTGATAGGAAGAGATGAAATAAGAAGCTCAGGTGCTATTAAACATTGGAGTCTTAAGTAGTTACTGAGTTTTGATAATCACCATCACAGGTTTTTCTCTTTAGTAGTGTACTGATGTTCAGAAGGTAAATTTACAAATGCCTTTTCATTGCTGAAAGCAAAGTTTATTTATTTGTTTGCTGAACTGAATACAGAAGTAATGGAGGGAATTGTTCATTCCTAAGAGTAAGCTTCAGGAAAATCTCTGGAATTCTTTTTTACTGAAGTACTCAAAATTGGTACCCAAATGCATAAGACCAGTATTTTCAGTAAAACATGAAACAGTCTCAATGTACAGTGGAGCAGAGTTACGTCACAGTACAGGGCACTGGCTGAATGCAGCCCTGGCACTTCTGAAGAAGGCACCGCAACTCTTGCAACTCCTTTATAGCACTGGTTTATTTCTGGTGGACATTAAAAACCCCCTGTTTCCTCCCCATCATAAACTATCAGATAGATCTTTCTGTGAGGTTTTTGAGACGGCATTCCATGCTTTATATGTTTGCAGAGTTTTGGGTTTTGTTCTTATTTGTCTTTTAGTTATTCCCAGTTGTTATGAAGCAGAAAATCCGCCTTAACAAAATATATGGTTCTTTAATATTCAAATATGTGGAACAATTCAAGTCAAACAGGTGACAAAATACAGCATAATTTACCAACAAATCCCTCAGATTAATGCATACTGCTTAAAGATTTAGCACAGAAGGACTACATATGTCTGGGAAATGAGTACTACTTTCTGCTTGCAAACCCTGTATTTTGACAGGCCATATTGTCTTGAGATAGAACATCAGAAAAAGAATGAATAATTTAATCAGAAATAAATGAGACAAACTGTATAACGGACAGTACATGGATTTCCTTCTTGAAAGCTGAAGTCTACCCATGCTTCACATGACTGGACAACCATTCCACACTAAATAGTGAGCTGATCAGAAGCAGGCTTCTTCCTGCTAGTTTTTAAACCAAATAAATAAAACATTCAGATTGCTGGCAGTTGCAGGGAGATGTTAAGGAGGCACAGAGCTTTGAACACGCTTAACAAAAGTCCATAAGGTGATTTTAAAATTAAAAATATCACCCAGCTGATTTGAAAAAAAATTTAAGAGGGTTTTTTTTTTTAATTCAAAAAAACAATGAAAAGGATAGGTTTCACTTCTGTAAAAATATTACAAGATTTACTTTTTGTATGCAAGCTTTTATCTAAAACATTATTCCATACTATTTTCTCATCTGAAAAAACTGAATACCTCTTCATTAGATATCTCCCTTCTCTTCCTCAGCAACATGAAAAGCTGTGGCACAGAATTATTTTTAGATGGACTGAGCAGCATGAGAAAATCTCTCTTATTTTGGAAAAAATATATATACTAAGAATTAAATGTGAATGGTCTCTTTTCATCAAAAGTGTTGCAATAAGCACGTGGGGCACAAATGTTGGATGTCGAGGCATGCTGTTCCCGAATTTCCTCACTATTCTTTCATATTTCAAACGCTGTTTTATTTCATCTTCACATTAGAACATACTGAGTGATAGGGTTAGAGAGACCTAGTGGTTCTAAATTTGCACGTCTAAGTTTCTGGTTATTGGTGTTTTGCTGACATCTAGTGGTGACAAACCTGTTAGCCAGATTTCTGCCCTGTGCTGATGTAGCAGGATCATGGCTTTATGAGGAA
This sequence comes from Haemorhous mexicanus, assembly GCF_027477595.1. Taxonomy (NCBI): domain Eukaryota; kingdom Metazoa; phylum Chordata; class Aves; order Passeriformes; family Fringillidae; genus Haemorhous; species Haemorhous mexicanus. The sequence continues at coordinate 38,646,340 of NC_082346.1, forward strand.
TGCTTGTAACTGAGGGTTGAAAGCTGGCATTTCATAAGCTGAAAAAGAAAATGCTGAGCAACCATTCCCTTCTTTCACTGCCTAATCATAGGGAATTGTGAACGTCTGGTAATTTCAAATACAAAGGGGTTTTTGTTATTCTTGTAGATTATTCTAGAATTTCAAAGTCAGGTTCCACAGATATTGTCAAAAGCCCTAACAAAATAGAAAACTAGAACCGGGGTTAGATGATGCCATAGTGAAACCTCGATAGCCAGCCTGTTCTTTAGTCTCTACCCATTGCCAAAAAATTAAAAATATTGTGTGCAAATTGGAAGTATTTTCCTGCAACAAAGAAATACCTGGTGCAGAGAGAGTCTCATGGTGGTTTGGAACGTGTCTAAATCAAAGAGAACAAATCTCAGCTGCCCTAGTTGTGAATACCAAACCAGTTACATATATTAGATGGCTGCCTTTGTTAGAATTCATATCCATATCTGCAAAATCACTCTCAGGCCCAATGTATGCAATAAAATTTAAAAAAGGAATCAAGCTGTGAGTTCTCTTTTCTCTCCCTCAGAGAATTAGTGTTGAATAGAGATACTTTGGTTGAACAGCACTATTTTCTACAACACAAACGTTTTATTTTTAATAAATATTTATGAGGAGTTGGCAGGGGAGAAAGAGGTTATATTTTGATGATTAGAAAAAACAGTGATTCAATAAATGACATTAAGCTACTGGCTTTTCTGCTTTTGTTTCAAAACTATGAATATGTAGTGAGAGAGTGTGTGAGAGTGAGAGAGCCTGTGTGTGTGTGTGTGTGTGTGTGTGTGTGTGTGTGTGTGTGTGTGTGTTTGAAAGAGAGTGTGTGAGACAGGTGGCAGCAGGGTTGCTATAGCAATTACTTGTCACTAATGATAGGAGGGTAATTACTGCAGCAAATTCCCACATAGCTATTCAGCACACAAGTTAGACTATTTCCCATCCTAAAATATTCGTTCTGTATGTGCAAGATTACCTTTTTCACCAGATGGCTACCAGCTACATTTCTAAAATTTACAACAGTGTAAAACCAGAAGTTCATTAATTATGGTCTGAATGGAATCAGAATTCAGCCACCACCATCAATTTTGGAAGGTGTGGTGTCTTTTGGGGTCTACTTTTCTCTAGATGCAATGCAAAATTTTGTTTTCCAGAACGCTTTTTGTAAGTTCAATGTCAAAAACATATTGAGGTCACCTTCAATGCTGCGTTCAAGAAATCAAGATTACTGTGTGATTGAGGCTGACTCATCATTTAATTGCACAAGATGTAAATCAGGTTTTTCTGCAGTGAACTAATAAAATTAAACTATTAATAACTGTACAAACAACTACAAATCAGGCCATGTTTGAAGGAAAATAGATTCAGGCATTGAGAGAGTCATGGAGAGAGTTTCTTTGCAACATCTTCATTAATATATTTTTCATTTCCTCTCTTTGCATTATTTCTAGTTAACAATGGCTTAGCATCTCCTGCAAATATGAAAACAATCTAGCTTTCGTCTTCAGGCTGCTTCATTCTGCAGTGTTTGAAACACTTATAAACTAATAAAACTGAAGCAACTTCTTTCCTAATTTATATATGAAATTTTTTATTTTGTGTAATCAGCACCAATAAAATGGTTTCAAATGTGTCTATCTAATTTACACAAAAATATGATGTTACCTCAGCTACAGTATGCCTCAATTATTCTCTTTTCTTTAGTGATTCTCTTTATCCTTTATTGCCTTTGAAATGAAAGTATGGATTACAGATATTACCTCTTAATAACTGATAGCAAATATGTAGAATTACAAGCTGACTTTAGAGGGTTCATTTTTTGCCCCCCAGCTGGCTGGACTGTGATGATTTGAGAGAATCCATAATATTTTCTCTCTTTCCAAGTAGAATTAATGAATTTCAGAACTAGGAGCTGGAAAGACAGCACTTGGGCTTCCTAGGTGGATGAGATTGTCCATTATGCCATAATTAAAAACTGTTTGATGCTTTCCTAAACTGTATTTCTTTCCGACTCACTTGTTATGAAAAAACTGTGCATCTCTATTTATTCATGCTAAAAAGAGTGCAAATCTGCTTACCTGAGCTTTGCTCATTTTCCATCGTTTAGAGAAAGTATTGAGATTTTGTATTTCCAACAGTTCATTGTATTAACATAAAAAGGATAACTTTCATTTGGTGTACTAATATGGCTAGAAGAAACCCCTATAAAATGCAACTGTATTCAGATATATTGAGTTACTCAAATTCCTAGATAAAAACAGGTGATTATGCTGAAAGTTAAAATCCACTTGTCTGCTGTTGACCCTATACAACAAGTAAAATAATACTTGCTGTTACCACATGAATAATTGTATAAATAGGTATTGTTTAAGTAAGGACTATCATAATTTTGTTTCTTTTGTTTATGCCACAGGTGAAGGTTAGTTTATAATCCGCTTCAGATGTGTAAATCAGTAAATCTTATGAATCACTTTATCCTCAAAGACAACACTTGAATTTCAAGAATTTAATGAAAAGCACTTCCCATTTTTCTCACTAAAAATACATAGCTTGGTGCCAATTAAAATTCAGTGCACAGTGTATCCAGTAACCCTGATAATCAGTAAAAACATGTCAGAGAGCAAAATGGTTTCTCCAACTGAATGGAAATTTCAATGTGCAGTTAAACTACAATAGGAGGAAATTCATTACTGGCATACCTGGCTGCCTTACAGCAGTTGAAATCTGATTAAAGAAACAACATGAAACTATATAAAATCCTGGTAAAAGTGTGCGTGAGGACAATGACACATATTTCAGCTTGTGCCAATACTTATTTTGGCTCAGAACAGCAACAGAAAATATTGATCAGACTGCTACATGTTAGATCAGTGTACAAGAATGACAATTTCTTCCTCAAAACCCCACACTGTTTTTATTGTTTCAGCTCTTTGACTCTTGCTGACTTGAGTTCCAGTCCCAAATGGACTTCTGATCAGCAGGGTAGCTGATTTCAGAACACAGAGAGAGAGAAAATGTGTAAAGTTCGTGAAGTACTCCACAAGCTGCAGCTTGCAAACCTCACAGAAATTGCAGCCCATCCAGCTCACAAGCTCTCACCTAATACAACAGGCTGTAAGTTGTGAAGAAATGTGTTTAAGTATAAATAGTCTCTACTGGCTTCAGGAAGTAAAACTGTTCCCTTAGTTTAGTCAAGTATTGCTTGCTGGGGAAGCTGAGAGGCCAATGTCCTAGGCTCACCAGTGATTTCTCCCTGTAAAATGGAAGTTAGCAATAATTGTGTGTATAATATTGTCTATTAGGTGGTGCATAAGGGTTTGCATTGTATGTACATACTGTAATTGTATAGAAAACATTACAGAGTGAGCCTGCTTTTAGCCTGATGCCTCATACAGTGGTAATTAAGGAGAACAGTCTTTTGATTTGCTACTATTTGCAGTTCTGCAGGAAAACTAGGTTTAGGCTATCTTGTGCTGTGCATTGTTGCCATGTTTAATCTTCTGATTCTCTAGGAACAATTACATGCGACACCTACGGGGAATTTAATTCCTCTGCTCCTGCCTCTATGGCAATTGTAATTATGGTGCAGTACTATTTGGGGGAGCGGGGGGGGGGAAGAGAGGAAAAAAAATTGTGTTTTTTAAAATATAGCACTGAATAATACCAAGATTAGATTTATACAACAATATAGTTCCAAGAATTAGCTTCCAGAATTAACCCTGTGTTTCTTTTCATGAGAGGCCAGACAAAAATAAAAGCAATTGGTTATTGCAAATATTCTCATGTAAAGCTTTCCATTCAAGCCTATCAAATGCGTGTATCCTCCCAACATATGTGGGAGTTATCACAGCTTCCTTTTTTCCCTCTCCTTCTCCAGCTGAGGAAACTAAGGCACAGAAATGTTCTGCCTGATTTGTCTTTATGAAAAATCCAAAGGAGAGCAAATTAGTATGTGAGAAATTTTGAATTTCTAGCATTTCCAAGCTCCTTTTTCTTTTAGTGGATGCAGCTTTGAAGGAAACATAATGGGCAAAACACATGGCTTTTTAAGCTATAAGACCTTAAAAAAGTCTGTCAAATGAAACATAATAAATGAAAAAATGTTGCTGTGCACTATTCTGCGGATAAATCCTGTTGAGCAGAATTGAAGATGTCATTGTCTGAATCACACTGTATGATCCCAACCAAAGGAAGTCGTAGACAAGGTTAAGCTGTTGCATTCTGAAGGAAATTTTAAAGAGAATCCAAAAAGCAATAGTGTATTAGAACGCCTTTTGTTCCTTATAAAAAAAGAGGAAAAATTATCTCTGCTTCATTTGCAGTAAGGCCTTTTGATTCCTTTTATCATTGTCATGATTTTCAGAACTCATCTTGATGGCAATTCAGTTAGAAATTAAACTGTCATCAAGAAGTCCTCCAGTGTCTTCACAAGTTAACACTCTTGGAGGAGTGGTGTACAGATTAAATCAGGACAAATGCTCCACGGAATAGAGCCCATTCTGGCTGAAGAACTCATTCAATAATAATGCAGAGGCTTATTTGTCTTAAATAAACACTAACCATGCAGGGGTGAAATGCACTCACAATTCTCCATGAGCTACCTGTTCACCTTCAGCACCTGCAATAGTCCCTCTTACATGAAATGCAACATGGCCAAACCTGACCTGTAGATAGCAAAAAGCTAACCCACTCCTTTGGGACAATTATACTGTACAAGAAATACAGGTTTAAGATGACTGCTATGTTTTTCTCTTTGCAGTCTATCCAATATAAGTTTAGTCATGCCAGAGAAGGTATAATGCTATAATTGCCTGTATGAATCTTGGTAGACAATGTGCTGCAGGAGTGAAGGTGCACGGTACATACCCTTGCAGATCTGCTACTGTGATTAACCTGAGAAATTTTCATGTAAAAGAAAGTAACTAAGAGAAATGTGTTTTCTTCAGATAATTATAAACTTCTTTTGATACTGACATCAACAGAACTGACAAGATCTCTTTGAACATCAAGATTATCTTTCTGTGCATTCTTTTTTATTAAAAGAAAAAATACCTACATTGACATTTTAAGCTTTTCCCAGTTTTCCTGTTAAAAAAGCAAAGGATTTGATGGAAGATCTTTTCTAGGCCAAAGGGAATAAATCTCATACAAGAGCCAGTCTAATTTTTTCCACACAATCCTTTTTTTTTATTTTCTCTCAGTTATGAAAACAGCTAGCCTTTTCACTGAGTAGTAGTTCCATGTGTGAACTATCCATATCCATTCTCCCCACTGTGTATTATGTTGTAAAAGACTTCTGGATTGGTACAAGGCAGGTCAAGTTTTCCACTCAGAAAACAATCTGTGTGTTCACAGCCAATGTGATGATCTCCTTGAGAAGTCAGCACATGGGAACTGTCATTTGAAGACCTGCATTTTGCCACCATCTGGCCAAACAACACTGAATAAGTCACTTGCAGTCTTTGTTCTCTGAATTTCTCATTTATGAAGCTATTATTGGCCAATATTTGCAGAATTTTTTGTGCTTCTGCGGTACATTTGAAGTATTTTTTTTTTCTTTTCTAAGCCTTAAAACCATTTTTCTCCAAATTTAAATATCTAACCCTCAATCTAGCCTGAACTGCATGCCTTGTTTTGTAATATGAACAGTGCAGGCATAGTGCAAAAGAGAAGAGACTCCAAACAGTGAATCTGAATGCACTTTTAAACATGCTTTCCCATTGCAGATATTTACAAATGAAACCCTGTGATGCAGCATTTAATTCCCACGAGAAGTGTTATTCTCATTATATCTTCTGTCCGTATACAAGCTTCGGCTGTGTTACTTGTATTGCCGTTTTCGGCAGGGACTCAGAAGAGAGAAAGGATAGGAACTCAGACAGAATTACTAAACTGAAACACAAAGATAATGAACTCTAATGCAACAGGACAGCAAATTAAAAGACTGGGAAGTTGTTAGCCCATGCAAAAATGGGAAGAAAAAGAGCTTTATTCCATACTTTTGAAGCATTCTTCAAAGCTCAGAGAGCCTACTAAACGAAGCAGTCCAGCTAATCTGCCTAGAGCTCCTCAGTTTGGCTCTCTTTACAAAAGAAATCTAAGCAGACATTTTTAAGAGCAATTATTTTTTTATGAAAAGGAAATAACTAAGACCTAGAAAGGCACATTAGGGGCTAGAAGACACACCAATCAGGAAATGGTTTAGGATGCCCATTCAGCTCAATTTGTTTTAAAGTATTTCAAACCCCCTGAATACAGCAAATTCTACAAATAACCAAGTGGCTGGGAGACATAGTGCATACTGCCAAACAGATTTAAATGCAAAACCAAGACTCCTGTTTCCCAAAGCTGTGGAGGGTGATTATAAAATTGTCTAGTCTTAAGGCAAAATTAGTCTCTCTGTGTCTTGGTTTGTTTCTCTGTATTTCCCTACCAGCCCTAATGTTCTCCTTCTGTGGAAATATATCCACCAAAGAACAAACTTATATAGTAAATTAGTAGCTCCAAAAATGGCATGGACTTGGCAAAATTGTGCCCTGGTTCACAACATTATCAGACAGAAGTATTCAAGCATTTAAAACACCTTCTGTCTTTTGTTTTGGGATCAAAATTTAAAACACTTTAAATTATGCATTTAATAACACATTTTAGAATTTTATTTGCTTTTCATTTTGAAAACCTTGTGAAAATCTGTATAATACATCAATTTTTTATTTTTTTAGAAACAAAAAGTCTATGAATTTGTCTTTTTATTTTAAAAAATCCTCAGATTCCCTCTCTATCCAAATAATTTTAGCAGTTGAAACATACAGAAATGCACCATGTATCAAAAGACTGTGAAAAAAGCTGGAAGATCACAGTATTGGATCCATTGGCTTTGCTTCAATTTTATTGTTCCAGAAGTTTATGGGTATTGTCACAGGAAAGGGTACAAACCTATTATAATACTGACTTTTCAAGTAACTGGCATTCTGAAAATGTTCTGACACTTACCTGGGATTAGGGGAATTTTCTTTTTATTCTGGAAAAAAATAAGTTCTCTAAATCTCTTAGTCTGGATAGGAACTTAAGAAGTAAAAGAAATGAAGGCAATGTTTCCAGATTTTTGTAGGGGGAAAAAAGCACTTTCACTCAGGAAATCAGATACTCAGCTGTGTCTGCAGGTTATGGAAAGCTACGACATAATCTTTCTGCAGAATGAGAGTCCTTTGCAAGGCTTGCAAGACAGAATAATACAGAATATTTCTAACAAGAGTATTGATTGTAAAAGCACATTTTCTTTCCTCTTACCCACATTTCTGATTTTAAAGGCCTACACAATAATGGTGAAATATATGTAGCTTAAAACCCTGCAAAAGCTGTACAAGGAATCCCTGATGTCTGATCAAAGGCAAGCTATTTGAGAAATGTCATGAGCAACCGCAACTATTTGAAAGATAAACTAAAACCATCTATTGAGAGATGTCATGTGAAATAATGTCTTTTAACTAAAAAATAATAAATGGGCATTAAGGCAGAATATGAATATAGTTAAATGGCAAATATAAGGTTTGTTTCTAAGACAAGGAAACAATTCCAGAGACTTTCAGCAAAGGAGCACTGAGTGATACACAATAGAAGCAGTCAGCTTCCAGGTTTTAGCACAAGTTGCATCACATAATGCAAGGAACAGCAGGAATGTATTAATAAGCATGTAACTACAAGACAAAGCTGTTGTGATGACTGCAGTTGTGTAGAAAAAGATTCCTTATTGGATTTCATAAAAATGTACTAAAGTTATTTTTCAGATCACATATTTGTGATCTTGTAAGCAAATTAATATCAAAGATGGGTCAGGAAACATGATGATCTAGTGGAAAAAGGTATGAATTGTGCCTCTTTTATATGTCAGTTGCAAATTTTATATGAATGTTTGCAAATTCACAGTGGCACTTTTCTAGAATACTGTCCATCCTTCCGATTGTGAGACAAAAGTCTCTGAATGCAAAACCCAAAGTGGGTTCTCATTATCTGAAGAAAAATATCTTAAGGTGTGAAAGAAAAACACCTTAACTAGCTTAATGACATCCAAAATTAGAATATGTGGAATATTTCTAATACTGAAAACCTTGTGAAACACCTGTATTACATGTAAGATTTCATAACCATTCAGACTAAGTAAAAGTTGACCATGGCTGAATTCTCAATCATGTGACTGGAATATCAGTTTTTACCAAAACAAAGTAAAATATTCAAGAAGTGTTATGGAGTAAGAACGCCCAGGAAGTGAACACATATCTTTACACAGAATAGCTGCAACCAAAGATAAGGGAATAAGCTTTCCACCCCTACAGGCAGAACACAGTTACCAGACATGGGTGTGAAAACAGAACTAGAGCAAGAATCATAATCACATGTAGAAGAAAAGTGGTAACTTTAACCTTTGAAAGTAACAGTGAAGTGGTCATAATTCCATGGTCATGATAGCTATTCTTGCAGAACAGTATGGTCACCCTCATTCCTGAGGATCAGTCCAGCAAAAAGCACCATAGCTAAATAAAGGTTAAATGTTTACAGTTATGTCAGGATAGTCAAAATACTAGAGCCTTCACTGACAAATTGTTACCTAATTGCTAATAGCAAGAGCCATGGCACACACAGCAAAGAAATGCTATGATAGAAGCCCAGATTAATTAATTGTTTGGATTCAATATTTAAACCCTATGAACAAATGTACAATGGAACATAGAATCACTTTGGCTACAAATTGCCTGTCTCCTGGATAGAAATTGAAGTAATTTTATTGGGTATTTGTTGCTATTTTTATTTGGCATTATTTTTAGGTTTCATAACCTAAACAGTTAGGTTATGAAACCTTGCAGTAAATGGCAAGCAGAATGAAGCCCCTACTTAAATGTTCAATTAGCTTTATTTAAACATTAAAAGAATTTCCTGGAATACACTTTCATTTGAGCCAGATTTTATATACATTTGCCATTATTATTTCCTATCCCTCAAATAATGATTCAAGAAAAATGTTTATAAAACCTCATTTTGTTCTGCTAACCCTGCAAACTAAATATGTTTCATTTATTTTTAAATTAAGTGAAAATTAGCCAGGTGTGATAGATAAGTTTTCTATACACAGGTCTAAATATTGACAAAAGGAGACGTGTCACTGGAAAAATCATCAGTCTAGCAATTATCACGTTAGCATGTTAAGTGGAAAAAGATGTGAAACTTCCAAATGTGTCAATACAGATTATTTCATTTCCACCAGCTATCAGCTATACTGTGAACATCAGTGCCTTAGTGTCTACTCAGCAACAAGTCAGTTTTTGCAAGCAAATATCTTAACGTGACATGAAGAATTGTCAAATCTCTGGCAAAATTATGCACATCCCCTTGAGAAATGGTCTGCCAAGCAGATATTAGACATTTCTAGAAGGACAGACATTACAGGGATAGAGCCAGAGGCCATGAACTGGAACAACCAGTCAGCAAGACCAGTCTTTCTCACAGATGTGGCAATGATTTTCAGGCCCAAATGTGAGTGGACAGGGAACAGAGGAGAAGGAGCTGGTGACCAACCTTTTCTACTGCTGCTGTCCATCAAAAAATGTTTCAAGAAGTTAAATTAAGGAGCATTGATTAATGAGCAGCAGACAAAGCAAGGAAGATAGAATAATGATCCTTGTTACTGAACAGAGTATATATAAAGCACATATTTTTCATTACAATGTAAATAATTACTTTCAAGAGCCCTGAATAGACTCGTGCCTAAACCAGTGTTTCAATTTTAAATCTTTTTCTTGTCTATAACACTGATAATTTCATAGCAGCTTCTGAGAGCCACAGCTCACAGAATTCATTATTTTGGAGGGAGGACTTGAGATGAATAATGCTTTCTTGCAAGGTCCTGCAATGTTGCATGTTGAATCTTGAGGAAAAAAAACCCTCTCTCAATTTTTGAGTGGTCTTGGAGAGGTTCCAGCTGACTGGAAGCTGGCAGATGTTACCCAATTTTCAAGAAGAGCAAGAAGGAGGAGCCCAGAAACTACAGGCCTGTCAGTTTCACTTAGTCCCTGGTAAAGTTATGGAAAAATTATCCTGTAGCCATTGAAAAACATCTGAAAGACAAAACAGTCACTGATCACAGCTTCATGAGAAGTTCCTGTTCATCAAACCTGATTTCCCTTAATGACAAGGTAACCCACCTAGTTGATCAGGGGAAGCCAGCTGAAGTAATCCTTTTGGATTTCAGCAGAGTTTTCAATACTGTCTCTCACAGGATCCTTCAGGACAAAATTTCCAGCTCACAGCTGGATCAACACATCACGGGATGGGTGAGCAACTGGCTCATGGGTCAGGCACAAAGGGTGACAGTGAATGGGGTGACATCAGACTGGTGACCTGTCACTAGTGGGGCTCCATAGGGCTCCATCCTCAGCCCTGTTCTTTTCAACATCTTCATTAGTGATTTGGATGCAGGACTGGAAGGGATGCAGAGCAAGTTTGATACTAATACAAAACTGGGAGGAGCTGTTGACTCCCTTGAAGGCAGGGAGGCCCTGCACAGGGCCAGCATTCTGCTAAGGTAAGTAGAATGGGCAGGGCTTCAAGCATAGTCTGGGCCCATCTATAGAGAGAACACCACAAATTTCAGTGACATTGGGCCAGACCCAATGAATTACTGAATTTCTCCAAGCCACAAGATGAATTTGTATGGGTAGTCTTGTAAAGTGCTACAGTACACCAGTATTGTTTTCTGGCTGAATTATGTCCCACCTTTGCAAACTCTCAAGAAGACCATCTAAAATGCATGTGAGCAAGAAAGAATTTGTGATGTAGTTTAATCACAGAAATCCAGTGCTGATCTTGCTGATCTTGCTTATAACAAGAATTCATTGTACCGTGGTCTAATTGACCTTTTTAGGTGAAGAACAACAGTATCTTCTTAATTTCATTTGTACTGCTTTTTCCTTAGAAGCATCCTTATTTGATATTTTAAGCCTATTTTTCATTGGAAATGCATTATGCAGGCTGCTGGTGTGATAGTCCAAGCATTATTTATATTTAAAACTACTTTTCCAAGTACATAAATCTGTATTTGTTGAGTCTTAATAAGCACTGTCATTTTATGAAGATCTACTACCTTCCCATCAATTTCTTTCAAAAATTTACTAATCTTTGACTTCTAAAGCAAGAATTCTCAAATACAAAAAACAGTGACAGATTACTGTCTTACAAATATCATAATTTTTATGTAAAATGCCTCAATGAACAAATAGGTTTTTCCTAATTTTAATTGCAAACCATTTGTATGGTATTAAAGATATTGCAATCATCCCATTCGTCTCTTTTTCAATGTCCTCAGGAGTCCATGACTTGAAATCTCCTTTAGTATTGATTTCAAGATAAAATTTCAGCAGCCAACAAGAAAGATATTTTAGTATTTGCTTTTTATCTTTTTTATTCTCTCTTGGTGCTCAGCATCAAGCAAGATTTGGCCCCAAGTTGTGGAGATTTTAGGCAATAGCTTCCCCATGCTTAAATTTTAAAAGTAGTTGCCATAGCAACTGCCAGACACAGCATATGGTGTGTCTGTTACCTCCAAGATAACAGAGCAAGTTCTAAAGAATTTTCTTTACAATATGTTATGAACCTTTGTACTTTTTACAATTTTTTAGAGTGCAGTATAAGGTACTGTTGTTCCCTGACATTCTCTTCAAGTTGAATGCTCATTTTGTAATTCTCTCCTTCATATTAGGGAAATATTTCCCTCTCTTACTTGTATTTTTATTCGCCCAATATTCAGCAAAACAAAAAAGAATAAGGAGGGGAAAAGGAGATATTTTTTAAGCTTTATCTCAAAATTCTACTTAGTTTTGCTACAGTGTTCCCTTTCCTTCACAGTGACAATCCAAAAGAAAAAATACAGAAAAGGCATAGAACTTGTTTAAAATTCTCTACTATATAGGTGCTGGGCATGCAGACATTTTGCAGAACTCTATTCAGCCTTCAACCCCTTGATTCCCATATCTGTCCAGCTTCTCAGCTCTAATGAAGAATTAATGTATGTGCAAAGTGGCCTCAAACAAGAGGAACTCAGAAACACACCTGTCACCACATGTTTGGTAGGTATTACATAACCCTTGTGTAGCAAACTGATGTCCAGACCCCTCTCCAAAATGCTTTTTCCCTGCTGTGTGTAGCTCCTAAAGAGAAAAACCTCTAGAACAGCTTTGTGGGTGGAATGACTACCTACCTTCCTCCACACACCGAGAAGATGCCTCTGTCCACCAGAGCTCACAGAAGTTCAGCCTTTCAGTGCTTGCCTTGCTTTGCAGAATCACATGCAGATTTGAGAAATAAGGGTAAGAGGCCTTTATTCCTCCTTCTGCACCTCTGTGGTTGTATAGGCTGAGACAGGATTAAAAGAATAGTTACTAGGATACATAATAGAGTTCTGCTCTATAATTTTCTGTCCCCCGAGTCCTTCATTCTGACAACTTTCTGCAATTCAGGCACCTTCTGCAAAAATCTTCTAAAAAATTAAAAAATAAAACTGCACCAAAACAGGATGTAAGAGTGCACACTTAATTCTCCCCCTGAGGAGAAGTTAAGAAAGGGAATGAACTATTCATTATACACTTAGCTTAATGCACGACTACAAGATGGTGACGCTCCTCTGATGAAGACGCAAGATAGTGTAAGAACACAGTAAAATATTTTAAAGGGAACTTTGCATGCTTGTGAGGGCTTTTTCCCCTTGATTTATTCTTTTACCATGGCTACTTCTCAAGGAACAGGTAGTCATTCAGTTATTGGAACTGCATATTGTTACCTTCAAGAAATACTTGGTCAAATGTCTTGCAAAGAAATACTTTTATTTATTTACAAGTTACATGGTTCAATACAGCAATTATTAGTGTAGATGTATTTTTTTAAATCCTCCTTTTCTGCCTGGTCAAGGGGAGAAAGAGTCAAAAGAGCATAGCAGCAGGTACTATTTCTGGACATTAGCTTTCAGCATAGCTTTCAGCAAAGGCTGAATGATTCTACTGTGGAAAACAAAAAAAAGAAAAAAAAAGACATTTTTCTGCTGAAAAGAGTGACAGCTTTTTTTTTTTTTTTCCTAGTAATAGCAGTTGAAATTAACTAATAACCATAGTTACAGGAAAAGCAATGGTAGGAACTTCAGGTTTTAGCTGCTAAATGGCATGTAACAGAGAAGGAAGGTCATGTGTGTTTCACCTCATCTTGGTCATGCACTATTAATTTATTATTCTGGAGCATTTCGGAGAAGAAAATTACTCCTGGTGACCTGACTGATAAAAGAATGGTGAGAAAATATGAGAAATATGTTTAATTAATTTTTAATATTGTATTTATTATAAATGATGTATAGATCATTATTAAATGAAAATTCTATAATGTAGGAAGACACAGTTGTCACCCACCATGCCCCACTTTTATTTGTGCTGTAGGCAGTATCAGAGTAAATAGGCAGAATATTGGTTAAAGTCACTTCAATACCCATAAATGCCATGTTTCTCTTGAATTTCAGTTTCATAGGCTCTTATGGCTTACTTTTCCTTGCCAGCTCATGGATGGCATTATTTGTTGCAGTGGACATACCCTTGATATTAAGGTACATGTTTAGTACTGGGAACAGTTAATGTCTCATTCACTTCCTTCTTCTGAAACCACTTCCTTCCACTTAATCCTGAATTTTTCTAGTTCTGCTCTCAGCAAGCAGCCATCTCCATGGGCCCTGGTGGTGTGCACCAGCCAGCCACCAGGCCACACAAGGGGGGCCTGAAAGAGGGGGGCTCCTTCAGTCCTACAAAGAATAACCAAAGGGGAGATCTTAATGATCTTCTTGCTGTCTTTGACTGCTTACTAGGAGGAAAAACAGAGCCAAACTCCTTCTATGGGGCACAATTACAGCCCCATTCATGCTACAGTCGGTGGCATGAATTGCAACATGGGACATTTCAGCTAGATCATAGGAAAAATGCTTTCATCATAGTCAAACAGCGGAGCGGCTTTCCCAGCGGAGCTGTGGCATCGCCACCACCTGAAGCTCAATCAGGCGAGATACTGAGTAACCTAGTTAAGTTGATCCTGCTTTGAGTGGAGCCAGATGACCTCAAAAATTCTCTTCCAACCTAAATTATCTAGTGATCCTGTGATTCTTTTCAGTTCAGGAAAGCTCAGCAGGCAGTGTTTACCACTGAAAAAACTTCCCTAATTGAAAATCTGAGTATGCCTGACAGTTATAAGTGAAAGGGTGTGATGTATCCAAAGTAGTTGGTGCCACAGAGGGAGAGGTTAGTATTTTTCACTTTTGGATGGCTTTTTTCTTTATTACCATAGAGTACATTGAGTTTAGTAAAGTTATTCCCGGTGAAAACAGAAATAGCAGAGAATCAACTCCTAAACACGACTGCACCAAAAATAAAATATCTGAAAATTTTCCTTTCAGCATGGCTTATTCTATTTCAGGAAACATAGAACCCAATAAGATATATGCAAAGCTCCTCTGTAATTAACTGTAAGTGAAGTATATCGCTACAGTGTATTAGTAACTCCAAATAAACATATATTCCTCCTGAATGGTTATAAACAGGCACACCAGAACCTTGTTTTTAGCTTTTTTCCACATTATAAATTCATTTTTCTCTTTGAAAAATGTCACTTTCTTTCCAGCAGGTTAGTCCCAGGAGGTCTGGTAACTACAATTACTCCATTTAAATATTCCACGGATCTGTCAAGACTCAAAAGAATTCTGTAGTGTCAGTTTAAATATAAATATATATAATTCTAGTTAATAATCATCACTTCAAGTCTGTTATGAAAACTGTATTACTCATTCGGAGTGTGTGTGATGTTGTGTATGCATGCAGCATTTGTTGCAGCATTTTCTGTGATTTAATTGTTTAAAAACCAACCATACTAACAACAACACATCAATGACCTCATGGAGAAAACAAATTGTTTTTAACAAGGTTAACTGGTCTATAAGTGCTTTTTATTAATTACTTAAGGATAAAGCACTAGAAATTTAGTAGCTTTTCATATACAGTATATGCTATTGTAAAGGCAAATACCAGCAAAACATATTTGATGCTTTTAATTTCTGTAACATTTCCATCTGAAGAAAATATTTTCATTTCCCAGTTATCAGCACTTTTTTTTTCTTTGTGGGGTAGAGAGGTTTGGAGAAGTTGACAATTTTCTGCTACCTTATAAATAGCCTGAAACACTACACATTTAAAAGTCAACCTCCTTAATGGCTTCAAAGCAAAAACTGTTATGTTGATCAAAAATATAAAACAGTATATTTTCTTTAAGTCTAATGTGTTTATTGGATCTTTATCTACTTACCCTGCTAGAGTAGCCCTGGCAATACAGGTAGAAATGTAGCTATTTTTACAACAAAAGTTTCAGTGTAGCAGAATGAACATGCCCTTATGCCCCTCAAACTAATACCAATAAATAGCATTTTGAAGCTCTTAATCACCATGACAACCCACCTTGGATTCTTCAATAAAATGGCACAAACATACTGATTTATGCACACCTACCATGTGTTCATAAATATCATCAGTGTTGTGCTTCTTAAAAACATATAATACCATTGATGTCTTTCTCTTGGAAAACTCATCAATCAGCACTACAGCTAAAACTTTATTTTTATCCTTCTATTTATATTAAGTGTTGAGTAAACAGTTCAGTTAAATAAAAAGACAAAGAAATACAGACAAAATATGTCTCAAACATATAAGGACATTCCTCAAGTTTGAAAATCATTGGGAAAAATACCTGATGTACAAATAAAGTGGAGGAATTACTTCAAATATTTACAAAACAGAATTAGAATTCACATGCTAGAACTCTTCAAAGTACTCTTCCTATCTTCCTAGAAAGGAAATAGTTGACTTAAATATTATAAGCAGTGTATTTACTAAGCTGTGTGAGTAAGGATCTAATTATTGATATGAGTCACATTCTGATGTAAATGCTGCTTATGCTAATGCCAGAAAAATCATGACAAATGTTCAAAAAAACTGTCCCAAGACCAAAATTCAATTCAAGCCACTCTGGGAAATGGGAGGTTACAGACATCTACCTATGTAAAGAAAACAAATAGTCACTGCCACTTACCCAGCAGGCACAAAATTCACCAATTACAATCCATTATCTTCCATGTTTTCAGGACTGGTGCCCTGGACCAGCTGTGCCACCATAGCTGTAACATACCTGCCAGGGGGAGCTCAGTACTGTCACAAACCGACGGACAATGTATGCTCAGGACTGCAGGCAGGCCTGCCACACTTGCCTATGCATGGTCTGAATGGCTCACCATACAGCTACCACCACTCCTCCCACAGCCTCTGTCCCCTGCCCCAGCCCTCTGCTCCAGAACATTTTGTCATCATTTCCACATAACCTGTTTTAACAATCTCTCATATCTATAGCCAACCCAACCACACAGACTTTATTAGTCATGGTTAATTGAATGTATTTCAAGTACAATTTGTATCTGTTAAGCCATTTTGTGAGGTAATAGCTGACAAACTGGGCAGATTTCTTTGTCCTTGCTTCTCTCAGGAGGTGTCAAAGGGTAGCCTACCATCAGTATCAATTTTGGGAAAAGCACTTTTCTAGACACACACACACCAAAGAAAAGAAAAGAACCAACAAAAAAAGAAAAAGTCAGACATCAGCCTTCTCTGTGGTACTCCAGGCCATCCTTCACTTTGTCATGAGTCTTCTTACCACAAGACCTTTTATCCCAATTGGTATGGTCAGTCACAGCAGATGACATGAAGAACCTGTGCCAGCCTGAAAGCACAGCTTATAAACTCAGCTGAGACATCTCTGAAATACCACCAAGTATTTTTTTGGGATAGACATGAACAAAAATGCTTAGCATTCTCCTCTTCTCTGATCCTTTCTACCATTCCTCCACTAAACTCTACTAGAGAACAATACCATACGTCCATTTGTAGAAGAAGAAAGGCCACTTGAGCATACCTGCATTTGCATGGTTTTTCACAGCACCTGAAGGGCTTAGGATGGACTCAGGGCATGTTGAAGAGCTACAGCACACATGTGAATGCCTTGGTTCCGTGAAGAGTCTCAGAAAGCATCATGGATGCAGGCAGGTTGATTCCTGTATTTCGCTAAAAGACACATAACAGAACTGTGCTTCAGAAAATGTGAGGGAGCAGGGCAGTAAGGGCCCTTTGCAGTCTTGGTGTAACCCATGCTGCACTATCTGTCCACTCTGCAGACATTGTCCCACAGTAATCTATGACAAATGTTAACTCCACCCTATTCACTTAAGATTAGCTGTGAACTCGGTAATAAATGTGCTAGTTTTAATATCAGCACAAAATTCTGCTTTTGTTCTACATGGCCATCCAAAAATAAAAGCTTCCTGCAACCAAGTACATCCTATAATGTAGCAATACTAACAACACTGTCTGTCCCAAAAACCTCCAGTTTTTCCACCCCTCTTCCTATGACTCTATCATAGTGAAGATATATTGTGCATTCTAAGATGGCATTGCATTATACTATCAAATCTTTGTAGAACATAAACCCATAGAGATTAACCTTATTGTTTTCTCACTATTTCTTTAAGGCACTGTTAAAATAAAATTAAAAAGACAGTGAGCTGGACTCCTCATGGCACCTGAATATAGCTGAGAGTAGACTGAGAAAGTCACAGGTTCAGAGACACTAACTCTCATTAATTATAGTTATTTTTTACTTTATAGCAACTACATTGGTAACAACTTCATTTTAGATAAAAAACTTTCACTGCTCCCTGTGTTTCTAAAGGAAATCTAATATAGGGATCACAGGTTTTATATGGATTCAGCAGAGCTTTTGAGCTGTCAAGATTCAATGCAGGCTGTTAGAAGATTTAACGAGGCAACTCATATAAAAAATAAGCACCTTCCTCCTACTGAATGAGTTTAAGTTTTAAACCAATACTTCACTTTTTAAAAAAATGTTTTTTCTGCTCATTTTATAACTACTGCATCACACAGTTGATTCTCAAGTCCAAAATACCACTTGTCTAGAATCCTGATGACATTTACAGGGCCTACAATTAAATAAACAAAAGATACTTTACCATCTCTCAGTGTCTTGTCCCTGTAAAAATTACATACTGTACTTCTACAGAAATGTATCTTTTCTTCTGTTTAGTTTGTTAGATACAGAGAAGAAGTTTTAGGTATCTTTTTATGTCTTGTAGCGCTAGTCTCTAAACTATATGCAAGTACTTTCAATGAAAAGAGAAAAAACTATAGTGGGAATAGCTTTATTGTCATATTTTTACTAGTGGGTGTGAGAAGTGATTTAACTTACAGGTACTGATTATTTAATTGTATTGATATAGAGCATAGAGCCTACCATGACTAGTGAATCATTCAGACTGACAGGAGGAGGTGTAAAACTCTTACTGCTTCTGTTCTGCCACATCCTACCATCTTTACAAAAGAAAAAGCTTTATTCACAAGTGGGGGTTAGTAAGCCATTAAAGTTCTTGATAACAGCCATGAATGCGTAAAACAAACACGTCAAAAGCATACAGTATAGTTCTGTAATTGATTGGATAATGATTATTCCAAGAGATTACTTTATCATCAGATGCACAATATAGCTGACTCTGAGCCTACATATGGTTTAAAAATAATCTTTGTAAAGTTTACAAGATTAAGCTTATATGGTATATTCCATTTAATTTGTTAGTGTGTGACCTTTATTCAACACAGTTTTATAAACCCATGTACTCGTTTAGACGTGAAAGGATACCACAAACAAAGTCTTTGCTACATTGTATGAAAGAAATTGTACTTTATATTTTTAAGCCTATAGCCCTGTGGCAGTAGTTGATTAACAGAACATGAATATAGTCTAAAAAATAATTGTGTTTTTGACAATACTTAACCAAAAATGAATCTGAGCCAGCAGTGCCCTGGCAGCCTGAAGGGCCAAACCTGTCGTGGGTGCCTCAGGCACAGCATCGCCAGCCGGGCAAGGGAGGGGATTGTCCCACTCTGCTCTGAGCTGGAGCAGCCTCACCTCGAGTGCCTGGGGCAGTTTTGGGTGCTGCAAAATAAGAAGGAGGCAAAGCTGTTAGAAATTGTCCAAAGGAGGGCAACAGAGATGGTGAAGGGCCCTGAGTGGAAGCCATGTGAGGAGTAGCTTGGTCTGTTCAGCCTGGAGAAAAGGAGACTGAGCGGAGACCTCACTGCAGTTACAACTTCCTTGTGAGGGGAAGAGGAGGGGCAGGCACTGATTTCTTCTCTGTGGTGACAGTGACAGGACACTGGGGAATGGCCTGAAGCTGTGTCAAAAGAGGTTGGATATTAGGGAAAGGTTCTTCACCCAGAAGGAGGCTGGGCACTGGAAGAGGCTCCCCAGGGACGTGGTCACAGCACCAGCCTGAGAGCTCAAGAGTTTGAACGGTGCTCTCAGGAACATGGTCTTGGGGCTGTCCTGTGCAGGGCCAGGAGCTGGACTCAATGATCCTTCTAGGTCCACTTCCACTCAGGATATTCTATGATTCTATAAAAAATAATTAGCAGAATTTAGATAAATTCTCAGTCCTGCTTTCAGCAACATAATAGAAAAAGCTACCTAGAGATAGGTTTGAATATGACTGTCAGGTTTTAGAAATATAACAAAGCATAAGGTTTGGTACAAAAAACTCTGGTTTTCTTTTCTTCCTCATCAGTTTTATGTTTTTGAATATGACTATCTGTCAGGTTTTAGAAATATAACAAAGCAAAGGTTTGGAATAAAAAAGTCTGGTTTTCTTTTCTTCCTTATCAGTTCTATGTTTTTCACTAAATTCAAGATGCTGAAAAGCAAGCAAGGGATTCAGATATATCTCTTAATTTCTTTTCAGTAACACTTTATGATAAGGATTTTTTTTAAAAAAATGTAAACAATCTGCTTTCTTTAAAACTTAAAGTTTTGATTTTTTACAGTGAAGAATAGATTTTAAAATCATACTTTTCTCTTTTTTTTCCTACAGTATTTAAACAACACATGCCTTTCTGTTTGTGTGGGGTTTTCACTATGAATTATACATATCCAAAATTTTTTTATTCTATTTTCAGTATCATTAATTTTTCCTTTAATAGTATAAATTAATATTCTTGGAAGTTGGGTAAAAGTAACACACTGAAGGCATTAACTAATTTGCCTAGTAACAGAAACATCAGTTGTAATGTGAAATTTTTATAAGTATTTTTCTTGCTATTATCAGAAGAAACAAAATAAGGTAAGAGCTGTATTAGATAAGATTCAGTGCTGGTTAAAGAGCTCTGAACTAGTGACTATATTCACTAGGAGCTGAAAGAGTTTCTACAAAGTACTGTCAGATATTTGTTTTCCAATAAATTATGTTGTTTCTTCAACAAATTACTAAAAATTTGCCTGTTAGTCAAATATTGAAGGGAAATCTTACCTCCTTTTTTCAATTTGTATGAAAGACAACCACAAAGAGTCCAACTGCAGGGCACAAATGTCAGAAAATGAAGTTGAGAATGGTTGTGCATCCTGCACAATTTCATAGATAACACATTAATAATGTCCCATTGGAAGAAAGCTGGAACATCTGGACAACTCTTTAGTGAAAACAAATTTTAATTTTACAGAATAAAAGTGAATGACATTTTTGACTGGCTAGCTATCTTCAGATAAGGAAGTTAGACTGTACTAAGTAACGCAACCTGAAAAAAATATTGCAATAATCCTGGTCTAAGGTGAAGTTTGCAGGTCCAAACAGAATAATCTTTCTTTGTGCTTGTAAATTTAGCACAGCTTACTCTTAACAATTGGCATTTCATGATTGTTGATAATATCCAAACTGCTTTTCAGAACAATTCAAAACAGTCATTTTAGTTAAACATGAACTAAAAATTATGCATGGCAATTCATCCTACTTATTAATTTCTAATTAATAAAAAGGATGAAACCACTAGAATTGAACTTACCCTGTGAAATGACAGGATTGAGGAGAAGATAAGAGACATGAATGGGGAAAGTGAGCACTGATACAGGATGTTGTAAGACTGATAAAGAATTCTATTAAGATATTGTTATTCAGCATCAAATTCTAAAAAATCTTTTTACATGAAGTGAAAAATCATAGAATTGTAAAGTTCAAAGAACAGATAATGCAATTATAACAGGATACAGGTGAGCTACTTAAATTATCATATTCCACTTAACTCAGTGATCATAATAATTTTGCAACTCTATTATTCTGAGCTATGAAGAATAATTTAGAAAATCATTGACTCCATCTAGTGGTAATTTTCTGTAATTTTTCACTTGCTACTGCTTCAGTGGAGAAATCAATTCCAAATCTTCATTTTAATTTGTTACAAGTCAAGAAACAACAACAGAAAACAACAATCAAGAAAATCAGCCCACATCTCTTGCAAGAATAGAGCTCAAAATAGTCTTCAAAGAAAGTCACATCACTTTTCATATACTATAGTTTAGGAAGCTGAGATGGAGGGAAATGAGACAATTTTGGCCACTGGCAGAATATGAACGAGAGCTTCAGCTTCCCCAGCCTCCGGCTGTCCCTCAGAGAACCAGGATGACAGAGGCAATTTTTCTCATTGAATATCTTTGCCTCAGATTACTGGTAGACTACTGGTGGCTGGTATTCTGAATGAAATAAAAAGGAATTAAATGAAGTTTTATTTTTCCTTTCCATAACTTAGAGGAGGAAGGCATATCACTACAGCCACCACATTAGCCATTACAAGTAACCATGTTTGCAGGCTGCTGAGACAATATAAAGAATCAAACCTCAGAACATGTTCTGCTCACTCAGCCCCCACAATGTATAATTACATCAAAGTGGCAGCATGGCATGAAAAAATTTATACTGTAACTCCCTAATGATCTACCTTATTCCAGAAAATAAAAAAAAAAAAAAAAACCAACACACACACACACACACACACAAAGCCCAAAACAAACAAACAAACAGAACCATACAACAGATCAAGTCTCCAAGGCAATAACTGCAATTTTTAAAAAACATTTCTCAAACTGTAATTTTTCAACAATTTTTCAAAAGCATTTAACCCAGATGAAGTAATTTTGGATCATCTTGTTTATATAACTACTAATGTAAGTCTGATAGAGAAGTTTGAGATGTGGGAAGCCACATGTTTATTCAGGGTCATTGAAAGAAAAATTAAATCCACAGTGATCAGAATCTAAGGAATTATAGAGAAAAGTGATTTAAACATTGTCAAGTTTTTGGGCTTTGGGGGAATACAGAGATCAAAAAAGTTAATTTTTATTCCTGTTTTTACAACAATACCTGTAAATGGAAGCAATATAGTGGACTTCAGAAAGGAGACACAGTATTCAAATCCAGAGTTTCCATAACAGGGCAACAAAAATGTCACTGTTCTAGTCTATGTAAAGTCAAATACATAACACTCTTCCCAATTGATAATTTGGAAAGCTATCAATAAATTTTGAACTAGTCTGCAGCTATGAGGAAAATATCAACTAGTGATAGGAATAAACATCATTCCATAAACAGGATGAATGGAGTTCAGCTCCAGCTTGAGCTCATTAACACTATCTTGTCAGTCACAGCCTGCATAGGCAAAAGAGCTATGATGCTGAGCGAGGGATTAACACTACAGTGAAATGGGCTTTCAGAGCTAAAATTTGAATGCTGAAGCCATTCACTGGTGAAATTATCCAAAGATTATTTTGAGGAAGTAAACTTGGCAAGCACAGTGCTATCCTAAAAGCAGTATAAACAGTACATGTCAATAAAGCTTAGTTCCCCTCTGCTGGTTTTAGTCAACCACAGTTGATTCACGGAATTTCTACAGCTAAACCCCATCCCACTCAAACCCATCTTCTCTTTGACAAGAGTACTAGTGAAAAATCACTGGATTGAAGAAATTCTCAGCTACTAACACTTGTTCTCCCAAGTCATTATGTTCAGTGTTCAGTACACTGCTACCAGGACAAAGTAGAAGGATTCTAAATGCTGTCCTTATCAACACCTATGAACAGAGCATCTTTAAATAATTCCCCAGACAATTGAGAGTGACTCCATAGCTAGTCACTTTAAAAATGCTGGAATTTCATGGAATAGTTATCTCTCACTACCAAAACAAAAAATTAGAGGAAAAGTTATTTCCAAATTTTCAAGTAATGGAGATACAGGGTGACTTCAGATCTTAATAAGAGCTAATTGCAGCCTACGAGATCTGTCAGTTAGAATACATAACATCCTCTACAGCATCTGATTAATATTTTGGTATCCATAAATAAGATGTAGATCAACAAAATAAATGCAGTACTTGAAATAAATACAGGAACTGTATTTTTCATTGTAAGTGATGCAGCAGAGTTGTAAGTAACATAATTAATGTATTAAAAATCCCAGTGGCAGGTACTGGCACTTTTGTATTTCCCTTTTAAATTATACCATAGAGATGATCCCCAGTGCACAGTTCTGATACTGTGGTCTTGTAGCTGCATATTAGAACCTTCTTCTCCTATTACAATCATACCTTAAAGAAAAATGTCTGAGCAGACTTTTTAATAGGAATAATTTTCCATGCCTCTAGTTTAAAAACAATCCATTTTATGATAAAATTATTTATTTGTAACTGTTTGTACTTTTAAAAAGAATAAAGGCTGCTTTCCCTTGATTGTCATTCAATAAAAGAATGTATTCCAGGAATTAAGTAATCACCTGCTATTTTTAATCGTTTGTCTAGCCAATTTTCAGATCCTGGGCAATTTGCAGAATGTGAGAAGTCTGGATAATAATGGATTGTGGTAGTGAATTTCAGCTCTAAATTTCTGCAATGAGATAACACTTAGGAGAAAACATCTCAATCTAAATTATTTCTGTTCTCCAAAGCAGGTCTTCCTCAAGAGGAAGAATTCTTAGAGGATAGTAAAATAAACACAGAATGCTAATGTAAGTGCACCACAGCCTAAGTCAGGTGCAGAATATATGATCATCATTAAAACCATCAAGATTTCAGGTTGTCTAGCCATTTCAGAGCTGAGAATTTAACCTCATCTCAGCCCCTGAGAAGAAGAGAGAGGTTTATAATCAAATTTCCTTTCTGTGTAAATACAAATAGAAAATAGAAATCATCTATTACAAATACAAAAATCAGGACTCAGCCTCATTTGTCACCAGCAAATTATGCTCCCTTAGCTGTTTTTACTTCATCTGGTATTTTCCTTCCATCTATCCATGAGCTTCATAAGAGCAGTGCATAGATCTTTTCCTCCCAGAACTCTCAACTGTGGCATCAAAAGGTAGGTATTGTGACCTTCTGCTTTTTACTTGTGGGTAGCTCTTGGCTGCATGCCAGGTACCTACCAAAGCTGCTCTCTCACTCTACCTCTCCTTCTGTCCCTTAGGGGACAGAAAAAAACTGTAATAAAAGGATAATAAAAGGTTCATGAGTCGAGATAAGGATAGGGCAAGATCACTCACCAAACACCATCACAGGCAAAACAGACTTGAGTTGGGGATATTAATTGAATTTATTACAAATCAGAGCAGAGAAGGATAATGAGAATAAAACAAATCTTAAAAATCTTAAAAACACTTTCCCCCCTGCCCTCCCTCTTCCCCCCTCATACTCCCTGCCATGGCCCAGGGAGACAGGGAATAGGGGTTTTGGTCAATTCCTGCCACTGCTCTGGGAGAGGAGTCCTTCCCCTGCTCCAGCATAGGGTTCCTCCCACAGGAAACAGTTCTCCACAAACTTCTCCAGTATGAGTCCTTCCCACAGGCTACAGTTCTTCACGAACTGCTCCAACGTGGGATTCCTCCCACGGGGTGCACTCCTCCAAGAACAGTCTGCTCCAGCATGGATCCCCCACAGGGTCACAAGTCCTAACAGGAAAGCCGCTCCAGCGTGGGCTCCTCTTGATGCTGACATCTCAAGAGTCACAAAAAAAGTTAACAATCTGCCCAGAGAGTTACAGGGAATGAGAAGGGGTTATGAAATAGGGTCATGCCTTATTCGTGCAAAAGGTGGAATATGTAAAAATTTTCTTAAGAAATTATGTTCTTTGATGTTTGATCTTTGCATACTTTCAAGCCTAATCAACAACAAAGATTTAATCTGTGGAACAGATAGCAGCCAAAAGCAAGCTCTAAGTGATGTCCAGGTGTTAGAAAGGTAAATTTCTTATTTGCCTTGTTAAGGTTTAGGGCTTGACAGGATCTAATGATCTCACACCTAAAGGGAGGTTAAACAAAACTTGGGAAGAAGGGTAAACCACAAAGAATGCATCATATATGGGCCACAAGGACATTTGGCAGAACATCCAAGATAGGGAACAAACTAATAAAACCAACTCAGCAACTGTGCTGAATCAGCTCCAACTGAGTAAAACATAATTCCGTAGTTCCAGCAGGGGGAAGTCTGCAGCCACCAACTCACAGACCACCAACCCTGGAAACCCACTGACTCTAGAGAAAGACTGAGTATGTCAACTAATTAGCATGAGAAGGCAAGAGAATCATTAACCAATAGAAGACAGAATATTAATTAATAAGAGAGCCGTGTCATTTATAGCTAATAAACATTAATGCCTTTGGTCGGTAAACTAGATAAATAGTAAAAAGTTTTGATAGTTGGTGTGCTTGATTTGTGGCAACTTCCACCTTGCGCCCTGCATAGAATAAACAATGTCTGCTTTCTAAACGAGACTGTGCCTGTGTTTGGAGAGCTCCTAAAACTGGCAACACTCCCTGCACAGGTCTGCAGGTCCCTGCCAGCCTGCTGAAGTGCAGGCTTCCAAAGGATTCACAGTCTTCTCTTGGGCATCCACCTGCTGCAGTGTGGGTGTCCTCCACAGGCTGAAGGAGGATCTCAGCATTTTTGTGGTCCTCCATGGACTGCAGGAGCACAGCCTGACTCACGGCAGTCTTCACCATGGGCTGCAAGAGAATCTAAGCTCTAGCAGCTGGAGCACCTCCTGTCCCACCTTCTCCACTGACCTCGGTGTCTGCTGAGTAGTTCCTCTCACATTTTCTCACTCTGCTTTTCTTTGGCTGCAGAGATGTGTTACATCTGCACAATAACATTTTTACTCAAATATGTTATCACAGAGGTGTTACTGCCATTGCTGAGGGACTCAGCCTTGGCCAGCAGCAGCAGCTGACTGTCATTGGCTCTCCGGACATGGGGAAACTTCTGACAGCTTCTCACAGAAGCCACCCCTATAGCCACCCCCAACCCCCCAAACCTGGCCATGAAAACCCCACACATACCGAAGTAAAACACATCAGCAGAGCAATCACTGAGGCCATCAACATTTTTCTTCAGCTTTTGTCAGACTCCAGTACTATGCTTTTGTGGTAAAATTCCTATATTAGCATATAATGTTTTTTTAAAGAGACTAATTGTTACAAATCAACAAAGTTGCAAACAGACACTCTGGATCTTGGAGCTGGGATCTTCATTCATATGTAATTCAAAAGTATTTGTGCTCCACAGGACAATTACACCCTCAGGATACACCAGTGGTTTGATGTGGGAGTGAACATGTATTTCTGTCTTGTCTGGGTCTGGTGAAAACAAAATGTTTGCAGGGTGCACTGAAGGATGATTCACCATTGCCTGAGAAGGCAAAATTAGCATCTTGATTGTCACAGTTAAACACAAATGTCTTAAAAAAACCATGTATATTTAAAAATCCAACAACTCATTTTTGTAAGGGCAAATTCCTTTTCAGATTTGTCCTTGTATCTGTAAAAAATTGTGAATGATATTCAGGGCATAATTATGAAAGGAAAAGAAAATGTGATTGACTGGATATTATGGGAAAGGAATTCAGAGTCAACTCTGAATGATGGTCAGCCCTCAATGACAATTCAGGGGTATGTTTCCAAATGCTTCCATGCTTTCCAAAATCTGGGTCTCTTTCTGACATTTTCATTGAAGAGCAGCATAAGCCCTAGACTAAGAAAGAGAAACTAGTACTAGTCATCTCTTAAGTAATGCTGCCCATAAGATTTTGGCAGAAGTAATGTGCTGAGAGCAGACAATTTTAATTCCAATTTTAAAAAAATCATCTAACATGCACTTTTAAATGATTTCGAGGTTTGAATTTTGTTTGATTTCTTTGTCCACTGACTGCTCCCTCATCTGAGTTTCTTGGATTGCTTAAGGTAAATTGTTTCACTCCACTCTTGTTTAATTATTACTGGACAAATAAGCTGGCTACAGTCTATCCAACTGAAAAATTTTGGTTCAGCAGATTTCACCTAAGTTTGCTCACTTCTGCTTATGTATAAAACCTGTAAGATTTCCACAATAAATTAAACAGAAAATACCAGCCCTTAAAGGAACAACCACTGGCCACCTTTAAAATAAATATGTATTTAAATGCTCAAAGAAAATGTTTTCTATCCTACTTTACCTTTATAAGTAAGATTCTTGCCTGAGGTGGATTAGGAATTTCATAAGCAAGGCTACTTACCTCACAAATTATGTTAAATATTTGTATGCTCAAACAAACATCTCAAGAAACATTAACCTATTTTAAAGGTTTAGGAAACACTGGAAGGCATCAGCATTCAGAGAACTAAGTGGCAGTAAAATTTCAAAACATTTTCCCAACTGTTTTCCCTAAAGCTACTTGCTGTGCAAAAACGGATACAATTTTCTTTTGTATTTTATTTTTATTTTATATAATATTTTATAAGTGTCTGAATCAAAAGCATTTCATCAGCATCACCAATAATCTATTCTACAAAATGCTTTCTGCAAGGCAAGTATTAGCTGATATTTAAATGCAGCTTTCAAACATAAAACACAACATGAATTACTGAAGTAAAACAGTACATTCATATCTACAGTCTAGAGTTTGAGCATTTGGATTGAGAGAAATGGAAGTTTTTCTGACACAGGATGAAAAAGGAAAAACTTTTTACTTTTTTTAACTGAATTCAAGAATCTCAATAAACTAGCAAGTAAAAAACCAGATATATATAAACTATACCTGGTCATCACATGTGGAAAGATAATTTTAAAGGGCTTCGTAAGCTTCAGAATAAAAGAATAAGTCCATGATTTTAAATGTATATATATATATATATATATATATATATATATATATATATATATATATAAAAATTTTAAGGTAACCTGGACATCTTTCTTTTAAAAACAATTAAAGAATAAGGATCTTATTAGTTATTATGTTAATTTTATTATTATATAACCATGTAAATCGAGTATAACATGCTGCCATCATGCGTACATCCTAAAAACTTTATAAGCTATGACATGACTACTAAGCACCCCCATATGTGGCTTGGAGTTTTAGACAGCTTACCACACCTCAGATGTTTAGAGGATGCACTGCTTGTCAGAGTTTTACATAAATATAAAAAAATGTGTGAGACTGTCTCATTAAATTTAAAAAAAAAAAGAAACATTCACAAAACCCAGAGGAACATTCAGATACATTCAAATGTTAATACTTCCTTTAGAGGTCTCACTCCCTTATGGGTAGGACTACCTGATTTCTAACTGAGAAAAATGACAATAATAACAATAATAACTATAATAATAATAATTTTCATAACTCTAACAGAACAGCTGAACCAAAACGAAACATTCTGTATTTGGAATCATACAGCATACATATTTGTATACAGCAAATATATTCTGTAATATATACCAGAAATAGTGTTATATATTACAAAAGATGGAGGCAGTATAATAATAACATCCTTTATTCGGTGCACTGTTACTTGAGACAGATACACCTAGAATGTGGCAGATTGGGATAGGACTCTCAAAAGACAACATTAAGGCTTATAATTTCCATTGGCAGTGGGACAATTCCTTATATACATTAGAATAGATAGCAAGCCAGACAGGGTACAGACAAGAACCATACATTTCTTGAAAACATTTGAATCCATGAAGAATGGAAGCTGTTCTGGATAGCAGGTAAGTCATCAGTTATTGGATAAAATGGGACACCCACCATACTGTGGTACATTTAGGAAAATCAACATAAGTTAAATTTTCTTTTTCTTCTTTTTTTTTTTTTCTTAATGAAGAAAATAATTACCTATAATTGTCTTTCTCTACCTTTCACCCTGTTCCATATCCGTAGACATCCTTCTATTCTTTTCAGAAGTACAGACTGGAAGGATTAACAGCTGTTTAACAATGCAAGACTTGGCCAACACACAGAAGTAGGTAAGCCCCAGACACACAAACGCAGGAGGGAACCGAGACTGTGACAAAGACCAGGCCTCTAAAAGGCCATTGAAGGAAACATTCTGTCCCATGGAAATTAAGCTGCAACTTCCTGCTTAATCTCTGATGAGGAGGGAAGATGATCATATATTTGTCAGCAAAGAATAAAGTCATTATGGGGTATTTTAGGGTATGCAAAAGGCAGCAAAAGGCGCTTATGGGATGTTTAGGGGAAGGGGTGTGAGGAAGGTACATTATAGGTAAAGAAGCACAGGAAAATAGAGGCAGCGGGACAATGGGGCCAGTTGTGTGAAAACAAGCTGCGGGTCCTCACACCTGCCTCACCAACTCCAGATTCCAGATAAGCTCCCTGTTCCATCTCTGTGTGCAGGCCTGATCACTTGCCCTCACCAGCCAGGGCAAGTGATCTGGGATCTAGCTTGGGGATCTGCAGAGACTCCGAGCTCAACAGCCAAGTTACCGGGGAAATAAAGGTGTGGACCAGCTATGGGAGAGACCAGGCTGGGGAGGGCGGAGAGCGGAGAGCCGCTCTCGGTAGCGTGCAGGGGGCGGGTGCTGAGCTGACACCCGCTCAGCGTTACCAGCGCATGGACCTGGGCACTGCAGCACTCCAGCTCTGCTGGACAGGGGAGGAGCACTCGCTAGATCCCAAAGCCGCTGGAAAGAGCTCCCTTGTGACATGGTGCACCACCAGTGGCATTCCAACAGCACAAGCATCAAATACAGAACTTCATTGAGAAACTCCATTTCATTGCAGCTATGGGGGGAAAAGGGTCACCACGGCCTCGGCCTGACACTGTTGCAGTTTAGGCCCCTTGAGAACGAACTGCAGACGCCAGAAATAAACTAAAAAAAAAAAAAAAACCCAGTGGATTTCTTACAAAAAACGCAACTAATTGTTTCCTCAAGTAACTCCTCCACAAGAAGCTCGCCCGGTGTTCCAGGGCCGCAGGGGCGCTGGGCGGGGAGGTCCGGGCCGCGCTTCCGGCAGGGGGCGGATGTTGGGGTTTGAATCGGCCGTCGGTTGGCGCGCGGCGCGGCCTGGCCCGGTTCGGTCAGGTTCGAGCGGTGAGTGCTGCCCTCGGGGCGATTCTGGGGCTGCGTGAGGTGCCGGGGCAGGGAGGCGGGAGTCCCTTCCTTCGCCGTGTGGGGAGCAACGTGCGGCAGCCTCCCAGCCAGTGCTTTGGGGAGCCGCCGCTGCTTGACTCCCGCCGCTCGGAGCGGCAGGAGCTCCGGGAGAACTAACCAAACATGCTCCCTCCTGCCTCCGCGCCCGGGGAGGCGCGGAGTGCGGCACGGGAGGGGAGCGGGCGCACCTGCCGTGGCCCTTGTGCCGGGCGGCGGCGGCGGCTGAGCCCTGCGAGGCGCGGGGGGAGCGCGGTCTCCTGAACCCCGTCCTCAGCTCCTCGGGACGTGCCGGGAGCGCTGCCGCGGCCGCCCGGGGCTGGGTGCCGAGAGACGGGATTTTCTCGGGACACGGCTCCGGGGAGTGACCGTGGGGTGACACTATGTGGAAATTCGGGGTGCACAGGTGGCTCCGGGGGAGCCTTTGTCCCTGTGCTGGGGAAAACGTGTTTGTGATACCGTGCCTCTTGGGGCTGGCTTTGTTTTTTCTTTTTCAGTCTCCAGTTAAAAGACTCTTGAAACGCGTTACGTTAAGGAGCAGTAAAAAATTACTGAATGTAACGAAATTTAAACACCCACTCTGATGACTTTTCTAGCCTGTTTAAGCAAAGTAGATACATTTCATTTACGTCGGTTTTCTAGACACTGGGCGATAATGGGGTTGTTCCTGCCTTGCAAACAGACGGATGCGGAATTGCTTTGTTCCTGTGAAAAGCCCCAGAGGACTTATGCAGGGGGCCTTAATGGTTGATCTGCTTATCTTTTAACTTGTAAATTCGAACTTTGGTTTTACTTACCTGAAAGCATTAGAGAAAAGTAGAGGCAATTGGGGGTGGTGTAGCGTTTTCTTTTTTCTATTTTGCTGGAGCCAAGGAAAGGTGGGAAGGTGATTTTCTTGTTTCCAGCCGCGTATGTACTTTGTCCACCTGTAGGGCTTTTTACAAAAAAAAAAAATCTTGGCTTGTGTGGCCGTGTGTAGGCAGTTTCTTTATTGTATTACCGCAGGAGCGTGAGAACGGTGAAACTGACTGTGACCATCCTGGGGAAATCCTGAAGACAGGGAATGTGTGTGAGCTCTGGGGGTCTTTTGCTCCCTCTGTACCTGATTAAGTATAGTTACTCCTCTTTATTTAGAAAAATGGAAGTGTGTTTCTGGGAAATAAGTAGTCACTTATTTTATTTGACTATCAGTGTGATGTGTCTTTAGGAATGTTTTCATCTAATTTAGTAGTGGTGCTTTTTGGTTTTCTTTATAGACCATTTTGTAGCCAGTCATTTGTGCAGCTACTCCAGTTCTCAGTACAGGTACAGGGCACTTGCCTTGTGCCTGAGACTTCTGCCTTCTTTTCTTTTTCTTTCTCAGTATATATTCTCTTTTTCTTTCTCAGTATATATTCTCTTTTTCTTTCTCTGTATATATTCTCTTTCTCCTTCCCTAGATCCAATAAAATTGCTCCAGTGCTTTATTTGCAATAGTTTGAATTAGCCTAAATTTGTTCTTGAAGCTGATATCTGGTAGTCATCAAACCTGTAAATACCGGAGCACGGCAGTCTGTCAGGCTTCTGGTTTGACCCTTGGATTTGTTACTGGCTGCTTACCTGTTTGCCTCAGCCTGCAAGAGGGAGTTGTCCGCCTACCTGAGTTCCAGCCTGGAGATGCAGGCCATCACTTGTGATTCTTGGCTTGCAGAACTTAAGTAATGCTTTCTTCAGCTTCCTAAGGGAAGGCAAGTCAAAGATCTACAGATATTTTCCTAGAAGGGTTCTGAGAAAGAATAATCATCTTGGTGCTGTGGTGAAGAAACTAGGGATTATTTGCTTTGGGTTGTTTTTTTTCCATGGTGGGCTAGGATGGGGTGCATGGTGTATCACACAGTAAAGGGCAGCTCACGTTGCAAGTTAGAGCACTGTTTCTAAATAAATTAGTTTCTACTTCAGAATGTAAAACGCATTGTCCTACATGGTGTAAATTCCCCTGTATGCATGTCCCAGTTTTGGATTCCTCAGCTTTTTTGTTTGTGGAGTTTTTTTCCCTTTGGCTTTTTTGTGGATCAGGATTTCTCTGATTAAGCCAGAATCCTGCATTTTCTCCAAACAGTGGGGACTATATTCATAGTCACATCACTACCCAGTTATATTTTTGTTTTCAAGTTCTTTGTATTAGTGCAATCTTTATTTGAGCAGAAGTCAGAGCTGTTTCTTTGGTTATCTGTGAACCATTATTTCTGTTGCTTAAAATAGGTACAAACTCTTCTGTACAAATAAGTTTGCAGATAACTAGCTGTTGCATTGGACTTTATTTTCTCTTCTGAAAGTAAAATGTTTTGTTTGTTAGTTTGGGGAAATAGGTAAAAGTTGCTGTATCTCTCATGGTTTGCAAATTTTTTTCTGGACAATTGCATCCTGCTTTCTGAACCCCTGTCTCCCACAATAACAGTTGAATTATGATATTCTTTTATCATAATCCCACTTTTAGTTCATGGAGTTTATGCGCTTTTTTTTTGAAGTTTTAAATAAACATAAAAGAGGCGTATAATGTTAATAATACACTGGATGTATTTAATACCTTGCTTCTTTTTGCATGACAGACAGCCAGAAGAACTCAGGATGAGTAAAACGGATAATTTTGATGTTCAAAGCACAAAAAGTGAGTAAAGTTTTTATCAAATAATTTCAGAAATACTTAATCTGCATATATAATGCTAGTCATGACTTGTTTTATTCGTGCTCAAAGAGTAGGTGAGTTTCCAATAATCAAATTACTGTGTCCAGTTTGAGGCTCTTCAGTACAAGAAAGATGATAAGGAGTTCCTGAGAGTGTTCAGCAGAGGCCATAGAGATGATTTGGGGTCTGGAGCATCTCTTCTGAGGAGAAATTGTGGGAGCTGAACCTGTTTAGTCTGGAAAAGAGAAGTGTGAGAGGGAATCTCATTAATACACATAAATATCTAAGAGACAGGTGCCAAGAGGGTGGTGCCAGACTCTTCTGTGGTGCCCAGTGACAGGATGAGGGGCAGTGGTCATGAACTAAAATGCAAGACCTTCCCCCTCAACATGTGGAAGAGTTTCTTTTCTTTGAGGGTGGCAGAACACTGGAACAGCTGCCCAGAGAGGTCATGGACTCCTTCTCTGGAGATATCCAAAAGCCACCTGCACAAGGTCCTGTGTCGCCTGCACTAGATGGCCCTGCCTTGCAGGGGATTGGACCTCTGCAGATGATCTCCAGAGGTCACTTCAACCCTAACCGTTATGTGAAATTGTGTTAGAACCACCACTTGTCTCAGGAAATTAAAAATAAATTTAAAACTTAAAACTTCTTTAGGTTTCTTTTTGCTGTAGTTAGACTTCTAAAATAGTATTTTCTGCAGATGTTTTAAGAAAATAACCTTGTGATTTTAGCAGCCAAATCACGCAGAGCTGTGTTTGAGATGTACCATTCAGCACTTTCTTAGGCTGAAGCAGTAGCCCTATTGTTACTACTGTGACTGTTGCTAATCTTAGAATATTGTAAATGTATTTTATACATCTACTGGGAATTAAAGGGAAGCTGTTTAAAGGCCATGGAACTATGATAGTGGGCTAGAAACTTTGGTAAGTGGGAAATCCTCAAGGTTTTAGTTAAATGCAGTGTTGTCTCAAATTGTTAAATGTTTTTAAAAGCTGTGGCAGCAACTAGATAACATTGCACATGCACCTGGACATTGCTGGCCATTTGATAATTCTATTTGGTGTTTGGGGAAGAATATTTCAATTGGGAGCACAGTCTGCTTGTGAATTTAGCTTGTCAGATAGACCACTCCTGAATCAACAGGCTGGTGAAGTATTTTCTTTTTAGTAACTAGAGGAGGAACAAATAGTACATTCTTCTGTATCTATTATAAAATTCAACAATAAGGAATGTCCTTTATCCAGTAGTCTACTTGAAGATGCATGTGATTGAAAGAGGTGAAAGCTACTGCTCTGTAGCTGATCCATAGCAATTCCAGTACACTCACTGTGCTTATAAACATGATTCTTTATTTTAGTCTGTGTTCTCTGTGGACGGACGGATGACTGCCCTGAAAAGTATGGAGAAAAAAGGACCTATGTGGAATACAATCTCACTGTTCATTATTACTGTTTGGTAAGTGTACAGTATTGATCTTGGAGTTTTCTGTTTTATCCGAAAAAAAGGGCAACAAGTATTTAATACTAATAACCTGTCATGTTTTTGTAACAATTTTGTTGTTGCAAAGCTTGAAATGTGAGCTTTAACTCATAGCCTTGAAAGCTTGTACTTGTCAGGTGCAGCAGATGAAATAAGTAAATCCCAACAAGCCTTTATTCAAAGCTAAATTCTGTTCATGGTCCATTTAAAGGAATTCATTAATTCTCCTAACCTATCATAGCAAAAAGACAAAGATTCATATTCCTAAAGGTACACTTAAACTTCCTCTCAGACTCTAAATTTTTGCAGGTCTTTAAAATAACATTACTATTTTACAAAATTAAGAAGTCTTTTGTCTCTTAATAAATATAACTTGAATTGTTCTCCCCAATTTTAAAATGGGTGTCAAGTATCAGAAGTAATGTAGGGGGTATGTTCTCTCAACAAGTTCTTTAAAGAGTGTTGATAGTAGATGGCTTAATAGTTTGGATACTGAATCCTTTAAAAACTAAGGAGAGTGGAGGTTTTCTGAAGTTGCATAAAGATAGACACATTTAGTTTTAAATAAATTTTAAACTTCTGCAAGGAAATAGAGGCCATTATACCATGTAAGTGGTAATTTTGTCTCCTATGTAAGGCCATATTAAATGATGATAAGAAAAAATCCTATCCTGATGAACAGGAAGGAAAAGGCATGCGTGCAATATTGAGCTTTAGAACTTAAAAGGTATTTTAACTGCAGGAAGCTCATTGCAGTATCTTAAACATTTTTTTGTGTCTACTTCTTTTAAAATGAGCAAAACCCTGTGATTTTACTTAAATACAGTGTATGTTATATAAGAAAAGAGTTCTACAAAGAGGCACATTAGTGACAGTTTAATTATTCTTTGCCAAATGTCTCACAGTTGGAAAAATATATTTAATTGGTTTGGGTATGTAATCTTAGATTTATTTGAGTACAATATTGATAAAACTAGTTTAAATGGTACTACATTGAAATTATAAATGAGACTGTAAAGAATATAAACGACATCTAGTTGTGAAACTCTTCAGTTATTCGAAGATTGTAATGTTGCTGCCTAACTTTAAATTATCATCAGGCTCTTCTGATTTGCCTAGTTACTTGATTCTGTGTTTATTTAAATCTACTCTAAAGCGAATTACTTTTCCTCTTAGGTGACACTTCAGTACAGTTACTTCCTACTGTGCTTCATTATCTTCACAGTACAATTGTCATTCATATTAACTGAGCTAATTTAATTTTACTTCCTCTGAAGATTTATATACTGAAAGTAATTGTTTGACAATTATCTGAATAGTCTGTATACTTCAAAAAGGAAGGCAAAATACACTATCTCAAGCCCTACAGTATTAAACAATACTCTGATGTTATGAAATACTTATTTTCATTTTACTGGTTATTGTCATGTCGGACAAAAATGTATTTTGTATTACATTTTTAATCATTAACATGTTTCCATGTAAGCTTTTTTAGACTAAACTTTTATCTTACTTGACAAGCTCAGTGTATGTAATTTTAAATCTTTAGATTAGGTGGATGTTTTGAAATACTTTATTTGTTTTTGTAGTTGATGTCAAGTGGCATTTGGCAGAGGGGTGAAGAAGATGAAGGTGTAGATGGATTTTTGATCACAGATATTAGAAAAGAAGTAAAAAGAGCTGCAAAACTGGTAAGAATGATGTCTTTAGTATTTAAAAGGGGAAAAAGGTAACTTTTAAGTGCTCTTAGTACTTCCTGTGGGGTTTTTCTTCCTCCAATGGACAATGTGCTGAGCCCATTCAAGCGCCTGAATTTTACGTTTAAGCAACAAGTATATTGGATATGTGGAAGCCACAAGGAAAACAAACCCTGCAGAAATTGTAATGTTCCACCCTTAAGGAGAAGGAAGCACCTAAGATTTTTCTCCTTGGGCAAAAGGAGTGACAAAAGTCTACTAGAGGTCAGAAAGTTTTATTAGTCATTTACACACTTGGCCTGGGCTTTGTGGGGGATACCTTTTTGGGGATAAGTTTCTCCACCCCAAAGGTAGATTTCTTGCCCTCTATGTAAATTAGTTATTAGCTTTTATTTCAGACGTTTCTGGAAATAGGTTGGAGGGCTTTGGGGGTCTAAATCCTACCGTACAGTCCATGCCCGCTTCTGCTAAACATTCCTGTGCTTGCACTGTGCTGTGTTGTGGTTCTTTCTCACAGCAAAGTGAATCTCTGCTGGGCACTGTGTTCATGTCAAATCTTCTTTCTCAAGGTGTGTCCTTGGTTAGTTAGCACCAAGAGTTCTTGTGTGTTACTGCCAGCAGTCCCTGGCTGGCTTCAGAGCCATGTGCTTATCAGTGTTTCAGACATGCACATTAGCCCTATGTCTTCTGGGAATCGAGCTCCAAGGGTCTCACTTTGGACCACTGTTTATAGGCTCACAAGAGGGCTTTAGTGACAGTAATTTTCCATCCTGGCTGCAATTTGAGTTGGTAACTTTCTCTGAAGCTTCAGTAACAATAATACTATTCCGCTTGGGTTGTTATTCAGGCAAGAAAAAAGTTTCCAAGGCTGTTTGTTGTAAAACAGGAGCTCATTAGATACCTCCTTAGTTCCTGGGAACAGTGTTTCTCATGAGCCTCAAGAGAGGCATAGTCCAGTGCAGTTGGTTCAGGCTGAGGCCTAGTGAATGTTTCTGAGCTCACAGTGTGGCCTGGATGCTCCGTTACAATTCACCCCACAACTGAAGTCAACTACCCTGGGCCTCTAGAGTTGGCAGCTATTATTCCTTGGGGTAAGTTCCAGATAAATAAGAGTGAATTAAACTTCCATAATACCTCACGACATTGTGCTGAGCTTAAAGCTGAGAGTAAATAATTTATAGATGCCTATTCATACATATATATATATATGTGTGTATGCCTATTATATAATAATATAAACTATAGGTACTGGTAAAATAACTTGTATGTTATCTTACATGTCACAAGACAATATGCATATAAACCAATACATTAAGTCTGGGAAATAACTGCATATGTTTACTCTTTGTTACAGAGCTAAACCATATTAGTCTTGTCACAGTTTAAATCTATTAGCTACTATTCTTTCTTACACTTTTTGTAACTTTTCTATTGGTTTAATTCCTATAGTTTAACTTGTATATAAAATGTTAATATTCTGTTTCCAAAACAAATTATTTCTAGAAATGTAATATCTGTAAGAAAAAGGGAGCTTCAATTGGATGTGTAGCTCCTAAATGCAAACGGAGTTACCATTTTCCTTGTGGGTTACAAAAGGAATGCATTTTCCAGTTTATGGAAGACTTCAGGTGAGTTTTGGGGCTTTGTTGTTTTTCCATTTTCATTTTATTATATTTTTACAGAAGGTGACTTGGATTTTTTTCATGGCTTGGTATTGGATAGGCTGATAATTGCAAATGACATCAGATTATCTAGGAATCAAATACCTGATTTGTGGCAGACATGAAAGTCAAACAGTTACATTGTGTACCTAATATTTATAAACTCAGTTCTCAACACTTTTAAATACATGACTTTATGCTTATACAAGTAGTTAAGTTGTTTATAAAACTGAGCAGTAAATTCTGAATTCTGAAATAAACTGCATAATGGTCGTTTTGGGTTTTGTGTTTGCCTGTCTCCTGTGCCTTTGTTGAAATGGCAGAGCTTTGGCTACCTGTGTCTCTCAACAGTCAAAACACAGTGTCTGCCATTTTGTTGTGTTTCCAAGTTTATTAGAGATGGACTGCAGGGGAAATGGTCTTAATATCAAATATCAAAAAAAGTGTTTTCTTTTACTGTCATCTGTCCAGCATCTTGGACAGATGACAGTAAAAAGAAAATGCACTCAAAATACTTTTGAGTGCATTATCCTTGTGAGCTGAGTTTGTAGGGTGGATGGATTGAAGTCTGGCAGGCACTTAATACAAAACAACTTGGATTACCTCAAGCATGTGTACAGATAAGGCATTTTCAGAAAAGTTTGTTCTAGACTTGGATGTCATGGTATGGAATAGCCCGTAGGTCAGTAGGGATTAGTCATCCCAGCTCTCTCACCTACCAGTTCCTTGTGCGTCCCTAGCCCCCTCACTGGTGGGGAGGGGTGAGAAACAGAAAAGGTCTGGACTCTGTTCAAGATCTGCTGGACAACAGCTAAAACACCACTGTGTTATCAACACTGATTTCCTCACAAATCCAAAATATCACCATACAAGCTACGATTAAGAATTTAACTCTAGCTTAGCCAAAACCAGTATGTCTGCATTTTTAGCTTGTTGCATAGCACTTACTCATGAAAAATGGATTAGTAAATTAATTTTGCTGTCTTCAAATTTTATGAAGAAGGTTCTTAAAATGTTGTTTTGTTAACTGAACCATAAATTACTCTTTTTAGATCTTACTGTTGGGAACATAGACCAGTCCAAGTATTTATGGATAAAGAGCCTAGAGGAGCTTCACAGTGCACAATATGCCTGGATTTGGTTGAACATCTTCCAGTGTACACTGTATTGAAAAGTCCTTGTTGTAAAAATGCTTGGTTTCATCGAGAATGCTTGCAGGTAATACATGTTCTCCCTTTCATTCTTTTTGCATCCATGGAGATCAGATTTCTATTTAAAAATAATGGAATAATTGCTCACTGGTAAGTGTAGGTAGTACTTATGAAGTATGCTATGTTTGAAGAACAGCGTTAAAATTGCATTAGGGACACAAAATGATTTTGAGGTTTTAATACTATTAATTTTTCTCCCCCTGTGGCCCCTCCATGTTTCTGCATGTATGATACATACTTCATGCCTTTGCTACTTTTAGGAACTGAAGTCCAACAAGTTTCTTGCAATTCATTATGTGCAGAATCTGAGTGCTAAAAATGTAATTTATCCATCATCAGTTCTCTTTGGCTAAATCCAAGACTAGAAAAAATTACAACATTCTTTTTGTAAACTTCCACTGGATCTGGAGAGGTTGACTGAAAAGGATGATGCTTTCGTTTATGAATCTTATTCTGGCATATGAGCTCTTTCCTTAAAGGAAGAGAAAATTCTTGCCATTTGCTTTAATGTCAAGTCACACCATGATTGATACCAGCTTTAACACCCAAGTCAGGACGGTATCCGTGAATGTAATGCATCTGAATATTAAGACATAATTTATTGTCTTCTTAAGGATGGTAGTAATTCAATAATTGGTCTGGTTTCTTTGTTGTGTTTTTTTTTTTTTTTTCTTGGCGCAGTATCAAGCTTTGAGTGCTGGGATATTTTTCTTTAGGTGCACAGTATGTAATAACAAGGACAAATTTCAAAAAGAAATGTTGAGAATGGGCATACACATTCCAGAAAGGTAAGTAATTTTGTTAATGATTACTCTTGTATGAAAACTTTGATAGGCTGTAATAAACATTTATTTTATTCTACAGAACTTCAGCTATTAATATGTGAAATGTTCGTTCTACCTTCAGCTGTAGAATTGTTCAGTTTGGTAAGGAGTAGCCTGTTTCCTTTTAGATACGCATAAAAATGGGCAAAGGTGAAAATAGTTATATCAAACACGAAACAGAAAGCTCTGAAAAGTCACTTTCAATGCCACAATTCAGCTTAAATTCTAAACCGAATTAGAAGATAAAAGCACTTCTTAAATACAATAATTTTTCCTTAATGTTGAGATTGCTAAGAAGTGTGTCTTCTGTGTCCAAGTTTAATTATCTGAATTTCTGTCAAGACAGAATTGTAATTGGCTGATTACTTAGCCATACAGCTCCTGTCTTCTGCCAAGGGATTGCAAAGGTTATGTTAGTATAGTCTCTGTTTCCAAAATTCCAAGCTGTTTTTCCTGTTTCTATTGCCTGATGAGGCTTAAAATATGACAGAAAGAGATCAGAATGATGCTTCTTTGTTTGAAGTATTATTCCTTAATAACTATTAGTCTCTTCAGAGAGCACTATCAATTCCCTCTTGAGACAAAAGCTTAAGATTCTGGAGAGGAGGAAGAGTCAAAATAATTTATGAACTTCACTGTACTGGCCTGGAACATTCTGAGTTAGCCATTCATGAAACCAGTTTCAGTGGCAACTCGTGTAGGCTGCCTAAACAAATATCCTTGTTTTCTGTGAGAGGAAAAAAGGGGTGGAGACAGAGCAAAGAGTGCTCTGTCACTGAAGTCATATGAAAAATAAAAAGTTACTTTTGAAATCAAAGTAACTTTATGCAAGAAAAAGTCCATCTATGTGTTTTATAGTATTATTTTAGTTACTAGACTTTTCTTCCCCCCCCCTTCCCCCTCTCAGTTGCCTAGAAAGCCCCTGTCTGTTACCTAGAACATGACCTGATTAAAATATATTTATATGTTTTTTGCAAATATCTTTTTCAAAATAGAGTAACCCATTGAAACAATCAGAAATAGAGTTCTGATATCCAATCTTCTGCCTTGTTTACAGGGATGCATCTTGGGAACTTGAAGAAAATGCATATCAAGACTTACTGCATTGTTATCAACACTGTGATGTTAAAAGGTGTCTCTGCAAGAAAGGAAGAGACTATAATGAACCTGACAGGTATGATACTGTAGAAGGAAATTATAACTTGGGATTGACTAGGTTTTTTGACGTATTTTTCATTGTTGTTATTTATAATTTTTGTTTACATAAATGTTTTGGTATTTTTCAGCATCACGTTTCAATGTCAAGCCAACACACTTGTCTAGATAGTGTGTTTGTTTTACTCAATATAATCATATTTCAATATTAAATTTCTTAACTTTATCTGGTTATAAAAGCCATGAAAACCAAATGTAAAGGATTATCTGTTACCTTGTCCTCATTTTATACAGACTGAAGTAGAATTTGTGCATCAACATAGCATGTACCTAAATTAATGTTGTGTATGTATCATTGAGTTAATTCAACAATTTATTAAGTGTTAAAATACTTATAGCCTTTACAAGAAGTTATTGTTAATGTAGTAGACTTAGGTTAGTAGTTTGAATGTTTCCCTAGAGAGCTCTACTTTAGAAGAATTACTGTTTGGAAAAGCTGACTGGTGGGTACCCATAAAATACAGAGGAGTTTCCTGACTAGCAGGCTGAGAAGAAAATAGTGCCTGAAATCTGTTGACTTCAAGACAGGGTAGGACTAATAGTCTCATTCTGTGCAAGGTGCTGAAAAAAGCTGAGTGGCTTTTTTCTCTTGTTGCAGCCAGTTATGAGTACATCTTGTGTGACGAAAATCTCCATTATTAGAATCAGTTCTACCAGACTGATAAAATTATGCTTTGTTGGTTTAGTGTCAGGATTGCACTTACTATTGATTAGTCTTTGTTTTAACTAGCCTCATTCTTCTATCTAATTCTAAATACCTAAGTTTTTCATTTTAGTAAATGGGAAATTAAGCGTTGCCAGGACTGCGGTTCTCGTGGGACTCATTTGGCCTGTTCATCTATGAAGTCATGGGAGCAAAACTGGGAGTGCATGGAATGCAGAAGTATCTTTGCAAAATCAGGTGAAGTTATGGATGTGACAGTAATTTTGTAAATGATAACTTCAGGCTGTGTAAGCAGACTTTGCAACTAGAAAATTCATTAAATGAATATAATGTAATCATACAGGGAAGTATAGCAAACGGAAAAAGCGTGCTTTGGCTGCCTCTGAAAAGACAAATGGAACACCTTGTTTGCTGGAAGAGCCACCTCCAAAGTCCCCTCGGCAGTCATCTGGATCTCCACGCAGTTTTCTACTCCAGTGTGTAATTTTCTGTTTTCTTGCAGAAATTCATCTTTGCCATAAGAAAATACTTAAATGTGAGGAAATTATGGCTTATTCCATAGGAGGAACTTACATTAAATTGCAAACCAAATAAAATTGGAATAAAATTTAGTGATTGAAGTTTTCTGAATAAGCCATGAACTCTGGAAATTTGCTATAGTTATATGGATTTGGTGGCATGTAAACCATTTTTTAGTTTGGTAAAGATAGATCCTTGTTAAAGGAATTTTAACAATTTAGTGGTAACTTTAAAATAGACAAATGGCAAAGCTTTAAGTTTGCTTATTGGTATTTTTTCCATTTTAATAGTGTTCTAGAAGTCTGACTTAAAGATAGTTGTTCATAATTATGTTTTCCTCTGCTGTAATAAAAACTTTTCAAGTTTGTAAAAACAAATAGTTTTTACTTACTGTGTCTTAGTTCTTACTTACTGTCAGGACTTTCATGAGATGTATGAGATGCAAGTAAAAACACATCCTAAAACTACAATGTAATAAAATAAGAAGAATCATTAAAATAAAGAATAGTTATTTTCAAAATAAATGGACTTCATGGAAATGGAGGTACAAATGAGATTCAGTACTGATTTAGGGGGAAACTATACTGCTATCTTGAAATAGGAAGTGTTCATGCATTCTTCAGTTATATCTTCTTAAAATACTGTTTTGGCTTATAGATCACCAAAGATAATGTGCCAGAACTTGTCACCTTGCTCACAGCTAGAACAGCCAGCATCCAACAGAGTGACAGTGTCCCCATCTCCAGTGATGTCAAACCAGAACTGGTCCCTGAGGCACAAGTATTTCTTCTATTTTTCTTATTTTGAATAGTAATCTAGCACATGGCTTTTTATGGTATTTCCTACAAACCGTGCAAGGGGGAGGGTCTCTGTGTGTGTGTTTGTGTATATACAGTATCCATATATATTTCTCTTTGTGAATCTATACAGTATGCATATAAATTTGTGTGTGTGTATATGTATGTAGTCACTGCAAAAATGAGATGAGTACACACTTAAAATCGGAAGTCATAAGCTTGAGAAAGGCTTCTGCTTTTTATAAATGCTAGAGGGGTGTGAGGGGAAAAGAATGAAACCTACTGAGAGTTTTTAGGTTAGGTAGTAAGGGAATCAAAACCCAGAAATGCATATTTTTCCTTACTGATGCATGGCTAAACATTCTTTAGAAAAACAGGGAATAAAAAGAATCCTAATTGCTTTCTTCCAATTAGACGGGTCCTACATTTTTAATGGTTTTGTATTTGTACCATATGAATAGTTCACGACTGTACTAAAGTCAGTGCTTAAAACAACATGTTTCAATATAGAATATTCAGTTTGAGGACATAAAATTCATTATCTTCTTGTGAATTGTTAATTTATGGATTCTACCTTATGTGCTA
The DNA here is from genome assembly GCF_027477595.1 of Haemorhous mexicanus. Taxonomy (NCBI): domain Eukaryota; kingdom Metazoa; phylum Chordata; class Aves; order Passeriformes; family Fringillidae; genus Haemorhous; species Haemorhous mexicanus. The sequence continues at coordinate 38,690,097 of NC_082346.1, forward strand.
AAAATTCTGATGAGGGAATAAGGTATTCCTAGTAATTACAGTATTTGAGATAGTTTTGGTTGAAAGCTAGTAAAAAAACATCTTGTTTTTTTAAGTAAGAATTTTCTTCCTACTCAAATATACTTTTTTATTATAGTGATAACTGTTGTTCTCAATTGGTTGCAAAACATCTGTAAGGCAAAATTATAAACTTCAATTTCTTACTTGTTTCACGCTGTTTAAATGTCAACTCATGTGATAATTGTTTGGTACTGTGTTGGAGTCACTGAATTAAGAAAATCACTATTTGATTTATGCCAGGGTAATTATGTCTACCTTCTTTTTTCAGTTCTTAGAGGTATTCTAAAACTGGCCACTGTAGTGTTAAAATTTTTTAAATATATACTAAATGTTTTACTGATATAATTCAGGCAATACCTGGATGTGCCATAGTGTTTAAAGAAGGGTTCTTCTTAGCAGACTATTTAAATGTTTTTGTGTAACTGTTGTTAATTATGAATCATAGATTTCTTCTGAAAATACATGCAATTTTCTTGTAGGTATTTAAGACAGCAAAGAAAGGATGTTTGTAATATACTGAAGGAGTTAAAGGTACAAGTTAAAACAAAACCAACAAGACTTAACATCAACACAGAAAATATTTGGAGTAGTGCTTTAAAAGGATTTAGACAGCGCATCTTCAGTCCTACAAACACTATTGAAGTAAATTTCTCAAACTGCAAAAATAGATCGAAGACAAATACTTCTGCTGCATCAAAACACCATTTCTTCCAAGTATTAATGCTTCATCTTCAGAATTCATCATTGTTTGAGGGCTCTTCTGGAAAGAACTTGACCCTTGATTTTCAGGGTAATTAGTTGCTTTGTTTAAAAACAAATTGAGAAGTGTATAACTTAAAATATTTTTTAATCTTCAGCCCGTATGAGTGTTAGTTCACAAGTATAGTCCTGAAGGATAAAAATTGGGGATTTATTTTTTATTTTTTCAATTCCAGAGAGGGATGGTGTGTGGATTTGTAATTTAAAAAATATGGGTTGGTTGGAAAAGTTGATGACAGCCTTGGAAAACAGCATATAACTAGACTTGGAACTTTTTAGTTAGTGTATTTGTTTAATTTAATTTCTCTCTTCCTGACTCATTTTCTCTGCTAATTATTTTCCTTTCCTCAAATTTCTAGAGCATTATTTCTCATAGTGTGCTTCCAAAAGACCCCAAGTTAGCTTCTTTGAGTTCTTACACTTCAGAATTAAATGTGCATTGGGTGTAAAGTGGAAGAGGAAATTACATCTCCCAAACCTTGATAGTGGCTGAAGAGGTGATATAAAAGAATGTGGTACTCCTATGTAAAAATATGCTCTTATAGTTTGAACTGTCAGAAGATAGCAAAAGTCATTAAGAAAAAACAGCACTATTTTATTTTCTATTGAAAATTGAGGATCAGAAATAATTTCTATACATCTAAATAAACATACTTTTTTATTTGCAGCTCTAAAAGAAAATCTTTATTTTGAGGCTGGTAAAATGATTGCCGTTTCTCTGGTTCATGGTGGTCCACCTCCTGGTTTCTTTTCCAAAACGCTGTTCAAATGTCTTGTCTATGGTCCAGAGAATGTGAAGCCATCTTTAGAAGACGTTGCTGATGTTGATGTAGCACAAACAATAAAAACGGTAATATACAATAAGTTTCATTTTATTTCTTGCTCAAGACTATATTTGGAGATAAAGAAGGATTTACTGAATAGAAATTTTGTTGAAATTAAAAGGTTTATTTTTCACATATATGTATACACACATGTAGTAAACAAGTGCCTAACTTATCTTTTTATGCAGATCAAATATGCAAATAGTCTGTCCAGCCTACAGTCTACACTACAGGACTGCTGTGAATTCCTCACTGCTGCTGGCTGTTTAAGACCTGTAACAGCTTTGTGTGATAAGAACATGCTGGTGAATGACATACTGATCTATCATGTAATCAAGAGAATTACTTTACCTCTAGAAAGGTTTGTTTTGCTTGAGTTTTCAAACTTCTTGGTATTCTTACTTACTCTCCATTTAAACTACTGAAGTGTACTGTAATTTTCAGTTGATTAAGTAGCAACTGTTAACTAAGTAGTTAAACCAAAAAACTTATTTCTCTACATATGTGCTCTGACTTCTCCTTGGTCACATTATATTCCCTTTTCAACCTTATGAAGAAGGCAGATTCACAGTTTTTAAACTACAGCTTCACAAAGACCTTTGCACTGTAAAATTTCTCTAGCTTATGTTCAATTCTAATTCAGAATTGCTCAAATTGAGAATCTTTATGTTTTAGAAATGTTTAACATATGTTTAGAATTCAAATGAGTTTTTTAGAGTTCTAATTATGGAGTTTGTGTGTGGTATTAGGAGTGCAGTACTGTCAACAAGTGTAAGTTGGCCTGCTTAGAACATAAGCATTGCATTGATGTCTCTGTGAGGTAGTGATGACCTCATGAGCTGGAAAAGCTGCAGCTCTTGACTGTTCTTTGATTGGCCTCTGGCCTTACTTCCAATTCGCATTCTTCATCTGCTCAGTAAAAATTTATTGGATGCTAATTTTTGCAACAAGCATAGCCTGATTTAAATTTCATATATAGTATTACCTCTGACAAATTTGATTACTCTGTCTCAAAAGAGCTATGAAAACTTATTCTTAATGTGAGGATTTTTTTAAACGAAGGTCAGAAGAATTTAGTTCTTCAGTTCAAGGCCCTCTGGCATGGTTGAACAATCTATATCATATTTTAAAATTAGTGAGTTAAAAAGTGAAACTTAATAATTAGTGCATTTAAACAAATGCACTAATTCAAACACTTAAACATTAAGTTAACTTAAAAACTTAAACATTTAAACACCGTGAGGTAGTGGAGTTTTGAGCATTTGAGATATGCGCTTAAGATGGGCATAAGTGAGTAGAACAAGACATTACTTGTCACTGTAAAGGACTGAGAGTAACTAGAGAATTGGTTATTTTAGCTGTTAAATGTTCTACACCACTGGGTACCACTAAAAAGAAAGAGCCTGTCTCTGACCTCCTTGCACATTCTCTTCAGATATTTCTACATGTTGAGATTCCGCCTGAACCGTCTCTTCTCTAGGCTGAAGAGTCCCTGCTCTCTGAGCCTCTACTCAAAAGGTTGTGCTGTAGTCCCTTAATCATCCTAGTCACCCTTTGCCAGAACCTGACACTGGACACAGCACTTAGTGTGGCCTTACTGCTGCTAAGCAGAGAAAAAAGATCACCTCCCTTGAGCTGCTGGCAACACAGTACAGCCCAGGATGCTGCTGTCTGCATTTGTCACAGGCAGAAATAACAGCATATAAGCACATGCAAACTTGCAAAAGCCAAGCAAAGGCAATCTTATAAGACAACTCATTTTGTGTATGGACAATGAATTTAAACTGTTTTCCAAAGAGCTATTTGTAAGAAAGAGAATTGCTATGTTTTCTTACTAGAGTTAAAAGTATACCTTGTACATACAGTCAAGTACCAGGAAATGAGGTTAATTTCTACATATCACTGGTATTTCTTTCATCTCCCCAAAAAGCTCTACAGAAACATTTAGATTGTTAAAATGAGAGTTAAATGCATTTCCCAAGATAAAATGGGAGTGCTATGTAACCTTCTTGACAAGATTTAGAGTCTGGAGATGGGGAGATTTATTGTATTCCATCTTGCAGCTTTATAAAATGCAGAGTTCTGATGCATGGTCACTCTTTTTTTTATCCTCCTCTCCTAGTTTTGGGCAGGGTTTGAAAACGCTTGGTGTTCTGGAGAAAATGCAAAGGCACCCAGATGTGTTCTCTAGCATATTGTGCCACAAACCCGAAAGCCTTTCAGCAGAAACTGTTTACAATCTCTTTACAATCCATTCCTCATCAGATGTAAATAAAGTTGAAGGTGCTGATTTTTGGATGGGCTATTTGCAAGATGTGGAAAGTAAGTTTTGGGTTGGGTTTTATTGGGTTCTTTTTGTTGTTGTTTTTTTTTTTAAGAAAAAATCCTTCCCTTCCCTGTCCAGGTTATTGAGTTGCCGCTATAGATACAGAATTTGATTTTTAGATTTCAGTGATGTAAATGAATCAAGGTTTTGTAGTCACTATCAGTTCCTAATTGTTCCTTCTTCCCCCTTTTTCTTACTAAATTCTAATTAGTAATTAGAATTTCTGAAACTGTCGCCCAGATCTTTAGGGTGGTAAATATCTGAAAGATTGGCTCTAGAATTCCTGTGAATTAAAAGATGAAAATCCAACACACAACGTGATACAGAAAAATCCCTCATTAGATAGATTGTCTGAAATCTTAAAGACCACTGTTTTCTATCTTTTGCTTGCAGAAGAGATTTTTGTATTCACTTAAGATTTTTCAGAACTGAGCTGGTTTTTTCTTGCTAAACTTTTTCTTAGGTAGCCATATAACTGCATATTTATTCAGCATATTGATTTGATTTCATATTAGGTTTTTTTTTCCTCTTAGCACTTACCATGCGGGGTAATGGCTTATGTGTAATAGACAATCAGTGATAAAACTTAATCCTTTTCTTTTAGGTGGTGACTCTGTAGTGACATTGGAGGATATTCTGCTCTTCGTAACAGGCTCCTCTTATATACCATCCATTGGTTTTGATCCTGAACCTACTATTAAATTTTTGCATATAAGGTATCCCATTGGAAACAGACTTCTTAATTGCTTAGAGCTTCCTAGAACAACGACGTATCAGGAGTTCAAAAATAAAATGGAGCTCACCATCAGAAACACACTAAGAGATGAAAGGGAGTAAGTATTTTTGCTATTAAACTGAACATTGGAAACTTGAGTTTTCTGCAGGAACATCTGCTTTCAGTTCGCTACTGTATTTTTGGACAACATGCTTTTAGTATTTTCTGACCTTTCTTCCAAAATAATGCTAAAAATTGTAATATTATGAGATAGAAAACAATTTTCAAATTAAAAAAAAGTTATCTCCTGAATAATTTTCCTTTTGAAGTTGACTTTAAGAGTCCTCCATCTCTTGCAGAGGTAGTTAAATGTCAGCTTTTGTTGTAGACTGATATGAAATGTTACCACACTCTGTAACAGGTAAGTATGTGGATCGTATCAAATACTTAGGTAACTTATTTATCAAAAACAAACCGAGTCCATTTTGAAGATTATTGCTGTAGAGTGTTGTCTTGCATAAAACTGTGATGCAGTTCTTCAGTTCTATGTATATTTTTTCAGTAATTGTTTTGTATTGATTCATTTATGGTCTTATGATTCATAAAAACCCAGGAAAATTAAAATACTTGTAGTTTTATGGTCATTGTGGCTAGTGCATTAAAAGTCTGGAGAAAACAGGTAAAATAATACAGCATAAGAACAAAATTCTGTTGAACTTGTCTCTGTTTATAAACAAGATCTTTGACATTTGCACATTTCTGCATTCTACTGTCATGCATTAATTTTTAATTACTCATAAAGCCAAAACAGTAAAAACAAGAAGGAAATCTTGAACATGCAACAATACCTGGTCTTTCAAAGTGAAATATAGGAGTTAGACTTCATGTTGTTAAATATGAAAGAAAAGTTTGTTGCTCATTAGAACATACAAACTTGTCTTCCATTTAAGTATTTTCATTTGACCATGCAAGTCTACCATCAAGCTTGTCTGGGCCTGACACTTTTCCAGCTTTTATTCTAAATTCTTCCAGTTCAGTTGTAGGCACATTCTGAGCACTGTATAAGATATATTTCAGTGCTGCAGTAATTTGGCTGGGCCATTAAGCAGTAAAATATAAGTAGTGAAATTCCTATATAGCAACATTTTAATGTTCCTAATGCTAAAACTATGACATTAAAAGGACATTTAAATACATTCTTTTCAAATGTATGCTGCTCTCTGTTTTGAAATTATACTGTTTCCCTCTGTTAGTTTTGAGTGCCTGTGCTATATGTCCTTAACATAAGCTGTGCTATACATGTAAAATAGATACATATGTGTCTGTATGTACGCACATTCTTCAAAATACTGCAAAGTAATTATATACTTCTTTGTTAATATAGCTTGTTCCGAATTGAAAATATAAGCAGGATTGCTTTACATTTGAATGCTTTGGCAAGGAAGTACATCCACAGTAATTATAAATGGATAGGTGCTTCCGAAAAAATAATAGAAAGTCTAAGGAAATCATTGCAAGTGTTAGATCAGACATTTCTCATTACTAATGCCTAAAACAATCTAAGCAGTCTTGTCATTATAAATTTAAGAATATTAGAAATTAAGACAAGATTAGCAGTGGTTTTTGCTTGTTGGCCAAAAGCATATTCAAGTCTCCTTTGAAAGAAACATATCATCTCTTAGAGAATGTAATTTGACTTGTTTATATACTAAGCATTTTCTCAGTGTCTTCTCCAATAATATTCTGTGTTTCTAATCTTTGCATAATTTTTGACTCTTATTCTGTCAATAAATTCTTTGTATTCTTAGCCTTCACAATGGTCTGTTACCATGACAGGGAGAGTGATTTGGCACAAGTTTGTTTACATAATAAGGATTCGTGTTGTATCTTTGTATTTTTCAAAAATAATTACTTTCCTGCAGATATATTATACTTTTAAAATGAGCACAGTATTTGTTTTTCTTGCCTAGCTAATGATAAATATGTTCTGTAATGTTATTCCATATGAGAAGTACAGATTTTACAAAAGTAGCAAGCAGAGTGTGAGTAATTTCAAAGGATGAGGACTTTTGGTACCTGCAGTGGCAAGAGAAAATGTTCAGAACCTGGAACTAAATAAACAGCATTTTAAAACCTTCAATGGGGAAAGAAATAATAAAACAATGTGAACTTAAGGCTTCAAAACATACCTGAGATTACAAAAATAGAGTTCACACCTTTTATTGCTTATTACTTTTGAACTCAGTAGTTGAAAGGCTTTTATATAAAGGCAGAACTAACCTATATGCCAGGTGTAAAAAATGTCCACTTTAAAACAATCTGCTGTACAATGCTATATCCAAACACTGAATTCATAAAATCAGTAAAAACACAGGATGTAATATTGCTTGAAAGGGTTTTTCTTAAACAGATTCTGTTCCCATTGTCTAATACTGACATGTACCTGTTCAGGACAAGTCATCTTTCACTTTTCTGTTGATTTGATCAGCTCTATCTACACACTCCAATATAATACTTCATATATTCAAGTTGTATTCATGAATGCTGCTATGGAAAGGAATTTCCTCATTTTCAGCATTTATTTATATAGATCAGTCATAAATATATTTGAACTGTTCATTAGTGACATTGTAAGAACAATTTATATAGCTATAAAGACCCTAGGTTTTTTTTTTGTAGCAGATCACTGAAGTGCAATATTATGGGGTAGTTTCCATTTTACATAAACATAGCCTGAGGCACACCTTGACATTAGGGAGGCTACTTTCAGTATTTCTGTAACACAGGGAGAATAATTGTGTGTGCATCAGCTGTGTATTAAATATATTCTTATAGAAGCTGAGTCTTTTATAAGATTTGTCAGCACCATGAAAGAACTATTCCAGTCCTTTTTGTGTTTGGCCAAAGAACTTCAGTTCCCCACAGTTTCTGCCTCAAACCTTTAGTTTCCATCTGGAATTAGCACATCAAATAAGCTCTTTGTTTTCTAGAGTGATAATTTCCTACTGAACGGTAATATACTAGAATTAGTGGGTTTAGTATGGTCTCCTTAACAATGTAGATAGAATAAAAAGACCACTATCAAATATTTTAGCTCTGTGTTTGAAAAACCGAGGAATAAGAAATTTGTGACTTGCTTTTTTGCCCACTCAGAGGATGCTTACCAGAAAAAGCTGTTAGATTTTTTTAACTGAATGAAGAGTGAAATATAGTCCAAAAGAGAAAAAAATTGTTCATACTAAAAGTCTAAACCATTGTGTGCTGCACCTTTGATTATTTTCATTAAGATGTTATGTCCTGGAATTTGAAAACATAAGAATTTTGAGAGTACTTGTTATTAATTCACACTCACATTCTGCATATGCATTTTGAAAATAGTAGCAAAAAAATCTAATTTAAATAGAATTGCAACACAGAAGCCTACAAAATATGCCTTTCAAGTATATTTTGAATCTGTTTTATATGGTAAAACATGTTTAAAGCTCAAACTTTTCTGTTTCTTACCTAAGGGAATGTCTAATAGGAAAAAAGAAAAGTTAAAATGCAAAACCTTTTGAAATGTCAAATCATATGTATACAGAAAATAATTTTCAAAGTGTTAATGTTTGTAAAAAACTACACTCTAACCCTCTGATGTTTGTATTACATAAACAATATTATTTTTGAAGTTATGGTATTTAGAATGTTATGCAATACAATGTAATTTTGTAAATTTTTTTAGTTCTAACTTGAACTCTGCAGGATCAGTGCCTAAACTGTTGCATCTTCAAGCGGTGTTTTGTAGCATCAGTGTTGAAATAATCAGTAATTGTGGGAAATAGTGTGTATATGTCCAAAGTGCAATAAAGGGTTAAATATGTATGTTCTGTGTTTTTATTTTGTTGATTTATGGATTTTAGCTCTAGAAGTGTTACCGCTATTTTCCGTAGGTTCATTTGTGTACCTGTAGATTTACACAAAGGTGGATATGGCATATTTATCCATTGTATCCAAAGCTGAGCTGGGGCAAGGCGGCTCTCTCGCGGTGGGATTGCTGGCAGGGCATGAAGGCAAGGGGTCTGTGGGCATGTGCCACCTGAGGCAAAGGGAAGCGGTAACTCACTAAAACAACATGACTTTATTTCTAGCTAGATCATGCCTTTGAACCATCAGTCCTGCCATTTAGTCATGAGATGGTCGTATCAAAACCGTTTCAGTTTTTTCTTTTTGAAACTTCAGTCCGGGAGTATAACCTACCCAATAAACCACCTACTCAATAGAAAGGCGCTCCAAAAGGCCGTCCCCCGCCCTGTGCTCAGCCGGGCACAGCCCAGGCCTGTGTTTTCAATCGTCAGCGGGCGTTCCTGCCTCGCCGCTGCCGCGGAGCCGGGCCCGCCCCCGGCCCGGGGCTCGCCACGTGTCGCGGCGGCTGCGCAGGCGGCGGCGGGGCGGGGCGGCGCGGCCGGGCCGGCGGCGCGGGAAGATGGCGGCCGGGATCCGGGAGAAGCAGACAGGTGAGCGCCCGCCCGCGGTCTCGCCGCGCGGCGGCACCGGCCCCTCCCGGCGCTCGGGCGGGGAGCGGGGCCGGCCGCACGCCGCCGCCGCCTCGCCCGCCTCTGTGCCCGCGCGGCGGGCTGCGGGCGCCGCCGCGCCTCCGCCGGGGATTCGCGCCCTCTCACCCGGCTTGGGTCTCCCGGCAACGGGGTGGCGGCCCCTCTACCGCCTTCTCGCCTCTGCGGCGGCGGGCCCGGGGCGGCGGGGCTCCGGAGCCTCGGGCCGCAGTTCTCGCAGAGGGGCTTGGGCCCCTGGCCCCGGGGACGTGGCCGTAGGTGCCGCCGAGGTGTGGAAGGCGCCCCCGGGGCGGGACTTGGCCGAGCCCGGGCCGTGAGCGGCGCCTTCTCCCGCGGCCGTGGGAGCGCACCCTCCGTTTCGGTTTTTCTGCCCGTGGGAAAGATCGACGGGAAATAGCGTTTAAAGGTGCAAAAATAAAGTTGCTGTTGTCGCGTTCATGTTAAGACAATACAGGGGCATCCAAGTCTGTACTGACCCTCAAGAATTTGGGAATACGATAATAACAACTAAACTAATTGTGCATGAGGATTTCTGTGAGTAAAGGGTTTGTTAGTTCAGTCCCTTCTTAGACATTGCTGAGAGTCCTTCATTGATTCTTCTCTGCCTTGATGCTGCTTGGTAAACCTTGGACATGCTCTTAAACCACAGGGAATATCACCTCCGTAGTCCTCTACTTCCCTTACTTGCCAAAGTTGTAGTCAGTAGTTAGGCTGTAATTATGACACTTTCTTCTTGATAGCTGCAGTATCTTTGGTGGTATAGAGAATTCTGGATGTATTTGGTTAGCATGAAATGTTTCAAGTCGTCTGCCTAAAAATCTCAGTCGTAGTCTCTATGGACCCTAATATTTTACTAGTATGCCTTATTTTTTGGTACCTGTCTCCTTTTTTGTAATCTCATTCCTCTGCCTTCTACCATTGATAGTGCTGTTTGATGTTTTTCTGAAGTTCTTTGCTTATCTTCTCTTTGCTGTCTTTCTAATAAAGCCTGTTTTCTTTGAGCTCATATTCTGTACAGCTTTATTCTTTTCTGTTCTGTTTCACTGTGTTCATAGGGTGGTTTGGGTTGGAAGGGGCCTTGAAGATCATCTCATTCTAGCTCCCTGTCTGCTGTGGCCAGGAACACCTTTCACTAGGTTGCTTAAAGCCCCATTCAGCCTGACCTTGAACACTTCCAGGTATGGGGTATCCATAGCCTCTCTGTACAACCAGTTCCAGAGCCTCACAACCCTCATAGGGAAGAATTTTTGCTTTATATCTCATCTAAACCTACTGTCTCCATTTAAGGCCATTCCCCCTTGTCCTGTCACTACATGCTGTTGTGAAAAGTCCCTCTCCAGGATTCTTCTAACTCCATTTAGGTATTGGAAGGCACTATAAGTTCTCCCTGGAGCCTTCTCTTCTCCAGGCTGAACAAACCCAGCTCTCTCAGCCTTTCCTCACAGGAGAGGTACTCCAGCCCTCTGATCATCCTGGTGTTCCTCCTCTGGACTTAATCCAGCAGGTTCAAGTTCTTCTTGTGTTGGGCCCAGATATGGGCATGGTACTCCAGGTGGGATCTCACCAGAGGAAAACAGAGGGGCAGAATCCCCTCTCTCATCCTGCTGCCCACACTGTTTTGGATGCAGCCCAGAGTACAGTTGGCTTTTTGGGCTGCAAGTGCGCATTGCCAGGTCATGTCAAGCTTCTCATGCACCAACACCCCCAAGTCCTCCTTAAGGTTGCTCTGAATCCGTTCTCTGCCCTGCCTGCATTTGTGCTTGGGATTGCCCCAAACTAGCTGCAGGAGCTTGCACTTGGCCTTGCTGAACTTCCTGAAGTTTACAGGCCCACCTCTCAAGCCTGTCAAGGTGCCTCTGGATGGCCTCCCTTCTCTCCAGCTTATTGAGGAGGAATTTCTTCATGGAAAGGGGTAAACATTGGAATGAACTGCCCGTGGAGGTGGTAGAGCCACCATCCTGGAGGTGTTCAGCTGGACACGGCGCTTGGTGCTATGGTCTGGTTGACAAGGTGGTGATCAGTCAAAGGTTGGACTCACTGATCCTCGAGGTCTTTTCCATCCTGAATGATTCTGTGATTTTGTGACCATACACAGCTTGATGTCATTGGCAAACTTGCTGCAGGTGCATTCAGTCCCACTGTCCCTGTCACCAGTTGTTACTTGATTATTTCAGTCAGCTTTTACAGCTGAATCCATTATGTCTTCTGTTAAGGAGGTCTTTTCCAAGGAGCTCGATTCAGCAACTAAAATGTACTCAGGAAAAGGTTTCTTATCATTTAGTTATGGTCTTACCATGTATGTGCACCATCTGTTGTGACCTTTATCCTGGTTCATAACCAGGATTGGTTTCATAACAGAAGCATATCATTGTGCAAGCACAGTAAAAACCTGATCCTTGCCCCAGAGAACATTCAGCATTAATGTAAATGAAATGACAATATGAATACAGAAAAGGAACTCAGATACTTGCTGAATGTTGACATGATTGTCACAGCACGTTACTAGTCTGATTACTCTTTCTTAGCCGAGAGCTTATGCCAAGTTTTTACTTTAGATGTTAAACTCTGCGGTGCAGCTGCTTCAGTTCCAGTAGTACCAAAGCACATAGCCATACAGCTTTATATAAAATTGCTCATATGGCTGAAGATGTCACCAGCAGTGAGGGGCCAGAGAATCCAGGAGCAGCCTGTAATCAATTTTCAGAGCTGCTTCATGGTGTTTAAAAGTGAAAGGAAAAAAGTATGAAGCAAATGGAAGGCTGGAGCCCATCAAGACTCAGCATTCAGTGCTAGCTTGGATTTTCCCACATTTGTATTTCACTTCTAGTAATGTCATTTGAAAGGGCAGTGGACAGGAGGAAGCAGGGCACCAGAAACACTGCCTGGCCCTGGGGAGATGATATTAGGAAAGCCAAAGTTCTACTGAGGTTGTGCTGTGCAGCATGTATCTCAAGACGGGAGAAGTGCTTCTGCTGCAGCATTCGTAGCAAAAATGTAAATAAGAAAAAAGATTGGATCTTTGCTAAATGGAGCTGGTCATTTAATGGTGATAGACATGCATAGGGCTAAGGTGCTGCCTTTGCCTCAGTCTTCACCTACAAATGCTTCCAGGCCTTAGTGTCACTTTGGAGTCAATAACTGAGTGAATCCTATTGGAAAATACTTCTCATCACATGAGAGGAAATGCATGCATGAATTTATGTATGGTAAATCATGCCTGACCGGCCTAATTGCCTTCACTGATGAAATGACTGGGTTTGTAGGCCACAGGACAGGAGTATTTAATTTACCTTGACTTTGGCAAAGCTTTTGACTCTGTGGTGTTACATCCAAGTTAGGATGTCATGAGCTAGATGGATGAACAACTAACTACATTAAAAAAACTGGCTAGATGGTCAGGCTCAGAGGGTTTGTAATTAATCAGACATAATTACCTAGAGGCTGGTAACAACTAGAGCACTGCATGAGTGTATTCTGTGACCTCTCCTGTTTAAAATGTCTATCAGCCACCTGGAGGGCCTGTCAGAGAGTACTCTGATTAAGTGTGCAGGTGACAGCAAACTAGGGGAATCCCTTCTACTTGAGGGTAGAGCTGCCATTTGGAGGCACCTAGATGGGCAGGAGGAACGGGCTAGCAGAGATCTTATGAAATTTAACAATGACAAATTCCTGCCCTTCTAAAGGAAGAACCCCTTGCACATATAGGCAGCAGTGTGGGGTTTTGCCAGACTGGAGAGCAGCTCTGTGGAAAAGACCTGCAGGGGGTCCCAGTGGACCATCAGCTGGAGGGAGTCAGCAGGGACTACCAAGGTGGTCAGAGACTCTGGTAAGGCTGTAGCACTAAGGCTTGTTCTGCCTGGAGTTTTCTCCAGGTGACTTCAGGTCGGACCCTACCGCAGCTCCCCGATACCTGTGGGCAGCAGTGAGAAGATGGAACCAGCCCCTTTGTAGTGGTGTACGGCATTAGGGTAAAGCACAACCGGCATAAATTGCCTAACATAAACAAGATGTTCAAACTGGATGTAAGGTAAAGCTTTTTCTCCACAAGGACTGTCAATGCCACAGGTTGCACAATGTGGTTATGGTATCTCCATCCATGGAGAGCTGACTGGATAAAGCTGTGAGCAGCCTGGCCTAGCCTCAGAGCTGAGCCTCCTTAGGCAGGAGATTGGACTGGAGGTCTTCCAAGGTCCTCTTCAGCCAGAGATGACTTGTGATGCTGTAGATCCCAGGAACTGCACTGTGTTCATTCAGCCAGAGTCAGAAGTTAATTGTTTCTGCTGCTCTCCATTTATGAGCTAAGTGGTATCCATCACTCTGATTTGTGCAAGTTTTTCCTCTTTGCAAAACTCTGTGATGATTTTGTTAGGAGTTTTAAGAGAATTGGCACTATAGCATGAGCAGTCTTTTGCTGCTAGTCAAAGATGGGAGAGCAGCACATACTGTGTTGTTTAATCAGATCAATGAGGAAGGATTCATTACATAATAGATTAATAAATTAGAGGTAGGTTAAACAATCTGCTTTGGTTTGTATGTGGAATGGAAAGTTAAATTAAAGTTCATTCATCTTTCAGAGAGTTTTTCTGCTACAAACTAAGGGTATTTTTGTATCCCTTAAACCAGCAGTTTCTTCATATGAGTTCTCAAAATCTTTCAAAGTGTGTATTGATTTTAGTCAGGCATAAAAGTATTTTTTGTGTACGGTGTTGTTCCTGTGGGGTAGGAAAAGCAGATCGGGGAATAAAGCAAACTACTTCCCACTGGACGGAATGCACCTCCAAGAAGATACTGCAATTATTTTTAAGGCAAACCTTGTTAGAATATAGCCTGTATAACTAAGGAGAATTAATGTTTTAGAACTTGCTTCTCTGCCTTTTGCTGTGTCCTCTGGAGTCCATAAATTCTAGCAGTTGTGAGCCACTTGTAAGTCAAAGCTGCATAAAAATAATGAAAATGTGACTTGTTGTATTTATACTTTGTGACGGTTTTCCTTTCAAATGGTTTTCCTTTCAAATGTATAATAAAATCCTGCCAAAGTCTTTAAGTCACTGTGTTTGAAGTGTAAAGAGAGTAAAGCATTCTTTGGCTTTGTTTTCCAGTGGCTTTGAAACGGATGCTGAACTTCAATGTTCCTCCAGTTAAAAACAGCACAGGAGAACCAGTATGGAAGGTAAGAACTTTTGGAACTGGAACACGAGGATTTTATGGTGTTCAAAAAAGTTCAGATTTGCAGATTTTAACTAAATCATCTTTCTTGTGTTATCAACTTGTACAAACTATTTTTTCCTGTATCATAAATACACAGAATTGAGTATCAGAACTGTTGAAAAAATACCAGAGTCAGAAAGAAGCCCATAGAAATGGAAGAACTATCGATAGCTTGAAGAATCTGAGCTCAGGCTAGCTTTATTACCTTAAAAATGTAATTTGTAGGTCATGAGGAGTTTTTATTACTACAAAGCATATATTCTGTCTCTTCATCCGTTGTCTTTTTTCACTAATTCCCATTTTCTCTTCTGATTTTCCTCTTGTTTTCTTCCAAATGCAGTCAGGAAAACTCTGCACACACAGTAACAATCTTTGAACAGCAAACCCTTGTTTGACAAGGCACTTTTCAGATGGAGGTGATGGTTCTTTTCCCCATTTATCACTGAGTTTCCCCTTGTTTTTTCTTTTATATTTTATTTATTTGTAAGCACAAATGGAAGTCCATGACAAATTAAAGATTTATTGTAAATTGGTAGATGTTTAGATGTTGAAGCAGTTTTGAAGTTAGGGTAGTAGTTCCCTAAACCTGGATTCCTGTATCCACAGCATTCTACAGTATCCACTTTTTACAGCACTTTGTAAGATGATATGTATCTGTTTCAGGTTCTCATTTATGACAGATTTGGCCAAGATATCATCTCACCTTTGCTGTCAGTGAAAGAGCTGAGGGATATGGGGATCACTTTGCATCTGTAAGTACTTTTAAAAAATTGGGAATTCTTTTGTAAAAAGAACATTATTTAATATTCCCCAAAATAATTAACAAATCAGTGAAAAATCATTGAATAAATAACTGCTAGAATAAAAATTATAAACTGACTTGTTCCTGAAATCACATGCCATTATGCAGAATCAGGGAGTGGAGAGATCATTCCAAACAATGTTCACTAGGATTTCTTGCTCAAAACAGGAGGCCCTTGTTCAAAAATAAAAATTATCCAGTAGGTATTATTTTGTCTCTACAAATCCTTTTGCAGTCATATACGTTAAAATTATATTGGCACAAACTGTTTCATGGGACTGTGTATGTTCTTTGCTTGTCTTTTTACACGTAGATTTTACTTGTCTGCTGTCAAACAGATGAAATCTTTAGGCATTATTTTAAGAGATTTCTCATGTCTTTTTCCCCAGATTACATTTACCTAGTCCATTACCTTGTCATTCCTTAGCTGTGGTAATAGTCATGAAAATACTTTGAACATACGTGTATTTTTTTCCAAGTTTATTAACTTTTGCTAAGTGAAGGCTAGAAATGGGAACAGTTTAACCTGCTTACACATCAGCAGAAGCATGAGAAAAACATGTAAGCACTTTGTCTTCAAGCAGGAAAGACAAGTTTAATAGAATTAAATATAGTGGGTTTTTACCACATCAGCAGTTCACATATGAACTTTGTGGATGAAGTATTTTAGCTTTCTCTGAATGGATAATCTGTTTTTGAACATTTGTAATGCTTTTTCTCAAACGTTGAATAAACTTTGAACACATCTATTAATATATTCAGCCAAAAAATACACAAATGTTATTTCTTTTCTTGCTAAAACTCTAGCTAAATATGGAAGGAAATTGTAGGAAATTTCATTTGTCTGTACAAATAAGTAATTTCTTTAACTTCTTAAATTTTATACATATCAGAGAAAAAACACGTTGGAGATGTCTTTTTTCTTCCTGTCAGGCTTTTACATTCAGATCGGGATGCTATTCCAGATGTTCCAGCTGTTTACTTTGTAATGCCAACAGAAGAAAATATTGACAGAATGTGCCAGGTAACTTGCCACTGTAATGTTTCAAAAGAGCCCACACAACAATGTGTGTGAAGTAATCCTGCACTCACCAGAATGTGACTGTAACTACAGCACATATTTGTCAGAAAATATTACCCAAAATATTACCATGCAAAACTTAAATTTCCCAACAAGTAGAAGGGTAAACATGTCTCATGTGTTTCAGAGGGAGTCTGGGGAGTGAAAAGACAAGAGGCAGTGGGTACAAATATTCCATTTAACATTAGAAAAAGCTACTTTAATGAGGGTGGCCAAACACCGGAACAAATTGCCTGGAGAGTTTGTGAAGTCTCTATCCTTGGAGAGGTTCAAAAACTGACTGGACACTATCCTGAGCCAGCTGCACCATTTGATACTGCTTTGAATGGGAAGACTGGATTAGGCTAACCTCAATTTTTCACATTTCTGGTAAGGAGATGGATGGAAGGTTGACATCTTTGCCAAAGTAAGGAGAAGAGCAAAGGGTATTTTTGGTCAGCAGTAAGGTGTGGATTAGCACTTGCTGTCTTTTGGCTTAAATGTCATTTCCTGGTTTTTTGCAGTTCTGTGGTAGGTTGTTTATATCTTGATATGTAATCAAAACGCCATGTGTAGAGCTGTATGAACAGACAGCTAAGCACTTCTGAAGGTTTAGTTTGATTGTGGATAACTGTAACATTACATAGTAAAAGTATGATTTCTTCTTTTAATTAGTCAGGAATGTATTAGTACTTATTCAGGAAAATTTTCCTTTCTTTTAGGATCTTCGAAACCAGCTTTATGAGTCTTACTATTTAAACTTCATTTCTGCCATTTCAAGAAGTAAACTGGAAGATATTGCAAATGCTGCTATAGGTGCTAATGCAGTAACTCAAGTGGCTAAGGTAAGAAAGTCGCCCAGTCCCTAATATTAGCACCATTAAAGGTGTCACTGCATTCTTATTTTCAGGCATACTGGGGGAAAAAACAGAACCCTCAGTCATCCCAGTAATGCAGCTTAGTACCATACTTCATCTGTCAAAAGGCAAAGTGTTGCAAGACTTTTGGGATAAATGATAAGAGGGGAAATACAGTGGTTTCAGAGGATTCTTGATCACATCAGCTGAATGAGTGCTTTCAGTGCATATATGTTTCTGTGTTATCTCCAAAATGCACAAGAAGAGCAGTAGGATTGCAGTTCTCATTTGAAATAATATTTCATATGTACACACTTTTATTGAGTACTCTCCTGTACCTTTATGATTTAAAGGCATGTGTTAGGGATTTACTTTTTTGTTTGTTGAATGGCTGTACCAAAACCTGTAAATTACTAAGTAATACACTTAAATACATTCACTTTTTCTCACTCCAGTTAGTACTACTGGCATGAGAGAAAGAACTCATGAAATAAAATGAACACTACTGGTATTGTTTAAGCCTTAGGTCCTCAGCAGCAGGAAATTGATATAGCCCTCTAACATTCTTAAATCTGTTTTTCAGTTGTGATGTCTCCTTAATAGTTTATGCTATAGAGGAGTTTAGTTTTTTTCCTGAATGCACAGGTGTGTTACAGAAAAGTTAAAATTCATGAGCTGTCTTATTGTTCAGATATTGCCCTCTTTCATCTCTCCTACCTGAGAGCTCAGGGCTGATTAGGTTGCAGTCCTTCATATTCATAAAAAGTGGACCTATAATATTGAAATGTCCTCTACATATGTTTTTTCAGTGATACTTGGCTGCTGAAACTTTGTGCACAGAAACAGTTGAAGTTGGACAGTTCTGGCACTTTCCAGTGCTCTGATATTTTGGGTTAATCACTCAACCCTTACACAGGCTTTTTAATATCTTGCATTTATTTTTTTTAATAGATACTTCTGTAAAATGTAGCAGTAAATCACATACAGTTTTTTTTTTTTTATGCTTCACTCTGGATTATTCTGACCATTATTCCTTGCTTTCTAGGTGTTTGATCAATATCTTAATTTTATTACTTTAGAAGATGATATGTTTGTATTGTGTAACCAAAACAAAGAACTTGTTTCATACCGTGGTAAGTAGAATTTATATAAAAATTAGACAGGCATGTTTGAAGTTGAAATTTACTTTTGAAGTTGTAGCTAATAACCAGCAATTACCTTATTTTGCTTTGATCTGCTCAGAATTCAGGATAATCTGTTAGATATTGTAAAATCATGAAAGAAGCAGTTCTTAGATATTCACTTCAGCATCTTTTATTACATGGTGAGTGTGATACTGAAAAATAAATACATATTTTTAAATAACGAAGGAAAACTGTGGTATGGACGTTTATGGATAATAACACTTTTTATGCAACAAATAATACTGGAAAAATTACATATTGTTTTCACATGTAGATAGTCACTGTGGGTGGGAGAGGGCATTCTAGACAATAAGCAATACTGATTGCTTCTGCAAGCATGTGAGCCAAGCATGTCAGCTTCTTCATAAAGTTTCAGAGTTGCGAGTGAAGTCAGCCTCCTGGAACTTTTTTTTTTTTTTCTCAAGACTTCTGTTCAGCTTGGTTTGGAGCCTAGCAGGCAAAGCAAGTGGCTGCCTTAGATGAGTCACCTTGGTGCTATGGCAGCTCAGGTCAACATACATACTAGCTGTTATATTGCCCACATGATTTTCCTTCCTCCACTGTGCTGATTTTATGTACAGTGTGACCCATTCAGTGTGCTAAAAGTACAGAGAACTACCACCACTCCTGCCCCTTACACTGGATGTTACAGGGTGTGTTTTCTGGCTGCTTCTGCTGTAGTTTTACTCTCCCTCTCTTTTTACATCAGAACCGATAATTTCGGAGCTGCAGGGAGTGTTTAATTGACTCATTCCTTCAAAAATACCAACTCATTTTTGTGATGTACAAATGCAATGAAAGGGAAGAAGCAGAAGTCAAGATAGTCCTATTTTTGCAGCAGCTCCTTATTGCTTTAGTGTAGTTACAAAGTCACACAGCTAATTCCTGGTGCATAGAATACTCCCTAGTGACCAGATAGAGATGAGAAGTCTCTGTATGTCTGATATTTAGCAGTGAGATTTTTCTTCTTTCTTGCCCAGTATCTGAAGTCAGTACCTTTCTTTAAAACTGGTTCCATAATAACTGAGATGTGTGTCACACACTGGGTGTCTCACACCAGGGATTGATTCCATTGGCAGAATGAAGGGCATTTTTGTTTGAAAAGCAGATTTAATTTTTTTCACTAGAACCTGATGTTGAAGAGTTTTAATACTAATTGTTTTGTGATGTGTTCCTGTGTAAATAAAGATACTTAATTGCCTGTCATAAGATTCCTTATGCTAACAAGGAATTTGAAATAAAATGACTGAAAATTTTTTACACCCGTCAGTTTCTCTCTGGCTTGTTTTCCTGTCTTGGGCTGCTGAAATTTGCCAGCATGTTTAAACCAATGTAGAAGGGGGCTGTTTCCAAAAGCTCGGGGAACAGAAATCTGATCTCCCACAGAGAGTGATGAGTTTTCCGTTAGAGCTCAGTGGCTGATCTGTCTCACTGTGTGAGTTCTAGATCTGACACAGGCAGGCAGTAGGAGTGCAGAGGTGAGGAAGAGGTGGGCTTTTTTGCCTGTGGAGAGTAACCCTAGCAGGAGACAGCCAGCTTCATAAGCTACAAAAGTCAGTGTAATCT
The DNA here is from genome assembly GCF_027477595.1 of Haemorhous mexicanus. Lineage (NCBI taxonomy): Eukaryota > Metazoa > Chordata > Aves > Passeriformes > Fringillidae > Haemorhous > Haemorhous mexicanus. The sequence continues at coordinate 38,710,008 of NC_082346.1, forward strand.
GAGGATACATAAAGATGGCTGCTATTCTTGCAGCAGCACTGCTGTGTGTGACCACAAAAGTATCTGAATGGGTGAACTCAGACCAAATATCACAAAACAGGTTCATTTTCAGTTTCCTGATTCCTTGGCTGTGTGACTGCTTTTACAGAGAGATAATGTCAGGACACATAAGCAATATAAAATCCTTCAATTAAGTGAAAGACTTTCCTACACAGAAAGGACACACAATACATTATCTCTGTTTAGTAATGGACAAGAAGTGATGAGTTTAAATGCAACAAGAATGTTGCTGATCAGGTATTAGGAGCACTTTCTAACTTTAAAAATAGTGAAATATTAGATTACCTGTAAATATGATGTTATTTTTATGACTGGGAAGCTCTTTGAATTGGTTTAGATACAGAAATTTACATGGGTTTAACTCATCTTTGGAAAGGAGCACCAACCAGTTAATCCCTCAGGCTCCCTCTGATTCTAAGACAGTGTATAAGGAAGAGTAAATGAGTAATATTGGTGTAAAGTTGATATTTGAGACATCCTGCCTCATGCTATTTGAGTGCTTCTTTAGCATTCTTTACAATCTGGTTCAATTTTGTAGTACAACAGGAAAAAAGTAGGAGACTTATGCCTACTTTTCTGTAATAGATGCATTCCCATAAGCTTGTTAGAGTGGAGAAAGAGAAACTAATGGAAAACATGGTAGAACATTTTACCAAAAGATTGTTAATGAAGTTTCTCAAAGGTTGATCTAAGGAGCAGGAATATTAAGTATCCATGTTGGTTGCTATGGTACAAGAAAAGGAATGTGCTGATAAAATGTGCATGGTAGACAAAATTAGAAAGCATTGACAGTGTGCAGATTACTGGAACATCAGAAATGAGCACTTTAAACATATTTACAGGATTGGAAATAAGTGTTAAAATTGGAAAAGGGAAGAGAGTAAAAATGAGGATTTTCCCCCCTGTAAAGTGGGAGATCATTAGTTGGAGATAACTACAGAATGATAGCCCCAGTGAATTTCTTCAAAGCTTTGTCATTATAGAAAAATATGGATATTGGGAATGGTCTGCCTTTCTTGGTGCTGATATTTCAGAAACTTGAAACCTCTATTGCTGCTGTCAACCTAGTCAGAACTTTAGCTTACTACGTGTAGTTGCTGAAATACAATCCATGTCTCTAAAGTTCTTACAGGAGAAAAGCTGGGGGAAAAAGCACCTTTAAAGTTATAGTTGTCCATGGTTATGACTGTCCATGCATAAATTTTGGATGGGAGGCTTATTCATATTTAGAGCTTTGAAATTCATTTTTGAAGAAAGAGGATAAGACAGATAATTATGTGAGAAATTTTTAAAGGTAAAGTAAAGCAAACAAGGATAGGATTTATGGCATGAATCCTGAGATAGTGCTTGACTTGAGATCTGTGAGAAGATTTGGTTGGGTGTTTCCTGTTGGCTATTTTATTCTTGTCAGGGTTAGTAGTTACTTAAGAGAAATGTTGCTGCATGTCTTCTGTTTTGACCTACATGTGGGAAGGAAATCTCTCTTACCTGTCAAGTACAATGTTTTATAACTTGGGAGTTATCCCTAATTTAGAGACTGATGGTGAATTTATGAGAAAAAAAAAAGGAATCTCCATACAAGAGGTGGGATTTAGAAATTTTAAATATAGATAACGGCATACTATAAATAATTATTTTATACAGGTAGTTCTTGAAGATTTTCTTCCTGAAAAATGTTAGCCAAGTGGATGGCCATTTCTCTTGTATAACATGTTTCTTAGTAGGTTTTTGTTTGTGCAGTACTAACAATGCAAAAGATAGGTTTGCAGTGAGAGAGATTTGGAAATTATTGTATCATGTTTGACCTAATAAGCAATAATTAAGTTCTGCCACTTTTCTTCTCAGAAAAAAAAAAAAAGGGAGTGGAAACTAACAGGTGTGGTGAGAGGGGCATTTCAGGATGTAATCTCTTCTGCAACAAAAGCTGTTGACTGCTAACAGCCATCAGATAAGAAGAGGATTGCTCTCTCACTATTAAAACAGCATAAACTTACTTAACCCTATTCTTTTTTCCTCACTGTTTTAGCCATTAACCGACCAGATATAACAGACACAGAAATGGAAACTATAATGGACACTATTGTTGATAGTCTCTTCTGTTTTTTTGTTACTCTTGGTAAGTTTCCAAATATTCTAGCATATTTTCCATATTCAGTGAGATAACTAGAAGTCTAGTGATTCCATATAGAAAATTAAAAGCAGAATTAGATCTGTGACCAAAATCTCAATAATTTACAGGGTTGGATAATGATCTTGCTCAAATATCACTGCTTTCTATCACTCAAATATCTTGCTTTATATCACTGCAAAGTACAATAGAGGTTGGCCTTCATGGGAGTTGAGTCTTAGTCTTCAGTACCAGTGGGAGGAGAATACTGAAATGCAAAGGTTTGGATGCACTGTATAGGAAGATATATTAAGTTTACTTATTTTATTGTGAGTTTCCTTGATGCTTAGCTAATACATTTTTCATAGTGATGACATTTAACTTGAGGTGTAACTGAAATTGGTTATCTGAGATAGCTTTCCTGCAAGGGGAGCTGGGGATTGCCATGGGGCAGTCTGTTCAAGAGAAATTCCCTTGGACCTATTCAGTTCTTTCAAGTGCTAGTGTTATACAAATTAATGTCTTTTTCTCAGTCACTTAAAATCTGTGGATTTGGAATTTTCATATTTGTATAGATAAGTGAGAAACTGTGGCTAAATATTTTGAAACCTGAAAGCCAGTGGAAAATGTGCTTTTGAAAATAGCATTATCATAGATAGATAGTCCTGGACATAGCAGTGAGTTGTAACAGATGTATTGTGGTGCTATAATACTTACTATTATGTTCAAGGGACTTCTAACCTTTTGAAAATAACTTCTAATGCATCTGTATGAGATAATTTGTCCCTCCAACAGTGGATGAGCTTTCTTTCTAATATATACTCTATTTCTCATAAATTGTTGTATGGGGTACTCACTTCTGTAAAACTTTATTTAATATTTCTGTATAGTATTTTTCATTTCATAGATAAAGACTGCAAGAGAAAAGTTTAATGGAAGTTTATGTTTAATCTCAGAATGTTAGTTAAAGTTGTTTGTAAAAAGTAATGTAATAATCTGAAAATGACAATGCACGTAGAAGTCAATGTATCTTTTATTAGGAGCTATACCTATAATCAGATGCTCAAGAGGAACTGCAGCTGAAATGGTGGCAGTGGTAAGAACTGTTTTTCTAAACACTTATTATTGCTGTGCAACTTTCCAAACATCACTTTCACTTTTCTCAGTACTAGACAGAGAGCTAGTGTCATTGTATCATTTTTCTCATGAAGGAAATAAAACTGGAAAATAGATACATCCACTTTTCTTTCTGATTTCAGTTCCACAGAACTTCTGTAGAAACTGTAGTGTTAGGGAATCAGATACTGAAAAACTTAAATATAAATAATTATTCCTAATTATTTATATTTAGAGTTTATATTCCTAGAGTTTATCAAGATTTTTTAATAGGCATTATAATTAAGCTGCATCTACACAGTTTACAAAGTGGCTGTTGGGCCTGTGTTCCTCTGTGTGTATCAGTAAGAAAGTTTTATCAATCTTACTGGGAAACCCTGCAAGTACAAGACATTTTCAGTATAGCAAATTAAACTGACATTGAACTTGATTATCAAATAGGGATGAAATGACCAAAGTAAATCACAATTAACAATCTCTACAGAGCTGCCTTCATTAGGAGTCACTGTGGTTCATTTCTTTCATCTTCTTTGTCAGGGAAATGGTAATACTGATTAAAGCATGCAGTGTGGATGCACTAATATTGAGGATAATCTCACTTTTATGAAACAATTGTGTGGCAGTGTCTGCCAGCCCAATTTGCTGCTTTTGCTGTGGTTTCCTCTTGATGCTTCCTACTGGTATTTTCTACTTGCATGTTTAGAGAATGGGTGCTAATTGGGATGAGATTAGTAGATGTGAAGGAAACATCATCAGTGTAGTCCCGGACATAAATTTATATCTGGACAGTGTAGTCGAGATATAAATGCTGGAGGGCCAAAATAGATGTAAAATTTCTTTATTTCCCATGTGCACTTCACCTAGTCTTCCTACATTTAAGACATTTATAAGCTACAAAAACAGCACAATGAGTCTTTTAATGATGATTGTGTAAAGACGTCAGGAAACCATTGGTTTGTTAAAAGTGGTTTTGTTTTTCCCATCCTCAGAAACTGGATAAGAAGCTCAGAGAGAATCTAAGAGATGCCAGAAACAGTCTTTTTACAGGTGATACACTCGGAGCTGGCCAATTCAGGTATTGTGTTAGTCGTTTTATTTTTCATATTTCAGTTGTCTGGGTAAGTCACCACTGTACTAAAAACTGTAGTTACAGGAATTGGGTTCAAATTCTTTATTAACAGAATTTACATACTTTCAAGGGAGTTTTCCAATCCCACAGCATAACCCATTTAAAAACTTCTGTAACTGTTAAGAGTATGGTCCTAGGACAGTAAGTCAGAAATTATGTTATGAACCAGTTAATTTTGTTCAGTCTCTAAACCCAGCAAGAGCCGAACTTCTGTAAATACACTCTGTTTACAGGGCTATGAAATGCAGTTGGATGTCTGAACATAGCTCTGAAGTCCTTAAAAAGAAAGACAGACCCATTTTCTTGCTTGTGAACACTACTACCAGTTCAGTTATATCAAAAGCAAGTGTTTCCCAGCTGATCTCTGTCTTGATCAGAGGACACTGCTTGAGGACTACCACCTGGATAATTAAGGTCTGTTAAGTCATCACCTTTGAATCCTTTGTGGATGCTTGTGAGCATCCGATGATGTGTTCTCAGTAGCATCCCTATACACTCTTGCCCTCAGATAGCTGAATACTCCACAGGCTGCCTTAGGAAGGTGTGTTAGGAGAGCTTGTATTGTACATGGAAAGGAGGAGATGTGTCGGCAAGACCATATCTGAAGGAAACTTCGAATCTGCTAACTAGGTATAAAAGAGTCATCATACTTTTATCTCACATTAAAATCAGAGCTTGGATAAAAGGCACAAAAACATCAATTGGCAAAAGGAATGAGCTTGAAAGCAGAGAGAATAGTTGTGAAATACCAGTTTCTTAATTTTCATGAGAACTGAATTGTAAGCACTGCTTTTCCTTCAGAGGTGTGGCTTGTTTTCCTGATAGTGTAGCATCATTGCCCTCAAAATGAAAATGCAAGGTAAAGGAAACATAGGGAACTTTAACCAGTTTAATGGCTTCAGATCTTTAGTTTGGTTTTCAGAATCAGGTGACTAAGGCTCTTGAGATTATATATTTAAGTGAATATACTTACTGCAAGAAAATCCAGAGTATGGCATTTAAATGCTTTTTCTCTCTTCAAATGTACTTCAACTACATGTTGTAGGGATAATGTGCTTAAGAGAAATGGTTGTTGTAATGTTCTATCAGCTCACAGTCTTCCTATCTTCACTAAATTTTTCATGTGCCCATAGCCCAAGACTTTTATGACTGCATTTTTTACAATTTTTACAAAATTGGGTATTGATGGAATAACCACAGTGCATCTCAGAAGTTCATAATTTATTTTTGTATGGACTTTATATACAAGCAAAGAGAAAAGTGAAGTTAGGAACCCTTGAAAGTGAGATTGTGTATTTGGGGACTGTAATGGGGATTAAGGTCAAATACTACCCACTGAAACAGTTTTTTGGAACTCAAATGTGTATCCACACTAAGATGTATTAGTCAATATGTAAAAAGTCAGTGTTTCAACTTCTGCTCAATATTTATATATTGGTAATTTCACTTAGTATAAAATAATCTCTTTATCATTAGTAAGATGTGATTAATGGAATTTATCAAAGTGATTGGCCCCAGTTATTTTTGGGAAGGCTGGAGAAGCTCAGCAGTAGGCAGTTTTGGTTTTATCTTGAAATAGATGTATAAGGTGGCTGATACCACTCAGGATGTTACTGGGGTGCTTTAGCCATGTTTAAAGAAGTACTAACAAAGTGTCATCTTTTCAGCTTCCAAAGGCCCTTATTAGTCCTTGTTGACAGAAACATAGATTTAGCAACTCCTCTACATCATACTTGGACATACCAAGCTTTAGTGCATGATGTTCTGGTAAGGATAAATCTGATTTTGTTATGAAAACTATTTTTTCACTCAGTTTGTTGTTAAAAATTATTATCGGGTTCTCTCTTAATCCAAAATCTGGTTTGTCACTTTTATTCAGAAGTTGTTTTAATAATGAACAACTTGGAAGATTTTCTCTAGAAGGTTTATTTAACAATAATTTCTCAAATATTTTGAAAGTTGGAATCTTGGTATCACCAGATCACTAATTCAGCAATCCTGGCTTTTTTTCAGTAGGTCATGATCTGTATGTTATGTAATATCCAGACTCCAGGGAGTGCAATTCAGTTTTGAAAAACAAATGATTTTTATGTGTTTTTAAACCAGTTTTGGTTTTAGTTTGAACTTCTAAAAATACTTTTTCCTGGTTTTCTCCACAAGGTGGTGTAGGTGTTCAGTGCAGAGTGGTATACAGTCCTACTGTAAGGAATCTAAAACAGATTTTTTTTTTTTTTTTAATTTAGATAACCTTAAACTGCCTTTATTTCCTCAGGTTTATTTTATAAAACCAATAGTAGAAATGTATTTGAATGATTGCTCATTCTGTTTACCTCAGATTTGTGCATTTTGTGTATAGGTGTGGAGTAAATAATGTTTTTAAAAAAGAGTAAGAGTAATTACTATCTGGAGTTTTTTTGTCTGCTGAGAGTTATTTGTGAAAATAATTTCAATATCTGACTTTGAGAATTATTTTGGATTTATTTTTGAGACTGTTAGAGGCATACATGAAATATGCACATGGACATATGTGTTGATGTACAAAGTTGGTAGTCATCCACAGTGTCCAGAAACTTCTGTTTCTAGGATGAAAATACTTCAGCACTAACATAATGTTTTAGGGCACTTGTAAATTTTATTTTATGTAATTAATATATTATCACAAGTCATTTGCTGTTAAACTTAAGGGTGCTTTCTGCAAATAATAATTTTTGACCTAGTTTCTTTAGGAAGGGGGTATCTGAAAAAAACACAGTTTTTGAACTGGCTAGAGACTTGCAGACAGAAGTAGTGAATTTCTACAGGTTTCTTTTTAAATTAGTGTTGGGTGGCCTCAAGCATGAGTTGGGATAGGACTTCAGTTCATCAGGATGCAGAGTGATCAAAGATGTACTGGAGGCTAAGGACAGCTAGTGCTACAAATCTGGTGGGGTATTGGAATAACCCTGGAAGACCTACTCAGCAAGATTGGATCTCTGCTGCATCAGGCTTCTGTAGTTTCTCTGGACCAACCTGTTAAATGTTGCATCTTAAAAGTGCACAGATTAGGAATTTTTTTAGTGAAATTGTAACCAAGTGGTCTGTGGTTCCATGACACGGGCAAAAGTTAAATTTCAAAACTAGTCAAGTTATTGGCCTTAAGGCAAGCTTGCCAAACTCATCACATACTTTCATGAAATAAGTGCAGTAGCCTTTTAAGAGGCCATAAATTGCAACCATGAAATTGTTACCAAGATGTTGGTTATGTAAACTCAGCTTTCAAACAAACTGGGTTTTGTTTAAGGTCTCAGTTACAATAGTCCAGGAATACTGTGCAGTGTTAAACTACCCAGGCACAAAGTTGAGTGCTGCATCCACTGAGATTATAACCATGCTGTTTCTACACAGAAACATGCTTACATGAAGGGATTTCTATTTACGAATAAAAAACCTTTCATCCATGGATACAGAAAAATGGGAGGCATGGTTAGAAAGCCTTAAAAGGACAAAATGGGGAGTTGAAAGGAAGAATGCTAAGCAATAAGAATTATTTTAGGAAAATGTGTAAATGGCAAAACTAACTTGAAAACGCTGGTGAGTTAAAATGATCCAAAACATAGATCTCCATTAAAAATTATAGCTAAATATGCAATCAAATTAATTTTTTTCTCTTCAAGTTTTTATCAAATATGTGTGCTTGAAATATACTATTTTTTTGCTGAAACATTAAATACCTCTTGTAAGATGAGGTTTGTGCTCATCAACTGCATGTGTTTCCTTTGAGTAGCTACTTGGTTATGTTTCTGTTCTGGCATGGATCATTTGTAGTATTTAAGTTCCTTCGAAGGGATAGCTAGAAACATTTTAAAACTTTATTGACAGTTTCACTCACAGTGATCCATTTCTGTATACAATAATAAAGTGATATTTTATTTCTGGAAAAAAAATCTATTCTGAAAGGTTCATAACAGTTTCTGTGTAGTTGAAGATCTTACTCTATCATTATTTGTCAAGCAAAGAGCTCCTTTGAAGTTTTAAATGTCCTTGAAAAGAGCTAGGACAAAGTCAGCAAGTGGAATATTTATTGATACTCTTTGTTGAAAACCAGAGAGAATAGGTAAGCTGCAGAAAATACAGGGCAGTCTTTGGCAGTGGGAGAAAGAACTAGAAGACCCGAAGGAGCAGTTGGTGATGTGAGCATAATTGTGTCCTCTAGCAAAGCAATGTAATTGCTATGTTCATGAATCTGTGGAAGAAGAAAAACTATGTGGAAAAATAGCAGCTTTGTTGCAAAGTTTTGCTTTATGATTAATTCACTATTTTACTAGTGCTCAAAAAATTAGGGAAAGAGCTGTGAAGGTGTGGCTAAGTAGTCCTCATGGTGAATAATCCTGTTGCTGATGTCATCAGCTTCTTGGCAGTATTGATACATATGTTGTAGCTGTGTAAGTGAACAGATTTAGAAACACTTTTTGTCTGCAACATAGATACTTTTCTACTTCAAAGTTTTGGAGTTGCTGGAGCGCAGTCCTTGCTAAATAACTCCTTTTCTATGCAGAAAACAGTGTTCAAAGTTCAGTGTCAGAAGAGTGCTTGCATATGAGATAATCAAATGTCTTTGCATAACAATCATTGCCTTGCTTAGTATTGAACTGATCACAGTTCAGTAACTGTGAGTAATTTTGGAGTCCTTATATTGCTGTTGTTATTATTTACTTAAGTAGTAAACTGTTTCTTGCCTTCTATATGAGTTGTAATAATAGCTGTGTTAATATTTTTTTTAGAAAATATTCTAGAAAATATTTTGTTGAGTATAAAAGACTGAATAAACAATTAAATTGTCAAATATTTACATAAGATTCTTCTTTGTTATAGGATTTCCATTTGAATAGAGTTAACTTGGAAGAATCAACAGGAACAGAAAGCACTCCAGCAGGTGCAAGACCTAAGAAAAAAAATAAGAAGTCCTACGATTTAACTTCATCTGATAAATTCTGGCAAAAGCATAAGGGCAGGTAAGCCGTAAAGGTACACAGTTTATATTAATTTAGTCAATATAGATTCTAAGTATTCTTCATGTATGGTAGCTCTGTTTTAAGCTTATTTGAAAATCTTTTCTACCTTGGGGGCCTTTCTTTTTAAGGTGTGTTGGGTCTGGCTGAGGTGAAGTTCATTCCCCACAGCAGCCCTCACAGTGCTGTGCTTTGCCCTGGTAGCTGGAAAGGTGTCTGTAACACACCAATGTTTTGGCTACTGCTGGGCAGTGCTCCCACAGCATCAGCACTGTCTCCCCAACATTCCCCCTCACCAGCAGGCTGAGGGTGGGCAAGATCCTGGGAGGGGGCATGGCCAGGACATCTCACCTAAACTGACCAAAGAGATACTCCATACTTTTCCATGCCATACTGTACCATACCATATCATTCCATTCCACTGTTCAACAATAAAAGCTAAGAGAAAGGAGAAGTGTGCAGCATTCAATGGGATTTTTTTTTAATGTTTTTCTTCTGGAGCAACTGCTCTGCTTACTGAAGCCCTGCTTCCTGAGAAATGGCCACATATATCTGTTGGTGGGAAGTAGAGAATAAAACCTGTCATTTTCCTTTGCTTTCACACATAAGCTTTCATTTTTTCAACCAACCCATGACTTTAGGGGTTTTTCTACCTTGCTTTCTCCTCTCTCTTGCTGAGGAGAGAAGTGATAGAGTCACTTGGTGAGCAACTGGCATGCAATCAGGGTCAAACCACCACATAAGGAATGATCTTTGCCAGTATTCATTGTCCATGTTAATTGTCTGTTATTTCTTTGTTACGGAGCTCAAAATTGTTCTTACCAAAACTACATAAAATTATGGAAGGCAGTGAATATATCTTAGAAAGTTTAAGTAAACTTACGTTATGTCAAGATGTCACTATTTTCACTGATTTGATTCTGCTGCATGATTTGTATATTGTTATTTCCAAAAAGGTTTTTATTGTCTGGTTCTAGTATTTCAGTTTGTTGGTTTAACTGAGCTTAATGCAGACTATTGCATTAGTCCTTTTCCAGAGGTGGCCGAGTCTGTTCAGCAAGAACTGGAATCTTACAGAGCCCAAGAAGATGAAGTCAAAAGACTTAAAAGTATCATGGTAAGTTTTATCACCTGTATGTGTTTTATGTAATAAAACACATGATAGGGCTTGTAGAGATGCCTAGCCCACCCTTGTCATCCCGTGGACAAAAATGTACACTGCATGCTGAATTTTAGGCATGGTATGATCTTAAAAGTAGGACTAGAAGTACTATATTTCATGAGAAGTTTCAATTTCTTGTTCATTGGTGTTGCAATTATATAACTTCCATACTAACTGAAAAACACAATCCGGACATTAATACCATTATGAGAAAATAGTTTCTAAATGTACTGACTTTATCTGCATGCATGATGTTTGTATTTATTATGACTATTTTTATTCCTCTTTTCAAACCCTTCCTCAAAACCCAGGGCATTGAAGGGGAGGATGAAGGAGCAATAAGTATGCTTTCAGATAATACAGCTAAGCTGACTTCAGCTGTCAGGTAAGTAGTCAGTAGTGCATTATTGTTGTTTCATTGTCTGTGAACCATTTCTAATTTTTTTTGTTATTGTACTTTTAGTATTCTTTGAAATAAATATCTTTCAATGGAGGCTGTTCAGGTCTGTAATATAGTTTAAATGCTTTATAATTCTGATAAAGTTAAATGCAGTGTCCTAAACCAGTGCTTGCATATGTAACTTCCACAATGTGTTTGACTTTGGAGTCTTTCCTCAGCAAAGACAAGTAATCTAAGTGCATCATAGATTTGCTTGCCCTGTTCCACCAAAATCCCCAACCTCTGCATTCTTTCATTAAAAAAAAAATTTTAAATTTCCTTCTTCAGGTATGGTCATGAGAATCTTTACATCTTAATGTTGTCATTTTTTAGTTCCAACCCTATTCTGTAATTTTAGATTTTAAATAGCTTTCCAACCCAGACTGTTCTATTATTCTTTAAATGTTGTAGTGCCCACTGTATACACTACACAATTCAACTAACAGTGCAAATCAGCAGGTTAGTTTGTATTTAATCTCTCCAGCTCTCTTCCAGAACTTCTGGAAAAGAAGAGGCTCATTGATCTTCATACAAATGTTGCAACAGCCGTTTTGGAGCACATAAAGGTACAGTTGCTCTCTAACTTGAGTTTTCTGTCAGTAGTTCTCTTTAGCTTAAGGAATATTTTTGAGGCAGTGAAGGTAAGAAAATGAGCCTTCTCAATGGTGCTGCTTTTTCAGAATTCACTGGGTAGCATTACTTAGTGTTGAAGGGTGAGAGAGAATGAATTTTGAATGCCTCTGCATGGAAAGCAAAGAACACCAGTTCTTTTCTTATCAGAATTTACTAGTATATTCTCATTTTTTAATGGTGGCCACAGCTGTTATTGTGGGTTGAAGTCTTTCGAAAAATAAGTTTATGATGGTAGTGTTTTGTTTGTTTTAGAGATGTATCATGGCAGTTCATGACTTCAGTCTAAGCAATCTTCTGTTCTGTATGTGTTTGTCAGAAGGGCACTGTTGACTGCTCACCAGCAAAACTCATACCCAGAGATGTGGCAATAATGATGCAACTTACTGAAGTGCTCTTGCCAGCAGGGTCTGTGTTAGATGTCTTGTGGTAATTTAAGAACTTCCCAAGGGGGTTTGTCTTTCCTGTTTTAAGTCTGCTGCTTTTGTCAGGGACCTTGCAGAGGCATTCGTGTCAAGTGAAGGCCCTGGTTACTGCTAGGATAACTTGGAAAATGGATTTGTTTTCACAGCATGAAAACAGAAATTGTAGATGAGGCTTTCAGAAATGCTGACATTCTTTTCAGTTTTGGAAGGTGTTTCAAACACCAAGTCTCACTGAAAATCAGTAATTAGAGAGTTTTACCCCAAGCTACTTAAAATTCTTGGAAGGCAATGTGTTTTTGAAGCTAGCTTTAACATTTGTAAAGAATGTAAGATCTGTCCTCAGTTATTATTGCTACTGAAATTTTTTTAAGTGCGCCATATGAACAAAGGATTAATTCTGCAATTAAATTAATGAATTCATTTTACCTATTTATAAAGTTGGAGAAGAGGTAAGTGTCTTTGCTTAGCTCCTTACTGTAGGGGCTAGTACACTATTAGGTATGTCAGTTTTCATATCTGACAGTTTAAAAGCAGTACTTTATTACCACTGAAAAAAAATTGAAGTCAACAATATTAATATTTTGATGCCTTGACTGTAAATTCACTTTTCCAGGAAGGATACTGGCATGATAATGGCAGGCCTAGACCAGTAGTATTCTATATGATTTGTTGGTTGGAAAACAAGTTTCAGAGCAAGATGTAGAATGGAAGTAACATCAGTTTGGCTTTCCAGCGTCCTATTGGCAGTGAGCTGGAGTCAGATGTATTAAGTGATAGCAGTGCACTTGATTACCCAGAGGTGGAAGGAATTGCCTTATCTGGGCACTCAACCAGCCCTTGGCTTTCTGCTCTGATAGGGAGCCTGCTATTAGGGAGTGCCCTAGGAGTGGTGGTCCATTCCTCCACAATTCTTAATTCTGGTACTGCAAAGCACTCAGGCTCTTCACCTTCTTATTGTATAAATGTCAAAAAAAATTGTGAGACTAATGGCCATGCAGTTTCTTCAATATATTTATATGTACATCTCCATCATCTTTTCTTTTGATTTAAAAAGCATCAGTTTATCTCCAGATATTTAGGAAACTTGTCTTAAACTAATGCAAACGGATGCAGTTTTTCTGTTGAAATATGCTTATAACAAAGCCCTTTAAGTGAATCAATGCAAAGTTTATTCCAGCTGCTTTCTCTTGACCATTCTCTCCTCTTTTTTCACCCTCCAGTGTTTGAAAAAGTATCTTTCAATCTTGAGCTGTGGAATTTTAGTAGACAGGACGTTATGCTACCTAATGGATTCCTCAAAAATACTCTCAAAAAGGGCAGTGTCTCATCCAGTACTTTCAAAAGAAATTCTGATGAAATATTGACTCAGTGATTAATAGGTTTTATGCACAGTTACATAATGAAACCAGATTAGGATAAGGCTGAATTTTTTTTTTTTTGCAAGTAAGTGAGGTCATGAGGAGCTAGTGGGGTGCCATGCTCTTCTTCGGGTTTCTATATTTTCTCTTCTAAAATAATCAGGAGGTGCATTCATACTTTAAAATAGACTATTTGCATTATCCATTATGGGGTTTTACTAGATTAATTATCTGAACATTTTTCTTCGCTATATATATAAGGTTCTATGCGAAGAATGCAATGAAACCTGCTTTGGATATACTAAGTGAACTTAATTTTTCTTGTGGTTGTACTTTAATGTTCAGTTTACAGCTGCTTTCCACATTCCCTTGGATCATTTTCTAAGACACAGCAAGAGGAAACCAGAAATTAATCACGTACTTACGGGTCCTGACAGTTTTTTGGCTTAAGATTTAGTGAAATAATGGAAAGTATGCATCACTTTTTCATGAAGCAAACCATCAAGTATTTATTGTCAGTGCTTAGAACAAATGCATCCTTGTTTTGCATTTATTGGTTTTTCCTCTGCTGAAGCTGGTCACTAAAGGTCTGGACCAAACAGATAACAGATTTAGAGCTAGAGTTGCCTATGTAGCTGCTTTAAAGTTTCAAGTAATGCTTATCTTTGCATGTCATTCTAATATGAATAGAATTAGTGATGTATGTTAAATCATGAATATAAAAAGATGCATGCATACACTTTTCTAAAATGATTGTTGGGGGAGTCAATTAAATAATTTCTTTCTAGAATTCTACAGATGTGAATTTAAGTGGCAATTTTTTATATGTATTGTTGTCTGTCTTAAATTACTTGTATTTGGTTTAGTTTGGTTTTGTTTTTTTTAATTCCTGCATGGTTTTATTATATATATCTACTTCTGCTTGATCTCAAGGTCTGATACTTTGAATGATCTCTTAATTGGGATCCCCTTAATTGGGATTGACAATAGCCTTTCAAGTTTTCAAATTCATATTTTTAAAGGAATTCCACTATTTTAAGTACTCAGTTTTAAATAAGGTTACATTTTGCTCTTACACCATGTGAAATGGTATGTGTCTGTGAAATATGTAGGTCATCGTGGTCCAGGCTGTTTTTCTGTGGTTCAGAGCTGATAATTCATTAACCTTCTAGTAACAGCAGCTTTTTCTGGGTTCGGTTACAGTGACCTTCCAATCTTGATTCTGTGCAGTTCAGTGAAAAGGAATTGGCTGTGTCTGCCACTCCCAGCCTTCTTCCAGAGTTTCTCTTCCTCTCCACAGCAGCACACCATAATTACCTGACCAGCCTCCCTCATTCTGGACACAGCTATTTCTGGTCTTTCTCTGTCAGCATTTTTGAAAAAGACCTCAGATAGTTTCTTAGAAAATGTCTTCTCTCTTCTGCATATTCTCTCTCTCTAAAATTAAGAACTTTTGTAGTGTAAAGAGGATAAAAGAGCTTCCAGCAAGTCTCTACAAAAATTGCCCTCTAAGAGATTTTAATGGGTCCTACCTCCACTTACTGGCTTTAAAAAGAAGGAATTTTGTGTTCATTTTGGAGTACAGTGCTCAAGTAGACTTTCCCATGCACTTCAGTAATTTTCCCTAAAATAAGTTTTGGCTTACAAACAGCCTGTTTCTAAAGATGATAAGTTGAAAACTTTCACAAATACATTTTTCTAAAAAAGCAAGCTGAAGTGTGGCACTTTAACTGCAATATAGGATCCTGTTTCTGAAAGGGTGGCCAGAAAGGTCTCTTGAATGAGATTGGTGTGGAACAAGGTGTCATAATAGAAAGTCAAGAGCAGGAGGCAGAAAAGGAATAACTGTGAAAGTAAATGCATCTTTATTTTATTTTTTTTTTTACTATTATTGATTTACTTCACATTGCTTGCCATTTTGGCACCCATAAGAACATATTCTTTGCTGTGTTTTTTATTGAATCTACAGGATTGTTTAGCTCCTATTCCCCAGCTTTTCCTCTTGGCATGTCTGTGAGTTTGCCATTGAGTGAGCAAAATTGCACTTATTTAAATTAAATGGGACATCTGCTTCTTATCAGCACCTCTTAGACAAGTTGGCTCTTCGAGAACTGTCTCATTGATGTGGCATATCTGGGATATCTATCAAAAGGTAACTAGATGTGTTTAAGGCTATTCAGTAACCCATATGAAATTTGATTAGGTGTCCACCCAATTCCTAGCAAACCAGTATGAGAAAAATATTGCTCTATTAGATCTTTGCTAGTAACTTTCATTAGTTATCTAGTGAAGAAGCAGCTGAATAGGCTTACCATATTGATCCATCTCTTCAGTTTGTCACATAAGACAGAGGCTCAAAAGTTTTACATTGCTGCTTACCTCTGATGTCCCTGTTGTGGATAGAAAAAAAATAGACAGTGGATAGGAAAAAAAAATAGACCTGAAGTTTTGGGATTTTCAGTTTGGGGGTTTTCCCGCAAAGAGTGCTGAGTTCAGACTTCAGAAGTAATTCTCAAAATTTTTGAAGAGAGTGAGTGTACATTTATCATTAATATTTCAGTTTAGGCTCAGTACAGCACATATATGCAACCAGTGAATTTTCTTTGCTGCTGGTAATCTGTTTTGTTCAGCAGCCATAGTCAAGCAGTCATAAAGGTTGCACATGGCTGAGAAGAATTTTACCCAGCCTGTGCTCCAAGTAAGTTAACAATTTTCAATCTGTTCTTAAAATTGAAAGTAACTGATGTTTGAATTACGAAATTTTATTTAGAAGTTGATCTGTAAACAAATACAGAGAATCAGTGAATCTTTTTATTTTGTACATTTTTGCATGCCATCTGAATAAATTTCTCGTAAACAGATCACCAGCTAAGATAATATGGGCTTTGCCAAATTCAACAGTAATTTGGCAATTTAACTTTATAAGATAAAGTTTCCACATTTCAAGACAATCCCTTTTTTATTGGATGCCTTTTGTCAGGGAAGAATATTTTAAACTTAAAAACATTGAATTTAGCCTCACATAACAAGATACTAATGTAGATGAAATACAAAAAGCAAGTGAATGTAATGGAAATACTTAAAAATAGTACTCGTTTCTTTGCAATTGCTTTATAGAGAGATTTAAGGAAACTGTAACACAGCAAATCTCCAAGGCACTGTAGCATTGAGGTCTTACATGGTATACCAGATACCAAATTGCATGTGATGTAAGGTCTTGGGAAAAGGCTGGTAGCTGGGTTCTATTCAGACTTCATGCTACTCTTTTAATATAAACTCAAGGTAAATATAGCTTGAAAGAAGCTCTAGTCCTTTTTTTCCTCATTTCATGCACCTTCCATGTAGTCATAGTCAATATAACAATCAACAGAAGACATTCTTCTGCCCCTAAAAGTAGCAGGGGGTCATGTCTGAGTGCTCTTCATGGTAATTTACTTTATTAGCTGTAATTGCAAGCATCCACAAAAGCTTTAAATTAAGTTGTTGCTGTGCAGGTAACTGCTCTTCTCAAGGAGTTTAGTGAGTGGTGACTGACAAATGGAAGCATTGTATAGCTACCTGCATCATAAGATAATCACCATATGCTTTCACTGTAAAAATATTCTTGTAATTCATATCTTTTTTACTTTGCTTTCTCTTCTCTAGCTCTATTTTTGAGGAACTTACAGTACTCAGAAGGTGAAATATCCTGATAGCCTTCTGCTAGAGAAGTACCTTTTTTTTTTTGGAGAGGTTGTAAAATAACTTTTTTGAAATTAATTTTTTTATTTGTGATCTCAGGAATAATTTTAGTAGAATTCAGGAATATGTTAAAACCAGACTTCTAAAGTTTTTATGTCCTATCATTGCAACTACTACTGCACTGAATAAAATATGCCATAGTAGTTTTAAATGCTTTGGCATTATCAGGCAAAATTTCTCAAATCATTTAACCCAAGAAATGTGAAGTGACTGTTGCTCACTCTGGCAATATCATTTCAGTCTCACAGCAGCAGTGGTGTGGACCTGACACACTTCCAAAGCAGCGAGATGGAGATCCACTCTGCCAGTCTCCTGCTGGAGCCAATACATGGCTGAATGTGTTCAAACACCAGGATTTAGTTAGTTCCCAGATACTAAGGTTTTGTAAGCTGAGTAGCTGTCACCTTGGTTGTGATGCTGCATTTTAATGTTCAAACACACCTAATGATCTGCATTGTAATGGAATGTTACAAAATAAGTTCTGGAGTGCATTTTTCTTTTTTTAGCTTGTAAGATCACGATCAATAAGTGCAAAGCTTGTCTGTTTGTGCAGATGTGCTGCAGTGCAGTCATTGCTTGCATGGCCATGTGGTGTCTTCCATAAAGCTTTTTCCTCAATAATTTTGTATAGTCCCTGTGCCATCCTCCCTAAAAAGGATTTTCACAACATCTAGATGTGTCATTGTATAATGAGAGACTTCTTTTCCAGTGTTAACAAGATAATCTAATTATAAACTTCTCCATCTCTGGTGTGAGTGAATTATAGCAAGCCTTTGATCTGAGTAAGATCATACCAGCCCAAGCTGGCAGTTGCCAACATTTCTTCAGGATGATGCCTTAATATATAAAGGAATTTCCCATATTTATCTGCATTGAATAATTGTCTTGTGGTCTGAGAGCCTGGAGGTTCAGAATAAATTGGACATAATATTCACTTGACCATTATTTTTTCCTTGTACAACATGGTAATGTGTATGATGGCATGTAGTTTTCAGCTGTGGCAAAGCCTTAGTTGAAAACAAAGCTTCTCTTCCAGTTCAATATTCACAGCAGACGCCCCTTGCTTAACTTGCTTTTTCACTTTCAGTATGATAATTAAATACACATCAACTTTCTGAGAGTTAATAAAAGCATATTATAATGCAAGCCTTAGTTACTTTTAGTGATAATTTATTTAAAAATAAAAATTTTAAAACTGTATTTCTAACTTAAACTACATATCTCTTGAAAGAGAAAATAAATATTTTTTTCACAATTTTAGATGTTAACCCTAACACTTACTCTTAAACAGAGTCGAAAGCTGGATGTATATTTTGAATATGAGGAAAAAATAATGAGCAAATCCACTCTGGATAAATCTCTTCTGGACATGATTTCTGACCCAGATGGTAAGTACTTTAAATCTGAACTTGGTATAAAATTTGTTAAGCTATCCAATAAATCTATACCTGCTTGGACTTCAGGGTTGGTAGAGAGCAACCTGGGCAAGATTTGTAAAGAAAACAGCTTTTGATTGATCTTCAGTAGCAGTCTAGAATGTCCAAAATATTAGCTACTTCTGCAGCTCTACTAAAATCCTATCGTAACTCCTTATTTTTGAAGGTCAATATATTTTTTTTGTGCATTTCTAGTATTTAGTAGTGTAGCAAGGCATTCTGTGGTCTGAACAGTACTAATTCTTTAAAATCCTCCTGCACATTTTATAACATATGCATACCTCATGAACACAATGAAAACATCATAGAATTTGATCAGATCAAGGGACTCTAATGTAGATAGCTCCTGCTCGTGTGAGGAAAGAGATGAATGGGACAAGTGGAGAGAAGGGACACAAGATATAAATTGGCCAGTTCACTGGGACTCACCTGAAGCTTTGCACGTGCTGATTCAGCTGTGCCATGTCTGTTTTGATCATGTAAGAGCACAAGCAATGCATCCCAGCTTCTGTGTCAGATATGGGTCGTACATATAAGAACGTTGCACACCAGGGGTGCTCGGGTTCTCTGTTAGCAGGAGTCACTGGGGATCTTTCTCTGAAAGGCTGACCCAAATGACTTCTCAGCTTTTTGTATTATTCCAGCATCAATTCTTCTTTCAGTCT
This sequence comes from Haemorhous mexicanus, assembly GCF_027477595.1. NCBI lineage: Eukaryota > Metazoa > Chordata > Aves > Passeriformes > Fringillidae > Haemorhous > Haemorhous mexicanus. The sequence continues at coordinate 38,729,264 of NC_082346.1, forward strand.
GTCACAGCTTGATGTGTGTCATAACCCTCTGACAGATTTCAGTATGATCTGATACCAGTTGGCTGGAAGAAAATAACGTGCAGAGCAAAATTGTAAAACTTAAATTAAGATCTCTGACTTGTCTGCATACTGGCAATTATGTTGGCAACCTCAAGAATTTACAGACCCAGGGTTCCTGCTCATTTTCCAGTATGCTGTTCAAGAAAATGTTTTGTTACTGCATGATTATGTGTGTAGTCTTACAGCTACATACTGAGCTTAATGCCTGCTTGGAGTTTGTATAATGTTTCATATTTATAGAAGGGGTATATATACATCCTGCTGACATTCTACAAAAATCTTTTAATAGTGTCCATGCTATATAATCAAAGGGCAGTAGGAGAAATAGTGCACAGTTAGTAGAAATCTGAGCTAAAATTGTAAAGATCTCGTAATGGGTCAATTTAATAAGCTTTCAGAAAATCTAATGTCAGGCATCAATCTGTAATTCAGTACATGCATTCATTTTTTATTTGAAGCTAATAAGAATATGTACAATCTGTACTTTTATTGAGCACCAATACAATTACTTTTTACTTCAATCCACATTTTCTATGCCCTTTTAGAGTTCAGTGTAGAGCAAATTGTTTTCCAAGCCTGATGTATCTTACCAACATTCCTATTGGCAAGGTTCCTGGGTTTTACACAAGAGAAAGATTAGATTCACAAGCTAGAGTTTTTCTTCATTAGCTAAGTATTCATGTTCTCACAGTGTTATGTTAGCATTTTATATGCATTGTCTAGGTTCAAGTTTATGTAAGAAAAAGATTTAAGTTAAATCTCAGCGATTATTTCAAGGCATGATGTTAAACTGTCCAGCCTCATATTGTGTGATTCACTGAGAAATATCATCAGGAATAATACATCAAGTCTTCCTGTGCTTCTAGTGGATTATTTATTGGCATTATGTGTGGGGATATTTCTCTTGTGGACGATGGGATCTGCAGAGCTCTTGATGAAAGCACTTAGATGTGACCACTTAACAGCTGCAGAATTCAGCCTCCCATTTGTTACTGTGCTGTTCTCATCCACCACTCAGGACTATTTGCTGCCTCCCACTTGAGTGGTATTACCATACCCTGGGGTAGGGATAAAATGGGAGCTAAGGGCTGCCTGCTGGTTTTGCAATTGAATATAAAATTGGTCCATTCTAGGTTTGCCAAGTTAGGTTTTCTTCAGAATGTTGAGCAGTTTGCCTCTCTGTGCTGTCACAGATGGTAGTCTAGAAAAAAGTAGTGAATATTTGACAGGCAATTGACCTGAGTCTTACAGCTGCTTATGACAGCTTTTTTTGCCCAAGTGAATTCCAGGTGGATCTCTACCTTGAAAGCTGGCTTTTGGTTTTGATAATACAAAGTTTCTTCAATTCTTAATCTTCTGACTTACTTGTATTTGGTAAAGGTTAGTAAAACCTACTTGGAGAAGATTGTCCCATGTCATAAATGCTCATTATGACAGCACTTACTCTTAACTTCTGCCAGACTAAATATATGCTCACTTATAAATAAAAGTTGCAGATTAGATCAGATGGTCTCCTGCTGACATAATCCACATTCCATAGTAGGGGAAAACAACCCAAAACAAACAATACAGAAAAAGAAAAACAGGGGAAAAAAAGTAATTTCTTACCCACAAGTACAAGAAAGTGCAGTCTTGTAAAATATTATACTGAAAGTATCAGGCTTTTATCATGAATTTTAATTTGAAATGTTTGTTTTGAGAAGTTGTTCTTCAGAAAACTTCATTTGAAGCTATTGTTTTTACTAACAGTGATTCTCGTCTAGAAAAATAAAAAAGACGGTGTTCAAAATCTGATGTAATAGTTTATAGTCTAAGTAATGGCTACACCAACCTTTTGATCTGAAGAGATGAATTTTGATTGCATATGAATAATGCTTCCCAAGAATGGGAAGTGGTTTTCTCCAACAAAAGAGGATTTAGGAGATGAAATTTTCTGCAGGCAAGTTGGAAGTTCAGGGGTTTTTTTCCTGACCAGAGGTTCATAGAAGTGCTTTTGCAGTCCTTAGTTATTTCAGTACAGTGAACCATAGAGCTGTGTAAGTAAGTTGTAGAGCTAAAAAATAATATTCTGTGGCTTTTACTTCTATGATTTTTCTTTAGTCTGCTTTTTCATGGACCTACTTCCAGATAACTTTTGCAGTCTCCCCATAAAATAAATCATAATTTCTCTACATAATTTATTTAGTATGTTATATGAAGAATAATATTTACTACAGACAAAAGGGGGAAGTGTAGAACTTGCAGAAAGAATGAACACGTCTAACCCAACTCTTAATAAAATTGTTGTATGTCTTTCTACCATTTTACACGTTGAAGAAGGCCATGGTTATCAATAACATTTATTGTTATAATTAAAGATCTGCATGTACATATGTATGGCTGCTAAAGAGCAGTTAATGTAGCAGCATAGTTACAATTGTAGTTTATAATTCTTTTTTTTTTTTCTTTCTTACTGTAGCAGGAACTCCTGAAGACAAAATGCGATTATTTCTCATCTATTACATAAGCTCAGCTCAGGCACCTTCAGAGGTACCTATGTTCTTTACAGCTTCCCACACCAGATTCTACCACAAAGGATTTTCATTTCAGCACTAAGCAGATATTTCTGTTTCTTTGCAAAGGGAAGTATGAAATGCCCAAGAAATTCTAAACCTTTAAATAAATTTTGTCTTATTGCCAAAAAATCTGCTCACAAAGCTTTAGCCACCATTTCAAAGAATATGAATGACTAGTAAGAAGGAATATTATATTGTGACATATTTAGATCAGAGTTACTGCAAGACACATCTTAGCATGCTTTCTATGACTCTGTTCCACTGCTCAAAGAAATAGGTAAAGCAAAACGAAGATATGACTCGTTTTGCTTCATCTTCATATATTTAAGAATGATTGAGTCAGTTGACTAGCAGGTGAATAAAAGAGAAATCTGCCAATATCTGAATAATCCAGGAAACAATTTCTTGATATTTCTTTTGAACTTAGGATGATTAATTTCAAGGAAAATTCTTAACACTGTAGAAACATTATCTGATGGAAAAAATGTTCGGTTAGGCAAATAGAAAGTGTTTGTGTTCATGTATATTAGCTCCTCTTTGTTTATTATTTATTGTTTTGATGTTGTACAGGAACCAGCATTCTGTTGGTGCTAGTATAAAGACTGTTCCATATCTGAAAGTCCACAGGATTTAATTCCACAAACAATGTTCAGTTTAATGGGATCTGCTCATGGCAAATTTAATTTCAAGTTGCATTTCCATACCTGGTAGGAAATGGGGTTAAGATTCATAATTACTTTTTAACTTGGGTCATTGCTATATCTTTGCACTGCTTATTTAATATTTCGATAAGGATATCTTGTCTTAATACATGGAGTTAAGAGTAACTTCAACCTTTTATAATTCTCCATTTTATGATTTCAGATTGACTTGGAGCAGTATAAAAAAGCATTGATGGATGCAGGTTGTAATCTCGCTCCTTTGAGCTACATAAAACAATGGAAGTAAGTAAATTTGTTTTCTTCTGTATATGATGCTAACTGCATTGTGTTCAGGAATTACGTGTTACTTCTCTTAAATTGTAAATTATCCTAAATATTCATTTGGTGTAAGTTTTTACTGTTATTGTTATGGTAATACATGCAAATATTATTTTAAAACTAAGCTCCAGTAGTGCCAGAACACTATAGAACATGACATGTAATAGTGCTCTTAATGATCCAGGACAGAAATAACTTACTGAATTAATTGAAAAGTTGTGCTAGTTCAGACTCCAGAGTTTTTTTTAGTTCATACCAAGGAGTCATGTTGGATATCAGTTATTGTAGTTTTACATGGTATTTAAATGAAATACTTGTCTTTAACTATAAAATCTAATTCCTGTTGTATTTGTAGGCAAGAGGGATGCATAAAATAAATAGTTACTTCCTGAAACAGTTCAAAGTGCAGAAGTTTTTTCACTTTCAGATGACTAGAGTGGAACATTCTACAGAAGTGTGTGCCTTAGATAAATATTTGATTTCTATCCCTGCTTTCACAGAGCTTTCACTAAGATGGCTTCAGCTCCAACCAGCTATGGAAACTCTACGCCTAAACCTTTGGGGTATGCTTTTGGTTAATTTTTTGTAAGCCATTGGGTTCTTTTATCCTATTTTAGTAGTGCTGAAAGTGTACTTAGTGTTATACAGGGCCCAGAACAAAACATTTCCCCATTTGTAAAATTTTTAAGTGACAGACAATTACAAGCACTCATCTCCCCTTAACAGTGTATAGTGCACACAGGGAGGAAAAGAAAAGGATCTGTGACTAAATTCACAAACTGTCTTAATGCAGTGCCCTCTGCACCTGCAGATTAAATGCACTCTCACAGCAGAGGAATTCAGCAGCAGGAACTGGATCTGTGACAGCTATCACTTTGAGCCTTAAGTAGTCAGTGACAGAAGATAAAAACAGTCCTGTTTATTCAAAATCATTTTTCTCTTGGCTTTGGAGACTGTTGGGGAGGCAAGAACATGCTGGAATGTCCTGGACTGGGTGTCTGACTGCTTGTTGAATGGTGTAGTTATTTATTTCAAGACACAAGAAAGAAATTACTGTGCTAAGGTTACATATATCCAGTACAGGATATAGGACTGGGATCTTTCCATTCTTCAGAGGATTTCAGTCCTCATTACCAGCTTTACTTTCAGGAATGCCCTATCACAGTTGTAAGGAATCTGTGGCTCAGTGTGGTTAGAGAGAATTCGGGTGCTGTTTCACTTGGGAAAATTGCTCTTTGGTTTGTTGGAGATGCTCAGCATCTCTGTTAACCCTGGCCATTAGGATACCCGCTTGAAAGGAGCACTCAAATCCTTACATTACTGAAGATGTAAAATAAACTGTTCAGTGGATTAAATCCAAAGCTCCCATTGATAGGTAAGGATCTATCTGTTAGATTACGAGTGTATTTCTATACACTTGATTGCCATGTGATATGAAGAATATATTTTATGACAAAATGAATTACTTAGGTCCTATTGACTTCATTGGGAATTGGATGTCAGTATAAAGCTTAAGAAAACCAATGAAAAACAAAAGATCGTATACATCATCTTTGTTTTGTTTTTTCAGTCTGTTTTCACGTGTTATGAATACGGGATCACAGTTTGTAATGGAAGGAGTGAAGAACTTGGTACTGAAGCAACAAGTGAGTTTAAAAAAACAATTAGAAAGTCTATAATGAGTATTGTGAACATTTGGAAAAACAAATTTCAGTACCTTTGTCATATTAATAAAATTCATTGTACAGTGAAAAAAGTAAACATAAATCTCTGCTAATGGATAGATCTACCCCTTTGTAACTTCCAGATATCAAATAAGTAATGAATAATTCACACTTTCTTTGAAGACCTCTTTGTAGCAATTAAGACTGATTTCAGCATTATAAAAAGAACAGCTGTGGAATACTTAAAGTAGACTAGACCTTCAAACAACAAACAATAAACAAAAAAATATAACTATCTGTATCTTTACTTAGAACTACATGCATTAAGTTAATCTATTTCAGAGTGAATAAATGGCTGAAAGTGTTAGTTCTATGTTTACTTACAATTCAGACATTTCTTTTTTCCCATGTGAGTGTATTGTATAGCAACCATAATCTTGTAATGTGCATGAAAATACAAATATGTTTATAATGACATGACCACCTTTAAATATTCACTTAATTTTATAAAATATTTCTGAGCATAACTTGCATGTAAATATAAATCCTCCCAAAGAAACCAAACCACAACAACAACAAAAAAAAGAAACTGGTTGTATAACTTGCAGCTGGAATGTTGAATTGTGGTTCCCAGAAACCTCCTTCCCTACAGAGGATACATTATTTTCCCAATATGTAATTTCATCAGATGGCAATAAATACATATTTATTTACAGTTTTAAATCTCAATTCTGTAGTATTTTCACATCAAGATTTCTGGAAAAAAAAAGATCATTCATCATATTATAATTCAGTTGAAGAGTCAGAATTCAAATTAGAAATACAACTTATCAGAACTAAATAAAATGAAGTCTTAACTAAAGGTTTGTCCTTTTGACCTACTTAATCTTTTCATTGTCATTGTTTGTTTATTCAGCCTGTTATACACATAATTTATCCATGAAAGGTATCAGCTATCACAGAAAAGTTTAAAACTGGGGTCTCAGGTTTGTAGGGCAGTTAATGAAGTTAATTCTGCAGGAATTTCACTATGACTAGAGTGATAAGCTGCATTGCAGAGTTACAACTCAGTGGTATATCATGAAATATGACTGAGTGAAATTTAAATATGCAGCTTGCCTGTGTGTTATATGAGAACTCCTAAACTGTTACTTATAATAATAGAAAATAAGTAAGGAGACTTCCTCCTCTCCTTGCATTAAACATTTTGTCATTTCTTTAAATGTGTGGCTCTAAAGAGTTAATATTATTCTGTACAAAATGGCTTGCATTGTGAGGAAGCAAAAGACCAATTTGCTTTGTTTTCAGGATGTGCCTTTCTGGCTTTTAATTTCTTCTCCAGGTATTTTAGGCTAGCCAGATAGGAAGCCTTTCTTCCTCATATTTGTAAGCCTCATGCAGGTCTGTGACATTTCTATTAAAGCTAACTTTTTATTTTTCCTTCAGTAATTCAGGGATTCACATCAAATTTCCAGTGTAATACATAGATCACCCTTTGGAATGTCCTCTTTTGATACATTCTGTCAACAAGACTCATTTCCAATCCTGTTGCTATGTAAACTCACCCTCAGTTTATTATAACTGAAGTCATTTTAACTCCTTAATATTCAGATCTTTTGTCCCAGCTAACATTTCCTGTGTTAAATAAGGAACAGTAATCTTGAATTTCACCACAGTTTATTCCTTTGCAGGTCATCCAAAAAGTTGTTGCCAGGGTTTTTTACCCATTTCTTTGACAACATTAGTTCTTTTTTGGAATCACACAATTATCAGCATCAGCTTTAAAAGTCTTTCCTTAACTGCAACGTAGTTTTTTATAAGAATTCATATTTGATCACATCTGCATATGTTGGTAATACCTAAATACAGCTCTGTTCCTGTCTTCACACCTTTTTTTCACTTTATGTCTTATCTTTATCCCCTGGCTATATGCACCTCAGATGTTTGCATTTTTTTACTGAAAAGTATTTTAGGTAATAATAAATAAGCTTAACCTTTACAAAGCATAAGAGGAAAACTGTTTAAAATAGTATTTCAGATGCTCTGTAAACTCTTCCATAAGTAATGAGGTGCCTGGGAATAGTTCTTAGTAAGCTTTTCAGCATTCCATCAATTTCACATTATGTTTTACAGAATCTGCCAGTCACACGCATTTTGGACAACCTTATGGAGATGAAGTCAAACCCTGTGAGTACAATTGCCTTCATATAGAGAGAGGTGGAGCAAATGAAATCTTGAGGCTGTGATATGTAATATGCTAAAGCTAATATTTTCATGATAGAAAAAAATCCAATCATGCTGTATTTCAAGAGTAGCACCATTTTTGTAACTGTTTAATAAGACCTCTTTCATTAAAATAGTCTACACAATGACAATTTATTGTGTCTCATTGGAACTAATATTTTTTAGATTTTTCCTATTCTGAGCTTCTATTACACTTGTGTTATACTAAGCTTCTGTTCCTCCTAAATTTCTACATTAAGCCATAGACTGAAATTTTCTTTGCATCAAAGTTATTGTTTTTTTAAAGAGCACAATTTCAGCAGTGCAATATTTGGAGAGAGTTGTATTAGGGAAAATTACATTTCTCACATCTTTAAACTTTGCTATGTAGAGGAAAATATTTTACTACTGATTCCGTCATTGTGTTTGCAAGCAGAGGTGGGTTTTGTCCGAAAATTCCTCTTCTTGCCTTGTTCCTGGGAAAATTTACTCAGATATTTTAAATTTAAATATTACAAATTTTTGAATTGCTTATGTGTTAGCTACACAGACAAGGCATTTGCTAGAACTTACAACTAAAAGTAGGCCTGGTTAGTAGATTTAAAACATCTTCTTAGTCCACTTTCACCTGCATGTATTAACTGTGTGTACAGAGTACAGAGAGAAAACTAATGGTAAAATATGAAAATTTTCAGCATGCAAGTAATCCTTTCTTTTCTTAAACTGTACTTCATAAATGATATATGCAGTGATTCTTAGCAGATAATTTGCTTTCTCTTAACAAACTGAGGAATTTACACTGTTTCCAGAGTTTGTGGATTGTTGTTCCTGTTTGAAAGACTTGGAAAAGATGTACAGGGCTAACTTTATTTAGTCAACCAGCAGAGGTCACCCAGAACACTTAGCATAGAAAGCTGAAATTAAAACTACAGATAACTTTCAAGAAGGTGAAAAATTAAACCAATTTTTTTTAAATAAACATTAGCTTCCTTAGGCCACAAGTTTAGGTATTGATTGAGAAAAGTTTACAAATCATATGAGGTTTTTTCACATTTTACTTAATAGAAAACAGCTACCAGCATTTTGATAATTTGGAGAAAACATTGATCTTCTCACTTAAAAAATCACCGATGGGGCCAGTCTGTCAGTCAGCAGCTTCCTGTTCCACTGCCATGGCAGAGACTGATACTCATGGCACAGAACAGGGAGTCCCACTTTTCCTGTCATAGGAGAGCAGGCAATCCCTAAAGACTGATTCTCCTAACCTGCAGGAAAACTGACAGCAAGTTTGGGAGTAAGTTCAGCTAAATGAAGCAAGCCAGAGAGTCAGTGTGGAATGTGTTTAGACTTGCTGTACTATCAACAGAAGTGAAATTGTATCTGGAAAAGGTCAATGTGTGGAAATACACCACTGTGGCTTCTGTTCATCTTCTGATGTGTGGGATCCTTTTCTATTTCCCAGAATAGAAAACTACTGCACTGCAGGCAAAACACAAAGGGAGAGGAAAAACGTTCAAGATTTTCTTTTTTTACAACACAGAAAAAAGTCTCCTTTATAGTTCAAGAAATCTTATTAACCACAGTAATCAGTGTATGAAATGTACATACAGATAAAAGGTGTAATGCAAAATTAGAGCAGATTATTGAGAAGTCAAGCAATTATATACCATGAATGTAAAAAATTTATTTTCTAGATATTAACTGCAGCAATAAAGGAAATATGTGAAATGTACATACAAGTTGTACCACAAACATTCAATAGATATTATTGTCAGTTGAAATCTTCAGCCTATTTAGAATGATATCCTGTGCAAAACTCTGTGGGGTTGTCTGTAAATCACTTTGGGTGTTGTCTCTGCTGTTTCTTTTGTCTCTCTGGCAAGGACAAATAAGTCCTTGCCACCCATGCTTTCCAAGTTTTTCAGAAGCAGGAACAGCTAGAACAGATCTTGTGGGCCATAATACTACCTTGTAACTTTTTAAATTTTTCTAGATTGTTTAACTACAGTTACACCTTTTCTTGAAAAACATAGTCAGAAACATTCCTTGATGACCTTAAAAGTAATCAGTTACTTGTGTGTATTTTAAATAATAATATTTATTGTTAAAAGCACAATTTTAGGCAATTTCTTTTAAGATCCTATTTAATAAAGGCATATTCTGTTCATAAAACGAAAACATGGTTGCTTTGTTTTGGTGTCATTAAATAGAGGTTGATTAAAACATTGATTCTTCATAAACAAACAAAAGTATACACGAATTTTAATCCATTTGTATGAAATTGACCATGATTTACCATAGAGTTATGGAGATCCTTCTAAGGATCTTCTAGAAAATGGTTTGATTACTGAGTGGGGGAAATCTTTGAAAAGTGAACCTTTACAAAGTGGTTTAGCCTCTGTCAATACAGTGCGTACATTTGTATTGACTTAAGAAGTAGATAGATCTGATTTGTGATATATATTAATGAAGCTGTATTTTGGTTAATACTTTCCCTTTCAGCAGATATGGTACTTTTCAGACTTAGGATATACCTTTCATGCATTACAAAGAAAAATTCTAATCCAAATTGGTCCTGTTAGGTTCTGCAGAAAAACAGATACAGGCTGAAAGTCAATGACATTTCCATAGGTCTTTTTCCATTTTAATTTGAAATATTGAAAGCTAAGTTTATACATTCAGAAGTATTTATTTTCTTCTGGAATTGCTTAGGGATGTCACAAATTCAGTTGTGTGTAAAGAAAATGCTATACACTTGTTTTTATTGGCAGACTTGCTATGTAAAGAAAATAAAATCTACTAGGCTTTCTTTTCCCTGCACCCTCAGCACTGATTTCAGCAGGAATAGTGTATTTAAACAGCAACAGTGGAAAACCCCTAGGTAATCACATTTCTATTGCTTTACCACTTCCTGTGTGTCTACTTACACAAGCCCACAGTGAAAAAACACAGCAGTAATACATGCAGGAGTAAATGTTTGTAATATGTTTATTAACTCTGATTTTTAGTTCTGTCATTAATCTGTAATTCACTCGAATAAGCAGAGAAAGTGAATCTCTTTATCCCAGGTACAGGTTTCTCAAATACCTCTCAGTTTTAGTCTCTCAATATCTCTACATTCCCAGCTCTCTTTACCCCAGAGTCACCATACCACCTTTGGGTATGAAGCTGCAAAATCATGAATGCTGGCAGACTCCGGCAGTTGAAATTCCCAGTGGAGCATATAAAAGCATTTCACAGAGATTCAGTGGGAAATTAGATCTAAATTATTTTCTTTTTAAAAGCCAAACTGCAGGATAAGAGAATGATTTTATGTAATTATATAAAACTTTGTAATATGAAATGGATTTATTTTGTGTGTGTGTAACCACCACATGTATATTAAATACTTTTTAATATTAGAGGTAATTATGCTATGTGACCTTTAGTAAATTCCCCAGATAATTTGTCTACTACTCAAGAAGTATTATTTCTGCCCTACAGAATCCAGAATTCAGAGGTTTTTGCATGTAAGCACACAGATAAAATCAACTGAGGTTCTGCATGCCATTTATCGACAAACTAAACTTCACATTAAAATGTAGTGTAGAAACAGGAGAAAGCCAAGAAGTTGTCAGAAGGAGTTACTAAGAACTTTTGTTTTTCATCCATAATAACTGGCAAAAATCCTGCTTGTTGCCAATAAAAACATTGGAAGTGCCTCAGTGTTCTGTGTGAAGAAATTTTTTTTTCTGTAGTTTAGAGAGACTTTTCAAATTTTTGTGAAACTCATTTCTTCTTCAATAGCTTATTTTTGGTTTAATAGTAGTCATAAATCATGACATGAGAAGGATAAGTTACATAACAGTAGCAGATTTTGATCTGTCTTGTCCTTAGCACTCATTGCCACGGAAGTGTTTTGTTTTATAATGTTAAATCAATAGCAGATCTCCATAACCTGGAAAATGTTCATATTTGTTACTAGCTATTGGTGTTCCTCTAAAGCTGGTAACAATTTTGCTTTCTGCATGCTGTCTTTCTGTTGGGATTTATTATGCAACCAGTGTATTTTTTGGAAAGTGTTTGATAGTCAATTTTAGGTGAACCAGAAATAAAAAGCTCAATAGCACCCTTCATAGCTTCTCACTGTTGTTTATTCTGTACTGGTTCAGTTATATACAAACTTTTTAAATACTAGTGGGCACCACAATGAATGCTGAATGATGTGATGGGAAATGATACTGGTTTGAACGTTTAATGTCATATATACAAGCAAAAATTCATTAGCCAAAATTCCAATCTTTTGAGATAAAACATACTTTTTAATAGGAGACAGATGACTACCGGTATTTTGACCCCAAGATGCTGCGAGGCAGTGACAGGTGAGTTTTGTTCTTTCCTTTTACTCCATGAAAAGACTAACTTAAGAAATCTATTTTATTTTGCTTGCCAACTACAAGTAATTATTCTGATCATTAATTCTAAATCAAGACAGTTGGTCTTGAAGGAATTTACAACTGGGAACTTGGATCAATCAGATAAATTTTTATAACACTGGAAAAAATAATCTAAAAAAATAAGTGCTAACATGTACATTAGTCACAGGAATGTGCATTAATATTTTGCAATAATAAATGTTAGAGTTCTTCATAGTCGTACTACTTGGTTTCATAGAAACTTTTCACTGTTTGAGTTTAACTCAACTATTTAACTTAAATAGTCGTTGGATAGTGTACCAAAATTTCCTTGTCACTTTTTAAACAGTTACAATTTTGATTTTAGTACAAGCCTTCTTTAGTAAGTCGTTAATAAGTTTGAAAAAAAATAATATTAAAATTTGATTGCATTTACTTTTGCTTAGGTAGGTACACATTTTATATTCATGTGTATATGAAGGGAGGCTTGGATGTAGTTTATTTTGCCAGTAAAAGAGAGTAAGAGGAATTGCATCAGAAGTTTATAAATCTTGATTTTTGCTTTGTATCTTGAACTAATAATTGCCTGATAGTCTCACCTAATCTTATATCCTAGCAACAGAGGAGATACTTAATTTTTATACTCTTCCTAAACATAACTGTCATTGAACATATGGGAAAAGAATCTCTCATTTGGTTGCACCACTTTATTACAGGATCAGTGTGGATAAAGTAGATACAGGCTTGGTTTTAGTTATTTGCAGGAAAATTCTGTCTCTCCTTAGTTCTCAAACATGAAAATAAGAGGATATAAATTTTAAATTATATGTATGTTTTATTGCAAAGTATTACAGATTATATAATTTCAAAGATAAGCAAATTTTGAAATTATCAAAGAGAAAAGTACTAGTATTTTATGTTTCATTTTGATTTCAACTGTCACTGATTTGTGATGCTTTTATAGCATTTTTGGTAGCTTTTGTGCAAAAGTACAAAGATTTATTTTGCTCAAGCCGAAGGGTTTTTTCAGTTTTTTGCCCTCTCTGTATAGTTCTTATGTTGCTTTAAACAATATAGAAATATTCATTTACAACAGTTCATAAATGGCATTCTGTGTAGCTGTAATAGTTGTCATAGGGAATAGTTTTTAATTTCTGGTTTGGGATTTGCATGTAAACTCAAGTTATGTTCCTTAAATCATATTTGGGCATGATAGCAAAACTCATGTAGTGGTGTGCCTAATTCTCCCTTCAAATATTTTGTAGACAATAAAAACATATGCTAGTTTTCTTGACAAAATAGTGATATAAAATAATATAATTAATGGAGTTAATTTAAAAGTGGCTGATTTTATTTTCTAATCTACTCCCATTTTAAGAAATTCAGGCATTTCTACTTACTATGTTTTAAATAGAGTAGTAACTGCATTGCTGTAATTCAGACCTAGCAAAACAGAATCTTTCTATCCTGTGTAAAGCCTACCTCAAGTATAAACAGGCTTTGTCCTCTGAAAGGATGACACAAAATGTGTGTGGATTTGTTGTATCATACTCAAAAAAAGACAGAATTGGGGTAACAGTTCTCTTTATGGGAAGTCTGTAGTATTCCTGACAGAAAAAGCAACACATTAGAGACAGCCATTCCATTTTAAAACCTGTTTTTCTGATATGCTGGAATCTGTGTTGACTCAGTTGTTCTTGGTCACTCAGAGAAAACGTCTTGAAATAAGGGAAAAGGTAATTTGAAGGGGAAAAATACAGTGGCTTTAAGGTATTTTAGAACATAAGATGTATTTGACTTCCTGGGGCTGCAGACCAGTACAGGGCAGGAGGGCAGTGGTAATGTGTGAGCAAAGGGCAGGAGAGCAGACTGACCCTTCACAGCTTGTTCTTCACTTTCCCCTTCCCCTGAAGCTTCAAGGTGATGCAGGAAAAGAGGTTTCTTCTCTTCTACCTGCTACCTGTCCTTTTATGCATATAGAGGAGTCTGTACGACCCAAACTTGTAGTTTGCCTCTTCCTCCCTTTATCATTCTGACCCTGCATACCTGCTGCTTGTAGCAGTTTTTGAGATTTGGAAGCATCACTAAGTGTGGATGCAGGCACTGCAAACTGACTTGCTTACCCAGCTAAGATTCTAGGAGGTGGGATTTCTAGGTGCCATGAGTTGTGCTAGTGCTGATCACATTTTTAACTCGTATTTGCTGCTAGGTAACAGCTCTATAGTTAGAGCTTTTACACTGTGGAAGAATTGTTGTCATAAAGCTTATTCTTCAAAGAGCAACATTAGAAATGATGAAGTAAAATTCCTATTTACTCATGTATTCAGTCCTGTAGATTGAAGGATTTTCCATAACAAATAGAAAGGCAGTTATTGTTCTATCTTATATTTTTGTCTAATATTATATAGTAGTCCCTACATATGATGGGTACATGATGCTTATTGTGCTTATTTCTATTAATGTGTAATGAAATTTTTGCTGTATTTTTTATAGCTCAGTTCCAAGAAATAAAAACCCATTCCAGGAGGTAAGTCACATAGAAATATTTTCAATGTTCATGTGTTAAAAATAAATAAATCCTGAGTACGGTAATTTTTGATGATCATGATTAAGAAAATGAGAGGCCTTATTTGAAAAAAAAGCACTTAGACTATTTATATCTAGTATTAATTATAATTAGTTATTATTCTGTAGCTTTTCATCTTCAAAGGACTATGTAAGTATTAACTAATACTGGAGAAAAAAAAGTGGAAAATTTTCCGGAAGATAATTACAGGGATTTACTAATATCGTAATTGAGTGAGCAATTTAAGTCCTTCATTTTTAGACCAGATTTTCATAATGCTCCCAAGTTTAATCCTTTGTCCAGCCTTAAACAACAGCATTGATGTAAATGACTACATTAAGGAGTCTCTGCAGTTAAAGGGAAAAAGCAAAATAATGAATGTTATCATTTCTTGCAAGTGCCTGCAACTTTCAGTAATTTTCTTTGTAAATATTTACAAATAGAAAAAGTCTTACCTGATTACTACAAAGTTTCATAAGCAAAATATTTTCATTGGCAATATACAGAAGTTTCAGATTTTCATGAAATGTCCTAATTATCCTCAGGAAGGAAAGAAATACCATGTGGTATCCCAGATACATGTATATGGCTGCAGATGGCCCTACCAAAAATGTCAGAAGGAAGATAAAGTCTTTATAAAATTCATATAGTATGGTCAAACAATTTTGGATAATGAATGTTAACAACAACAATACAACTATTAAGTCTCCTTTTTCTATACACAAATTCTCCTTTAAACACAGCCCAGAAAATACTGATGGCTTTTACCTGTAATACTAGAAATTATTACCTGTTCTAGGTGGCAAGAGAAAAAAATGATTAGAAATTATATTTCTTTATGATAGAAGTATTTTATTTATGGCCCAAATAAACATCCATGGAGATATTTTAACTCTTCCTGTGGTCATTGGAGACATCTCTGGACAAAAAAAGGAACAAGTTGAAACTGTATATGTATCAAGTATGTCGTAATAGAAGAGAGTGACGTGTTAAAAGCTCTCAGCTTGCTATTCTGCATCCTGCCAAAACTTCAGGTATCTTCTTTCAGATAGGAAGCAGTTCTTCTGTATCCAGTTCTTAAAAGAACACAGTGTGATTGTGATGATTTTTTTTGTAGGCTTAATTATCTGCTATATCACTACTGAAATTTTAAGAACTTGAATGCATACTCTAATAGTATGTCTGTTGCTTTTTAGGCTATAGTGTTTGTAGTTGGAGGAGGCAACTATATTGAATATCAAAATCTTATTGACTACATTAAGGTATGTGTACTTCTGTCAGTTGTAGTCCTTAACTTACTGATAGAAACCAGATAGAGCATGTTTTCTGCAATATTTGGTATTTTGAAGACAAAGTCTATGAAATTAGCTTTGACTTCCTTATTCTAAACAGAATCTGGGAAAAAAGGAATGTAAGAAATCAGTAGAAATTGTGGGTTACTAATTCAGACCAACAAAGACTTACTGTTTCTGGTATTTTGCTCATGTTGCCCTTTGGAGTTGAGTAAATAAACTGCATTCTGTTTTATTTTTTCATACACACCACCGTGGTTGAAAACTGTCAGCAGATGTAGCAAACTGAACTAACCTGTTTCAGAGTTGTGTTAGTAGTTTTCATGTGCTGGTGTTAAATAAAGCAGCTGTAGCATATCATAACCTTCAAGGTAAGGAACTGCTGAGAATTCTCTGGTTTTCATAAATCTTGCAATAGAGATACCCAGTGCTTTTTTGCATGCAACTTTGCAATATGGAGTCAGTTCAAACTCAGACCAGCAGATAACAGCATTTTATTGTATGACAATCTTATTTGAGCATAAATTATGTTGTTTCAGAAACCAACATAATGCAAATATTGTGCTATCTGTTAGAGCAAATACCAGATTGGCACCAATATCAAAGCATTTATTACCTGCCCACAGTTAGAAGTTTTCCCTACTGAGTTAATAGAAACTCATTCTTGTTAAACTGCATAATTTAATTCTGTGTAGAAATCATACAAGGTGCCTTATTCACAAGTAAGAAAATACATAATCACCTATGTAATGCTGGTGTAACAGATTTAATTTCTCTGGTTCCAGCTGGCCAGACTAGCAGAACACATGTATACCAAAAATCAGTGGATGGAGAAAAATAACTAAACCATTACAGTTCCTGAGAGGCAGGAGTGGTATTCAAGCACTTTCCAAGAATTAAAAAAAAATGCTGAAGTAACCTTAGTAAAATTCTGAAGAAGGTAATAAATTATTTAACAGCAGCAGCACTCCATTCATTCTTCCTGATGTTAACCTTGTTCCTGGTGCAGTTGTCCTGCCCTCTGGTAGACTGGATTGAGGCTTTTCACACATAAAAGTAGATATGGAGCATTAGTCATTGAAAAACAGTTATTCTGCAAAGCACATGGGAGTTTGATGTCCAGGTAAATTTTGAAGAGTGCAAAGTCAGAATGTGTGTGCTGAGTTTCTCCCTCTGAGAGGCAGCCATTTTGAAACAGAGCTTGTCTGGATAGAGGAAAGGATAGGAAGAGAAATGTAAATTAAGAAATCATTTCAATTTGGGTAAGCACTCATCACTATCCTCAATAACTAATTCAGTGAGGCATCTGCCTGTGGCAGAGTCTATTGGCAGACATTTAGCTTGCTCCTTAGTCTACCCAAAGCCTCTTTAGCTACTAAATCAATCCAAAAGATACCCAAGAGGATGACTGTTTGTTACTTCCTATTTAAAAAAAATCTTCTGAATCCCCTAGAAGTTAGTTCACTTCCCTGATTGTAGCTGCATACTGACAGAGCAGAGGTCTGCTGTGTATGTGTGTATACAGGGCTCTAGTGTGGTGACAGATTCAACACTCAGCACTTCATACAAAGTGTCAGGAAGCTGAAGTTTCAGAGGAGTAAGAGGGCAAACAGGAGGTCATTTGTCAAACAGAAGGAGCTGAAAACTATGGAAATGGTAATGTTAGACCTTATGGAGAGTCAGAAGTTGAAAATACTCTGTCTTCTTCTGGAAGCTGTGAACAGAGGTTTTTCATCCCAGTTGTCACAGCTGAAGTGTGCAGTATGTTTCTCCACTCAGACTGTGTCCTTGAGCAGTGGGACATGACCTCCCAAGGAGGAAGACTCCCTCACCTTTATTCCACTTAGCCCTTTGCTCTTGAAAAAACAAGGAAAGTTAATGAAAACCTTTATTCTCCTTCCCACCACCTGGAAACCTGTGTGCCTCTCCCAGGTGACACTTAGTCTTATCCAACAAAATTTGCTTTTCCATGTGGTAGACTTTCGGCATCTATTGTTTCCACAGATGTAGCTTATTAATTATTCTCAAATTCAATCACTCTTCCTCCAGAATAAAAAAGTGAAAAATCAACAGCTCTGTTCTTGCAAGCAGATACCACAGAGATTTTATTCATGGCTTTATTTTTCTAAGCACTATCTGTTTTGCCAGTTTGCTCCTGAAAGCACAGAGAAAGTATTTTAAAACTTTCTGAAACAGGAAGTAATGTTCATTCAGCTTTGACATTCTGGGATTTTTTTGTAGAAAAATTAAGAGAAACCTTCAAATCCAATTATTTGTAGTTCTGTGCTAGAATAGACTATCTCACAATGTCAAAAAGCAAATATTTATACTGTCATTGGTGTAGATTGTGCCTTAAAATAAATGTATTGTCCAAGTTCAATTCAACATGCTGAAAATGTGTCTTCAAAATTGCAAAGCATAGGAGCCTCCAAGAGGAGGCTAGCATACTCTTGTGTGCAAAAGAATTTGGTAGATCCTGTAATTTCCCTTTGTAGATGCTTTAAAAAGTACTGCTTGTTAATCCTCTACTACTCTGTGAAGCAACTGATTTCCTATGGACTTTTCTTTTTTAGGGTAAACAAGGCAAACATGTCCTGTATGGCTGCAGTGAACTTTTTAATGCCACACAGTTTATAAAACAGGTAGATAACTTTGATAATCTCTATAATATTTATTCTTTATCTAACTCTACATCTCCATGGATTTTTACTGAAAAAAACTCAAATTAATCTGTGAAAGATTAATGCATGTTACCTTTTTTTATTTGTTTGAAGTGGGGTTTTGAAGTCATTATTTTTAATTAGCTGTTGAAGACCTGTTATCAGTGTGAGTTCACACAGGTAATGCAGGTAAACAAGTTCATAGTAATTGTCTTAATCCTACTGAAAAAAATTGAGTCAGTTCTTGGAACTTTCACAAATGGCATCTCTTTCTAGGGTTTTCTTGCAACTTTTTCAAGTTACAAGGTGTTTAAACTTTTGTCCTGGTTTATAAATATCTACAGCTATATAAATACAAAAGTACTGGCCTTGTGGGAGCATGATGTCCATACCTGTACTAAACTCTGTCTTTTAGTGCTGTTAAAAACATCATTACTTCTCTATGCCTCATTCCAATACAAAATAAAAATTATTCATGGTGGTCAGCAAGTAGCAGCCCTTCCAGTAGCTGTCACCACCCATGGTTTTATGTCCTACTAAGATGAGAGTAAGTTGTTATTCAAAACTGCAATTTAAATTAATTCTTGCTTCACTTCAAGGAGACAAATGTCTCCTTGGAGTGGCTTTTACCTCCTCATTCAGCTTAATTTTTTTTTTTTTTTTGTCTTGACTGTGTACTCTGTACCTTTGCTTCATGAGATACATTCATGAAAATTTGAAGCTCAGGCCTTCTCCTCTGAGGTTATGAATTAAATATTCTATCACCAGAATACGTTTGGTTCTCAGAGACAAACAAAGCATCTAAGACAGAAATATTTGCTGTATGAACCGGATATTTGTTTGACTGAAAGAATAACATTAGCAATCTAATGACTTTTTTCTCTTCATGTTTAGCTGTCCCAACTTGGCCAGAAATAAGACTGAAACACCATTACCTGGATGGAAACGTGACAACAGAGAATTGTTACAACATTCAGATATCTTCATATCTTTAATTTTGTCATTATATTAAAACTTAAACCCGTTTCATTAATATGATAACTTTAAAAAAATCTGTAATTAATACGGTGTATATCAGCATTTCAGAAATAAAACTTAAAACCTACTGTGTTTTTGGTGGAGGTCAGTTTCACTATTATTGCATTTTTATTGCAGTACTAGCTATGGTATGTGACAGAACTGGCTGAAAAGTACAGCATTTTCAAGTTCTTATATGTAAGTTTCTGATGCGGTAAGCAGGGCAATAGCTCTAAGAAAAGGTCAAGTCTGTCTTTAGGAGTTACAGTCTTCTTGAAAGCCAGAATATCTTTATTTAACAAAATTCAAAAGAGCAGAACTGCCTTTCAGGACGACAGACAAAGAGCCTTAGTGTAAGAGAACTACTTCTAGTTCTTACCCTTTTATTTTACCAAAGTAATTTGATTTTTGCAGTCTTTGCATTATGGTCAAAAGATACCTTCAGTACAATTTTCTGATACTGTAATTTAGCTTTTCTTTTAAGGTTAAGAGAAAATTGCTTGCCAACACAGTCAGTTTCAAACTGTAAAACTGAAATCTCTAATAATTTTCTTCTGCAGTTTTTATTGTAACTACTTTGACTGTTATGTTTGGGAAGAACCCAAGTCATACTCAAAAAACAACTCTTAAGTTGTATCAGCACATATTTAAAATACTATTTTTAACAACTCCATTAAGTAGGGGCAGTTTAATAGTTTAAAGAAATCTGGTAGTGATAATTCTGGAGAATTATCATTACTTATCAAAGAACATAAATTCTTTTTTATAAGTGGAGGTCTCTGTCTTTAGAAACCTCCTCTCTGGAAACAGCTACTGGTGAAGCAATAATATTACTTCAAAACAAGGCCTAACTCACTCAAAAAGTGAAAACATTTCTTGTGGCTTTATTAGCAAACTGTGAGAATTACTGGCTTACTGTAAATTTTTCAGTAGTACTTTTTGCACTGTTTTTTAGTGTTGAATGTTAGTTTTGCACTAAAGGATGCCCCTTCTCCAACTAGACTGTTTTTCAGAACATCTGTACAAGAAATACAGTTGATCTATTCCTTAAAAGTGTCACAAGAATAATATGCATAATCTAGACCATGTTATCAAAAAGTAATAATGTTGTTTAATTATCTAACCGTGTTAATCTACTCCACAATACTGCTATAAATTTGTAATTTTGCTGAGTCAATAAATATATTTACTATGGTGTTCATTGTAGTTGTTGCATGTGAACACTGTCCCAGATTTCAATAAGCAAGGATTCACTGTCAAATGCAATTTGTTATTCTAATTCTATATATGTATATATATACACACATATATATGCTATATTTGTTAGCAAAAACAAGGCCAAATGTGTCAGGAAAAGAAAATTACATTTAAAGTGTTTATCACTTCTTGTGGGAGTTTGTTCCAGGCGCTTGAAATAATCCCTCCTCAACTGTGCTTCCTGTGCAGAGAGTTTCAACCTTGCAGCTGACAACCAGTTTATGAAAAATCTGCCGCTTGGTTTTTGTCCAGATCTTGGCACTGCTCACTTGAACGAGAAGCACTCCTAAACCCCAGCTTACAGAATTTGCTTTTGCAGTAAACTGTGTAAAGATAGAAGAATTTACTTTGGTGGCTACATTCAAAAATCTGTTTTCCATCTTTAGTGACTCTGGAGACAGGTTTAATTCGTGCCCAGCTTTATAACTGGATCTGTGGCTCTGCTATGTGAGCAGGCACTGGTCAGTTTGGAGTTCGGGTTTTAAAAAAAAAAAAAAATTTTTGTACTTCAAACCTTCTTCTCCTTCATCTCCAAAATAGTTTTCTGGTTTAGTTGTAGTAGTAGTCCTGAAGTTCTCTGTTACCTTAAGTTGTGCATTACTGCTCTGTCCCTGTAACAGTGTGCATGCCTCATGCTTCTTCCTTGCTAATGTAACCTGAATTATGGCGTGCAAGGTTTTGTTTCGTGGCCATTTTTCCCAAGTACCTCTGGATTTAGGAATGTGGAAGGTTGTACAAGAAGTCTGTGGTTAATCTAGAGGCAAACAATGTTAAAAATAAGCTCTCTTTTTGGTAAACTGCTTCAATTTACAGCTGTCACAGTGCCCTTTGTGTCTTCAAAGGTCCCTTAAAGGCCTGTGCTGGAAGGAGGGGTTATGACTGGCTCAGTGAGTCTTTTAAGTAAAACTGCAGCATTCATGTTGTTAGTAAATATTTTAGGTGCTTCATGGAAGACCAGTGAGGTTTGGAACTTTTCCAGCCCCTTCTCTGTTGATAAAACTCTGACAGGGCCAGCTGGTGAGGCATCAGCAGCAGTGCCAGCTTCTGGCACAGCAGCTCCAGCTTCTGCATCTCAAGGATGAGCAATTCTTCGTTGGTATCTGCTTTCCCATTTAGGTAAGTAAAGACAGCACAATGATGAGTGTCAAGTGCTGTACCTGTTCTCAGGAAGAAAATTAGCAAATTAGTGTGCTGTGGAAAATTCACAATCAATCTTTCAGGAGCTATGGACAAATCTGATAAACAGTTGCACATACTTCAGAATACATGCACATTTTGAAATTACAGCCCTTTACTTGCTTTCCTGTTTTAATTTGAAGGTTTTAGAATATTTAGGTGGATATTTTGTGACTTAATGGTGAATTCAGTGAAAATTCTTTTTTTTTTTCAGAATTAGACACTCTAAGAAAGTAACAATAAAAAATCAGATCAGAGTAAAGGAAAGAAGCTTCTGGAGACCAGCACTTCATTTAAATGGCCTTATTTGTGTGATACTCTCTGATGCAAATCAGATAGAAATCTTTCTTAGGCTAGAAGTAAATTTTGCTATTGATTGATGGTGTTTCCATCAATCTGAATGGAATATAAAATAACAAGTTTTTCCCAAAACCCATATGTTCTACAGAGAATAGGAACACTGCTATCAGTCACTTTTGCAGAGCCGACCTAGTAGTGCATGCATGGCTTCAGGACTAAAGGTGAACAAAGGGCAGCATTTCTCTTTCCATTTAAATCACATACTCCAAAATGGAATTGCTTAATCAGTGTGTTGCCTAGAGCAATCCTGTGAGATTTAAGAGGAAAAAGGTTTATAAGAGGGTACATGGGAACTTATTTCAAAACTACCACAACTGCATTCTTGTGATCTGAAATAAAAGGTGTTGGACTGGAACATCATATCCCTTATTTATGGACAGTGGAGACACCCACTCCCTCCCTTTGTTTGGAGCATTTGTTAGTTGTGATTTGTTGCTGACAGATGGCTCTGGCTCAAAGAAAGCCAAGCCTGGCCAGTGTTCTAGTGGTACAGAAAAGTTAGCCACAGTGAATTCTGTGTAGCTTCAGAGATCAGACAAGATGTTAATATTTCTTACTGTGAATCAGTAGATTAACTGACCCACTTCTGTTTTGCTTGGAAGTGGCTTAGTAACCCCATTCTGTGCAGCAGTTGCAGTTGTTTTCAGCAACATTCAGATACATTCTGCTCTGTAATATGGTCACGTGTCACTGCAACACATACCATCCTTCACCAGCACACAAAAACCTGCATACTGAATCCACCAATGCATCGTATTTTTTTCTACAATTATAAACCATTAGGTAGTTCAGTTGCCTCTGGAATTTTAAATTCTAATTATAAATTTGTATCTTTCCCTTTATCTGCTCGTGTCTTTCCCCTTATGTAAACCAAGCAGCACTAGATTTTATATTCCTAAAATGTTAATCCAGCTCCTCATAATTACATAGGTTGACTTGATTTAGTGATAGAAGAATGATCCTGTGAAACCAGACTCATATGCCCAAAAGCCTTAGAACTATCCATTCCAGGTCCTGTTTCAGTCTCCCTGTCTCATGTGTGCATTCCTATTTCTGGCAAATCAAAAGGGATAGATCAAAGGCATACTGCTTTTACAGAAAATTGGTTTTAGCACCTCAGCATAAACAGATAATACAACTCATTTACTGCTCTGTATTCTTACTTGTATTATGCAGGTAGCATGAAAATCAATGGATGAAAATTAAATCCTAGATGAGGTATGTAGCTTTCCTTAACAGTAATTGGTGTGGATTCAGTAATTTCTGACAGGAGTACAGTTCTCCATAGTGTTTCCTACAGCTAAAACCATTCCCCCACCTTCTTCTCCTTCCCCAAATAATTTTTTTATCTTCTCTCTACATATAGACTTTCCAAGGCTTTCAAATCATACTGAAGATACAGTTTTAACAAATAATAGGATTGTTCCTATTTCATTTTGCAGAGTAAAATTACACAGGTCAGGTCAAATAATTTTTTGTGAATTAGATTTAATTGAGCTGTTTAATTTACTCCCTGAGATTACCTAGGACCATTTGTACTTTCAGCTACAATGGCAAAGCTTCCTGGGCTCTTCCTGCATCTCTAAACCAGGGGAATAATTGCAGTATGTTGTATAAGTTGCCAAATGACAATGGGAGCTCTGTTCTGAAGCGTTTATTACATTCAATCTGATATGTGTTCTCAAAAGACTTTTTAAACCATAAATCAACACATATATATTTTATCTGTTTCAAGTGCAAATATCTATGTTTGTTCACTTTTTCTATACCACAATATGCATCATATGAAATAGACTGAATAAGGTCAACATTTTCTTCCATCTACAAATCCCTTGGGATCAGTGTCTTCCTACTTGGTTTGTTCATTCTTTTATGCAGCATGTTCTTGTGTCCATAACAAAGACACTCAGATGAGGTCACAAAACCAAAAAGAATGAGGGGGAGAGGTGATGGCTTATGACACAAAATGTTTCACAGGCAAGCACACTTTTTTCATCTAGAACTTGTGTAATAGTAAAGCTAATTGTATTACCAGTTTTGGTAGCACTGAGATAAACCCTCTCTTTTTATATGTCAAAGAAGAGAAACACAGGTGGTGCCATTTTTTCTTTCGATTCCCTTACCAGTATGTTCCAGTCATCTCGGAGGATGCCTTTTCCTTCATTTTCCTGGGATTGTTGGCAGCTGAACTGCCGAGCTCCAGCTGGGATGTAAATTCACCCTTGAACTGGAACATGAGTCCATTCCCACAGATAACTAATCAGCCATGGGCCCCATTCAGATATTGTTTGAATTGGTAATTGACAAGGAAAGATACCTACTCCTAAATGCTGCAGTACTGAGGATATTTTTTGTCTTTCCAGGGAGAAAAGCTTTGGCTTTCCCTCTCTGGGATCATGCTTTGATGAGCTCTTTGAAAGCAAACAGTGTGAAGATAAACACTACAACACAGGGAATGTAACTATATAGATCTACCTTCTGTGGGATTTATACCTCTGTCAGGCTGGAAATCCCCTTTATCACACGAGAGACAAGTGACAGTCTGAAGGAGAGCACGGAGGGAAACCCCTCACATTATGCTGTGGGACTGTTCTGAAATTCTTACAGGGAAATTGTACATGTCTTCACTGACCAGATCACCAGCTTTCTGATGTTTCTGCAGATCACACTTCTCCCCAGGGGAGGCATCTGTCTGTCACCCTAGCCTTGCACAGGACAAGGAGCAGTGTTGTTACCAGCCAGGGCTCTCAGGGAGGAGAATGGTGCCGTACTCTCTTCTCACAGGAAAAGTTGAATTTGTGCCTGCTCAGGACCCAGTGTGAAAACAGGGGAACCTAAAAGAGGTCACTCTTCTGCAGAGCCAGTTTAAGGGGTTTTTTAACGATAATACCTCCCCGTTATTAGTTAGAATTAATTTTCTGTCTTTTTCTTTTCTCTCACTCTCAGTTCTCTGCAATATCAATGATCAAAAGAACGGTCCCTATACTGTCAGCTTGGATCCTGCTCTGTCAAACAGTCAGTGAAAACTTCATGAAATATCTGATGTTTTGTAAGCGTGGCAGGCAAATCATGAACCAACAGTGATGCTTTCCAGATTGCTTTTCCTCCTTTAGGTGTCATTAGTAATTTGTTCTGCTATTGGCCTGGCCTGGCCTCCCTGTGTGCAGTCTCTCTGTCTGGTCAGGATCTGGGCTTCAAGTGCCAAGCTCACCTGTATCCCAGCCAGACTCCAGTGTCCCAGCAGAGACAAGGATTTAGCCTCAAAATACTTGTAGTGATACCTCAGAGGAAACAACTAGTTCCCTTCCCAAACCCACAGAAATATTTGTACAGCTAAAGTTCTTGAAGCAAAAACACATCACATTTAGAAGAATCCTTTGGCACAACATGACCTTGCTTTCTGTTACCTATTTCTAATAAACACACATTTTGGGAACAAAAACAGTGCTAAGAAAATAAGTGCAACTCTGGCTACAGAAAGCATGAGATCTGGACTTCATTCTTTGGAAATTTTCACAGTAAGATATTATGGACAAATGTCTCTATAATTTAGTTAATATGCCACATTTTGAAGCTGTTCGTATACATATATATATATATATATATTTACTTTTTCTACAATGGCAATAGAAAATCTAAGGGGCCTTTAAGGGTATTCACTTAAAGGCAATTTTCATTGTCCAGTGTGATAAGGATTGGTAACTGAAGCAGTTTCAGCCTGTCTTATAGAAGGAAAATGGAGAAAGAGGCCATTCCCAAGGCATCAAGGTGTAGAGATCATGTAGGCAGCAGCATGTGAAGGGGGAGGGATCATAAAAAGACTCCAGCACAAGTCCAAGGGGGAGATTCTCCCCTAAAATGAAAGTAAAGGAGAGAGAGTAATCCTACCAGTCAGCGAACATATGGAGACCCTACACAGGCTCCCATGCCCTTCCCACAACAGCCGTGAGCAGGGGACCATGAAATAACAGTGGGCTCCACCCCAGCAGGTCTCTATCCCAGGACAGAGACCTGCTCTCTCTCTTCCTTCCCTCTCCTTCACAGGAAGATGGCCAGGGGAAGAGCAAAACACCAAGTCATGAACCTCAAGTGACCACGTATGGTTGGTAACATCAGTCACCAAACAGAGCCAGGAGGAAACTCCAGCACCAAAAATGACACCCTGCCGAGCCAGGTGTGAGACTGGGTCCACACTGGCATTCTTCACTAGAAGAATCAGTTCCCAAGGAACCAGTGGATAAATTCACATATTTAGGCACAGGAGCAAATACCAGGAAAAGAATGCCCCTATACAAACAGTATTTGTTGTCAAGATAAAAGCACAAAGAAAATGCAGTTCAAGTGACTACAGGTGCCTCTGAAATTTTGCACATTGTTTGGTGCCACAGCTCCAGTTCCACCCTATAAAACTTTGTGGGCATACAAAATTAAAGTGGAGACAAAACCATGAGGTTTATCCTACAGTTTTTTGTTGGAAATCCCAGATTGAAAAGGAAACAAAATCTCAGCCACATCCACATATCAGACAAAAGTTGGATATAAACTCAAGTTATCTTTTCTACAAATATCACTACAGCTATTTTGAAAGAAAGCACATGAAAGCATCAGTTTGTGTCATTGGAATGCCTTGCAATGCACACAATCAGCTTCAAGTCTTTTGAAGAGACTGGTTCTCCTACAAGGATACACAACTCTGTGAGGATCAAACTCTTGTAAAATAATTAAAGACCAAAAGGCAAGGAATATTTAACTGTAGTATCTTATGCTGATTTATGTGATCTTTTGTTCACCCCCAAATTCATCAAAATTCATAAAAAACATCCATACTTTATATACTATAATGGCAGACCTGCAATATATATTTCCCCACACAAATTTCATTATTAAATGCAGAAGAGGGTTTTAAGAATCTCAACATCTTCCATATCACAGTTATAATTAGATGAATGTGTTGCCTTCCTTATGAAGTGCTTTTATTTCATTACATGTTTGAAAGATCTCCACATCTAAATTTAAGAAGTCAGTAGTCAGTTGTTTTGAAACAGGAAGAGTTGACACGATGATGTGAATTAAAGTAAAATTATTACTCATCAAATTACATCAAGTTATTTTGCTTGCTATTTACTTTAAATCTGACTGGTAGGTCGGTATTATGGGCTATACTTTAAATGGAATGCAGTTAACTTGAAACAGATTTTTTTTATTATTATTATTTTACTAAAAGTGTTTTTCATAACTCAGTGTTCCTTTTCTCCTTCCCCAGTCTGATCAAAATGTAACTGTCCGAAAGTTCATCTGGCAGAGGAAATGTTGTTTCCAGTTTGCCTACAGATACAGACATACTACAGCCCATAGCAGATGCTTTTGTAGGCAGTCTTTAAACTTTGCCATTTCACAGGCAAGCCCTCTTGATCAGAGGATGAATAAACAGAACGCCCTCAGGAGATTCGTTCTCAGCCAAAGGGTCCTCTCAGGTTATGAGCTCTCTGAATCTCAGAACTACCTATAGCTTCTATTTTTATCTTCTAAATTTCTAGACCTGTAGACCTAAAAGCAACTACCAATCTTCCTTGAAAGCATACTTCATCTTGTTTCACACACTGTTGTTGAGGAAAGAGGGAAGGGGACCACGGATGGAAGCCAATGCTGTAGTGTAAATAGCCAGCTGATCTGGACATCTCCCCTTAGGACAGTGCTGTCCCATGGACCACAAAAGAGGTTATGTTTGGGAAGAATGCACGTAACTTGTTTTGAGAGCTGTGGATGCAGAACAGAACCCAAAGAGCAGCAAG
The DNA here is from genome assembly GCF_027477595.1 of Haemorhous mexicanus. Lineage (NCBI taxonomy): Eukaryota > Metazoa > Chordata > Aves > Passeriformes > Fringillidae > Haemorhous > Haemorhous mexicanus. Next base: position 38,757,260 of record NC_082346.1, read on the forward strand.
CATTTTGCGTGACGGTGCAAAGAGCAAAGGGAAAATGCACCACAGCCCCCCGTGTGAACGCTGCCCTTTTTTAGGCAGTGAGGCAGCAGCACTGAGACAACAGGGAATGGGAGCAAAGGAGGGAGCCATATGCACGGTGGGAAAGAAACATCCAAGAGGAGTAAACAGCCCCTGTTTGAGTTAGAATAGCTCTTAACTGGAAACTCTAAAAGAAAAGATGTAAAGGAAAGAACTCGCATGCACGCATACAGAATTATCCTTGTAGAAGGAAAGTTTTTCCTGCTTCAGGAGAAAAGGGCCCTATTTTACTGAAATGAAATACTGGCTACTTAATAGGACTTAACAAAAAAAGAAAAAAGGATCTGAGAACAATGTATCTATTATAGCCTTGTTTTCCAGCAGATGTTTGGAGGTGACACAGAACAGTTTAGTGGCTGGGTGTTCTGTTTTAAAGACCATGCTGTGAGTCGTTCCGGAACAGAGCTATTTTGGCTGTGCAGGGCTCTTAAATTACCATTTTGAAAGTGTACTTAAGCTAGTAAGCTATGTGTAGCTAAAGACTTTTGTTTGAGGAATAAGAGCAGGAGGCCAAGAAAGGTACCTCCAAAAGGAAAATGGGCTTTGTCAAATCAGAGTGCACAAAAAGTACTAATCTTTTCTGGGTTTTGACACATCACTGTGCAGCCTTAGTAAGATAGCATATTTTACTTGAGTTCAAAACTAACACTTCTAGCACGTAGAAAAGGAGCTTTTGCCTTGCAAAAATATTTTTGCAACAATCAGGTGTCTGAATGTACTTCCCAAAGAATGAGCACATGAAGAGAATAATGATGCTATAAACTATGTCTGACCTTTAAACAGCTCTCATTTTGAAACAGGCCTTCATTGAAGCAATGGCACTATTCACAATGGAAAAAATTAAGTAAGGTTGCTCAGCATGAACTTACCTTCCAGAAGTTTGAATAAATGAACTGCTATCTAAATAGAAAGAAATCTGAGAAATTCCCCCATCTCATTAGTTCTCCTGTGTGACAGAGGCCTGGGAGTGATTGCAGGGCCAATCTGCAGGTACCTGCACACTGCTCAGGCTGTGGGCAGTTGGTGTCCAAGACCTACCCAGAGCTTCTGCAGGTTTGTGGGCAAAAAAGCACTTTATTTCACTCTCCAGAGCCCACAATCTATGTATTGCTGACGAGACTCTGTTCTTGACTGGCAACTTTCACATCAATTTGATTGAACTATTTTCAGAGCTGCTCTTGCCGGTCCCTGCCTGAAAAATCCTTGCCCAAAAAACCTTATCTTAATGCTGTTCCACCATCAATGCTTTTATAGAAAAATAAAAATAGAAATAACGTAACTTCAAATTTCTCTACAGCACCAGCAGCAGCAAAATATTCAAACACATATGCTATAATTTATAAAGAAGATATGTGTTTATGGAAAAAAATTACTGTGGCCAGCAGTCTTTACTATTGTACTATTACTTCTGTCTACAGCAACCACTTGGAAATGAGCACTAATCTTTTAGAGGTTATATATTCAAAGCTGTTTAATGTTCAAGCAGTGCCTTTAAGAGAAGACACCTATTCAGGAGCTGTAGAGATATCTCTGAAGACACTCAGTTTATCCAAAGTCCTGAGTCAATGCCATGAGCTTTTGAATGCATCGTGTCTCTAGTAAGAAGTCCAGACACTTGAGAATAATGGGCTGAGCTAAATCTATTTAAAATCCCAGAAATTGCAACCACAATGCAAATCACAGGAGAAAGGCAGTTTTCCATAGCTCCTGTCTGAGGGGTGAAGCAGTCCTGACACAAACAGGACATTGTCCAGCTGCATGTGCCCATGAGGTGTCCGTGCTCCTGAGGAAACTCTGCTTCCAGCAGCCTCTTTGGTAAGCACCAGAGTGCAATGAGGCAAGCTGGCACACACACAGCCACCCACCATACTCTGCCAAGTCAGTTAGAAACTAAACAAATGCTTTAATTATTGCACCTATTAAAACCTCTGATTCTCAACTTACTCATTGCCATCAATAACAAAGAAATTACAAACACCACCACTACCAAACACAACACCAAATTATTGGTATCTATGCAAAGAGTTCACTAAGAAAATTTTAACAACCTTAAATGCTTAGCAGTAACAAAGAGCACTTAAAACTGTTTTCAGCCAAGTCTGTTACAGGTGTGTGTTCATTGTCCCCAGGTATCATGAGAGTTGAGAGGCATTTGCAAATTACTTTGATTTTACTATAACATGCATATGCTTTATATAGAATCAGATTTTTCAAAAGAGCTCATTTTTATCCTAATTCTGCTGTAAGTGAAGTAAGAAAAACACAGGAAACAGCAACAGCCATATTATAGGGATCAGGCATCCATCCAGTCCTGCACCTCCAGCCAGGTCAGAACCAGCAACTCCAGAGATAAAACATTTCTGCAGCCCAGAACTTGGTTCTAATGCAGGTTCACATCCACTGTTGGGTGGTGCCAACAAATTAGTGCAAGCTACCTGTTCTTCATAAGACATACTCAACAATCTTGGAGGTCTTTTCCAGCCTTAGTGATGCTGTACTTCATAGCCAAAAAATCTTGTCATTGTGATTACTCTGTCTGAACATTTGATCTCACTGAGGTTTTGCAGAGAGGACAGCTGTGTCCTAGCTTGCTTGATTTTTTTTTTTAATCACAGGTTTAATGGTTGCAGTTGAACTACAGCCCAACTTATGTCCTTCTTGAAAATGTGTAATATACTTTCATAAAACACACAGTCATTTTTTTCCAAGGAAACGTCAACACCAACTGCAAGTTCAGAGCTATGCATTTCCAAACACTGAGGGCAGCCCAGCAAAAATCTCTGCCCATGACACAATGTAGAGGGAGATCAACTACGATATCCCAATCACCTCTCTTACTTCCTCACAGTTGAATAAAGGAACAGAAATAATATGAGACTTCTAAAACTCAAAGGCATTTGCAGCTGTGGGAAACAAACCCAAAATTTAAAAGGATGCTGACTCCACTAATGGGTCACTTAGGTATAGCTCACAACTACAACAGTCAGAAAAAATATGCAATTTAAATGCAAGGAAATTCTTAGTGTCTTTATTTCCTTGAAAGTGTGAATTGCATGTGCTTACTAATCCTAAATGTGACTTTTGTAATCTTGGGTCTTATTATGCTGCTTCTAGGAAACTAAACCATAGAATGTTTTGGGCTGGGGGAGAGCTTAGAAATCATCTAGCTCCAAAACCCCTGCCACGGGCAGGGACATCCTTCTCCAAACCAGATTGCTCAGAACCTTGAGCACTTCCAGGAATGGGACATTCACAGCTTCTCTGGGCAGCCCATTTCAGTGCCTCACCACCCCCAGATTGAATAACCTTTTCCAAATATCTAACCTAAGCCTACCCTCTTTCAGTTTGTCCTTGTCCCGTCTCCTGTCACCACCTTCTCTTGTAAAAAGTCCTTCTCCAGAACTCTTGTAGGCCCTTTCAGGTACTAGAAGGCTACAATTGGGTCACCCCAAGGCCTCCTCTGAGGCTGAACAGCCCCAGCTCATTAGCAGTTCCTTACAGGAGAGGTGCTCCCTCCCTCTTATCATCTTCTGGCCCTCTGGACCCACTCCAGCAGGCCCATGTTCTGAGAAGTACTAAAATTATTTCCCTAATAATGCTAATGCTATAACCCGTTGCTGACTTGCTAATTTTCTCCAGAAAATTGACTCTACCAAGTTCTCTTCCCTCTTTTCTCTGCTCACTCACCAGACATGGGGAGTATGGGAATACTTGTTTTTATTTAGATCCCTAATAGTATCTTAATCCAATCACCTTAAAAAAAGAGCCATCAGACATGGCAATGTTAAAATGCATGCTCTGCCTTCAAACCCTCTCTCAGGCAAGCAAGGGTAATGATGCATTTTCCTGCCCCTCTTCTCTGCACAGAGATCCCCCCCTACTGCCAGGCAAGGGGACTAGCCCATGCCACAGCAACCTAATTGTTTCAATTAAATTTTCACTACAGTTAAAGCACAAATGGTTGGAGACTTTAAAGTTTGAAGAGTGTTACATGCCAGGAGGGTAAGATTTTTTTTTAATTTCCAAAGCCTGAGAATCAGTAACATAATGAGGCCAAAGAGAAGGAAATGTCATGGGAGCACTTTGAATTTTTTTCCTTCTCAAAACCACTTAAATACTGAAAAGGACAAGTGATTCACTTTGAAGGTACACTTTAAAACAGTCAGTATAAGAAGGTAAAATTCTAGTGGTAAAAACTGTTTTGTTTCTTCCTGATCCTCCAGCAATCCTGCCCTTAATTTAAAGTTAGGGTAACACTCACAAATTCTAAATCAGAAGATAAAGGTTCACAGCCTAGACTGAAAACTGAAAATCAAAAACAACACATGGAAACAAACTATTTGACATTTCTACAAAATTTCCATAATTTCTAAACACTGTACTACCCATGGCTTTGCTCATGAGCCTTTCAGAGCCTTTTACGTATGTGGAAACTGTTCTATCAACAAAGTCATTTTAACCACAACTGCTTAACCATTATCAGTGAAAGGAGAGTCCACTCAACACTACTGACAGCTGCCAAAGCTAACAGATTAGGCCAATGTACTCATCTGGAAGTCCTATCTTGAGCTATTTTGGAGATACAATGAGCCAAAACAGAAAGTGTTCAAGCAGTGAATTAATCTTACTTTTCTGAAGTAGGAAAATTTCCCAAATGCCTTTTCTAATTTTTCTCAATATTCATAAAATAAAATGACCCGTAGTGAAAGTTCACAGGTGTACCAGATCAGTTATTTTGGTAACAGTGAAGTCAGTGAATTTGACAAATGAAAAGATATTGTTAAACATACAAGTAAAGTCAGTCCCTGAAAAGTGAATGTGGAATAAAAACAAAAGAAAATTTATTTATAAGCATAAAACACTATTCACAGAAATTTTCTATATCTACTACCCCAAACCACGGGAGAGAGAAAATTAGACTAATTTCTTGGCAGGTGAGCAAGTAGAAATACTACAAGAATCAGGTACTCTCTCCCTCTAATTATCCAAGACTTTGAGTTTACTGAAAATTCAGGCTGGGTAATGGGGAAAAATGAAAGGACCTTGAGTTTCAGGTGAGGAAATTGATCTCTTCTCTTCCAGAGGCTTCTGGCCTCTGACTTTTTTGCCCCTCCAACCCCCCTCCCAGTGGCAAGGAAGATTAAGTCCAAAGTACAGAACAAATAATCACAGAGATGACAAAATTGGAAAGGTAAAAGGTGGACAGAACAAATCTGAGAAGAAATTCATACAGAGAAAAAAGATCTGGGCACTAAAGAAAAAAAGAAATTGTTTAACTAATGGGCATCAGGAAAGATCCTCTCCATAATGCCTGACAGAGATGTTAAATTTAAATCATGTTTAAAATAAAGTAAAAGTTTTTTGGGGACTAAGTCAGGGAAAAAAAACCTAGTTACTAGATGTTGGGCAAACCAGGTAGCATTCCTAAATTTCATTTGAAAATATCAAGTAGTATTTATTACAGTAAAGAAAAGAATATTGCTCACCATTGGCTGGAGGAACAGTTATTATTGAGACTGTTGGGTGAGAAGTATTCTTCAAAACTTGCTTGAAAATTGTCAAGTTGATTAATTATTTAATAATAATAATCTTGGATCAATGTAATTAAAAATAAAATCAGTCACTGAGAAATAAGACAGAAATCAATAAGTAAAGCAGCTCAGTGAAATAGGGATAGAGGGCTACCTAAAGCTTTCCTGAAAGATGATGGTTTTAAAATGTCCCTTTTTTTTCTGGCTGCTCATGAATTTTGAATTAACCCACATCTGTGTGAATCAACACATATCAGTAACCAGTGCAACCATCAGGCCACAGCTGAAATGTGATGAGTCGATTTGTTTCATTACCTCCCTAACAAAGGCAGGCTGCACAGGCACGGGGACACGGGCTCAGCTCATCCTGGAGCCCGTCTGTGAGAGTGTGTTATCCCTCCACAGGGTTTCTGCTGCTCAGGACAGCCAGAGGATGAGCAACACTAGGCATAAGAAATAGAGTTTTCCCACACCAACGTTTTCAGCATTCCCGGCATCAAGGTCACTTTGAGAGAAACTACTCCCACCTCCTCCTTTTGTGGTTTAACACTTCCATCCCAACGGCATCCTAAAAATGCTCTGTTTTCTGTTAAGGCTTAATTAGCATAACAATGACAGTGAATTTTAATAACAATCGCAGTGAACATTGCAGCCACTGTCGTGAAGCTACCTGACATCATGAGAGATATTAAAGCCAGGCTATTAAAAAAACCCTTTACTTACTCAAATTTATTGTCTTTGATCCTTAATTGCTTCTATGAGCTAGTTGTGAGGTTGATAAGCACAGTGGGGAAGATACAAGAAGAAAAGGGGATTTACATGACAGCCCTTCCAGTGCTGTCAGGGGTAGTACTGGTGTGTATATACACATTAATACTCAGGAAAATCCAATGTTTCCACGCTGCTTCAGTTCCCAGATAAACCCTATTGCTGATGTTACTCAACACACTCTGCAAAGTGCTGTCTTTTTTCTTCAAGTTTGCAGTTTTTCTTCTGTCTGATTTAACACCAAAACCATCGGTCGTATGCACATCAAGGCATTGCCAAGGATTTGTCTTTGCTACATTCTGCATTGATTCCTCTGCTACAGCTGACAGCCACTGAGAGGACGGCTGGTGGCAACCAGGACTTAGACCCTGCAAATCAATCTTTCTGGAAAAAAAGGCAGAGCTGAGCAGATTAATGCAGGGCAAGAATATCTGCATTCAGTGTCTGGGCTTGAGGAGAGGCTGGTGATCCTGTACGCCGGACCATGGATCACTTGGAGCCCTTGGCTCTCCGGGGTGTCAGCAGCCCTGAGGGATGCTATTCACGCCCTAGTAACCAGCTGCAACAATATCAGGATGCAGCAGATACAAAGGAGTGTCTGGAAAACTGGGAGTCAGTCCCTTTTGCCTCACTGCTGTGGTCACAGGCCACAGAAGAGGCAGGAAAGGCGATGTCAAACAAGGCTTTGTTGATAAAAGAAGGAGTTGTGGGACGACTTGCGCACTGCGGAGCACGTCCATCAGCACTAAAAGGCTTTCCAAGAAGGGTATAACCTAATCCAAATCGCTTTCCTCAAAACCTGGCACGTTCTTCAGAGCACATACCCAAACCCAGCAGACTTCAGGGCTACCCCTACAGTAACTAGAGTAGAGCTGGTGACAGAGTACTCTGGAGATGCTGCCAGAAGAAAATCTCAGCACTGAAGATCAGAAGGGACTTTGGCTTGGAACTCTGAAAACTGTAATTTTAATTTTTCCTCTCCCTCAATCCCACTGGTCTTGGATTGATATTGCATCCTTATCTTTCTTACTCAAAGAGAACTATTAACTCTATTAAATATATTATGTAAATAGTTTGATGAAGGACGTAATGGCAGTAGAACGCAATAAATAACTGACAATATCATAGCATATCTCTGACTAATCTCATGAAAACTCAAACAAACATGCCTTTGATTGGCCTGCACAAACAATGAAACTTGCTAAAGTATGGTCTTGGTAGCCTTTTTATTTTTATTTCAATATAATCACTTTCAAATAGGAAGCTCTTTGGAAGAGTGGCTCAATAGTATTTTGGCTGACACCATGAAATCTGGTGAGGATGGCACTTGTTGAAAAGGAGCTGGTAGGTCAAAGGTAAAGCTGATAGATCACAGCTGGGTTGTGTATTTATGATGCAGATGTTATTTTTCTACTTAGTAAAGACTCACTCCTGTGTACCTCTCCTGCTCATCTGCAGTGCACCCAAGCAAACTCTGCTGAGCCATCTCTGCCAACGCCTGACCAGCTCCCAGCTGAGCTCTCATGCAGGTGGAGATCACCAGAGGTGCATCACACTTCGGGGAGCAGTCATCCTGAGAAGTCAGGAATGTGGTTTTCATGGGTTTATAGCAAGACTTCTGCAAGGATCTGAAGAGCAATGGATGCATCCTCACGCCAGGATATGCAGCACAGATTGGTCATTTTTCCTTCTTTATGATGACACACCTTTGCCACACAGGAAATGCCTTTACAGTGAATTCCCTTTACCAACACTCACTCCTGCCTATAGCTGGTTTAAAGACAGCCCACCCGACATATTCACTGTTTCTTATTCTTCACTAGCACTTCTCTCACATTTGTAAATGTGCTGGTGAAATTCTTATTTATTTTACCAGCCTAGAAAACATAATAAAAAATAGCTGAAGATTAAGTGCTAGGAAAATGTTCCAAAAATGGTGCAGTTCTAATAAAATTATTTTAATCCTTTAATCTTCAAAATAGTCCAAAATGTTTCTTGGATCCTTCCCAAATATCCCAAAAAACCCAAAAAAGCCCAGTTACACTCTGTCCTTATTTACAAGCACCCCCATCTCCAGCGTTATTTATTTATTCCTGTCTTCCCAGGTATCACAGCCCAGATGTTTTCTTCACATAGAGAAGACTGTAGTCAATAATTCCAGCTACTATTTAGCTGACATGCTAAATTGTCACTAGAAATAAAGCTTTATGTAAGAGAATATTTCCCAGGAAACTACGCTAGCAATTTGCCAACTGAAACCAGCAAAACAAGTGACTAAAACAAAGTTAGGCTTTGATCTCATAACTTTTCCCACTACTCTTTTCTTCCAGTCCTCCTTATTATCCTGCCACGTTACTTCTTCTCAATGCTTTTTCTAAAATGCTTTAGTGTGTTTTTTCTAAGCATGAGATTTCTAGCTTCCAAAGACTGAAGCCTTTTGAATTAATCAGATTAGCTATGGAAATTTTTAAGTACCAGAGGACCTGAACGCTCAGATAAATGGTTCTGTCAGTCATGAATATCAGTTTTCCTAGTTGTAATATTTGGTTTTTTACCCAAGCTTATGAATGCTGTAAAACCACCATAAAAAATAGTATTTTTTTCCTACAATACCTACCTATTTTTATCTACAAAATCTATCTTTATCTGCCAAAATTAGCTGCCCGTTTCCCTAGGAATGTTACATAATTAAAACAGAAATGGCATGAAGGAATACTACAGCTTTTCATTCTGTGGCCCAAAAGGAAAAATACAAAACAAGTACCACTTGCATTTATTTATTCTAGGTATAGAGTTTCACTGAAATACAACAAAATATACAAGATGTTCTCTTACTTGACTACGTGTTTTACATCTGCTTGCATAAAAATTGTATTTGGAATGACTAAATGTCAACAGATGTAGTGCAATGTGATACAACACAAGTAAAACAGACATCTACTTGCTCTGGCTGTTTATACCCAAATCTTCAGAATGTCCTTAGATACAGCAATTGTTTCAACAGAGATTTAGTGGGGAAAAAAAAAAAAAAAAAAAAGAAGAAGAAGTTATTTGAGACACAGGGCTTTAGTTTAAGGCTAGAGATTTTCATTCATCTGAAAAGGAAAAGTAACTAATTAGCCAAAATACAGAAGGGGTTATGGAACAAGCTAGCAAACAAATGGGCTCCTCTGCTGGAGTAAATTTCTGCATTTATGTCAGCCTCAAGGAGCTGTGTGCCCTGGAATCAGGCACTTGGCACCCCTCTGACCTGGGCTGCTGCTGGGCAAGGAGCAGCTGTGGTGTGGGCACACTGGTGTGCTTGGGCTGAAGAAAGGAACAAGGGACACTTCCAAGCTGCACAGAGGCAGGGGTGAGGGGGATGCAATAACATCACCCCAGGAAGCTGGCTCATCACCGAGCTGCAGCTTGTGCTGGCTGCATCTGCAAGGTGAGGCAGCTGTGCCTTGGGGCACTTCTTAGCCCTTGGCTTGGGTAGGGGGCACAGCCCAGCACTAGGGCACCTGGCTTTCCACAGTCCTGCTCCACTGACAATCCAGAGGAAGTATTAGAGAGAGTTTTATCTTCCTCCGTGCTGATGTGCTGCTGATTCCTTCTGCAGGAAAACAGAGCATGTGATGGGATAGAGCACACCCTCACAATTTGCCAGTGACACAGGCAGAACACATCAGAGACCAAACCTGCAGAGATTTGGTACCTCTACAGCAGCAGTGCAGCCCTTTCTCCTCACACAAAGTACGAAGTATTTCTGCCAGAACCAAAAAGGCAGCAGTGTCATAGCTCTGCATGCCAATCACTTTCAAGCATGACTGAATTTTCATTTTCTAATGGATTTTGAAATTAAGTGTCCTATATCCCTAATCATAACATTATATTCTTACACTGCCATATGAACTTTTTACATTTATGTGGTGTTTTCAGGGGATGATCTAAATGTAGCATGAAGGTCCACTTAGACTTGATTTCTGGATTTCTTACACCCAGACTCACTGTGACTTGCAACTACTATGATTTAGAGTAGGAAGCAAACTGTATCTCTTGTTTGGCATAAGTGCGTAAAAATTGTGAAAATTAAGTTAACAGTACCCAGTCCACAACAAGGAAAGGAACCAGAGAACTGGCACACCACCTGCCAGCAGGTGCTCTGCTCTGAGCAAGGTTCAATAGGCTGGCACACAACTGGTGGCATCCAGCTGATAGCACATCCCTTGACAAAGCCAGAACAGAGGCTGATCCTTGACAGGAGAAAGCAATCCTTTGGACCAGGCAGACCTTGACCCACAGGTCAGTGATAAACTGTGGAGCTTGAAAAATTTAAAGCTTTCCCTTGAGAAAAGTATTTGAGGCTAAAACTTCCCTCAGTCTCAGAGAGAAGAATCACCAAAACCCTCAGGACCAGTGATGGGGCATCAGCCTTACATCATCCTATAATAAGGACTGACTAGTAAATTAATTCCTGTCTGAGGTTTAGTAGATAATAGGGGGAAATGCCTATTACCTAAGGATAAGTGAATGTTTGAAGATTTGAGGTTTTGCCTGGTTTATAGGTCTTGCTGAGTACTCCCATCATGCTGGTCCCAACTCACAAATAATAGCAGCACATGTGCTGCTGTCTTACAGCAACCTCACCCAACAAAGACCTATTATCCCTATTTTAGATATGAGAGAATGGGGTATAGGAGGTAGTAGCTGAGTTTTTCCCAAAAACTGCCAAAGCTAGTAGCCTTCCAAAGCCTTGGTCTCCTCAGAGCAGACTGAGTGGCTCAGCAGAGAGAACTAATGCAAGCTTTGCCAGAGATCAAGGCCAACAAGAGTAGAGGCTTCCACAGTGCTAACAAGGATCTATGCTGCCAGTGCAGACCCCAGCTTCATCTGGCCCTCTCAGAAATCCTAGTTTGTCCTAAGGATTATAAAAACCACAGAAACTACTAATTTTCTGTATTCTTGCAAATGAATTGTTTCATCTCTGGCTTTGTACCTCTCACAAATGCATGCTAAGTAAACTTGACCTATGTTGACCTATCATGCCCTAAAATTTTGTGGTATAATCTGGTCTAATTTCTGTTGTATAAGCTGTCTACACCATAAATCAGGGCTTTCTCAGTAAAATTTCATAAACTCCCAAGTAGCACTTTTTTCCAGGCCACAGAGTAACATGGTGGCAGAATGTTCTGTAAACCTATCTGTATGTGTGTACACAAGTCTTTTTGGCCAAGACATGTAACTGCTGGACAAAATTCTGGCAGTTTGGCAGACATGATGCTCTAGTTAGGATTAGTTACAAGAGGAAATTTGCATATAAATCTGTCTCTATTTATCAAGACTAAGAAGAGAAATGTCATTGGATTTTACTTTTGAAAACAGATTATGAAAATCTTCACGTAAGTTGAGAAAATTGAACTTCTCTCACATTTCAAGTTTCTATATGGTTTGAGTTAGGTTTCTAGGTGTTTAGACTACATCCATATTTTTAATGACTTATGTTCACATAGTTGTTCAGATTGTTTCTGTGGACAGGAACACAGCCATGTGTGTGTACACTGTGCAGTTTGAACTAGACCCATTCTCTTCCCCTTCTTCCTTCGCCCCTGATGAATTTTCACTGCTTATTGATCCAGCTGGCTTGCTACAGGCTGCAAGTCAGCTTGCAAGTAGTGGGTGGTTTGGATTTGGCTACAAGAATCCAGATACACTTATAGTCATCTATTTTTACACTTAATCACCACTTTCCAGGCAGGAAACTGGAGCAAGAGAGGCATATGCAACTAACGAAGATGGGCCACAGGTTTTAGCAAAATAAGGTGAAATGTAACATTGGAATTTGGAGTATAATTACTTTTGATGATACTACAGCTGTGCTGCATTAAAGTCAGTCTGCCTTATGTGAAGACAAAGTCCAAAACTCTGCTGAATCACCCCTACATTACTGCAGTGCTCCTTATGAGATGCTCTCACACATCAGGAGCCTAATTTTTTATAAAAAACCCAATGTATTTTAAACTTATATTCAGTATCATCTCCTACCATTGCAGGAAATTCTCAGAATTCAACATTCCCAATTGCTGGCATCCCATTGGTGAAATTTTCTTAATTGGAAAAGTTAAATTCAAAGTTTCTTCCAAGTAATTCTCAACATCAGAAGAAATCTCAGACGGGCTTAGGATCTTTTGCTGTTTTAGATGAACAACTCAGTGTTAGAAATGTGGTTTTAAAACATTATTTTGTAAGTGATTATTGGCTTCTTTCTGTTCATTTTTGTGAGTGCCTGTCAACAGATTATTTTTGCAGGGATTACTGGCACTCATTAAAATGGCAACATCAGAGATCTCTTGTTTCAGCAGTACTTTTAAGACACTTAACTTTCCTCTGTTGGCCAGCTATCCTCCCTTAAAAAACACTCAATCCTTCTATCAATATATACTTTAAAGTCTATGGAAATGCAGCTTCCTGTATCTCTGCTCCCTCCATGAAGAAGCACCTGCACTGTCAGATAGCAAGCTGTCCCACTGCTGAAGCTGTATCTCTCCTTCTACCAATAATGACAAGACAGCAAAATGAACTCCATTTTCACTGGAATGCCAGTAATTTTTCAAGGTATAAAAAACACATCAACTACAGCTTCAAAAATGTTTCAGCAATTTTTTGGTTTTTGTTTGGATTTGCCTTTAGTAGAGCTTACATTTTTAACTTTCTCATTAAATATTCATGAAGTGCAAGAGAAGCACCACAGAAATTATTTTTATTCCCAAACCAATATCCAGTCAGTTTTGTAGCATAAGGATCAGTTCTCTATCAGCATCTCAACCTCTCTGCACACAACAGGCTTTACAGTCTCTGTGTGCATGGGCAATTCACACCTGACAACTCATTTTACAAATTACTCTCCTTATTCCTGGGCCAAATCCCATAAAGTTTGTTAACTCCCATGGCACTGGGTGGGAGAGTCAGGTGGTCAGAGGGCTGGAAACTCATCCCTGTGTAGGTTGACACCATTTAAACACAAGACCCACTGTTTTTAATCCCCAGGATGAGTTTCTGATTGCTCTATACATATCTTCAGGATACAGCTGCTGCAGATCTGAAAGAGCAGACATGTTCAAACTGATGCCAAGACAGGGACACAAGGGAATTTGTCTTTCTGTGGAGAAGAGGCTGCTGTGCAAAAAATGTGAAACAGATCAATATGGAGGAAACAACTGATGCAGCCACTAGGAGGAAATTTTATCCCCTTGGATCCAAGTTTTGGATGTGCCTGTGAAGGACCAGTCTCCACCACAGCAGATAAAGAGCAGAGGGTAGAGGAAGGGGTTTGAGGATATCAAAATTATTCAGAAGAGTTTTATGAATTGAAGCTCATTAATTAATAGGTATGAGGTTCAGAAGAGAAAACCCAACCAGACCTTATAACCACAAGACTATGACACTGGGAAGACTTGGAAATTACGGCAGTTCTTAATTTATAACAAGATTAATTCAAGCAGTATTTTTATTCTAATAGCTAATTCTAATTCTAAGTAACTGAGAAGGGAGAATTAAAAGACTGCATAGTTTTTCTGCTCATAATGAAGTGAAATGCATCTCCCTCTGCTGGTTTTCCTTTGGGCCCAAATCTTTTGATTTGTGCAGCAGCTTCTACGTGTGCCCTGCTGGGCAGGTTGAAGAGCAGGCACTGCTCACTAAAGGCCCACTCAAACTGGGTGAATTCATGTTTCTTGTTCTTGCACATCTCCACAAGCCTCCTATTCCCAGCCAAGTGGACTATCTATAAATATTCCCAAATTTAATATTATAAAAATAAACTGTCCTGTGGCACTTAAGCAACATCCAAGCCACAGTTTAAGAGAAAAAGCTTTGGGAGAATGAACCAGCTCCAGTTAATTTAATAAGTGATCAAGTGCATATGCCTCAAAGCTCTATTTTTAAAATTTGAAAATTAAAAATTGTGTATCAAAAACTATTTTTAAAAATAATTTTATAAATTATTTTTAACTAGTCTATTTTATGATTCAGAAACAGGAAAGACTTGTTGATATAGAAAACCCATTCAGCTGTTTCAAATATCTTGGAGACATCCAAAACCATCTCCTAAATTTTAACCACATATCCTTTAGATAGGTACCCAAATCAGAAGTGAAATTTGTGTTGGTTTATGGAATATTAAATACTGGTGTTGGAATATTCTCAGTTGCTAATTTTTGACTGCAGATTTCTAATTTTACATGCAGATATGCAACGGACACAAACAATCCAATACACAGACACAGAAAGGAATGGGTCATGTAGGACAGTTGTAGTATTAAGTATTAATAAATGTTAATTAACTAATTGTAGAATTATTAACACAGCGAAGGGTTCTCAGAGAGAAAAAGCCGCTAACAAACAGCCTGTGCAGCTGTGGGGAGTTGAGATGAGAAGACCACCTCCTCCATGCCCCTGATTAACCCCTTGTTTCCAGCAGGAGCAGGATGATGCCCGTGGCTCGGGAGGTGTCCATGGCAGCAGAGCCGGGGCTGCCCCAGGAGCTCGGTCCCAGCCCGGCAGTGGCAGCAGAGCCGGTGCTGCCCCAGAAGCTCAGAGCCCCCCGGCTGTGGCAGCAGAGCCGGTGCTGCCCCAGAAGCTCAGAGCCCCCCGGCTGTGGCAGCAGAGCCGGGGCTGCCCCAGGAGCCCGGTGCCCGCTCCTCCCGCCCGCCCGGTGCGGCTCTTCCGCCGCTGCTTCAGCTGCCCGCGGGGGCACGGGGCGAACCGGATCGCTGGAAATAACCAGCAGCTAATGGCTTCAGCTGAGCTAATTTTAACCTGGATCCCTTCTGGTTTTGTCGGGGTGGCTCACAAGCCGTAGAGCACAAGGGCGGGTGTAGAAGGGCAGGATAATGAGTCCCTGAGAGCGTGGCTGGGGTGGAGGATGGAGAGGACCTTTTAATCTGCTTTTCCACCTGAAGGGGGGAACTGTGAAACCACAGCCAGGGTGAACAATTGCATGTACAATACACAGAGCAGGAAAGATACTGCTCTTTCTGTCATAGCCATGAGAGAACAACGACTTTCCAAGATGCATAAGAATCATCAGAATGTTTTTCCTTTCTTTTTCTGTCCCATAGCTAAATATACAGAGAGAGATATCTTGCAGGATTAAATAACTATTTCCTCACTTTTTTTATCCTCTCAGTATAATTAATCAACTGCCTCTTCTAAAGAACTCTATGAAATCTGAGTCCTGAGATGTCAGAGACATTCATAAGAGAAATCTCTGCTAATAAACTTGATGGCCATGATTCCCAGCAGAAGCACTTAATTCCAGTGGTAGTGACACAGCGCCTTCCAGACCACTTTTCTACTGATGGTGTCACAGAGAGGAAATAGGAGTACCTTCCTTATAAAAGTAACAATCTGTGCACACTGATAACAATAT
Source organism: Haemorhous mexicanus (assembly GCF_027477595.1). Classification (NCBI taxonomy): domain Eukaryota; kingdom Metazoa; phylum Chordata; class Aves; order Passeriformes; family Fringillidae; genus Haemorhous; species Haemorhous mexicanus. The sequence continues at coordinate 38,773,046 of NC_082346.1, forward strand.
GACATTTTCAATCAGGTATGAAGAGGGGCACAGCTCTGAAAAAATGGAAGAGTAGAGCTGTACTTGAGACCTGTCAGTGCTTTCCCATCCACAGAGACCAAGAAGGTGTTTATGTATTTGCACTACTTGTAAACGCTGAATAAACACTAGAAGGAGGAAGAGAAATCTTTTTCCTAAGAAGTTCTCTCTCCTTTATTTGTTGCTTGAAGAGTCCTACCCTTCATTCTCAGTAGCAACTCTCTTCTCTGGGTTTCTGGGAACTACCTGCTTGCTAGGAGGAATTTTTTTAATAAGGAAGATATATCCTAGCTCACAAATCAGCAGCAAAGGAAAAACCCACTCCCTGGACTGTCTTTTCTCGCAGCACTTCCACGTGTTCTTTGATAGTCATTTAGCTCCTAGATGCCTATTTGAAGGATTGGCTGCATGAACAAACTATTTTTCAGTTGATTCAATTGGTCCTTCTGTACCCAAACAGGACATCAATATTAGCTATTTTAGTCTTTAATTTAAGATTATTTTTGATACTTTCACAACTCTTGTACTCAGAGACTGATCAGGGATTGATACTGCAGCCAAAGAGGATTTGGGGTTTTATTTAATCCTGTTTCTTCGCCACGTAGCTAAAAGGCTTTTGCTTTGTTATCAATATTATACTTCAGTTAAGTCAATAAATATTCACCATGTCTGCCTACTTCTTCTTGTAACTCCTGGTTGGACAAAAGCCTCAAAGCATTTGAGGAGAGTTCAATAAAATCAGTGCTTCAAATGGTAAGCAGGGAAAAAGAACATGAAATAGAGCTACCCAGGCAGATCTCTTTTTCCTGTCTTTTCCCTCATTCAGTATCCCACCTGTCATTTTTTTTCAACACCTCATTCCCTGCCTCTTCCTTTTTCTGTGCTTTTTTGCTTGGTCTCACCCTCATTTTCAAGAGTTTGTTGCTTCTTTTTCTGAACTCCAGCTGACATCTTGTTGCCACAGCAATATCAGACAAAAAAAATCACTTCTGTAACCAACTGCTGCTCCAGCAGAAGACTGTAGAAATACAACTTATTTACAATGCTCACACTTGTGAATTTGCCCCTAAAATTTTCAGTGCTAACATTTACACTGCATGCTATTTTCTCTGTTATCGTCAACATGCTAAAAGCCTTCTGCTAACCCATCATATTTACCCTTGCAGTTACCACACTTTATAAATAAATGTTACCACACTTTATAAATAAATGTCTATATATGATGTGTAGATACACATATTTATATAAGTACAAATACAGAGTTCAAACACCCCCCCAAAGAGCCAATCCATGTATATACACTGACATGTACAGACTACTTCCTGCAGCCTGCTGCTCCTGTATGACACCTGTAGATTCATCTCTGGTTTTCCTGACAGCTCCTCTACCCACCAACATCCAGCCTACCCCCAGCATATGAAAACTGTCATCTGGCTGCTGCTGCACCACCATCCTGACTTCAACTTTCAATGCAAAATAATCTCACACATTTAATAGCCTTTTCCATAACTTTCACCAGCGCTGACATGTGGAACTCAGTTTTACACAGAGTGCAAAACAAACCCATGCTTTACTTACTAGCAGTTGTGAGATAGGATATTCAGGAGTGGCCAGAATCCCTGGGTCTCCATGGCATGGCAGAAAACAGCAACTGGGGTCCCAGGCTAAGACCACTACAGGCTCTTACTTATGGAAGAGAGGACTGTCATCTCCTGAATCACAGAAGAGAATCATAGAATAGAACCATTAAGGCTGGAAAAAACCTCCAAGATCATTGTGTCCAACCTTTGATACCACCATGTCAACCAAACCACAGCACCAAGTGTTATGGCCAGGGATGGTGACTCCAGCACTTCCCTGGACTGCCTGTTCCAATCCAATGCTTGACCACCCCTTCCATGAAGAAATTCTTCAGGTTGTCCAACCTGAACCTCCCAGTGTCATAGTTTGAGGACATTTCCTCTGGTCCTGGTCCCAGCTGCCTGGGAGAAGAGGCTGATTCCCACCTGGCTACGGTCTCCCCTCAGGCAGTTGTAGAGAGGGATAAGGTCATCCCTGCTCCTCCTCTTCTCCAGGCTGAACACCCCCAGTTCCCTCAGCTTCTCCTCATGCAACTTGTGCTCCAGACCCTTCCCCGGCTCTGTTGCCCTTCTCTGGACACCCTCCAGCCCCTCTGTGTCTTTCTTGTATTGAGGTGCCCAGAACAGGACAGAGGATTCGAGGTGTGGCCTCACCAGTGCAGAGTACAGGGGACAATCACTGCCCTACTCCTGGTGGCCACATATTGCTGATACAGGCCAGGATGCCATTGGCACTCTTGGCCACCTGGGCACACACTGGATCATGTCCAGCTGCTCTTGACCAGCACTCCCAGGTCCTTTTCCACCAGGCAGCTTTACAGCCACTCTGCCCCCAGCCTGCAGTGCTGCCTGGGCTTGCTGTGACTCAGGGGCAGGATTCAGCATGTGGCCTTGTTCATCCTCCTACTATTCATGCTGTACCTCTCTGCCAGACAGCAGTCCCACTAGAGAGGGCTCCCCACATTAAAAGGAAGGTGGGCTCCATTTGTTCCCTTCCCTTTTCAATGAAGAACATCTGAATGAAATTACTCCTTTACCTTTTGTAGCATCTGCAGAGAAAGGCAAAGGAAATCAACTTCTAAATTATCAGAAGAGCTTGTAGCCCAAAATAAGGGGGTAATGAATATTTCCCAGACAGTAATACCCCATATTCCCATTACAGTTTCTACTTACCAACAGCATGCATGTGCATCCCATTTAACATAGCTTGACAGCATTAGGGCATCATCTTGTATTTGAAGTATGCAACAAAACTTATAAAATACTCTACACATTCTATTTTCTTCAAAATTCCTCAAAATTTTTTTTCAAATACCTGAATGTCTTACCAGTGTGTTTTCCAATGAGAAAATTAACTTGTCTAATTCAGTACTACATATGAAATTATACAGTTTGGATTTTGAATTTTTCCTGACAGTTGAATCACAAAGTTAAAAATTAAAAATTTAAATGTCATTAAACTTGGAGAGATTTTCAAAGAAACTAATAGATTTGCATTATAAAAATGCATAAAGTATGAACCTAATAATTGTTCACAATGAAAAGAAAGCATTATGTCCAAAAACAAAGAGCAGAATGGGGAAACTCAGGAAGGGAGGGACAGCTGTAGCACAATATATTTTTTGTAGCCAGGGTTATGAAGCGAGGTGGTTTGTTTGGGTTTTTTTGCATTTTTTTTTTCCTGGAAGCAAAGAAAAAACCCGAAACAGTTAGATGTGGCTTTGCATATGCCAGATGTGACAATGAGTTCAAATCCCTTTCTGGGGAAAGAATTGCTTCATGGAGTGTTTGATTTTGAAAGAGCAAGGGTTCATTGTCTCTTAATTTTGCTGGATACCAGTAAATGCTGGCATTAGTGTGACATTTCCCTTTGAAAGTTAGAATACAGAATTAATCCTAATAAACAGTGCAAATCTGCAGCCCTCACTGGGGCAGAACAGTGCTCGCTGTCACAGACCTCAGAATGACTCGAGAACACGACTGTGGGCTGCAGCCCACGGGTCTTTTACCAATCACACTTTCATCTGCTACCTAGCAGATGGAACTGGGTTTTTTCTTGTATTTGGGTTATATTTCAAGCACCTAACAAATTATTAAAATCTTCTGATGAAGCACAGCATTCGCAGTGGTAACTTGCACACATTTTATTGGTTCCGCTGAGAATTTGTGTGTAGCATTTGCTAAATGATTAAACATTTCTTCAGACACATATTACAAAGTAACATCATAAATTTAGAAATTTAACTCTTCCATACCATCAGCTGCTTCACTTCCAAAAACTTCTTTAAAAAAATTGGTGCATTGCTATACAATGGGACATAATAGGTCACTTTTTCCATCTCTCCGATTGGACATAGTTGTAAAGCATTTTCTCTCTTGCCCCATGGTAAATTACAATCTACAAATAAAACTGCTTAAATATATTTGTAATGATTCTCTTTCAGGCACATGAAAGAAATGTTCATGTGTAATCTATTTGTTGGTGGTCTTCTTCAAACTGTTTTCCCCAGATTTTTCATACACACACATTTCATAGATGCATTTATATTGGCCCTAAGTCCTGCACATGTATCAGCCAACTTGTATTTGGTCTACATTGGCCTAAGCCCAGCTCTCGTGGGCCTTAGAGAGGCACAGAAATGTTTATAGAACTGAAGAATGGACCTCCTACTAGTGTTCTTTTAAGAAATTGCCCATATTCGGATCAGAAACATTTTAAAAAGTGTATTTAAGCATTCCTTTAGCATAGTTTCATGGAAAACATTCTTAATTTTAATGTAACCAATTAATGTTAATTAAATGGTTGCAGTACAAGCAAACAAACAAATTGAGAGTTTAATATTTCCCTGTAAATGTTAAAAATATGTACACTACCAAAAAATAAAAACAATCTTTCCCAGCAAGGAGCACTTGCAATAAATCAACATCTGAGGGTTGCAGCAGCCCTTTTTGTGACACTGTGTGACATAAACAAAACATCTGAACACGAAGTACCATTCTTGGGAAGGAATTTGACAAAGCTGTAGTGTGGTCACCTCATTAGAGAGAGATGAAATGCTGCTAATAAAAGCTGATATCTTGGAGACACATATCCATGGGGGGGAAAAAGTGAGACTGCCACATCTGCTGCTGGCAAGAAAGCAACCAAAAGTACTTGGCTTTGTGGGCACTTGAGTCCACAAGGGTTAACTATGGATTAAGCTATTCATACTGACCATTAATTATCAAGTGATAGATGTAAATATTTCTTATAGTACTTGTTTTACACACACAAGCAAATGCATGAAACTGGGAAAAAGCCCTGAAGAACTATATTTTTCAAGGAGAGTGAGTTATTCAGAAACCAGAACTGCAGACAGATATTTCAGAAAATGAGATTAAATCTGATGAAAAAATCTGATATTTGATCTTTCACTACTAGTAATATTAGAATATTCCGATGTATCAAAATCAGATGTTTAATTTCAGAAAAGCAGGGGGTTTTTCAATGCTTTAAAAATAAAATTGCTCACATTTTTTGATCAAAATTCCATTATTTTTAATTAAAACCCTAATGTAAAATAAAGCACCAATAATTAGTTTGTGATCAAATTGAAATAAAGTGTTTTAATTTTAGGTTCAGATATAAATTTTAAAATCCATTCTTTTCTAACAATAATCAAATTGTGTCACAATTGTTACTACAAAAAGAAATTACTTACATCAGAGTAGCAAAAGTCATGCTACATACAAATAAATGTGCAATTCAGAGATAGTGAATAGTGATGATCCTTGAGGTAACAAATTAGGAGCTTCAAATCCTTTGCCACACTCCTATTTTCAGAATTAACCAATCCGCCTGCCAAGCTGGAGGATAGAAGAAATACTTCCTCTCTTTTGATATCATGATCTGAGTAAGATTTTAGGAGCCAATACAGACAGCAGTGTCAAAAGAAAGGAAATAAATACCAGTAAAACCAGAAGGAACTAAAACAAAAATCTGAGAACAAAGCGTACGAGTTTATGGCCTTTCAATCCTTTACAGGGTGTGAGTCTCAGAGATATCAAAGTAAACACTGTCATCCCAAACACTTCCAGCAATTCTACCATAACCCATGCTACTCTTAATATTTTTCCAAGCAGTTTCTGAACTTAGGGGCTCAGAGAGACCCTAGTCCTACAAAATTACACTAGCTATATGGGAATAAAATCTCTTGAATTTCTATCACAAAGGGTTACAGCAACACCTGTTTTTAAAATTCTCTCAAAAAACCTGAAGGGCCATTAATTTCTGAACTGCTTCTTTATTTCAAAATACTCTATATCTCTTTCAAACTGGCAATAACTGACAGGGGAAAAGAATATTTTGCACCAAAATGAAAAACTATATTCATCATTCAGCATGACTTTTTAAAATAAAAGAAGCATTGTTTTTTTCTATCTTTTAATCTCTGCTGTTTTGGAGGGGAAAATATTTCCTCTCTTTGATTTCATGATCTGAATAAGTTTTTAAGACACATTTAATAAGACAGAATACAGTGTTAAAAGTCAGAAATAAGAATCAATAAAACCAGAAATAATTAATCCAAAAATCTCTGGTGGCTCAAAAGTACCATTCACTTGAACAAGTTTTAAAGAAATTAATTATTCACTCCAACACTGCGCTGAATACTTTTTGTACAATGAATCATCTCTCTGAATTGACTGGAACTGGCAGAGCTAAAGGCCAATATACTGTTTGATTTCTCCTCTCAAACTTGTGTTCTTTCGAGAGGAACCAGGCTTGTCTCTTCCCATCCCAGTGCATACACTGAAATGGCTCAAAGAACAGCCTCACAAAAGGCCAAACATACATGCTTAGAGAGCCTAAAATATAAAAAGCCTTTGGTACATCCTTAGGGGACCTTAAAACCTTCAGTACTGGGCATCCCCCTGGAAAGAAGGGTTTCACCACCAAAGGCATTTCACCCCCAGAGGCAGTCTGTGGCTGTGATACTCGGCCATCCAGACTAGGAGCACTACACTGCAAGGAAGCCTTCCCTGTGCAGATGGCATCTTTGCTCTCTCATCCATTGCTGCCCTCCAGTTATGTGCCCAAGTAGAGATGAGTGATGAACCTGGCTAAGTTCAGAATACTTCTAGTTTTAAACCATCATTTTTGCTGCAAAGGAAGTGCACAGGGTGAAGTCTTCTTTTTGCCTGACTCAAGGAGAGTTAAACCATCTTATCAAGCTTACCAAGTTAAACAATCTTACCAAGCTTACCAAGATAAACAATCCTCACCCTCACACAAAACCAGCCACCAGACAAACCCAAGCCTCCTTAGCCACCATTCTCTGATGCCACAAAATCATAGCTCTTTACTTTAGCAAGAAGAAAAAAGGCTGACACTTGCCATTGCCTTCAGAGAAAGAAAAATGCAAGAAATTTGCTTTCAGCTCTGTAACTTGCCCACCCTTCCCATACCTTGGATGAAGTTACTGGAGACGTGTTTCTGGCAGTACATAACTTGGAGTTAGAGGTAAATTAGTGCTGTAGTAAATAATTGTCATTTTAAGAAAATATATTCAAATAACCCCTGAAAGGGGAAAAAAAGAATAATGAAGGACTAATGGAGAGAAAAATACTTACAGCTCCATCTGTTGCTGGAGATGGGTAGTAATTTAATTGCAAAAAATTCAGAAGCCAAATCTACCACTTGGTAGACTGATATGAGTTCTAGCTAAAGGAGCTGAATTCTGGAGAATAAATCAAGCTCCAAATGTAAAAAATAGTGATTTAACAAGTGTCAGATTTTCTTTTAAATCAGCAAAATAGAAAATATAAAAATATTTAAAACTCACATAAATGCTTACAATACATGCCAAAGTGAAATCTGAACTATCATCCCTATTAGTGATAGATGATAGTGCCACTGATATTAAAAAAAGAGACATTTCATCTCTAGAGACTACAAACTGCCCTGAATGATCAGTTATTCTCCTACAAGCCTGTATTGCATTGAACATGACAGAAACACAATTATTTCTGAAACCTCTGAGTGTTATCAGAATCTCAGTATTAAATAAATATATAACGGTACCTAAATAGATATCATTGCTGCCATTAGAATTCTGCAAAAAATATTTTAAGCAAAAAATTAGAATAACACAGAGATCAGACATTATGATACCTGATAATACATTATGATACAGGTATTATAATGCCTTTTCTTTCTAGAAAAACTTTTCAGCTATCAACTACCTGTGTAGATTATTAAGTCATGCTCAGCAAAACCATGGGTTTTCTCATTCAGTTAGTGAAATACAGCTAAGTTTCATCTCCATTATTTCATTATATTCAAAAGCTCAGTGAAATAAAAGAGTTACAAATGAGTTTGCATGTTTCTGATTTTGGACAATTCACCAGTGACATACTTCTGCCTGTCAAAATGGCAAAGTATTGGCTAGTTTTGGCAATATGTACTTTTCTGGACTAGCAATAAAAGCACGTTACAGAGGGTCTTTAGATGTCAATTATAGGGGGTTAAAGTGGGTAAGCTGAATTTATAGTTAGTCAAAAAACTTTTTTTCATCATGAAGACTTGCAAATACTGTGTGCAAATGTAAGTGCGCATCAAGGAAAGACAAAGAATTTGTGTTTTTAAGAATGGCTGCAGTGTGTGTGTGTGGTGCCCTGGATTACCCCCAGAATGTGCAGATGACCGCTACCAAAGGAAGTGGAAGGAACAGCATGTTCACCAACTACAGAGCCAGGAATAACAGAAGCCACACATTCAACAACAGCCATATGACTACAGGCAGGCTCTGATCAGGCACTTCCATTCAGGGTTAACATAATGTTTATATGGCACAGAGAAATGGGCCTCACTTACAGAAAGATGCATATTTCTCCAAGAAATGTGTGCCCATGGAACAGGAAGCAGTACCTGCAGCCTCCTGACTGAACAGGTGGATGAACCCTCCGACTACAGGTGCTGGCTACAGAAACAGGATTTGAAATTCTGTTTCCAGAAAGCACACACCTTTCTCTGTGTTTCACCACAGATACCACCCCAGTTCTCAGTGTACAAGAGATTTTCTGACTGGCAGTTTACTCCTGCACACAGTGGCATTGCTGCACCAAGTGAAACAGAAGAGTGAATGGGCAGCACATGGAAGCAGGGCCCCATCCTGTCTTTATTAATTATTTAAAAGTTGCCAATGTTTTAACACAAAGAAGTTTTCAAAATGTAATAAAAACACACCTCCAAGCTAACAAAGGTCTTCATAATATCCCAAGCTAAACATCCAAGGATTAATCCAGAGCTATTAACTACTTCTGAAATAATCATTTCAATTTCACATGTGTTTTTAAAATTCATATTGAAGTAAATTGAATCTGTTTGCCCTTATCTGTTATTTTGGGCCCAGGCCTCTTTTTTATCCTCATGTCAGTGAAACATATAAGTATTTGAATTATTACAGTAATAGAACCCACAGTAACAAACATAGTTAAATTTTTTTCTCGAAAAATAAAATGTCCTCAGACATCATAGTAAGGACCAGCCTTCAGGTTACCCTGGAGAGCACACGACAGGACAGGACAGAGGTGAGATCAGTACTGACCACGGGTGAGAGATGCACAGTCTTCTCCCCTCTCACAGGGAAAACCCTGGAAGGAGACGAGACAGACTGACATCCAGTCCCTCCTCACAGATCTCTGCAGTTACAAATTGCTGATCTAAAGGGTGCAAACTGCAGGTAGATGAGGGTGTGCTGCCCACCAGGAAGTTGTTGCTAGCAGTCATGCTTAAACCCTTGAAAGGGGCACCTTGCAACAACCTGTTTTCCTTAGTGCTCAGGCTGCTAGGCTGGTGCTTTGGAGGGTGGTTCCACACTGCTTCTGGCTATATAAAGAGCCCACTCTAGAAAAGCCATCCTGGACAGTACTCCAGGCTGTGCAATGCCAGACAAAGTGCCTGCTGTCCCTGTAGCCCCTGCTGAGGTGACCCCCCAGGCCTTGGCCATCTGCCGTGCTCTGGTGCCTGTCTGTCCATGGGAGCACTCTGCCTCCACAGGAAGAAGGCAGCGTTGATTCCAGGCTGGAGAAACCCCTGTGCTGGGAGCCCAGCAGGTGCTGGGGGACAAAGGGTTGCCAAGGAGCATTTCAGCAGTGGTACAGGAGCAGTGGCAGAGCTCCAGTGCTCCAGCCTGGGCCCTGGTGTGCTTAATACTATATATCTGAATGCATGCTTTGTATTTACATAAACAAGCACTTCCCCTGCCACCCAGCACAGAGGGTATCAAAAAATCCCCTTACTGTCTTTGCTTTAGGTGCTGCTTCCACAATCATTTGCTTCCTTCTTCTGGCTTGAATGTTTTTATTTATTCAACATGTTTTTCCTAACGGGAGATGATCCTGTTTGTTTTACTAGCAAGGCACTAATTTGGGAACAAAACAAAAACTAGTGTTTCATAAAGGAGCCTAACGAAGGCAATGGTGTGAATTAACAAATTGAGCCCCATGTCAGGAAAAGGGCTGTGTCCACAGTCAGTAACATTTGCATGTACCCCTCTAAAGTCCCTTCAAATCATCTCCTCTAAGGCATCAATTAGTCTTGCTGCAGATGGCTGCCCAGCACCACGCACATGTGTGTGCTCCATCAGCCTGGCATCAGCTTGCCTGTCTCATACCAGCATTCCTGGCAACTCCTTAAGGCCTTTCCCAAGACAGCACGGTTTCAAACAAAAATATTCAAGCACAGCTCAGAACCTGTTGAACATAAAATTGAAGGTGACATGCACAAGTCAATGCCAGGCAGTTTGGAGGATGATTTAAGTACTCTTTGTGAAGAAGGTGTAAAGGAAAGCATTGTAGGTCTGAAAGGAATGCAGGGAGAAGCCAGAAACACAAAACTCCAGAAAACGAAGGGAATCAGAGGAAATACAAATGTAGAAAGGAGGTAGCAGAGGACTGCAGTGAGGACGGGTGAATGTATTTTCCCAGTGAGTAAACTGCAAGGCACAGGAAGGGTCCTTCCTACCCAAGTGGAATATAGGGCTTAAAATTTAATTAGTGCTTTCTTCTGTCCTTTTTGATCTTTGCACAAAGCCTTTCTTCACACAAAGGACAGAGAGGTTTCTGTGGGGCTGTGTGGCAGGGCAGCCAGTCTCCCTCGGTTCAGGCATTTCCCGTATTTCCCGGCATAAATGGGATGCCTCTCCCTGTTCTTCCTGCCTGTCCCTCGACCTCCGGAGGAAGGTATTCCCGGGACATTTCACTGCGGCACACGCGCCAGCCAGTGCGACAAAAGTTTCTGCGGAGCAATTTGCTCTCGCCACCCGAGAAGTTGAAACATTAGCCCAGGACTAGCCAACACCATCTCCCCCGCCCCGGCCGGGCTTGAGCTCCGCTTTCGTGCCGCCTCCGCAGGCCCGGCTGGAGCGGGGCTGGCGGGGGGAGCGGCGGGAGCCGCGGGGCGGGCACCGGGAGGGAGCGGGGGTCGCCCCGTCCGCTTGCAGGGAGGCAGAACGCCCCACGGCTGCCATCGGCCCCTGCGCGCCCTTCGGCTGCACAGAATTTTTCTCTAAAAATAAAAATTGAGGAAATGTCCCTTCTCTCTTAAATACCTCAGCTCTAAGGAAATGGGAACGAGGGTCGCCACAAAAATTGTGCCGAGTAGACTGCACCTGCGGGGGGCCCCGCACGGGAGGAGGGCTCAGGGACACACCTTTTGGCGGCCTCTGTCACGGAGGCGAAATGTGACCGACCCGCTCGAGGGCACCTCTTGCCGTGGAGGGAGCCTGCTGACGAGCAGGAATTTCTTGACAAGATCTCGGGATCCTGAGAAGCTGAGAGAAACGCCAGTAGAAGTTCCTGACATCTGCATCATCCGCCTTGCGCAATTTTGCATTTGAGATGCTCCCGTAGGAGAAGACCCTGTCATGAGGAAAGCAACACCACCTTTATCCTGTGTGGGAAGCACAAAAATGTGTTGCTGGGACGATCAAAGCTGTGGGCGAAAGGGGTATCGTGTTCTCACCAGTTCTGTGCTTTGCTTGAATTAAACTCCGGGAAAGCAATAAATTACTAATAACTTACCCGGTCATGCTTCCTATTTTGCATTTAAGGGCCACATATCTCTGAACGGATTGCAGAGTCCTCAAATCTATTTTTTTTTTCAATCATACAAAGAGATATTTTACAAAAAAAATTTTTATGCGACCTTAAGGAAAAAAAAAAATAAATTAAAAAGCCCTAAAGCAAGTCGCCCTGAGCAGAAGCCTTCCAAAGCCGGTCGCTCCCAGGGCTGGCTGCAACGCCCGCCCGCGCTAATTTTCTGCCCCGGCAAATCCTAATTCCTATGAAGTATGAAGGCTTAGTTATGTTTAAAAGTTCATTTCGGGAGCAGCTGTCGCAAGCAGAAATCAAACAGTGTATGCTGACGGCCGCCACAAAATTCGATTTTAAGGCATTCGTTAAAATACACGCACTTCTGCCCTCTGCCCACGATTCCCAAGTGACCGGTCCCGTGCGCATCAGCGCCAGCCGGTGCTTCACAGCGCAGGGGCATGTGCGCATTCGGCTGTGGAAACGGATCCGGTTGGGGGGCTTGGTTTGATTGGTTTGGTTTTCGGTTGGTTGGTTTTTAGGGGGGTGGTTGTTTTGGTTTTGTTGTTGGGGTTTTTTTTCCTTTAATTTAATTTAAGCAAAGTTTTACTTAAATGAAAGGCAGGCACCTGCAGTATTTGCGCTAACGCTTTAGACCAAACATGATACCCGAAACGCCGGTTCAGCTATTTCCATCTCTTCGAATGATTCAGTTGGGCTTAAATCCCCCGCTTGTCCCTGCTGCAGCGCCCAGCGGGATAAGGTAAGGGCCTCGCACGGCGGGCCCAGGGCGGGAGGGACGAGCCGCACCTCGCAATGCTCATGACAGCTCTGCCCCTTCCCTGAACTTCGAGCAAGGGGGAAGAGGTTGCGGCGAAGTAGCTAACACCTCGCTCGCATTTCCCAAGGCATCCGGAGTAAAGACACCTGCCGTGAGGTGCTGGAGAACCGTGGGTGGAGGGGATATCCAGGGGTGTGCGGGCAGGGGCGGGAAGGCACACCGCAAAGGCACTCCGGGCACGGGAACGTCCTCACACCGCCACTGCCCGTCCGCAGCGGGCGAGTTACCGAGAGAGGAGGCGAATTGCTGCAGCCGGCTGCTTCGGGCCGCCGCTCCCAGCGGAAGAAGCCGGCGGGGGGCGCGGCGGGGGAGGGACGGCAGCACCTGCCGGGCCCAGCGGCGGAGCTGCCCAGCCCCGTGCCCGCGCCCTCCTTCCCTCCGCCCGCCCAGTGCTCATGCGCTCGCCGGAGGTTTAAAGCGGGAGCGGTGGCTGCCGAGGGCTGTTCCCCTCGGCGGAGGTGCGGGCGCAGCACGCTGCGGTGACCCGGCCGGCACGCCGCTCTCCGCCGCTCTCCTGGGCTCAGCTCTGCGCTCAGCTCTGCGCTGCCGTCGGTGCGGGCGCGCCCCGGTGCCGCCATGTGGCTCTCGGCCCTGCTCCTCGGTGGGTACCGCGGGCAGCGGCGGGCCCGGCTGGGCGGGCGCGGAGCAGCGCCCCGACCCTTTCCCTGTCTGTTCGCAGGCGCCTTCCTGCTCTCCGGCCCGGTGCGCGGCAGCGACGGCTCGGGTGAGTTGGCCGCCGTTCCCCGTCCACATCCCGCGGGGGGTTCCCCCTCGGAGCGCCTCTGCCCGGCCCGCCCCGCCCGAGGGGCGCTCGGCCGCGGGTACCGGCTCGGCCCTTCCCCGGCCGCCTCCCGCCGGGATGCGCGGGGAGCCCGCGCCGGGCACGCACGGGCCGCGGGGCCACCGCCGCTGGGAAGGGTGCGCGGAGCCGGCCAGCGGGAAACTGCAGAGGGGCACGGAGCGTGTCTGGGAACGCTTCCAGACGGGGGTGAAAACTCCTTCCTGGCACGGGCTGAAGCAGCGCCTAGGTGACAAGTGTCCCATCGAGGGGAGTGCCGGTAGCAAGAGTGAGTGGGAGTGTGTTTGTGTGTGTTATAGAGGCACTCGTACAGTGCTTGGCAGTTTGAGGATCTCTGGCATATTTTAGACCATGGAATTGATTAAAAACATTTTAAAGTTGCCCTGCCATTATTTCGACCTGGAAAGCAAAAGGACGTGCTTAGGATGCCTAGCAGGCTATGGCAGGGACTGCCTGTTGGACCATCCTGTGTTGGACTGCATCCTTGCTGCTGGAGAGCAGGCTCTCCTAGAACCAGGATAAATCCATGGGAACCAGGAGCCACGGGAAGCAGTTGGAGAAATTTGTGGCAGAAGGACGCAAGCAGTTTGTCTGCCCCTTTCAGTGGAATCTTCCACCAAAGGAGGATAGGAGCCTCCAGAAGAAGATGTTTCCAGATGCAGGCCTGGCCTGCAGAAGGTGAGTGACCCCAAGCTTTTCTGAATGGTTGTTAACAATTTCACAGTTATTAGGAGTCAGGATTTGCTGTTCATTTTGTGTTTGATTCAACACAAATGATTTTCCACAAAATTTTCCAAATCTTTAGCACAAAAGATTTGGAAAATTCTTTTGTGCTAAACTGATAAAAGCTATCTGTTACAGAATTGCTATGGCTAAAAAAGGAAAAAAATGCACAGCGATAGAAAACCTATTCTAATCCCCTAGTTCCTTTCCCTTTTTTACTTTGCAGGTGCATTATAGATGAAGTGCTGACAGTCTGGCAGGAAACAAATGAATATTTTCTGGGATGCTTCATTCAGGGCTGGAGAAGCCACTGTAACCTGAAGGTATCTGGAACCAGCTAAAATATCATTAATGTGAACAGTTTTTGTAAGATATTGCCTCTTACCATTATTCTGAGCCTAGATTCAGCAGCCTAGGTTCAATAATTTGGTTATTGAACTAGAAACTTTCATTTATAAAAGCGCCTAAATTCTGTTGTCCAAAGTAATGAAAGAGCAATAATTTCCTCAAGAATCTACTGTATTTAGGCTCATAGTGCTTGTGGAGATCTTGGAGCATCTCAAAGCTTTCTTTATACTCCCACTGGAATGGATACAAATGCTGCCAGGTTCAGCAGTTCAGGCTGCCACGCACAAGGCTGTGCGGGTGGGTGAACGCTGCCAGGTGATGGCAAGTGGCTTTACATTGGTCAGATTTAAATGAATTATATAGCCCTGACCGGGTTTCTCTAAGTCCCATTGCCCCTGTCCAGATCAGGATATGTACTAAAGATTTACATCAATTAGTATGCACTCTGTGAGCACGTTTTCCAAAATATGAAACGTAGGTTTACTGGTATGTCTTTTTTTTTTTTTCCAACTGTTGATACTCCTTGCATAAGATAGAAAAAAAGAGGCTTGTTTGAAGCATCAGAGTAAAAAAGGGCCTAAAGTCTTTCTATTTTGAAAAAAAAAAAAACTAAAAGAATAGGAAGCATAATAGGGACGTACTTCTCTATATTACAACTCATAGGGCTATTTTTCTTGTAGGAACTCCTGTTTTTAATTTTGTAATGATGTACATAGGATTCCTTTTTTCCTTTGTATAAACAAACTGTTTCCACGAAGCAAGGCATGAAAGCTTCAAGATTAGGAAAGATCAGATTTTGCCTATGGGTTTTATTCCTCTAGAATAACTTAATTTTTAGCAGAAGCCGCTGTTTTACGCCGCTGTTTTATAGATTGACATAAGAGACAGCTATTCATGGCAAAATCAGAGGACATGGCAAGAGGCACCAAAAAAATAGAAACTGATGGAATGATTGAAAACATGGTTGTTTTAAGAGATAAGTGAGTCTTTGCTTTTTTTTCTTTTTTTAGGTCAACAATGATGGAAGACATTCATCCCTTCCCTCAAATATAGCCTAAATCAGGAAGAATTACAGTTAATTTTCTTTGTGCCTTGCTTTAGTAGGGTACTCTGATGTAGTGTGTTTCTGTGAAGCTTGAAGGGTGTGTGTCTTGACAGGATGGGGTGGTTGTTGTTTTATTGTGGTTCTAAAAGCCTAACAGAATGTAACAGAGCATAGGTCTCACATCTTCACCAGTCCAGAATGGTTGGAGTCTAGAACTGAATCCTTTCCTGTAAGTTGTAAACTTATATTTCTTTCTTCCAAAAATACTTGGATTTAGAGTACTGCACCACATATGTATTGAAAGAAATGCCTCCACTGCTACTGCTCTTGCATTCTTCAGTTACAGTGATTAAAACATACAAGTTTTATCTCAGTTACCTTATATATAAATACAGCTCTTTGGCAGTTTTTGCCATGTTGAAGTATCTTGGATAGACTAACAAAAACAAGCGCTTCTTCAATTTCTATAGTAGTATCATATATGAAATTTGTGAGAATGATGAGTATGTAAGTTGTCAAAAAACAATTTTATATATTCTGACCTCATTAATACATTTTCATGTTTGCAATGAAATCATTGAAGTTTTGTGGGTTGGATAGGTGATGATGCATTAACAAACAGGGAAGAACAAAAAACACTGCAGAGCTGATATTGTAAGTCTTAATTTTGGTAGTCAACAAAAAGATTTGTTTTCATTTTGCTATATCATCAAACACTTCTAATGTTAGTCTCTGTTTTTGAGGTACGGCTTAGAGAAAACTGCATCCACCTACAGAAAATACTAAAATGAAATTGTTGCTTTTAATTAACAGCATTATTTTCCTCAAAGTATGTCTTTTTACCTCAGTGCTGATCCAGCTGAGGTATGAACTGCTAAATCCCCTGGTTCCAGCATGTCAGCTCTTCAGTTCGCACAGCAGCAATGTGCACCCTTCCCTTGGAAGCCTGAGACAAGGATCATGACAGTCTTTAGGCTGCCAGTACAGAAAAATCCTGTGGCTGGGCTACAATGGATTTCTGTGTTTTGATTGCCAGGGAAAACAGACAAAGATTTTTTTTTTCCCCCCATCTTCTGTGCTATGCAAAAGCCTGCCACATGATAGTAATTAGTAAGTACCTGGTGATGAGGGAAATACAGATCTCCAAGCAATACAGGGTTTGTTAGCTAGACACATCTAATTACTGTCTCTGTGTGCACAGCCAGCCAAGGAATCCAGTCAAGTACATTACATTAGAAGCGACAGGAGTTAAAACTTCCTGTGGTGTCTTGCAATTTTAGAGGCTGGAAAAATGTTGCAGGGTGAGAGGCACAAGCAGTGCTGTGAGAGCAGAGATTACCAGTGGTGCTTATTGCAATTACTCCTCCAAGGATGTCCAGCCTTGCAGCTGCTGTTTGATTTTGATGTCTTGCTAGGTGTCCTCTGGTGGATACTGCTTGTTCAGTGCCCATTAATTAGCAAGCACACTTGTAGAACGTCCATGAAAGGATTAGGGGACTCAAAGAGGAAAGCAAATCAGGGTTTTTTAGCATACCAATAATAGAGCACTTTTGACCGTGAAATGATGGAGCTTCTAGGTATAAGTACTGATTCTGCTAGATTTTTCCATCTTTTGTTTTTGAGGCAATTCAATGAGACTAAGCATGGCTAGGATGTGAGTAGGTAAGACTAATTCCTAAAAGAATTTTTTTATTTCTTAGAATACTTGAGAATCAGATTAAATCACTTTAGTTCTTGCTATGTAGACAACTTTTATTATCTTGAGAAGGGAAAAATAAAGTGCTTACTTCTTTCTTTTCTTCTTAATCTGAACTATATAGGCAGATTCAGCATATACAAGTCCCATATTTGTACTAAATAGCAGCAACAATTTTTCATGAAGGTATGATTAGGTAGTTTAACATTGTTTTAACATAGCATTAATGACTATTGTACATAATTAAGAGTAAAATTACATGCATAGTTGATGAATGCGTGTGCTCAGTTTACACAGTTAGAATGAACAGACATGCTTCCCAT
Organism: Haemorhous mexicanus; assembly: GCF_027477595.1. Classification (NCBI taxonomy): domain Eukaryota; kingdom Metazoa; phylum Chordata; class Aves; order Passeriformes; family Fringillidae; genus Haemorhous; species Haemorhous mexicanus. The sequence goes on from NC_082346.1 coordinate 38,790,490, forward strand.
TTCTGGCTGCAACTGTTCTGCTTTTCAACTCTAAAGTCAGTGAGATTAGCTGGAGGTATCTGTTTGTCCATCCCCTGATGAAGAACTGCTCCAAGTGCTTTCATTTATAAGCAGCGTATGTTGGGGTCAAGAAATGCATTCAGTCAACAAGAATGAAAATAGTGGGCAGAGAAGTAGGTGAGAGGCAGGTCACTGATCCCTGAAACAGTCCTTGGCAGATAATGCTGTGGTGCATGCACTGCTGCCTTGGCCAGCCTCTGCCAGCTTTCATCTTAACACTGTGCAAAGGTAGCATTCCAGCTGCATTTAGAGAAGGTTCTTGCACCTTCTAGGTGCCTTAGGAACTTCAGAACAAACAGCCAGGCATGGGTTGGACTGGTGCTGCTGAATTGATAATGGTCAAATCTCTAATTTCCCCCTGCAGAGCAGGGGACTGTGGTATCTTGTGTAGTAGGAGGATGGTAGTTACCATGCAAGATAAAGATCTCAATGTTTCCAAAAGAAAAAGCACCAGTTTGCCAAGTGAAATTGTGTGCTGATGTTAATCTGTGTCTGCATGCCTTCACTGTACACAGGCAAGCACAGTGAAAGCTTAATGATGGTAACCTGGAGAGCAACCTCTGTAAAAAGGCAGAGTTCTACATAAAAAATGCATGTGCCTCAGCTGAATAAATACTTTTGCATCACTGCATGAATCTGACAGTCGTCTGCACCAAGATCATGATGTGAACTTCACTGTAATGAATTGGTACCAATGTTCTGGATGTTACTGTATTACTGGAGCAACAAGATGTATGTTCCTTTTTTTTTTTTTTTTTTTTTTTTAACACTGGCCTCAGTAGGATTTATTGCAGAGGCTAAGGGAAATGCTGCTATGCTGCTGTCAACTTGCTTCATGAATGCCACTGGAGAGAAGATTCAGAATTTCCCAAGGGATTCATAGATATCTTATGGCTGGAGATTTCGGTGGGGGTGTCAGAGTGATTTAGTTTCTTCCTTGGAAACTGCCACCTGCATCTGTGGTCTGTCAGCCCTCAAAGGTCTTCCCCTGGCCCTTCTGTCTCTGCAGTAAATTTACAGATATGGATTACTTTTCCTTGTGTAATGTTCCTTAATATTATTTTATTGTTGTTTGTTCATGGGAGTTTTTTTCCTGCCACTTTTTTCCCGTAAGTAATTTTGAAGTGTGTGCTTCCTTGTCATAACTGTATATTTGTAAGCTCCAAAGACATCTTTATAGGCATTGCACCCGATTTCAAATTCAGATATTGCTTTAAATTGGAAACTGTAGAGACATTAAAAAAAAAAATCCCAACAACAAACCCTTAAGATTTTCAGGTCAAAAGTTCTTCTTTTCTCTTTAGCTTCTACTGCTATCACGTGCTTTACAAGAGGACTTGACCTTAGAAAGGGGACAGAAGATGTCCTTTGCCCAGCAAACTGTCCTCTGTGGCAATTTTATGTCTTTGGGGATGGAGTTTATGCCTCTCTTTCGAGTGTCTGTGGAGCTGCCATACACAGGTAAGTCAGATCATTGCTAATCCATGTGCTAAGGGACTTTATATAGTCCCTGCCACACTTACAAGTCTCAGCCTTTTGATGCCATCATAGTAAAAATCTCTCTGGGCTTAGGGTCCTATTAACTCAGTAGGAATGTCACTGGGAGAAGAGAAAACAAGGAAAAATAAAAGAAGTCTGTGCAGCTTGCAAGTTATCTGAGTTGTGTTCGAGTGTTCCTGAAAGCTGCTTTGTCAGCTTTCTCTGACATGGCCCAGCCCTGTCCACAGGTGTTCTTTCACTGTAAAATCACCTGTATCACTAGTAGATATGGAAGGACACAGTACAATAGTAACTAATTGAAGAATAAAAGCAGATTCACTTTCTTTCTTAAAATCTTGCATCAAACAAACTGTTTAAAACAAGTGGTGGAAAAATGGTTTCCATTTTTCCTAGCACCAAGCAGCAGAAGAAAGCTCTATCAGAGCATATTGATGTGATGCTGCAGCTATCAGACTATTTTTTATGTTAAAATACCCACAACTATAAACTTAAAATTTTACGGAAATATAAATGGCTAGAAGATAAATGAGAAAATAAAGCTTTCTTGAGGTAGCATTCATTGCTTGACACTTTAAATGCCATAAAAAAACCCATGCAAAGCCTTTTAAGTAATATTTAGGAGGCTGTCATTACTATCTAGAATCTCATTTAAAGTGTCAATTAAAATGTTATAACTTTTAATAAGATTTCCAAAATTTGGGCTTCTTGTACAGTATTTAAACTCCTAAGTAAACTAAAATGAACTGGGTTTAAAAAAAACCTGACTTAAGGAGGGGTTTTGAGTAGAAATTCTGGAACTTCTCAAATGCTGTAAAAGAATCTAGGGGCTAAGGTACCATAGGAGGAGTTAGAAGGAGCTTGGGAGGTATCATGGGGGTCTGTTTCTATTTGTTTTTAAAGCTGAAGAGTTTGTCTCATGTCTACATGTTTCCATGTGTATTTTATTGTTAGACAGGCTTCCTTCTGATGCTTCTGTAAAAAGAATTAAGGTCTCCATTTAGTGTGTTTTAAGAGTCTTCATGGGTGTTTAAAAAAGTTACTCTTAGATTTTTCACTCTTCCTAGCTAAGGTATTTTAAAAAGTTTGTGAAGAATGTCTAGATCAAATGCAGGTAGTGACTTTGGATTTGCTTTTTTATTGTTTTTCTTTTTTGAACTGAAGAAAACTGAGATTTCTTTCCATTGTCTTTTTTTTTTCCTGAAGCAATGTGTGTATTTAGTGATGTAGCCATTTATTTTAACATTCAATTTCTTGCCAAAGATGTCTTTAAAGTGAAAAAAGCTCTTGCTGTCAAGACCTTTTTCTAAAGAGATTTAAGACTTAAATATTTTGAAAAGACACAGAAGTTCCTGACCAGTTCAACCAGGCATCATTCTTGAACCTCCCATGCCAGGCTGACTGTTGGCAAAGTCCCACCCCAAAAGCTGCTGGGGCTCAGTTCTGTCGCAGCTGGGAAATACTTCTACAAAAGGAAGAGGTACAAGAAATGGCAGAGGCATATTTCTTTCCATTATTTGCATAGTCTTCCCTAGATAATACAGCACAAGCTTTCTTTTATGATGTATCCCTTAGCTCTTCACTGAAGTTTGTACCTTATAAACCATGTGTACTACTGTACTCCAGCCTCCAGAAACATGAGGCTGTAGAAAAATCCATGTTTTTCCATAATAAGAGTCAATATAAATTGTACTTCTCGTGAAATATGCAACCCTTTTTGTACATCCTGCATCTAACAGTCTCTCTCCACAGACATTGTGGGAATAATGAGGGCTCTAATAGTGATAAAGAGATTAAAATATACTCACCTTTGTGATCTGTCTTCCAGATTGGATTTAAATTAATCTTCTTCAAGTCTTTGAGTCTGCTAGACTGTAGTAAGGGGTTTTGAAAAAGCAGACTGAAGGTGAAGAATTATTTGTTTAGGAAAACTGCTGTTTCTGAAGACTGCCTTTAAGTTGGGGGCTATTATTTCTGCTGGCTTTTCACTCTCAGAACAGAAGTTGCTACATGAGAATGTTTTGGTAGCTTTGCTGCAACTGTTAACAGCCATAACTAGTCCTGGTAAAAAAGGATTGATGAATGGAGAAGAGACAATAGCTGTTTGTTTAGTTCTCAGCTAATTTCAGTGCAGGCTGCAAAATCCAACAAAAACATAGAAGACACTTGGTCCTTCTTGCCCTGTGTTGCAATGTCTAAAATCCATATTGGCATGAAAGAAACTTCAAGAAGGCATTCCCAGTAGGTGATTGGAGTTTGCCATTATTGCGACGTAGGTAGATCTGTGCTTTGAAAATTCTGTAAGTTTCTTCCAAACACCTGAAGTAACCACTTGTTTCAAACCAGGTGTCGCCTCCATTTCAGTGCCTGGTGAGTGCAGATAGCTCTGTGCCTTTAGCACTGCTGGGTCCTGGCCCTGTGTCACCTGCCATGTGTCAGACAACCACCCAGCATGTCAGGAATCATCAGTCGTGGGAGCAGGGCTCATGCAGTTTCTTGGACTGCAGGAGTTGTGTGAGCCTGGCTCTCTTCTACATACACTTCAGTTTGCATGCTGGGTCTGCATTGAAGATGGAGTCCTTAATTCTGTATAAATCAAATAGTGCTTAGTCCTATGAGTGGTTCCATTACCTTGAGGCAGTTATTAATGCAACAAAATACTATGTAATACATGAAAATAATTTAGCAGAAATCAGCTACAAATAATTCTGTATACTGCAGATGAATAATCTTTCTGCTTGTTTTAGCTTGTTTTATTTGGCTTTTTCTCTCATTTTATGTGTAATTACTTTCAGGAAACAAAATATTTATTTAATATTATTCTTTTTCTGGGCAGAAGGATAAAAGATTTATTTGTTGAGGGAAGAACGGAGAACCTCCTACCAGGCTGTGACACTATGTAGGCATGAAGAACTGAGTTAAATCTACCACTGAGTGATTAATTGGATTAATAATCAGAAGGTCAAATGAAGGACTAGGTTCTCAGCTTGTGCAGTTCTGTTCCAGTGCCAATTCCACTAAATGGAGACCTAGCCCAATGTGGTAGTATTTAGATGTTAAACAGGCATGTAAATTTTTTCATAACCTTCCTAACATGTCAAAGGGTGAAACCAGTCCTCATTAAGCACTGGGGTCCCAGAACTCAAGTCTAACAAAAGCATATCATGGTATTACCCAGCTGGCCACAGAGTGCCCATCAACACAAATGGCACCTCACCTGCCCCAGGGTTTGCTGGAAGAATATTGCAAAAGGTTGTCTGGCCAAAGGGATTTCTGAGCAGCTGTAGATCCCTGGGAAATTTTGGTATCATGCCTGCTTCTGCTGCTGAACTTCTTTCCTGCCAAAAGCAATAGGGGTGCAGAGAAAGAAAGGAAGAAAGAAAGAGCAGAGCTTGGGGGTCCAGAGGATGCTGGCATGAAATGCTGAGCAGCTCCATATCAGTGATTGATGGCAGTCAGGCAGCAGAGAGCCCTGCTTTGGAGACGAGGAGGATGATTCTTGGGGTGATGGAGAAAGGCTGGCTATTTGGAAGGAGTTTGCAGATGGTGATGGTAGGAAGGAAAGATGGGAATTCAGGCATTTCAGCTGTCTTGCCTGAAGTCCCTGAGAATAACCTGACTTGCAGTTACATCTCTAAGGCTCACCTCCCATGGCCAAACTCTCTTTGTGGCCTAGGCATCAGTTTTGAAGTGTGGATGCCTTGAAAAATTAATTCAAAATTCAGCAACACTCTGTATCTCTTTCTCCAATAGTGCAAAGAAGCAGTTCTTGCACTCTGAGGAAGTGCATGAGGATCTTAAAAACCTTGGATTTAATGTGGTGCTTTATCTCAATTCAGTTCAGATTTTTAAGTATGTTTTAGCTGATTTTTAAGTGTGTTTTAGTCCTGTATTTTATAAGATCTTTCTGCTGCCCTTGGCTGGTACACTTTTTTCACAAGGTGTTGTGCAGTGAGGTACAGGATTACTGCCTTGTGTGTATCTGCTTTTCTGTTTGTGTCCATTTTTGAGTGAAAAATACCATTTAGGTATAAATTACAGGTTGTTATTAACAAGCTAGGCAAGAGAATGGTCTGTCAGCTTTTACATAAAGCCCCTGTTAAGCAGCACTGGCAGTAGCATATAAGATAATGAGTAGGGAAGTGAAAGCTGTTCCTGGAAAATCTGCTGAGCTCCAGCTTATCCAAAGCAGCCATGGCATGCAGGTCAGTCACAAAGGAGCAAAGTACAGCAGTGAAAAGCAAAGCAGATTGCAGTGACAGAAGTCTTTGTGAGGAATGCAGAGGCACTTCTTCACTCTTTAAAAACCATTGCAGACCCACAGAGGATGAATCTTGTTTTAAAAGTCAATCATAAATCATTGCAGAAAGGAATTTGCCAGTCTGGTTCAGAACACAAAGGTGAACTGGCAATATATGGTTTGCTCCACGTCAGCAGATACAAACATACACTCTGAGTAGCCCTACCTGAAGAAACATCCCAGGTAAAACTGATCAGATTGCAGAAGATGGCCTTAAACTGTTAACTCACCTACAGAACAAAATGGCAAGAAAGAAGGAGTAACTTTCACAAGGCTGCAGGTCATGTTACATTCACATATGATATTAGCTCCCACTTGCACTAAAAGTAGCAGAGCTGTTGTATGGAAAGTGTTTATCTTCAGAAGGCACCAGGGAACTTTGACTTGTGCTCAAATACAGAATCATGTATTTTCAGCAAGTAGGTAAGGAGCAAATAAATCTACTCCATCTTCACTGCAAAGCTTCCAAATTCTCCTAGTGGAGACTAGATAGATTTTTATTTTCCTCTAGAATTTTCAATTAAATTTAATTAATTATTATTGTTGTGAGTCTACAAACAAGAAAATGGGAAGAGATCGTGAGCTCTTCTTAGGAGCTAACGTGGGCATGGATCAGGTTTGCTGATGTAAGCCCAAAGTATCTTCACTAAATTTGCAAGTACAAGCTTGAAATAGTAACTGTTCCAATTAAACACCTTCTATTTGACACATTTCCTTATACGTTAGGACTGAGACACTTGTGAAGGCTTGAATGCCTTAGAGAACCAGGTACTGGAGAAGAAACTTATATTCTAAGTAGATTGAAACGTTCTAAGTACATTTATGTGTCATTTTCCTCAAAGATAATTTTGACTTACTGAATTTTCCTGTCATTTAAAACTAACCAGTTAATGGTTCTCATCTGATTTTTATCTCACTGGTTTTTTGAAGAACTATAAAGTGCTGTTTGTATTTGCTAACTTCATATTCTTATTTTAAATTAATTTAGGGTAACTTTACTGAAGCTCCTTTGTCTATATACTCTATAAAATATTCCTAGATGAGACTATATCTGTATATTTTGAAACTATTCCAAGCTACTAGAATTAAATGTGTATAATCATAGTTCAATTTAGAAATGCAAGTCACATCCATGAAGAATGAATGTCTTTTAATTCTGTTCCAAATAGAATTTTATGTGGAAGTTGCCTTTACCACAGATATCCAGATCTCATATTATCAGAAATACATGTAAAGCTTTCTAAACTGTGATCTTGATTATTCTACTTTCACAATATGTTAAAGCAGGTTAGGCCAGGTTGTCTTTTCAAGCAGGAAGCCAAAGAGAATCAAACAGTAAACACAAAGGCACACATTGCTGTGTTTAAATACTTGTGAAATGATTGCTTGTCTCCCACAGAGCTGTACCTGCCCATGTACTACAAGGCATCAAGTTTTGCTCCCTCTTAGAGAAGTACAACTTTGACTTTTGACCTCTAAAAATAGTAACTGTTCTTTCAGTTATTCTCTTTTTCACATAAAAAAGATCTGACAGTTCTGGTGCTTCTTATTGTCACATAGGAATTGATCTGGCCTGAAGCATCACTGTTCTGCATTAGTCTAAATGCCAGAATTTTAGGCTTTCCTGACTTTTTAAAATAAATCTGCATGATGCTCTGAGCAATAGTTTCCTCTAAAGTCTTTACAGATTGTTCTAGCCTGAACACAGCTGCCTGCCTCTATTGAATCTTTTTGAGAAGCCTGGTGACAAAAATTCTAATGATGGTATTACCTGCATTGCATTTTCTTGTGACTAAAGTGTCTGATTTATACCAACTCTTTTTCAACCTTAGTGGGGTGATTACCAACACAGGAGGAGGAGCTGTAAGGGTACAGACTCTCCCAGGACAGGAAAACTACCCTGCTGTAAATGCTAATGGGATCCAGTCTCAGGTGCTCTCTAGATGGGCTTCATCTTTCTCAGTGGCTGGTAGGTGGATCACACTTACTGTTTTGCAAACTCTATTTGAAGCTCTGGCAGAACCGTGGGACACTTCCTCAGTGCTTCTGCATGCATAAAGACAGTGATTGTTTAGCAACAGAAGTTTTCACTTCTAATTCATTATTTTAACTTCGTTTTTCCTCAATTACCTAAAGAAAAACTGTTCCAGCTAGAGTAGCTAGTCTGTAGCAGAAGCTGACACATAAAGATGGGTCAGTTATTTGGAATATAATGACATGATAGCAGGCAGTTGACAGTTCCATGACAGTTCAAGCTGATCAAAGTCAGTGCTTTGATCCTGCCACTGCAGTCCAGTCCTCCTGCCACTTCCAGACATTTAGTTTTATCCCTTCTCTCTCTCTGCCTGCATTTGTGCAGGCAACAGCACTTTGTCAGGCCCTTCAAATACCTTGTGCAGCATTCCATGTAAAGAGAAAACTGACCCTCCAAAAATAGTAATAACATCAACTTACATGTGATGTGGTCATTAAGCTACAGTGCAATGTAGTGGTTTAGTCCAGAAGTTTGTGTCCCCCTTATTGAGGTAGTTGTTAATTATTAATTGCCTAATTGCAAACCAGTTGTCATGCCTTGCCACTCAGGTGAGGCTAAACCACCCTCATAAAATCATATGCAGAAACATATTGGTTGTGTGTGTTGTTGTGGTTTCAAAAATATTGAAGGGGGTGTTTGCTCGCATAGAAGATTTGTGAAGCAGATCTCTGCAACGTGTTCTTCTGTTTACACAGCTAAAATTCATCCTACTCTCTCTAAGATACTAGTATTCCTTGTGTAGTGCCCATTGCAAGTTGCTAGCCAAGAGCTTAGAGGGGCTTTTGGTGAGGGTGAAGGTGAAATCCAGTTCTCCAGATCAAGTCCTCTCTCTATCTGCTGGAAATAATGGCTACTACAGCTCAAAACCTCTCATCAGATATATATGCTGTAATTACTCATCAGCTGCTGTTGTTTCAAATGCAGAAATTAATTAGCTGTAAAACAAGGACTGCAATACTGGATTACACCGAAGGTTTGTCTAGGCTCGTGTCCTACTCCCAGAGTAGCTAATGGCAGATGACAAAGAAGTTACAGTAATTCTTCAAGCACTTGTACCTTCATCTAAATCCACTAAAATCCCCTGAAAGTATTCTCATTTTAGCAGGTACCAAGAGCACAGCCCTTGAAGCAGTCGGACGATCGGTGTCGACAGCGCGTCCTTCTACAGGTGTGTGATCCTCAGCAAGGGGAGCCCATCCCTCCAGAGGGGATGCCCTGCTCTGTGCAACTCCCTGGCTAAGAGAATGTGTTCATGAGACTCACTTGGTTTTGAAGAAGAAAACAGCTGCAGTATCTGGTTTTGCAATGTCTCTCTCACCAGAAAAAAAGAGGAATCGTGTAATCTTGGAGATTGATTCTGATCTCACTAATGTTCATGAAAATTCAAAAATCATTCTTTTTTAAGTATTAGAGAGAACACAGAGGAAGGTAAGGTTCATGAGCTCATGTGATGTTCACTCTTTTTAAGCAATGGAGAAGACAGTTAATGCATTCCTTCTTACAGAACTGCTGAACAGCTGAGTGCTGTCAGGACATGCATAGCAGAAATTTAGTTGTTATGTGAATTTCACCACAGAAAGTGCTGCATTAAACCCTTTTTATGAAGGTTAGTGCTGTATAAATACTGGACTTTGATGTTGTTTGTGAATAGACCACCTGCTTTACAGTTTAAGTCATGGTTGGCTTCCAAGCCATTAAAAATCCATTGTGCAGCAGGGTTGCTAACTGAGAAAGGTAGCACTTGGGAAGGTGAGGTACAGAAATCCACCTGGCTTTGTGCAACTCAGTAATCAGTCAGACAGGTGTAGAAAGGAAGGTGAAGCTGTTTCATTTGAAGAAGAATATTGTCCAGGGAGCAAAGCAGTAGTAGCACAAGTTTAATTGTTAAAATGATTGACAATTCCTGCTGCAGATAGATTGCACTCTAATTTCTGGAGTCAAAACTTTTTCTGGTTTACCTCAGTCCATTCATCTCCTGTTCTTAAATGATCCGTGCTGTTTTTTTCACTGAAGGTAAAAGACCTAAGAAGACTCTTGATAAAAAGGCTGGAAACAAAGGTAAGAACACACAGATTTAACTTTTGCAAAGCAGAATCCTAACATTTATTTGGTGTAATAAGTATAATTATTTTGGATGTTCACAGACTGTAAAGCTGATATTGCCTTTCTCATTGATGGAAGCTACAACATTGGCCAACGGAGGTTTAACTTGCAGAAAAACTTTGTTGGAAAAGTGGCTGTAATGTTGGGAATTGGAACAGAAGGGCCTCATGTGGGGGTCGTACAGGCCAGGTAAGAGCAGATCTACACAAAATCTAATGGAGTAGTTGATAAGAGAAACCAATTAACATATCACTTCTCCTTTTGCAGAACAATATCACTCAATAATGGCTGATGAATAACAAGGGAAAGGAGCTCTTGAGCTGTAGCACTGTTTGCTCTGTGCTATACTGAGATGTGTATGTGAGAGGACATGACACATTTGAACATTTCCTGTCTTTGATATTTGACCAGAGAGCAGCTGGGTGTTTCACAGCACCTCTGCTGTAGCTTTGCATCTCATCTTATTAGAACAGCAGAAAATACCCTGCAAAGGAGAGATGCCAGTTTCTAAAAATTGTAGGGAGAGAATAGTCCCTAATGGCTATGTACATGTACAAAACCAAAACCTGCTCTTACCAACTGATAAAATATTACAGCTGATATTTTTCAAATTTTAAGTCGTCACTTGTTTTTGCTTTCTACTGCAAATTAAAAATGAAATCTGGAGACAGAATACTTAAAGTCTTTAATTTCTTAGTCAGTGGTTAACATACCTTGAACTTCTCAAATCAAAACACTCAAACTGCACTTTACAGGAATTTTTTATAAGGAAGGTATTTGTCATACAGATAGTAGAAAACCTGCCCATCTTTAATAACACAGATGCATTTAGTTTAATGTCTGGCTTGTTCAATTTTTTTCTTTATGTATTTTCAACCTAATGTTTTCTGCTGTTTAATAAGCATGAGAATCAGGCTGTCCTTAATTTATCCATTCAAGTAGATAATTCCTCTTCCTAAGGATTGCAAGATTTACGTAGCAAGAAGCATACTTAGATTTTAGTATTGAAATCCAGAGAAGAATATATATTATCATGAGCAAAACTATTCCAAGCGTGTTTTAGATTGCTAATGTCAGTATGAAAAGTGAACCTTATTACTCTGTTTTGTTTTTCCACAGTGAACATCCAAAAATTGAATTCTATCTGAAAAACTTTACTGCTACAAAAGAAGTTTTGTTTGCCATAAAGGAATTAGGCTTCAGAGGAGGCAATTCTAATACAGGTGAGGTCATATTCCCCCCAAAACAGAAATTGCTTTTTTATGTATTTTATATATATGTATGTATGTATGTATGTAGAAGTGTGTGTGTAAATGTTGAAGTTCCTATAACTCACATAGGTCAGGAAGTGTTTTAGATGCCACACTTACCTTAATCAGGTTCAGTGATTTTCCACTAGAACATTGTCACATCTCACATTTAATTTCTAGAAGTTAGGCATGCTTATGACACATTTTATTAGAGTACAAGTGTTTATACTTGTATAAATGCTTCCTGCATTTTAACAGTAATTGACTTTTCAGTAGTAACAGAATGATATCTCAAGACAAATTCATAAAAGGCTCAGTGTTTCTTTCTTGTTGGGTGGCTAATTAAAGAGTTAGACTAGGACTAAGGAGTGAGTGGTGGTGAGAAGACATCGTGGTTTAGCCCCAGCCTGCAACCAAGGCCCATGGAGCTGCTGGCTCACTTTCCCCTAGTGGGATGGGGGGAGAATTGGGAAGAGGAAAATGGGAAAATTTGTAGACTGATAGACAATTTATTAGGGAAACCAAAAGTCACTCACATAAGCACAGCAAAGCAAGGAAATCATTCACCATGTCCCACGGTTAAGTAGGTGTTCAGCCATTCCCAGGAAAGCAGGGCTCCAGCTCACCTAATAGTTCATGCCAACACTCCAAATGTCCCCTCTCCTTCATTCTCCTTCCCACAGCTTTACATGCTGCCCATGACTCTACATGGTGTGGAATATCCCTGTGGCCAGCTTGGGGTCAGCTCTCCTGGCTGTGCACCCCCAGCCTTCTCACTGGCAGGGTGGCACAAGAGGCAGGAAAGCCCTTGGCGCTGTGCAAGAGCTGCTCACCAATAACAAAAACATCCCCCTTCTGTCAACACAGTTTCCCACACAAATCCAAAACTCAGTCCCTACTAGCTATTCTGAAGAAAATTAATTATCACAGACAAAACCAGCCAGACATTGAAACTAAGCATCTAATTATGTTGCATTTCACAAGCTAAATTTAGGGAGCTCACGAAGTTTCTTCCTTCCAATCCATTTGGCAGGTACTAATATACCTACTTCCTAGTAGGAAGCTAGACACATGAGCAAGAAAACATGTCAGGGAATTCCACCTCAGCTTTATCTGTGGGGGTTTTTTGGTGGAGGAGGGGTGTTGATTTGATGTCATTAGTTTTTAACTGAGAGGCTGCCCAAGCCTCATTATGATCAAATTTCCTGGGGCGCCAATTCAGTGCTACACTGGCTTAGTCCTGTAGTTATAACATAAATCCTGCACAATTTCAGATGGGAAACTGATCCCAGAATGTACCATCACTGTATGCATTATTTATTCATGTTCTTTTCCTGTTCAAAACAAGGCAAAGCTTTGAAGTACACAGCTCAGAAATTCTTCTCTTTGGAAAATGGAGCACGGAAGGGAATTCCCAAGATCATTGTAGTGTTTCTGGATGGCTGGCCCTCAGATGACCTGGAAGAAGCTGGCATAGTGGCCAGAGAATTTGGAGTCAACGTGTTCATTGTGTCTGTAGCAAAACCCACAACAGAGGAGCTGGGAATGGTACAAGACATTGGCTTTGTGGACAAAGTAAGAAAAAAATGTCATTATTTGGTTTTCAGTCATGAATATAATTCTGGAGAATTTACAGTAAAATTCTAATGAACTAATATATGTATATATAATAACTCATATAGATATATAGACATAAAAATATTCTCTCAAACCAGATGATTAAATTATACCTGCTCATAAGTGATTTAAAAGACGAGCAGAAGGAGGGTTAAAGAAACACTGGAGATTGTTTCTTGCTAAAGGGGCTACACAAAGGTACCACTGTCCTCCCAGTTCAGAAGTTTGGCCAAGTTGTAGCTCCTGGAATTTGTAATTGCACGAAGACTCTCAGTGCAGGAAATTCCCCTATCTCAGGTATGGCTGAGTGTGCCAAAGCAATGACATGCTGATGTGATACATTCTCTCTCCTGGAAGGGCAGACAGGGAGGTGCTTATTTCTTACCAGCCCTGTGGATAATTATTTACTTACTTTCTCTACTAAGAGGACAGAAAATATGGAAAAACACATCCTGGCAAGTCTGTGTACAAGACTTTGATCTTGTAAGCAGAGTTTTAGATCTCGTTCCTTTTGAGTTAGAGCAGGAATTCAAATACCAATCACCTACTCTCACAGGAGCTTTCTGATCAGTCTGTCTTTACTTACTCTGCAGTGAGAAAACCAGTCATTGTCCACAGGGAGGTTGTAGGTGTCTAATTTCAGCAGAAATGGCATGAACAGAATGAAGCTCTGCTTTTTCTAGGGACAAGATATCTAGCTGCTGACCCCAGAGGTATTGCAGGCAGAAGCACCATAGAAGCACCATAGAGTGGTTTGGCTTGCAGAGAGCCTTAAAGGCCATCTAGTTCCCACCCCCTTGCCATGGACAGGGATGCCACCCAACAGACCAGGTAGCTCAGGCTTGGCCTTGAACATTTCTGGGGAAGAGGCATCCACTATTCTGAGTAAACTGTGCCAGTGCCTCACCGTCCTCACAGTAAAGAATTTCTTCCTACTATCTACTCTAGATCTCTCCTATTTTAGGAGATCTCTTTGCCTTGAACTATCACTGTCTGTCCCTGCATAGCCACAAAAAGACATGACCTTAAGGGGCTGAGGCCTGTCCTCTCCTTCTGTATTTTGATCTTAGCTGGATTAGTTGGAGAGCTGATTTTGAATTTAACTCATTTTTCAGTTACCTTGTACTTCACCTGCATCTGATGGAAGCTAGGGGAAAAGAAATTTTACTCTGAATGACCTGGAGCTATATTTCTACCCAAATCTGTCTGTGTTTGTGACACATTATAGATTAAAAATCCAAAGGTCTCACCACGTTCAAAGGGAAAACACAGAGGCTAATTTTCAGTGTATAAGCAAAAATACTGAAATTTCAATTCCTTGGCTATTTAGTATCATGACTTTGTTCACATACACACAACAAAATTACAGTTTTCAGTTGCTGCACTTCTTGTGAATTAAGCTAAATTATTTGAAAACTTTCAGAGCTTGGGGGGCAGGGTTGGCTTTATTACTGGATAAAATAAGCCGCTCTGTGGTTTACATTGACTTCAAGTGCAGCTGTTTCAATTTCTTTAAAGACAAGCACACAAAAACCCATCCTGAGCTCCCACCACGAGACTTCATTTCTAACCTGCTTTTGAAAGAAAAATCATAGGTGTCTGAGTATTATCCATTGAACTGCTCAGCTGGCATTCACCCATCCCCTTTATGTTTTCAAACAGGCTGTTTGTCGAAACAATGGCTTCTTCTCTTACCAAATGCCCACCTGGTTTGGTACTACCAAATATGTAAAACCTCTTGTCCAAAAACTGTGCTCACACGAGCAGATGCTGTGTAGCAAGACTTGCTACAACTCCGTCAACATTGGTTTCCTGATAGACGGCTCCAGCAGCATTGGAGAGAGCAACTTCCGCCTGGTGCTTGAGTTCGTGAGCAACGTGGCCAAAGCTTTTGAGATCTCTGACATCGGCTCCAAGGTGGCAGCCGTGCAGTTCACCTACGACCAGAGAACCGAGTTCGGCTTCACCGACTTCGTCACCAAGGACAAGGTGCTGTCGGCCATCCGCAGCATCCAGTACATGAGCGGGGGCACCGCTACCGGCGATGCCATCTCCTTCACCACCAGGAACGTGTTTGGGCCAGTGAGAGATGGGCCTAACAAGAATTTCCTCGTTGTTCTGACTGATGGTCAGTCTTACGATGATGTTAGAGGACCTGCTGCAGCTGCACAAAAAGCAGGTAAATTATCATTTTGAAAAGCGGTGGAAGTTGATCCATCCTATTTCTGCTGCACCACAAATGATAAGATTTTAAAGTTTGCAAAGTATCATACTTTGAATTCAGCAAAATGTAACGTTCCCTCTAGGAACTGTTTCCCATTAGGGTGAAAAAACCCCCAGCAAGCAGTAATACAGAGCCAGGTATGACTAGACTCACTTATGGCACCTTAGGGATCAACATGTCTCATTTTCCCAAACAGTAGAGCCAATAATGAACCAAGTAGCTCCATCATCCCAAAGTTACTTTCAAAATCATCTTACACAGTGTTACTTACGTTTCAAGATTGACATTGTAACTGCTACACTACAAGAATAACTCGGACATTAGCTCTTATGACACCTCATATTTCCTTCAGGATTTTTCCTGAGACAAATCTAATTCCTGGTATTTAGTGGCAAAATCTAATTACCTTTGACAGACTGCAGGTGTTGAAACATGCTTTTCAAATCCACATTGATTTGTTAATGTAGAAATGGCTGGGGTTTTTTGTATCTGCAGGCAAAATGATCTTTTTTCTTTATTTCCTTTCTGTAGGAATAACAGTCTTCTCTGTTGGTGTTGCCTGGGCACCTTTGGATGATCTGAAAGACATGGCTTCTGAACCAAGAGAAGCCCATACTTTCTTCACCAGGGAGTTCACAGGATTGGAGCAGATGGTTCCTGATATTATTAGAGGCATCTGTAAAGACTTTTTGGACTCTAAACAATAAAAAAATCTGCTGTTCACTATTACTATTTGAAACTAAAAATCATGAAATTGAAATGGTCCCTCTAAAGTACAGATGTTTTATTCTTGTCTATGCTATCACAATACAGAGGAAGAAGAAGGGCTACTTTTTGTTTCTGTAATCAAAGATTTTTGTGAGCTTGTTAGAAGTTGTACTTGATCCTGAAGTGCAGAATTTGGCCGACAGTTAATATTTTCAACAAGCATAGAGCATCCTGAAGTTCAAAGCTTTGCATATCATGCACTTAAGAATAGCAGATACTGAGAGGAAATAATACAGCTCTGACATTTTTTCTGGCACTTGTTAAATACCTTCTTAGAAGTTAAAAAAAAATCTTTAAATATAAGGTTCTACCTTCTATAAGCTTTCTGTAGCTTACAATTCTGTATCTTTGGAAAGAGTTCTGCTGATAACACAAATACTGATACTTTCAGCGCTCCTGTTGTGCAACATCCATTATTGCCAGGCAGCTTAAGAAAAGATATGACAGATTGTTACTGAAAGAGTCTATTTTTACTAGTTGGGGTTTTGTTGGATCTGGTTGGCAAATTTTATACCAAAAGCCATTTAACTTCTACCCACAGATTTCTGTGGATCTATTTGGTTGGTTCTTTTGGCACAGACTTTTAAAGGTATTTAAGGCACAGTAGTTCTTTGAGACTCTGGATCCTAATATATTAGCTGCTACTGCTGCTTTCTGCACCACTGAAGTCAACAGTGATATTCCAAATATAACTGATAACCGGATATTTCCTGTCTGCTGCCTTGTACTGTCTTGATTTGACAAAGTTGTTATTGGCTGGACAGTTAGAGACAGGAATCTTGGGACAAGAGATTAAATGAGACCACACAGTGGGAACTGAAAACATTCAAATTCAAGTCCAGAGGTATCTCAAAACTTTAAACTTAACGGATTTATATCAGATTACATGGTCAGAAAAGAAGAGAGTAGGCAGACACATAAAGTTGGATTTAGTAGGTCAGAGAATGACAACTTCATCATGGTAGTAAAAACACCTTTATAGATGTGTGAGGTTTTCCGAAGATAAAAGAGTAGTTTCCCTGAAAAAGGCTTTCATTTGATTACATACCTAGTCATGTCAATATATTTATATGCACACGTATGTGGTTAAAAGGATGTGATATTCACCAAGTTATTCCAGAGCCCTGGTGTGAATAACATACTCAAATATTCTTTAGAAAATAAGGGCGTTTGCAAATAAAGTGTATAGTAGAAAACAAAACAGCACTTTCCCTATCAATCTGGGGTTTTCCTTTTTTCCTCTCCCCCACTACTGATTGTAAAATTTCTAGTAGTTATGGAGTGGCACAGAAAGGATTGTATTCATTGGGCTTTTGCTGTGCACTTTTTAATAACTTATAACTGGCTATATATTACTCTAAACATAAATGGCAAAGATGCCTTGTATTTTTCTAGCAATTGTTATCCTTAATTTTGTTACATGTTTATAGGTAAGAGTATTAAGCTTTTGCTGTATAAATTCATATGCTACATCAACTTTGTGCGAAAATTCAATTAATTTAGTTTATAAACTTTTTATAGAAATACATATTGCAAGAAAACTGGGAGTGCTGCTGTCTGTTTTATTATAACACAGAAGTCTTTTTATTATGAACCTCATATAGTTTAGCCTGAGTAAGCTGTATGTGATGCTTCCAAATTCTATGATCTTAAATTCCAAATCATTCTCAAATAATAAGGATATTATTTTTACAAATATTTTCATTTCAATGAGTCAACATTGAAGTTTTAGTCATTGTTCATATTAGGTAAGATGCTAGCTAAATCATCTGAATATAAGTTGTGTGCTGGCTGATAGGATCACATTTCCTCTCCTACTTTGCTTTTACTGTTGCAAAGAAACAGGCAGCTTTAACTCACATCATTCATTCATGAGACAAAAAGCAGGTTTGCATCCCTGGGACACTGAAGGTTGCAGAGCTAAGTCTCCACGTATTTCCATTTCACAGGAGCGGTGATGCCATGTCACTTGCACCCTTCATACACTCCTATTACACTCAGATAGGCAGCATAGAAAATATTTTTTAAAGATACAATGTTTATGTGCCAGCAAGCATTGGTGTGCACAGTTTCGATCTGGGAAAAACATTGGTGGGATACAGACAAAAGGATTGAGACCTGGTGAGATCCAGAGGCAGGGTGGAAAGGATGTGGACTGTGCTGTAAGTAGAAGTCAAATCTGGAGGAGGAACAGCATGGCAGAGGGTAGCAGACATGGGCTGAAGCTCTGGTTTGTTAAACAAGGCAAGTGAAGCCACAGACAAGGATTCAGTTTTACGCTGCCAGACCAAGCAGTACAAAGAATGTGAAGAGAGCTACAGCTACCATCAGTTATCCAAACTCCAGAGGGAAAGACTGCTGCAGATTTAGGGCTGTCAGTCAAGATTTTGGCCTGAAGGAAATCAATTCTGTTCTCTTGTGAGACTAATGAAAACCACTGTAAAGGGGCTGGACTCTATGATCTTTAAAAGATCCCTTCCAACTGTAACTACTTTGTGATTTTCTATGCTGCATTTCCCTGAACAGTACTCAGACTCAGAGGGCCTCAGATTTGCAATCCCAGTCCTGATGACATATCACATCAACATTAAAAAAAAAAAAAAATCAGGATTCCTTCATTTAGAAAAGGTTAGGAATTTAGGTACTTAACTGTAACTCCCATGCAGCTGTTTGGAATTTTACATGAAATAGTTAACACCATTCAAAACTCATCCTTCCCACTTAGAGCAATCTAAATGCACAAAGTTTTATTAATTTATAATTTTATTAATATGTCCTAAATAAATTGAAATTCCTTTTTGCACCATGATAACTTCCAGGAAGAGCTACAACCTACAGCCATGCTTTAGTTAGGACACACGCCTGAGCACTGGAAGCATTCCCTGCCACAAGATCTTTCCTGGGTAATTCTCTCCTCACAGGCTATTTTATAACAGAAAGGAGCATGACTTCCTTTGTCATTGGCAATATGTCTCTCTCAGTCTTACAAGGAAACTCAGACCAGTGTCTCTAATCCTGCTTACATATTTTCTGCACCTCAAATTTTGCACCTTGCACAAATCTTAGGCATTTAGGTCCTCTCTTTACCATGAATCACTTCATATATAATCTCTTGATAACATGGCTCTTTCTAGCTCTGACAAGTGCAGGATATATGAAAAGCAGGTATACAGTCTTGGACTGAAGGTCAGTAAACTGCAGAGAAATCTTCATACAGCCAGACCTGCAACCTGGTAGCAAAAGCCTTCTACTTTATATCCTTAAGCAGAATGCAAAATGGGTCTCAGAAGTCGATCAACCTTTAATGTCACTGTGAAACTATTAATATTGAATTGGCAGGGAACAAGAAAGACCCAAAAGAAAGACCATCCTAACATTCTTAAGAGAAACTAGTCACTTTAAAAGTACTATGCCTGTTAAAATCAATGCCAATAAAGAGCTATGCAGAAACGAGCCAAAATCATTTGCATCAAAAGTCAACAATTATAATTCTCTACAACTTACAAAGCAATTTTGAAGTGAGAAGAGAGAAAGAACAGGGTTGGATTTTTTGGCACATTGGTATAGTCTCATCAGAACAGTAGATTCTCCAATAAATATTTTAATTACTTCCATTTGCCTTTCATATTCGTGTTGTCACGTAAGCCTTCCCTTCTATCAGGCATGGCCCCATAAAATACAGCATTTTTACCTTCCCTGTTCTGAAGAAGCAAAGCAGGGACAGCTGCTTATGCCTTGCAGTTAAGCCTTTTTCCTTAAGGGGCAATTCTCAATATCACTACCTAGCTCCACCAATTTTGTCAGCACTTTCCTTCCTTTCATTAGCTTGAAGGGTAAGTCAGCTCCAGAAAGTATCAAAGCCACAAAAATGACAGAAAATGTCTCTGTTCCATGCAAGTGTCACAGAAGGCCTGAGCACACTGTCAAAGACAATCAACTTTATTCTTAAGCAAACTGCCTGGAAACTGGGGACTTAAATCCACAGCCTAATGAAATCAATGCTTTTGGTTTGGCCCTGGGACAGTAAACATAAGTGGTATTTTTGGGAAGTGGAAGCAGAATGTGGCTGACTAACTTGTGATCACCTGTCATCCAAACAGAGACACTAAACACATGGAAACTTCCAGCAAACAGTTTAGAACTGAAGTATGAGCCACTTCTCAGTCATCTATGTCTACTAACTGGAGCGAGCATTCTTTTGCCCTCATTGGCCTCAAAAATTTTGCCTCTAGCTTCAACTGAAGGAAGAACAGGTTCTGAAAATTTGCTGTCTATGATTAAATCCCAAGATTTAATCTCTGCTTTGAAGCAAATGACCACTTTAAATTTAATCTCATTAGGATCAAAATTTCCTTTCTATTCAAACAATCAAGTCTGGTTAGTGAAGTGTCCTTGATCATAAGCTGCTTTCATGAAATTAAGGGTATTTATTGTTTTATTACTCTCTGATTTGTTTACATTCATCTGCATCTACACACAAACAAATATTGTGTCCTATTTGTCTCTGCATTCCACAGCCAGAGCAGCTGCCTGTGAATAGCAGCAGGGTCACTCTTTAGCCAAGCCAGGACGATGAAGGGCAGGGTTAGGCTTTGCCACAGCCAGAAGGAGCAGGTAGCATCGCCCCTCCACTGCCAAGCAGCTCCTGGGAGCCCAAACAGACCCTCAGCCCCGGGCTAGAACTGAACCCACAGCTGAACTTCACACTGGAGCAGTTCCTAAGGCACCAGCATGGGAATCCTGCACTGCTGTTTTTGCTAGCAAATGTTAACTAAACTTTTCCAACCTTTGCTGAGGTCAGATACAGCCTTTACTACTTAACGGCAATTGGAGTAGGGCAGAATGTAAGCAAAGGGATATAAAACTATTTTTCTGCCCTGGTGGATGTGATCAAATTACAAGTATGATAAACAATTATCTGCCAAAGAATACAAGTTAGAGACAACAAGAAGTCAAAAGACTGAGAAAAAGACCAGCAAGATTTAGGAAAATACTTTAAATTAGATGGGAAAATCACAAAAATTACTAACTTAGCACCACTTTGAAAGCTTTGATAAGTTCCAAATCAAACAAACTATATAATCAAAATAGTATTTTTTTTTCAAATGGAAAGCAAATTCACTATTATGTAGTTTCTGAAATTCTCTTGATGCCCTTGGGTATTTTAAGAATATATTACTTGTTCAGAAAAGGTAGATGCGAACACAGCTTTCTCTCATCTAAACACTCTAAATTAGGAGAGATACACAAACTTCTTGAACTAATTCTGGTAAGGACTAGGAGGCAGTTTAGGAAAAAACCCCAGACCTGTCTGGCACAGCATGTTGGTAGCAAATATATCAACAAGGAATTTACTCCCCAATGGTCAGATTTGCTCAAATCTGAACAGAGACTAGACTAACACAAACAATTAGGAGAAAGTGACCAAGATCAGTTGCTTCTGTTAAACCCAAATATCTGCCAAAAAAAAAGGTTTCTGACAGAATATAATGCATTTGCATCATGGAAACTATTGGATGTTAGGTCAGTCAAAGTGGGAAAAATATTTCTAGCCTCTAAGAAATCCTTCTGTACAGCAGCTGTCAGATAAATCTTTACAGAAAACTGTTTATTATGATTAGCAGAGTCAGTCACCTGGGTTATCTCAGGCAAGAAAGACACATCAGTAATTCAGGAAGCCAACACACAGCTCCTGTTTTTGCCAACATCTATCCTAGAAATGAGGATGTATCAGCATTTTAAAAAGACTTGCTATGGTTAAGGTGGAATAGTTTTTCTAACACCAGAAAACTCCAGCAGAGGGAATCCAGGGGAAACCTCAGGCTACCAGCCAGTCCACCAAAAGCACAGGGCACATAAGACAGAGCCATGATTCAGACTCCAACGCAGCACCAGTGCATGCAGAGCAACTGCAGGCCCTTCCAAGAGCTTCTGCTTCTGCCCCCAGCTGCCCACAAATGAAAAAACAGATACCTACCCATTTCAAGGTACAAAAGAGCCTTGAAAGACACCTGAAACAATAGAAAAAAAGGTGCTTAAAAAAGGCAATGAGGCCAGTCACCACAAAGTCACTGAAGAATATCACCTTGGGCAGCCCTCCTTTCATAAAGGAAAACCACACCTCCTTTGCCAGCCGCTGTGCATAAGCAAAACCCCAGTAGCCATCAGGCAGGTCTGAGAAGTGCCCAGATGCAGCTGGTCACCCCAGGCACACCAGGATCAATGGCAGCTTCCCAACAGCCACATGGCAGCCAAGGTGAGATGGAGACAAGTTCCAGGAAAAACTTCAAGGACATGTGACCAACAGTGGACAAACAAGAAGCTCTCACTCTCTGCCAACACCATGGTGTCTGAAGGCACAGAGGGCAAAACCTCTCCTGCCCTGCCTTCTCACAGCTTGTCGAGGGACTCCTGCAGCCCTGCTCTGTTCCCAGCCAGAAGTGGCAATCACAGCCTGGCTGGCCCCAGCAGCTGGGCCACAAGACTGCACCGAGCTTATGAAGTCATCCTCTCAACTTGAGTAGGCTGGAACACGACATGACCTTCCAGGAGAAGGAGGTAAGAGGGAGGACTAAAAAGACCTGTTGTTTTACACTATCAACTCAAAGTTTGTTTCTATATTAAAAATTAAAAACAAACAGATTCAATTTTATGATATTTTAAAGTTGTTGTAGCTTGAACTATTTCTCTTAAAAATCTGGTACTAATTTTATCTGCAAAAGACTCAAGGTAGTTCATTCTTAAAGTATCAACAGAGCGAGTATGAAAATGGAACATTCTTAAACACTCTTGCTCATCTCAGAAGTAGCACCTCAAAACAATTCTGAAGCCTTCTACTTTTGTTGTTTCTTTTTTTAAAAAGTTCTTAGAGGCAGAACATAAATACATGTGTGTGTATGTGTATATATATACACACACACACTCACTCATGCACTGCAGTGACAAACTGAATGATGTGCTCAACAAACCTGAGGGATGGGATATCAGCCAGAGGGACCTGGACAAGCTCAAGAGATGTGCCCATGGGAAATTCCTGAGGTTTAACAAGACCAGATGCTGCTGTTGCACCTCGGTTGGGTCAAGCCCCGGTATCAGCACAGGCTGGGCATGAACAGACCCAGAGCAGCCCTGCCCAGAAGGATCTGGGGCTGCTGCTGGCTGAGAGGCTGGACATGAGCCAGCCATGGGCACTCCCAGCCCAGAGAGCCAAACCTGTCCTGGGCTGCATCCAGAGCAGCGTGGGCAGCAGGGCCAGGGAGGGGATTCTGCCCCTCTGCTCTGCTCTGCTGAGACCCCACTGCAGAGCTGCACCAGCTCTGGGGTGCCAGCACAGGACATGGAGCTGCTGGAGTGACTCCAGAGGAGGGCATTGAAGATGATCAAAGGGATGGAGCACATCTCAGAGTGTTGGGACTGGCCAACCTGGAGAAGAGCAGGCTTTGGGCTAACCTAGTGATGGCCTTCCAGTAGCTGAAGGGAGCCTGTAAGAAAGCTGGAGAGGGACTTTTTACAAGAGCATGTGGTGACAGGACAAGGGGCAACCACTTCAAACTTCAAAGACAACAGGTAAAATTGGATACTAGAAAATAATTCTTTACTGTGAGGGTGGTGACTGACTGGCATATAGGTTGTCCAGAGAAGCTGTGGATGCCCTGGAAGTGTTCAAAGCCAGGCCGAATGGGGCAATTAACGACCTGTTTACTGGCAGCCTGCCCCAGTCCATGGTGGGGGTACAGGCTTGAACTAGATGATTTTCAATGTCCCTTCCATCCCAGGCCTTTTTATGAGTCTATGAAACCAAACAGAACAAAAATGCAAGGAGTCAGCACTGTGTGAGCAAGGGGCTTTCCACTGACGTGAGATGGGAAGTGCTGGAGCAGAGTGTAACCAGTTTCAAAGTAAATTAAAGCACATAATAAGAAGAGCAGGCCTGGACAGTGTGCTATCAGTTTCAAAATAAATTAGAATACAATATGTGAAATGGATGGCTACTGATAGTGTAACTTCAAGACCAGTTTTTCCACTTGGAAAACCTACCACTTTTCTCCTGGCAAATAAATTTGTCGTTAGTATTTCTAAATTAGGGAAGGTTCTTAACCAGGGCTTGTTACATTCTTTTTCATGTGTATTCACTATTGATGCGGAAGGCATACTACTGTTTATGCTATAGTGGACTACAGTCACCACTGATCTGCTTAAAACAGTTCCCACAATAAAAAGCAAGATGGAGACTAAGTCTGTTAACACAGACTTTTCTATCACACCTTAAATGCTACATTCAGATACCTTTCCATTCAGGTTCTGAGCACCAGTCCTTTGGGTCTCACAAAAGAGAAGTAAATCCTTTCATAAGCTGAGGTGGTTTTGCTAAATAAAACCCTTTCTTTGAGCACTATCATCTTCCCCATCACCAGTACTATAGCTCTTCCATTCCAAAAAACTCAAACCCAACAAATGAAGGTTTCAGCATGTTACACCCCACAACAAATAAAGTAAGAGGTATTAGAAATTATTGGTAATATTCAATAACTGATGCCTCACTACAGCACTTGATCCACTACGCATTAGTGAACTAAGATGATCATTAAGATTTCAATTAAGGAAAATAAGCAAATATTTCGGTTTTTATCATTTCAATTTTAATACAATTAAAAAAAAGGTAAATGTTATGCATGGTAATGTTTATTAAACAATCACATTTTATTTAAGCATTAAAATGCAGCAGTCTGGAAAAGCTGCCAGAAAACAATGTTTGGCTTCAGAAAAGGCGATTATTAAATTACTTCCAATAAAATTCAAATACTCTCTTGTCTGTTGATTAGTTGAATGCTTTAGACTGGAAAGAACAAAAAGTGCAAATCAGCTGAATGTTACTTTCAAAAGTAAAGTCTTAGTGTCCTACAAGCAATTACTGGAAGGCCTCACCTCAATCTTCATGATAAAGGACAAAATTCTCCAATTCCTACACAATTATAATTTACTGTAACATTTCAAGCAATGCAACATTATTACTAAAACAAAATTAATTCCAAAATATAACTGCCTATCATGAGCACCTCTTTCCTTTTTTTTTTCTTTTTAGGTTTTTTTTTTGGTTCTAATTTTTTTGACATGAGATGGCATGAAATACATTCTTACTGGAAACTTACATGGAACCATGCAGTTAAACCACTTATAGGAACATGTTCTAGCTTTAGTTAACTTATACCTAAACATACTACTTTATATGAAAATATTGATATTGTGGTATTCTGTTTCTGCTGATACACTTTGAGCAAAGTGACTCATCACAGAATAGGTAAATGTTGACCTTCAATTTAGTTTTTTGTTCATCAATTTTACGGAAGGACTTAGAAAGAAATGGACAGAGGTAAGATATATGGGCAAATTTTAGGCATTTAGAAATTAGTTGGTTTGTTTTTTTAAATTCAACACAACTATTCAGTGGCAGCTTGAAATAAAAACAGAGTACCTTTCTGGCTCCTAAATCCCTTCAGAATCACTTCATATGCAAAGATAATGAAAAAACACTGAGATTATTATCTTAGCAGGGCTGTAAGAATACACCAGCAATTTTCAATTTGTTCTTGTAAAAATTTTTTAAAACATTGTGGAAACATGTTCTTATATGTGGGTACTGCTGCTTGAAACTGAACAGTTGCTCAACATCCAGACAACTATTACAATCTTGCAAAAGCAAAGCAGCTTATAAGCGTAATAAACAAATGGTCAATTTGCTAAAATTGAGACCTAATTTAGAATTGTAGAATGACTCTTTCAAACTGTGCAACACAAAATAATGTAGCCAACAGTAACATACAGGTACACCATTTAATATTTATTATATGCATTTTATATACATTATTTTTCAACAGCTGTACTTTTGCTATGCGGTACAATCTTAAAAATTTGCTGATTCATAGTTTGTAAAACAGAAACCTTACAAAACTCATCAAAACTCGCAAACTGATCAGAAAAGTTTTGTGGAAGACTAGAAAAAATACTTTTTTGTATTAATCATGCATTACACAAACAAAAGTTTTAGTTACACCATAAACTGAAGCACATCTGAAAAATAAAATAAAAGCAGGGAGTAACTAGTCAAAACACAGCAGATTTATGAATCTTGAATTAACTACTTTTGTATTCTATTTGAAATGCAAATAAAAATAATTTTCACTCCAAAGGTTCTGAAACAAGATTTTTTTTTTTTGGAATCAACTCCACTCCAGGTACTTAACCAGCGGAAAAAGAATTTCTTGGTTTGCAACTTTAGAATTATCAAATGTCCCATTTTCTCATCTATTTTAGACTGCTCAAAGAGTGCCATAACAGATATACAGGGCCCTTTAACACACTACATAAAAGGATATAAAGACCAACAAAAAGTGAAATAAATAACAATAGGCCATTAGCAAGATGGGTAATCCTTGATAAATAAACTCGTAAATACAGTAAGATGTACAAAATATCACATAGTGATAGGATGCCAAGATTAATTTTTTTTTAAGAGTTCATTCAGGGGTGTTAACCCCTCTGTGTTTCATTTGAACACATTTTACAGTCCTTTATTTATGAAGACAGTTATGCGATGATGATGAATTAGCATCCTTAAGCAAGGACTTAGCTGAGCTGTATTAGGCAAAAGAAGGGAAGATTGTGGTTACACGGCAGCGGGTCAGTGAGATCTCTGTGTTTTAGGGTTCTATAATGCAGAAAAACATTATCAATACAATCTTGAGCACTGTTGTGACAGGCTAAATATATAAAAAGACTTATAAAAACTAGAATTTTATCCAAACATTTTGTGCAACTAATGCTAAAATATTTTAAGTTAAATTTCCTTTTCTTTAAAGCAAAATAAAAGTTTAAAAGGGGAATCTGTGGCATTCAACTGATAAACAGAAGATTACTAAGAGATGAAAAGAAAGCTACTCTTGGAGCTCACTTCCCCCCACAAGAGCACCACATTCCTAACCCTAAGGCAGCACACAGAGTCCAAAATAAAAGTCTTTTGTAAGATCAGACTCCACGTTTGCTTAAAGACACCTAAAGAACAGACATACGCTCAGTTCATATCCAGTCAAGGCTACAAATACTGGTTTTCTTTTTTGTATTTGTCCCCACCCCCCCAAATACAGTAATTACAGTTAAATGAATGAGCCTGACATTGTTCAGGATGTGGTGACTTTTCACCAACTTCTACCTGCCCCACAAGAGCCTTCACCCAGGCAGATCAGATGTAGTGTCTTATCGGTAACCTTATAATTGATGGCAGTGACGCATTCCCTCTTTTTTGTCCAAACAGACCTGCTGTTATGATGCAGGTTTGTTCTGCTATGTCACACAAAGACTTTGGCAAGGGCATCAGCTCCTGCACTGGCAATATATGCTTTTGATGGATGAAATGCTACATCATAAATTGATTCATCCAGCTTTTTCCTATGAGCTGTTATTTCTTGCACACATGTCTTGCTGTCCAAATTCCACAACCTAATGGAACAATCATGGCCTGTTTAGGAAAGAAAGAAAGGAAAAATAAACGGAAAAATAAAAATATTAGTCGGAAATTCAGTGCATCATAAATGCATAATTTATATAGAACATATAGAATATGAAAAAAAACCCCTTACTTCCAGACATTAAATAGATTCCATTAGGATCTACAGCTAGACTTGTGACAGCATCCAAGTGAGCAACCATAGAATGGATCATTTTACCTAAAAGAAAAATAAACAGTGAATTTCCTGTGAAATACTGTTTATTTAAAAACCATCAACCCATTCCCCTTAAACACAATATAAGACAACATGCTTATTTAGATTCCAGTAATATTTTAATGGTCCTATTACATTAGAAATGATGAAGCTTCAACAGCAGACTCTTGTATAAACATAGGGGCAAATGACACGCAACCCTCAAAAAGGTATTCCCATTGTAAACAATCTTTATCCACTCGGCATCTTTACTGGCAGCAACAACAGTGAAGATCTAAAATGACTACGTGAGAACCTTTGTCTCTTAAATGTCCTAATAACAGCCCGAGTAGGTGAGTGTTGATGGAGCTTTGTAAAATGAGACTTACTGAGCCATATCAATCACCCATCTATCTCTGTCATTGCTAGGAGAGAAAAATAAGGCAACTATAGGTGATACTTGCCCAAAATACTCTCCAGCTTCTAACAATTAACTGTTTGGTTATGTTACAAACCAGAATAGTTAATTCTGCATTCAAGTACTCATAATTTCTTTACATTGACCTCTGCTCCTGGACTCGTAATAACATCTTTTAGTACCTCATGATGCTTTTTGGAAGGAGTTCCAGAATGTTTAACTGCACAAAAGAATCACTGCCTCTCTCTGTTTTGAGTCTGCCACCTGTTGGGGACTAGCAACTGAACCTCAGTTTGGGTGTTAAAAAAGAGAGCAAATAAATCCCTGTAAGACCATGACCAATGTGAAGAATCAGCTTTGTTCAGTTGCTCCTCTTCCTGAAGAATCTCAGACTATTCAGTTTCTAAGATTCTTCCAGAAGAAGCTAAAGGCTACTGAAGATCTTTGATAATTTGTGAAACATAGTAATTTGGCTATATTCCCTTTGAGGTAAGGGAGACCTGATTCAAAGTACTCATACAAAGGTGATAAAAATGTTCCCTTTTGCCTTTTATTCCTTTCCCTCTGATATGCATTTTGCTTTTCTGACTGCTAAGCAACAAACTAGTATTTTTATCTAACCTCTTATTATAACTCCAAGGCTTTACTTTGAGTAAGAACAGTTAGCCCAGTGATTATTATAATTTTATATTACAATGTTTATTTTTCCTTACATGTATTATTTCAAATTTATCCACATGGAATTTAATTTGCCTTTTATGTCTTTTAAGATCTCCAGTTCTTCCTCATCAGCCTTCATGTTTAATAACCTGAATTGATGAATGTCAGTTAACTGCCAATATACTGCTCCCTGTTCAGACGACTCACTATGCTGAAATACTGCCAATCCTGACAGACCCACAGATATTTTATTCCACAAAAAGACCATTTATTTCTACCCTGTGTTTCCTGTCTTTGACTCAATTATTTCTTCATGCAGATTTTTTCTCCTTATTCTTTATTTATTTGAAGTAATTAATTTCAGTAACATCAGTGTAATGCATTTAATTACCACAATTCAAATACATATGTTCATGGCAGGTGCAAAGTGGAAAAAATATCCAGCTTTTTCGCTTTAGAAAACAAAAACCCCAGGAACCTACTGGGGTTCACCATCCCTTACTGGGACCAAACCAAACACATTTCAAACAGGTGTTTTGCACATGCTTACTTAAAGTGAGCTGGATTTTTTTTCCTTCCAACTTTGATAGGTAACATGTAGGAAGTGACATGAATTTCACAAATAGGAAGTTTAAGTTTGTTCTTACAATTATTTTAATGTTTTTGTCATGACAGACAGTGCAGCTTTCTCCTATAGCCTTCCTTACCCTCTTTCTTCCAGATCCTTTACTGTTTTATAAACCTTATCAACAACTTCAGTATAACACAGGATTTCATTACTGCAATGAATTTAGGGTTATTTCTTGCTCTAATAGGTACTAAGTGATCTCTTATTACTAAGAGTTGACAAACAACTGTGACACATGCTTAGAGTTAAAAGCATGGAAATGAAAGCAAACATACTCTATAAATCAGGAAAGTTGTAAATTAAAGACCACTTTCCTGTCCCTCACAACTATCTCTGCCTGTTTTGAGAGTGTTTTCTGACTTCTGAAGTCACAACTGCAACAGGTTTCTCTATTTCTTCTCTATTTCACAGAGAAGGTACTGAAAAGGTTTAATCTTAGAAATACCAAAAGTTTTGTTTTATATAAGACTAAATCAGTAGTAAGTTTTCTACAAATGGATTCTCCCTATGTCATCCAGATTTATTGAAACATATTAATATATATAAATTAGGTTATCTTTATCCTTACCCGTTTTGTTGTCAAAAAATTTGATGTGTCTATCTTCATGTGCTGTAATAGTTACAGGAAGTGTGGGATGACTTACTACCTTGTTAATATGATTATTTGATTGTACACCTGAAAATAAAAGAATATTCATCTGCCTTAAGAAAATGTTAACATTAAAATGACAGCATTTTAGCATTTAGCATACACTTTAGATTACCATATTATTTTACATTATGTAAGCAATATCTTAGGACCAACAGATCTCCTAAGAAATAAAGCTTCTTGCTTCATCAGATGGGGCAAAGTGAGGTAGACTCCAGCCATGGTACTGTAAGGTTAAAGCTTACAAGTAGTTTACACCCATGAGAGATTATTGAGTGATAAAATCCAGCGAGTACTGCAGGGCAGCACTAGCTAAGTAGAAACAAACTGCAACATGAGTAATGTATGTTTAGCACACAGCTCTTACACCTCTGCATCAAAAAATATTTAGTTTGCGGGGTGGGGGGTGGGGTGGGGGGGGGGGTGGTGAGGGGAAGACAGAGGCACAGAGTGGTTTGGGTTGGAAGGGACACCTTCTCCTAGACCAGAGAATCCAAGTAACTGAAGTCAACCTAACTCTCTTAGATTCTGTCAGATACATTCAGATACATTTGTGACTTCAACTTAAACAATGAATGGTTTAAAATCTCTTTAGAAGTCTACAGGATACTCTTGGGTGGAATGGACCTTTAACATAATCTAGTTCCAATTCCTTCTGCCACAGGCAGGGCCACCATCCACTAAACCAGGCTGTTCTAAGCCACATTCAATCTGGCCTAGAACATTTCCCAGGGATGAAGCATCCCAAATTTCTCTGAGCGACCTGTGCCAGTGTCTCACCAGTCTCACAGTAAAAAACTTCTTCCTAATATCTAATCTAAAGCTACCTTCTTTCAGTTTGACACCATTCCCCCCTTGTCTTGTCACCACATGCCCTTGTACAAACAAGCTCCTCTCCAAGTTTCTTTCAGGCTCCTTTAGGTACTGGAAGATCACAATAATATCTCCCAAGAACCCTCTCCAGGACTGAACAACCCCAACCCTTTCAGCCTGTCTTCACAGGAGAGGCACTCCAGCTCTGGGATCATCTTCATGGCCTTGCTCTGGACTCACAGTCCAACAGGTCTACGTCCTTCTTATGCTGGGGCCCCAGAGATGGACGCAGGGCTCCAGGCAGGGTTTCACAACAGCAGACTAGAGGGGTTAAAACACCTTTCCACAGGGTTTGTTCCAAGCATCTAACCACCTTTCAAACTGAATGATGCCGTAGAGGAGTAAAACTTCTTTATTTACTACACCATACAATGAGGTACCATAGTAATACCTCATTCAACATGGGTATTTATTACAGAAGAGCTCTACTTACCAGATTCTACTTGTGATGAAAACATTACCACTGACTGGGATGTTTCTAAATCATAGATGACTGTGCTGCCAGTGTTAAAAGATGCCACCATATGAGCAGGGTCACAACCTATAAAGTCAACTGATGTGGGTATTCCATGCTCTAAAAAGAGAAAAAAAAATCTTTAGACAAAACAAAACACTTTAAAAATTCCTGAAAATTTAAGCATTTAATATCATACTTAAAGAAGATATTTGCTCTTTTCTTTAAAGTAATGCTACAGCACCATGATTATTTTATTACAAGTTATTCTTTTAGCTATGTTACCTAGTTTGGATAAATGGAGATAATGAGCCTGGATGCATCATCAGCTGCCTTATAACAGATTTTCAAAACCACTGCAAAAAGTTACCTTTCTCTCCATTGTAAGTGCAAATACAGGGATTTTTTTCCGGTGGGTTCCATAACCTAATAGTGCCATCTGCTGAACAAGAGAGTAAGTGATTCTTTACACCACTGTAGGCAAGACCCCAAACTGCATCTGTGTGAGCAATTAATGTGCCAGCTAGAACGTTTGGCTCTGGAAAAAAAAAAAGTTCAGAAAGGAAACCATTTTAGTGAAGAAGCATTAATTATTTCTTGTACCTCAACATAAATTAAATTCCACATAAACCCCTGCCCTTCCTGTTTAAGCAACGGCTAAAATATTGCACAAGTCATTTTGCACAACCACTGCCATCTTTATCCAAAAAACCAACCAACCAAAAAGGAAACAAATAAACAAACACAGACAAAAAACCCTACCAAAACCAAACCAGACACCAAAAAGCCCCCACAAACAACTCAAACAACTATGTCCCTTTTCCCCAAACTATACACTCTTGTTACTCCTCTCTTATTTCTCCCTTTCAAATTCAACATCTTAAAGATGGCTTGACTACAGCCCTTCCTTTGTACAAGGTGCAGAAAATCACCTTTCCACTTTAACACTGGATGCTTACTTGATGTAGTTTTTATTCAGCATACTCTGCTGACACACAGATATAGTCTAAAACTCTCAAGCACCCTAATAATAAAAACAGGCCTAACTTTTTCTTGCAGAGCTGGGAATCTTATTTTCATCTCTCTACTTTATAGTTGCCTTTTATAGAAGATTTTTAAATCTATGAAGCTTTCCAAGCAGTTATCAGCTATTTAATTTTAGAGACATCTAAAATTAAAGATATCTAAAGTTAGGGACCTGAGATGCAAGTCAGAAACATGGGACATAGAATCTGAGCACACTTATCTTAGTTTTCTGGCAAATTTCCATCACAAGAAACAAATAATCATTAAGAAGTTCTAATTCTCGTTCAAAATATTTTGTTTCTCAAAAATATAAATTATGATTATTTTTTATTTTGCTGTATAAATCTTAGGAATTGTTAGGTCTCCTTATTACTGTTCTACACAAAATACATCATCAGTGTAAGCAGGAATAAATGACTAATGTTTGCCACGCATGATTACTTGAAAACACACAGCGTAGCTGAGAAATGGCAGTAATATTTCACAAAAGCCCTAGAAAATAGATTAACATCAAGCAGAAAAATAATGTTCAAGACAATGGTCAGAGGTTATCTTTTTAAAGGTACTTACCATAGGTATCATATGGATCCACACTAGGGCTAGGCATGTTCCACCACTGGATGGTTGCATCAATACCACCACTGAAACATTGTTCTCCATTGGAACTAATTGCCAGTGACAATACCGGTCCACTATTGAGACAGAAAAAAGCTGATTGGTAACTGCCTACAGGATAGAACATATTGTTATGAATGACAATATATTTATCAGCCATGAATAATGTCAAACACTCACATGTGGGCCCTAAATGTGTAGATGGGTTCTACATCTAAAGAGGCACTCCTGAAAGAAAAAGAAGAGTTATTACACCACATGAAATCTCTACTGAAAAACTTGAAACTGTAAGAGTTTAATCAATCTCAAAGACATTTAAAACACAACCTATGTTTTACAAAAACCCATATACTTGCTTTTTGGCAGGAACCGTTTTCTGCAAATTCCAGAGTTTTAGAGTATGGTCCTCAGAGGCTGTAACCAGCACAGGCTCTACAGGATGAAAAGCTAATGCTCGCACTCCATCAAAATGACTGCGTAGCGTATACTTAGGGTTCCATGTCTTTCGGAAGGCATCTTTATTAGCTGGCAACTTGAAAGAGAAAAGGAAAGAGGTAATTTTATCTTGGATTTTAAAATAGAGATTGTATATATACCCCCTCATATTTCTGGAAAACATCCTGTGCTTGATTCAGCTAATATATATTCAACCTTAAGTTTGTATTTATCTATTGATTTATCTATACCATCTACAACCCTATCCTGCCAGCTAGACAGTCTGCAAATTTTTCTGTTGTCCAGTTTCCTTTGACCCAGGCTGGAATGATATATAATGTTAAACACACAGAAAAGAGGACTTGATTTTCAGAACAGATTTTAATCCTTTTGTGCAATGATACTAACTCTTCTTCCTTGCAGAAGGAGAAATGTTTTGTTGTGTATCATGTTGTCTGCACCCAAGGAACAGATTACGGCCGTCAAAAGCTCATTTATCACTTAAACACAATAAAAATGAGCTTGAGGTACTTGGTGAGCAATCTT
Source organism: Haemorhous mexicanus (assembly GCF_027477595.1). Classification (NCBI taxonomy): domain Eukaryota; kingdom Metazoa; phylum Chordata; class Aves; order Passeriformes; family Fringillidae; genus Haemorhous; species Haemorhous mexicanus. Next base: position 38,824,344 of record NC_082346.1, read on the forward strand.
CCTCAGATGAGTAACTTGACTAAGGTTGACAAGAAACATACATAGTTCTTGAATACTTCTACAAATGAAGTCATGTACACAGAAATAGCTAATCAAAATTTCAATATACATTTGTCATGATTTTAAACATAACATTGCACAAATATTTTTAAGTCTTTAATGAGTTTCAAATATATCTGTGAGACAATACTTTAGTTGCTTTGTGAAGCAATATATGCAAACTCTACATTTATATACTGTGAACATCCAATTCATACTCTTAACTTGCAGACTGTTAGGCTAAAATACAATAATTACAGCTGCTTAATATTAATTATAGATAACCCAGAAGAGTTACCAGAAAAATTCAAGCCCTTCTAGTGATTCCAAGAGACAAATTTATAGCTTTGAATACAATATATATTTATGCAGCAAGCAGACCCTTAAAAGACTGCATCCCATCCTAAGCCTCCATCATAAAGAAATAACATATCCAGGTACTTCTCTTTTCCCCCTAAAGATAGTTTAGAAAGCTGACTTGAATTAGACTTAAAATATAAGCAAACTAAGAATGAATGGAAACTAATTGTACCCTTTGTCTTACACAAATGGAAGCTTATTGTATCCTTCATCTTACACACCATCTATTTCAGCATGTGGTTGTTAAAGTATGTTTCTCGACTGCAGGCCAGAATAGCTTGACATCTCAAACTAATTTCAGCAACACTAATAAGAAATTAAAATCTCCCACAGCTAATCAAATCTTACTACCTTTTATCTGTCAGGACTGAAAATATTCAGATAATAGTGTAACATGTACTGTAATAACTATTTTTGGACCAAGTCTATAATCTGGACTGAATTATCACTACTCACTCAAACCAAATTCAAATCCAACCAACGAAACAAAGAAGTTCAGACAATAAAATTTACTGTTCTGAGTTAGAGATGTGCAGACATTTGCTTTTCCATTATATTACTGTAAATTTCTGTCCTAAGTGCAAATTTTACCTAATTCCAATCAAGTCACAGAAACTTGTTATACCAGAAAGTAACCTGAATTTTTAGGGTTTTTTAAATACCAACCAAGAAATACATATAATAACAAAGCATTTTGCTTGCAATTTTCCTACTTCAGCATACACTGAATACTGCAATATTTTTACTGAGATTTAAGTTATTTAGCACTACATTGCATATTATATGCAAGGTTCATAAAAATAATAAACTTTTGTTTTGGGAAACAGAACAGAATTCTGGAGTTCTGCATTAAACATAATTTGGACCAAACCATTGATTTATTTCCCTCCCCAAATGGACAAGAGAAGGAGAGAAAATGAAAGGGGGCGGGGGGGGAAGGTATTTTCCTAGCAAATAGAGTCCCTTGATATTTTAAAGCCTCATTACGTAACAGATTCACCCACCTAGCTAACTTATGTTCCCTCATGTATTTGCGGTGATCTTTGCTTAGAGAAATTAAAGCCAAAAACTTGAAACAGCACTCCCTAATTTTAGCACATGATAAATCCCAGATTATGCAGAACACTTGCAATTTTTTGGATGCAATGTGCATCCACACAGCAATATCTACCACAGTTGTGGTGAAAAGTCATTCGAGGAAATCAGAACTGTATACAGTGATCCTTATTTTTCAAAACATGAAAAGAGTTGATTCTATATTTTTTTTTTTTTAAGAATTTTTGCATGGGTAATTTTGGTTTTGGCAGTACAGAGAAATCTGCTAAAATGCAAGGTAGAGAATTTACACAAGTTATGAAAAGTAAGGTACGTTTCCTATTTTAAGCATAGCTTTGTAGTTTTAATTTTCTTAAAATGGACTGGAACACCATGTCTCTTTTAGAAGACACCACATACACTTTATTAGAAATCTAGCTATATATAAACTGATTTTTTGAAATTCTTTTCCCTATCCATGTTTCTAATGGATCTTGATATCCTTACTGTAAGAGTAAGAGAACAACTGATACATCTTCAAAGAGATCCTTGCAATCTCTAAGAAAAAAAGTTAACCAGTAATGTATTTCCAAACAACCAAAAAACACAACCCGACCTCAGAAAAACACAGTCAAGGACTTGGAAAAGGGATTTGATGATTACAAAGGATAAATGTGAGATTATTTTATAAAACAGGCCAGAGGAATAATGCAAAAATGGTGAAATGGGACAGTATATATCGATGTTGGAAAGTGTGACATCTCCAAAGCTTCTCAAAACATAAGGTGTAGATGGACACACTGCGCCACTGAGCCCGGATGCTCTACTGTAAGTGTGTATTTATACACACACATACTGTCAAGATAATCAAAGTCATGACAACACGACTACTTCACTAGCTGCTCCTCCCTTTTTCCATGGACTTTAGCAGGCTTTACTAAAGACCAAGAAGGATTAAACAAGCCTTTCATTCAGCCTTGCAAAGCACAGGCAAACCTGACTGAAACTACACCTGAGCTAAACCAACACAAACAACAACTCCCTCCCACCGAAAAAGGGGCATCAGGGAATGAAGATCTTCCTTGCCCCTGCAGTCAAGAGAATCCTAACACATTGCCAGGAGACAAGAATTTTGCTATGCCAAACAAGTACTCCCCAACAGCAAACAAAAATTTTAGAGAACAATAATTAATAACTGCAGTCAGTCTTTTTATGTTTTAATGTTACTTTTTTCTTGATAATGTTGTAACTTATTGGAGATTTCCAAGTTTACGCGCTCTGATAAAGGAAAGCTTTCTGTTTTTCAGTCAGTCATACTGCAGACAAACACCATTCTCTGGTGCTATGGAATCAAAAAATACACAAATGGAGGCATCTGATTTGGCAACATTATTCCCTCAGCATGCCAACAACAACATGCACTGAGGTCAATTTAAGTAACTAGATAATAAAAAAGACATAACTTGAGATGACTGTTTACCAGATGAACTAGTCTTGGAGACAACCTGTGAATTTAATCAAACATACAGAAATCACCTGAGTTATAGTTGAGATTCTTAAGATCCCCCTATCCTGTATTCATATCCTCTCCTTTTCAAAATACAACACTCATCAAGGAGTGACACATGAAAGCTAATGGAAGCTTGTTGTGGCATTATTTATTAATGCACTCTAATAGCTCACAAAAGCTATCTGAAGAGCATGGACCTATTGTAGCAAATGCATTAAGTGTTCTGGTTTGAGGTTTTTCATGGTTCTTGTCTTACTTACACATTAACTTAGTGTCATACTTCCTTGCCTGGAGATATACTGGAAAAGGAGGTGGCTTCACCTAAGCTTCCAAGGGCATTAGACTATGAAGCCCTACAAGTAATGTATTACAGGTACAAGGTAAGATATGGTCTTCGTGTGCTGCAAATCCATAGCTATGAGGGAACAACTTCAGCAATTAAAAACTATCATGGAATTTTTAACCTAAAGAAACATTGTGATGAAAAACTAACTGCATCTGAATTTCAGTCTCTTCAAAGTCATGACAGGACAGTGTTGTCCTAAACATAAAAAAAATTGTTGCCACCTGTGTTGTTTTACACCTTGTTTTTTCTGACACATGAAGTCAGAAGCCACTGTGCATTTTTCAGCTATGCTTTAAAAGGAAGAAAATATCCTATGAATACTGGGAAGAGAGGAAGCAGGGAAACAAGAAGCGGGGAAACCGAGTAACAATCATAGTCAATCACAATTCATTTTTGGTGAATGGCCTAGTAAGAAAAACTCTACTTCTATATTTTGTCTCCTGTGTACACCAGACACTAGAGCATGAAATAGCCTCTTCCCACTCACCTCCCAAACCAGGCTGAAAATAAAGAGCCTCAGGGGTTTCAGTGAAAAAATTTTGAAAATTCAACTACATTGAAAAAGTAAGATCAACTTCATCGACAGGATGATTAACACCTTCTAATCTTCAACAAATGTGTGCTTCTACTGCAAATTTCTTATTAGCTCAGGCAGCACTTCATATTTATTTATCAGCTATTCTCTGCTTTAAGTTTCCCAAGAACAAAGGTAACCTCTATTCTGCATCACTCTTCACACCACAAAAACTGTTTTGTCAGGTTTGTCACAAGGAGCACAGACTCTCACGTAAGTTTTTTAGTTGGTATATTAATTGCAATGCTTTCTGAGCTCAGCCCTGGCTTGCCACGAAATATCCCTCCATCTCGGAATAAGCAAAATGGCTACACACTGTTTTATAAAGAATTTGTAGTTCACAAAAGACAGCAATACACTACAAAGCTGCAATCTGCAGTCAAGCCAATACAAGACTTTTTAAATACAATACTTCATGCAAAACTTACCTGAACACTTTCCTAACCAGCCATCTTATGTTACCGGCCAATGAAAAATTTGTTTAACACTACTGGTAGAACCTTAATAAATATGGTCAAAGCAATGTCAGAACACTCTGGATTATAAAAAAAATACCCCCTAAAAGCTTACATCAGAAATATACTACTATATATACTACTATATGTATGTCTATGCTGTTAACACTACTTACTCATCAGAAGGATAGCAAATCAATGAGTTAATATCAATATTTGTGTTTCATGCCATGCCTACTCAACACTCTATTTCAATCTGTAACTGTCATTTTGGTCATGTTAAGACAGTAATACATATTTTATGTCATAACACATTCCCCCTCCCAGTGAAAAAATCTGAATTAAATTATTAATGTAGAAAAAACCCAAATCATCTCACTTAATTCTGGTAACCCAAATTACTTAGCTCATCTGCAAGGTTCTCTTCCATTCCAAATAACAGCTTTAACTAAAGAAGTGCATCAGTAATGTTCAGGATTGAGGAAAGGGGACCCAACTACTATTGGTTAAACTGTATAAAGAATTTTAAAATAAAATTGCACTTACATCATAACTATAGTCTGCATCATTTGTTACTGTCAAGTCTGCAAGGTCTCCAAGGCCCAGTACACTTAACAACACATCATCAGAACCCATAATAAATGACTTGCCTCCTCCAGGTGGAAACGTTATTGGCTCAGCTACAAAGAACAAAACAGTTTCTTTAAGTCTCAATAGAGTAATTCAAACTGACGAAAAGCTGCATTATTCATCACTTAACAGCAAAGCAGAGTATAAAACTGAACTTGTATGTACTACATACAGCCCCAACTAAAAAAAAAAACCAAGAGCATGAGGACACACACACATGTGCAAACACACACACATTATATACACAACTCTTGTACCATGCTTCATCATTTGATTTCAACTTACTTTACAGAGATGTTGATACCGACAAGTGACTTGACTGACATTACTTTACACTGCAATACCAAATGTACTTCCCAGGTTTCCAAATTGTCAGCTGAGTTTTTCATTCAATACACCATGCTTCCTGCCTTCTATCCACTTGCAAATATGTCTTTGTGTTTTATACTAGTCAAATATTTCTACTTGTACACCGAATATTTTTTAATCACTCAAGCAAAAGACTCCTGCAAAACATCTCTTCTGCTTTGAGTTTTCTCAGACAACTGAAAAAATGAAAACGTCTATTATTTATTCATTTCCTCTCTTAGTTTCTCAGCATGGTTTTGGATTCTAATTTTAAAATACACTCAACTGATACTCATGTTGTCTAGCTGTGCCTACTTCAAATTAAAATGTAACATTTCTGTTAATTATAATTTAGAATTTATAAAAGTTCTATATAGCCATTCACTATGAATTCGCATCTGAATAATAACATTTAAAATATTCACCCATATTTTTTACCCTCTTCAACAATTCTGTGAATCTCCATTAATCCACAAATACCAATTTTGCAATAAGGAACAGGAATGAAGGCTCAAACATTGTAATGCTTCAGCACACTTTCAAAGCTACTTTTACTTTTCAGTTTTCTTTTCCACTTAGAAATAGCAACACTTCTTAAGTAGAGTATGTGAAATTAAGGTCTGTGTGAACTTCAGCTAAGTATAAGCATTGCAAAATATGTTAAATTATATCTGACATCTTGAAAACTTAAACTTGCTTGACTTTTGAATGTCACTGAGCTGGCAGATAGAGATATGGCCTCACTTTAATGCCACTCCTTATTCCTTATCCTCCTAGAAAACCCTTCAGTCTCAGAGAAAACAGTTTCTTGTTTCCTGGGATTTTGTCTTCTAGAAGCAGTTCCAAACAAGAGGACTAATAATTAACACATTCCTGTTTAGACCTGTTTATGGCCACTATCAGAATGGTAACCTAGGTCTGATCCACTCCCACAGAACGAAAGTGACTGAAACCAGGTGTTAAGTTATAGATGTCTGGCACCACTGCTAGGGCTAGGCAAAGAGAAGCCAGCCCAGCTGGATCAAAATACATCACTTCTCAAGAATAAAACAGGTTTTAATGCTTCAGAATTATCATACTATTAAAAAATGTAACTTCATTAGCATAGTCAATACAACCATTTCTGAGAATCTAAGAACATAATCTAAGAATACTAAGAATACAGACTGCTGCTGTTCCTACAACTGCATAAAAAGAGCAAACAACATTCTAACTATGCACAATCACCTGCTGTAAAAATAGTCACAATCCATACAAGTTTGACTCATAAAAATGCTACATTACATTAACAGCCCAAAATGCCTTACCATGCCCTTATATGAATAAGCTTTTCATTTCCATTAGTAATTTACTAAAATTCTACATCTGACGATCTACTACAAACCACTTCACTTATATTTCAAAAAAGATATATTCCTACAAAACACCTATTAACTTTCCCTTTACTCCTATTTGATCTTTAGGACAGGACCACAAGGTTTAGGTAAGCCCTGTAACCTGTCATACCAATTCTTTGTGAAACTAATGTCACCTGATCCAAACAGATCAGCTTTCCTATGCTTTATAATAAAAATTAAGGACCATCACATCAAGAACCTATACTACAAATTCATCAAGTTTCATTTGCATGAGTGACTATTTCTTTATTTAAAGCTTCAAAATAAATGCTACTCAAAATTCAGAAGACTACTTCTCAATACTAAAGCTGCTCGTATGTATGTACAGTGTGTTCTATAATTTATTTGTGAATTTTATATTTTAAAGTGAGGTGTATTTGAGAAGTTTAAAAAATGACTGCAAACTGTTTTCACAAAAAAAGAAACAGCAGAATAGTAACACAATGAAAAATGCATGATGTTCCAGCTACTAAAAATAAAGACCCACATCTTCAGATAGCAAAACAATGCATCAATAGATACATGCAAATGATAGTTAAATAAATGACTTTTTGATGCTTTTCATCTAGAAAGAAAAAAAAATTTTCGAAAACACAGCACAATATTAATCTCATGGCATAATATAAATGCTTAACTGTTTGCAATCAATAAATATAAAGTTAAAATGTGATAGTACAAGTTCCACTGTAGGTGACACTAGGTGAAATAAATATTGAAATATAAAATCATATAATTTAATACCTGCTTAGCCAATCTTAACCACCACTTCTTACCTTCAAGTTCTTGACATTATACTAAGTCAAAATCAAGCAGAAATACTTGTACAAACTGAAACTGCCTTAATCTCTGATCAGATATGTATACTTATATAGGCTGTTGTTGTCTACTGTACAACAGGGATATATCAACCTTGTTTCCCACAAAGTTAATATGTGGTACATCAAAAGCAGCTGTGGTACATACCCAAGCAATTAGCTGTTACTGGGTTTTTTTCCGTCAATCTCTAGATTGACACCTCTGCAATCTATTAAAACTGAAAAACAATCAGCGAAGAAAGTAATTCTCTCTACACTGGATGGAAAATCATGTCGATACCATTTCTGAAATAACAGAATATGTTGAAATGGAAACTCCAATTTCTCATGGCCAAAATTATCAAGTGTGATTATGGCATAACATCGTATGTAACCAGGCAGTTCAGAGTGAAAGACAAACAAAAAACCCAAACCCAAACTCCCACACCTTCAGAGGTATGAAAGAGCTATTCCAAGCCAGTTAGAGCCAGTTCCTCCCTGAACCCCCTTCAAGAAAAAATGATCAACCACTACATCAGAACTGCAATGTTTCGAAGTGTGGCATAAAACTTCCATACAGTCACAAGAAAACTGTGGTTTGATAAAATTCCTCAGCATAGGCTGGTATATCCCAGGAAGAAAGTCTGAAGTTATCTGCAAAATCTTAGCTTTTAGAACACAGCTGCATAAATAATTGAGTAAAATCTATATTTGTACTGCATGGTGAAAAATCTGTATTTTACGATAATGAAGTATTTGGCCTTGTAACACACCTAGAAGGAATTCAAATACAACACTGCCTGTTTATTTGCAGCTTTGCACCGTATGGTACAGATGAAAACTCAAAAAGCCATATAGCATTCAGGATAGAAATAGCAGAACTTACACTCTAATATTCATGTTTAAAAGCTATGCAGAAACCAAAATGAGCAGATAAGATGACAGAGATAATAATATTACTACTCTTAATAAAGAGCAAACTACACTGACAAGTTAAAAACACATGGACACATTAAACAGCATGAAAATATAAACATGAAAGCAGTTTATTTGAACAGAGTGAACAATCTTTACTTAAGGCTAAAATAGTCTTTGTGCTACAAGAACCAGGTAATAAAAGTCAGTCCCTATCAAATTGAAATCTAGCACCTATTTCTTCAAAAATATGATTTTGTCCAGTATTATTTTAGATGTAAGACCTCTACCTGAGACAGCATCCCCATCTGTAACAAGGTCTGTGTTCCTTTGTACAACATGTATGGCCTAAATACCTAAACATGGCTAAAAGGCAACCTAAAGCACGTAAACACTGAACCTAAAAACAACCTAAACATACATCTACAAGTTTTAGCAAGTGGATTTTCATCTGTAGATTTTTAAACTGCACTCCACAGGTAAATTTGATACTGCTTCATCTTGAAGATGGAAATAAAAACAAAGCTGAAAAAGAAGGCAGTAAATAAGATGACTGTTGTAAAATGACAGTTTAGGAGAACAACAAAAAAAACTTCCTTGTGGTTTGGGGTTGTTTTCTGCTTGCCTGTTGACAGGCATTTATGAGGCCAAGGGTGAAAACAAACAGCAGAATCAACCGATTCCTGGAATCAGTAGTAATGCCAATTCTATTTCTGCTATAGCTGATATCATGCCAGGTCTTATGGGTCAAAGATTACCCTAAAAGAGCCAAATCTGAATACACCTGAATATTTTGAATGAATATGCTCTAAGCAGAGGACAATTTACATAATGGTATTCTAATTTCAACGTTAATACAGGAAAATCAGTCCTTCAAAACAAGAAACTTAAAAGCCAAATACAAGATTTTTGACTTTTATATATAATAGCTTGCCACTAATTTTCATTGCCAAAGATAATCCTGAAACTTAAATAAATACTTTGTAAAGAAATTAACAGTGTCTTTGTAAACCTGTGTATGTAGACCAAGGGTATTTTATAAAAGAGTACATCAAATTTAAGGAAAAGAGACTAATTAGTCCCATAACTTAAATCACTACTTTTCTTTTTAAAATCCAAACTGTGCATCAAATGTTTATACTCACCTTTTTTCCCCTCAATAAATAACCTATTTGTGAAAGGTTTTGCTAATGCAGGGGTGTCTCCAAACAGGGATGTAATAGTGAATAGTGTCAGAACACACTGCTCTACATGAAGTTATCTAAAAAAACTTATGAAATAACGGTGAGTTATAAAAAGCCACAGAAACTCAAGCCATATTCTCATAAACCATTTGGGAAGAATTTCAAGTAAAATAATAATGTGGCAATCTGCAACTTCACTCAGCTTTACAGAGGGGATAATAAATGACAGCGTGTGCTTTCTAAAAGAAATCTCCTGAAATATAGTAAGTAGCTGAATTTTTTGTACCTTCCTCTGCTCTTGCACCTTCATGATCAGTCATTCTAGAAGAGGGTGACCTAGATTGATTAATGATTCCTGAAGGGATGTGGGGTATCTCATCATCGCCCAGATCAGCTATCATGTCGTGAAGTTTTGTCCTGTTGACTCCTGTAAATTAATGTCAGCAGCAAAAATTCATTTGATTGCTACCGCTTGAGACTTGACTGAAGTCTAAAAATCCATTAAATAAGAATAATTACTGATGGGGCCTCCTTAAAATAAATAGTGATTTGCTTTTGTTTAGTAATATTTTGGAAATCAAAAGCAGGAGTTAATACACCAAATCTGAAAACTACATGCAAACAATTTAAATACACTAAATCAAATAATAACTCCTTTGTGTTCTGCAGATCTATTCGACAATTTCCTGTAGGAAAGAGGAAAAAAATAATCTTACAGCCCTACTGGAAAGTCAAGCCAAATACTAAAAGAACATTCACTATTAAACAAAAAACATATGAATTAACATTTTCTAATAATATTACACAACTTTAACTATACTAAACAATTTAACATTAAAAACATAGTGCTAATTAAAAATAAGCTTAAAAATGAGAGCAAAAGTACAGACAACTCATAATGGGGGTGCAACGAACAATTAACTTTCCCTGCTTTGAATGGTACTTAAATTGTATGAAGTGTTTGTTAAACACAGCAGCAAGAATGCTTCCACCGCTGTATGAAACTGCAGATGTATATTATATTAAAATTATTATAAAAGCAAGCTTCTAGAAACAAAGCATTCTGAATTATGTGTACATTTAATTAATACGTAGACATGAGCTTACAAAAAAAGTATATTTTAAAATATATTTAAATTACTAAACCCACTCCTGCTTTCACCTTTCTAGCTTCCACGTCAAAAAGTCAAGCTTCAATTATCAAGTGTACTTCAGTGAAAGAACCTCTTTAAAGAAAACAATCCATAATAATGAAAGACATAACCAAATTACAACCAATAAAACAGCCCTTCCTGGGACTGCAAGCAGAGATATTAGAGACCATTTAGTAAAGGAAGCATTAGTGAACAAGTTCTTATATTGAGGTGACATGTCTCACATTTATTAAAGAGGAAATTGAAACTAAACCAAAGCCTTTATTGCCAAAAAAAGTAAAATGCAAATACTATGATTACAGATGACTTTTCAAACTCAGAACTGTTATTCAAACAGTTAAACACTAAAATATACTCTTTCACAAAGTATCTGATAATTTCAGATCTTACTGGTTTAAATCAATGTGTTCAAAAATAAGCGTCCATGAATAACAGAATTCTCTAAAGATAATGAAGAATTCCCTGCAGAAAGGGATGACAACAAAAAGTATTTCTTGAAGAAGAATTACAGGAAGTATACCTTGCATACCCCTAAAAGGATGCTATGTAACTATTCTCATTAATATTTGTAAAACATTCTCATTTTGCCAAGTAATAAAACTCCCTATATTTCCGTTTTCTCTGCTTTTGGTATTTTTTTTTTTCCTTCACGGAACACTTAGTATTCTAGTTAAATATACAAAGACTGCTACCCAGAAGCAATCTGAGAATAAAACTGGCTTACAAAAGCTTTCCTTATAAAACAGATGACTTGAGCAGTTAAGTTTCATTTCACTCTCCTGTAGAAGAATGTCTAGAAACCTGTGATCCCAGCTGATGATGTGAATGTAAAATAATAATGAGACATCTTTTTTGAACCAACACTCTTTTTTTTCTAACAGGCTCTATACTGAAAGGATTTCATTTCTGAAGTATAGTACTTAATATTGCAGCCAGCAGGTGAGATCTCACATAAGAAAAGTCACTCTTAGAATGGGCAGATCTCTACACCACACAGACTGCAAAGCTTGTCTTCATCTTTACTACAGTCAGCCATCAGCCAGGCACCTATGGTGACCAGAAGCAGATATATTCTTGAAGATATTATAGAGCAATCAATAAAATGACAGGATAAAAGTCATGACTGGCACCCTAAACTACTTACTTTCATGAACCCTCTGCTTTCCAGAAGAAAACACCATTTGTCTTCTCCACATTGATATGCATGAATGGTTCAATACGTCAATGCAAAAGGCCACAAATGGCTTATAAACACTTACTCTATCTGAACTGAAAGCATCTTCTCCAGGTGCTTTCATGCCAAACATATGAGCATGAGAAGTTTGTCTCAAAGCATACTCAAAAGAAACTAAAAGTAGCCCCTCTGCTCTGCTATCTTGAAGCAGCTATTCATTTAGTTTGTTACTAATTAGGGGACTGATATCCTTGCCTTTTAGTGTTTTTCAGTATGTTTGGGCACTTCTTGTCCTTCAGGCATAACCTCAGAACAGTCATACATACAATTCAGAGAGAAGTTTACAAAGGAGCAGCTGCTGTTCCCAATAACTTCTGTGCATTTCATGCTGAAAAATGTGTCAGAATTCAAGACTGTGCCACCACTACAGGAGACTGCACAAGTTCCTGCTTTCAACTAAGTGCAAGTGTACCTTCCTGTAACTGTTCAAGTATAGTAAGTGTTACAAAAAGATTTTTAAAGAAAAGAAAGTGCCATCTCTGCATAAGCAACTACGGTCAAGGCACAAAATGGGATGACCCTTTTACCCTCAAAAAAAGCCAAGGACAAAAAAAAATTGACCTGGTATGAACAGAAGCAAAAGTTACAGCACCATCTCAGTGTAGTATCCTTCAGAGATCAAAAGTGAAAAAGATAACTGAATATTCAGTGATGAAAAGTTTTAGTCTGAGAAGCCTGAAGAGTTTTATTAGGTGGAAGATGTATTGGTCCAAGTCTGAATAGAACACAGAGATTCTTATATGTCAAGAAGAGGCGATGGTAATGAAGATAATGAAGATGGTGAAATTCAGATCTCTTTTCAGTCCTATCAACTGTTCTATTTTCAGAAATCAAGGGTAGGAAAGCGAACAGTACCAATACTGTTTTGTAATTACAGAACAATTAAACGGGAGGAAAAGAGCAGGAAAGTTTTTTAAAAGTGCAAAAAGGTAAAGAAAAACAGTAAAAGTATCTTCATTTCAACAGTGATATAGATATATATAAACAAGATGTGAAAACTTTCAAACTGAGAACACATTATGCTGACCTCCTAGAATAAAATGAGATATGCAACATCTCCACTATCATACCCTGCAAAGGTGACAGGCTGTATGTGAAAAACAGTCACCCCCTGACTTACCTGCCAAAATTGATCTTATCAAATTTGGGCAAGAAAGAGGCCTTAAATTCAGCATATTACTGAAAAGAGAAGCCTGCTTTCGTAGAAATCAAACCTAACTCCTTATCTATGTATCACAGTTAGTCCTGGATAAATGTGGTTTCTTTCTCTGCTTCTGGTGTTTTTTAATAAAAAAAGATTCTTCAATAAACAGATTTCGCATAATTTTACAGCTTAGATTGCAAAGGAAATGAAAGTTGTAAGCTGGTGGATTTTTATTATTGTTTTGGTGGGGTATTTTTAAAGATCCTTCCATAAAGAGGCAGTAGTTCCACATAACATGGTGACTACCTGGACAGACACTCTCCTTCTCCCCAGCAAACATGATTACTTAATGAAAACAGATACTGACAAAAGATGACCTTAATTAAGATGTTCCACACAAAAAGAAACATGAGGATACAAACTAGAGAAGTATCAAAATAGAGAATCAGATCTACATCTGTTCAGTTATTTATGTGTACATGTGGAATAAAAGTTTCCATACCTGAGGCCAGGGCTGTGTCTGCCAGGTTACGTTATACTGTAAATACAGATTATGCCAGTTACAGATGCATATCCAACAAAAGAACCCATCAGAATGTGTGTCTTATTATTCTGTCTTCAAAGTATTGCAATGCACATTTAATGCACATTTGTTTGACATTTATGAAGATATATATTACCATGCAGATAAGCTCTGATGGTACTCAAATTCTGATAGAAGTCAAAAGAATGAAGGGCAAAGGAAGAGGTACGTACTCAGGATGAAGTCCCCAAATGATCAGATATGAGCAGCAGGAATAAAAAAGCCCTTCAACATTATTTTCAGGTTCAGAATGTTAAAAAAATGAGGAAAAAGTCTACAAAATTGTATTTAAATAAATCTGTCCAACCTTGAATGCATACTTTTACTCTGTGTATGGAGTTCTCTCATCCAAACAGTTCAGCGATGTAAAGGCTAATTTTCAATCAGAAACTCTCATGAATGTGACAAGCCAAGAATTTCACAAACCACCTTTTAAGACTATATGTGTTCAGAGTTTTCCAAAGGAGATTTCTTAACTTAAAACTCAAAACGCTAAACAATGACTTATGTCACTTCTCAGCACCATCACACACAGTTGTATCCTAAATACTGTCTTCTGTGAACCAAAGATTTCAAAATTCCTTTAGATGAAGAAAACTTTCTGCTACTTTGCAGCTACTATGCTTCAAAATGTCTAAAATGTAAAGGATTTAGTAAGAAAATTTCAAAAAGTTCATAAGAAAAGAAGTTCATTTTGGTATTAAAAATAAATTTCTAATCCTACCAAATATTTCACGCGAATTTGATGTCAACTGCTGATTTACATGTTAAATGCTGGTACACATGAGCATGCAGATGACTACTGTAGGCTCTCATTAAAGCAAAGACTAAAAATCTTTGCTTTGTCAAAGCTTTTATGTTTATGTGTGTGTGCACAAGTCATGCAAAAATCATGAAAAAACAACCAACATGCACTAACTGACCAGTAACCGATAGTTACAAAGTAAATTCAAATCTTAATAATTACAGAAGTCGTCAGGAAGTGTTGTATATTAATTATCATGTATTTTAGTTAGTGTATGCCCATACAATTTTTCAAACTGAGGAAAAAATTTGTTTTACTAGCTATTTCCAGAAATTGTTAAAAAATACTTCCAAAATAAAAGCATAGCAATGGGAGCTTTTCTAAAGCAACATTACATCCAAAGGGCCCTGGACAAGCTCCAGGAGTGGGACCATGGGAAATTCTTTAGGTTTAACAAGACCAGGTGTGGGTGCTGCACCTCGGCTGGGGCAAGCCCCGGTATCAGCACAGGCTGGGCATGAACAGACCCAGAGCAGCCCTGCCCAGAAGGACTTGGGGGTGCTGCTGGCTGAGAGGCTGGACATGAGCCAGCCATAGGCACTCCCAGCCCAGAGAGCCAAACCTGTCCTGGGCTGCATCCAGAGCAGCGTGGGCAGCAGGGATTCTGCCCCTCTGCTCTGCTCTGCTGAGAGCCCACTGCAGTGCTGCACCAGCTCTGGGGTGCCAGCACAGGAGGGACATGGAGCTGCTGGAGTGACTCCAGACATATGGAATGGATTTTAACTAAAAGTGTAAGCTTAGATTGGATACTAGGAAGGAATTCTATATTATAAGAGTAGTGAGGCACTGGAACAGGAGTCCAGAGAAGCTGTGGGTGCTCCCTCCATCCCTGAAGTGTTCAAGGACCGGCTGGATGGGCCTCTGAGCAACCTGATCTAGTGGTCATCCCCACCCATGGCAGAGGGGTTGGAACTAGATGATCTTTAATGTCCCTCCCAAACCAAACCATTCTATGATGACAGATTTAACACCACTTTATGCACTAAGAACTTTATAGTTACAGTTGATAACATAATTTCCAAAAGCATTTTTACCAGGTAGTTCAACCCTGAAGTTTGGTTAAACTATATAGTTAAAATAGGTCAACTGGTCAGAAAACTCAGGGAGTAGACAGATATCAAATAAAATGTTGGTAAATGCACAGAAAAGTCAAGGGCATTATAAAATAGAGATTATCTCCTAAATAAAGCCACCAAAAAGTTCATATTTACATTACAGGCATTTCCCAATTCTCTATGCCTGGGGCTGTAAAAATAATTACAAGCCCAGAAATAGCAACTTATCCAAGTTCATAACAAAAAAAAAAAAAAAACAACCAAAAAAACAAAAAACCAAAAACCAAAAAAACCAAAACAACCCCAAAAAGTAAATAAAAAACCCACACCACCACCCCCAGAAATAGCCCAACAATCACCAGTCCCACAACAGTATCACAGTACTATACTTTAGGAAGCAGATGAAGTTTAAATCTTTCAGAAAACTTCTTAAGAGTAAGAATATCCTCAAAATGCAAGTTGTTCATTATTTTTACACTAACATTTCTATGAATTTAGTTTTCATCACCTCTTTAACCTTGAATTTTTGTCTTTTCAACATTTCTCATTTATGAAATGCCTGTCAAAGGTTTTGACATATTCACATTCAGCAGGAAGAAAGTTAAAGTTGGTTGCCCCCATTACAGAAAATGATGCTTAATGAAAAAAAATCAAAAACAAAACAACAAACAGAACTCATGAGAAAAAATGTCTTCTATATAAATAGGCAAAAAAGTGTTGTATTACAAGATTCAGAATCTGCACTTACTCTTTACCCCTTTCTTCCCCTTTCGTTCCTTCTTGTACTGTTCCTTCAGTTTACTTATTAGTCCCTGGTCTACATCCCAAACCTCAGCAGTTGGGGACAGGTCATCTTTGTCTACATGCAGCATATTATTAAAAGAAAAAAAATCAGCAGTTGGCAATGCAAGCTGTTGGTGATTTACTGTCATAGCTGTATAAGAGCATTAATAAGAGTTATTAATAAATCTTTATTTTAAAGGTGCAGTCTCCATTTTAAGTTTATAAAAGACCAAGTTTAATTTCATACAGTTTTCCAAGGCACTGTATATTATCAGTTATATATTTGAAAATTGTAAGTTAATTTGTTACCAAGGAGCAAACAAATTAAACTTCATAAGTAACTGTTTACGTTAGATACTTCAAAATACACAAAAAAATCATTCGTATTTAGAAACAATTACTGCATCTTTAGAAAGACAGTGTTAAGAAATTATTCAGCCAGTGTTGAATAAGCAAATAAAAGCATTCATGCTATATCTCTCATGAAAATGCAAGCTGAGTAAGTCAGTGCCAGTTTATTCATGAAGACCACCATGCATCCTTTCGCATTCATTCCACATGCACAAGAAAGAAACTTGCTCCTACATATAACCAGAGAAACAAGTCTATAAATACAGTTTCTCACATAAAGATGAAGAAAAGTAATTTGTACAGGTGGACATCCCACCGCATTCCAGAAATTAAATCATAATTAGCAGAAATACAACATTCCACAGTAGTTTCAGAAGACATCTATTTTTCTTTTTGACAAATATTGCAGAATTCATTATTCTTTATGAAAAGTCAATTCTCCACTTGTCTAAATTATCCGTCTCAGTCATTTCTGGAAACTTCGAACTACTAAAAAGATAAACCTGTTTCTATGACAAGGCAAACAACATTTGCAGAAACACTTTTGCTAGTAGACCACCTGGCAGTAACCAAACTTGGTTTGTGTGCCAGTTTAGCTTTATACTCACAAATTCTTTAGGCATGAAATCCCAAGACCTAGTTCCTCAGCTCCCAACTTCCAATCATATTTACAATATGATTGTACCCATTTTTGAAGCTATAACCATTATAATCATGAAAGTACACAAGAGGAGTCATACACAGCAGAAATGAAGTAACATGCATTTAAAATAAAAATAATAGGAATTATTCCAAGCACATGTTTCATGACAAAACATGACAATGAATGGACAGACACCCTAGGATACTGATGCATCTGCCATCATTCAATGACAATCTTGATCAAAGAGGTGGAACACAGAGATGGCAAGGGCAGTGAAACATGAAACAGGAGCATAATGGCAGAGTCCCCTGAGCTGTCCACAAAGAACTCTGGTGATGAGAAGGGAACAATGACATCCTACACCAAACTACAGCTACATCTACCAAACTGCAAACACAAAGACCTCAATCTTTCTGATCACTGGGCCTAAGCATTGATAGAGAGGAAGAATGATTACTCAGGAAACACAAGAAGCACAGAAAGGTAAGTCAGAGAACGTGCCCAGTCAAAGAGGAAAAAAATCAAACCCGCTAAGACTCAATTAAAAGAAAATTCCATTAAAATCTAATTAAAACTAATAAATAAAATTCCAAAGCACCATCAATAAAATGAAAATAATCAGCTAGGTTGCAGCATTGCAGAGAAGGATTCGGGAATTAAACTGAACCAGAAAATGACCACATCTAACATCAATGTCATGCTGTTCTAAAAAATGTCATTTTGGTACATTTTAAAAGGTGCAGTGCATTCAACCAGGACAGTGCAGGTAATGACAAAATTGAAGTAACATGTTCAGTCTGTGTTCTGCACTGGAAGTTTGGAAAATGCCTGTAGAGTGCAAAAAAAATAGGGCAGTGAATATAAAGACAAAGAATTTGAAGGAACTGGGCTCATTCAGTCAACAGAAAACATGAAAAGCACAAGCCTGCAAACATAAATATTCAAAACCAACACTGTTGGCTGCAAAAATGTAGGCTGCAAATAGAAAACTAGATAAAACACAAACTCGGATTATCTGGGTAGGCTGTGAAATGAATTTCAAACAAGAATTTTAGGAAAACCCAGCAGTGTTTCTCTCCAGCATGCCTAGATATATTAGGCTATTTCAGAACAGAGCCATGTAACTAGAAGACCTCTCCAACTGCCCTCAGGAGTGACCTTCCTTGCACTAACCGGATATAGGACAGCACAGAGGACCCTGGATGTCCACTGACCAGTATAACTGACTGGGGGAAAGGCTTGTTTAAATTTTTCTATTTTTTAAAAGTTTTCTGAAGATGGCCCAAGAGACTCTGAATTTCAGTCACACACTGCCACCCAGAATTCTGGGTACAGTCATTCTCTGATTTATGGGCCATCTGTAAAGAGAACGTTTGTGTTTCATGGGGAAGAGAAATCCAGTGATGAACACGTGAAACCATAAGCAGAATAAAGAGACTACATAATAAGTGACATCTGCAATATGTAGCACAATATATAACACTATGTATATATTGCTGTTTGCTTAAGCAAACTGAAGTTATAAATGCATTTTTTTCTTGATACTAAATCACCACAAGGAATTTTTTTTTTTAAATTTAAAACTGTACATATTTTTTTAGTATGTAACATCACTTTGACTCCTGATTTAACACTGCTTGAACTTGCTCACCTTTCACTATTTTGAAGTTAAGCTGTTCCTAAGTAAAACATGTTCCATGACAGGACACTTTAAATCACAATGTTTGGAATTAATTTAAACTCAAAACATGTTAACTAAGGCACTTACATAACATAAAATGCGTTCATAAAAGGCTGTAATACAGCAAGAAAGAAAAGCAATCCAGACTTCAAAATACTCAGTGACAGGTTTGAAGAAGTCATCAACAGCAAAAATGTAACTATCAAATTTGGTGCTGAAATATTTTAGGATATTGAAAGTTAGACCTATAGATAATACTCTGCATTTAAGTACTGTAAATATCACTAAAGCAAAATTAGGCAATATATTTAGAGCCTAAATATCAGATGTTTTCCAGATACAAAACAAACACATTATAACTAATTAGATAAGTAAATATTAACTTCTTTTTCAGAATGCTTAAATGTTTTCAAAGGTAAGAAGAAATAGAAAGAGGCTGATGACAGGAAAACAAAAACAGGAAGAAATAAAACCCAATGAAAACAGAACAGAGCAACTCCTACACTATGAAGAAAAATTTGGATTTTAGCTGAAAATATTTAAGTTCACGACTGATGCAATTGTTTAGGAAGATATAGTACATATTCATTTAAATTAAGTTTCCCCTCGACACAAATAACTAGCTGGATGGACCTGATATTTGAAGTAACAAGTTTCATAGAGTTTAAAATAACTAAAAAAAATTGGTTTAGACACTGTATTATTTTATTTTAGAAAGCATTTAAGTGGGACAGTATTTAAAATGTGACAGTTAACAGAGAAGTCTCATCATATTTACACTGATCTTTAAAAAGTAACACAATCCCAAGATCTGATGGACTGTATCCTTAAATGCTCATTTAAGGGAAGAACATCTGTACTAAAATCAGTGACATGCTGTGTAAAAAATATTACTATAACAGTTGTAGGCATGTCTTAGACTGATTTAAATAGTAAGTTACAAAATATAGAAAAAAACTTATAAAAATTGTTTTCATACAACAAAACTGAGAACATACTTTGAAAGATGAAACTAAGTTTATGTTTTATTTCCTCCTTCCCACTTTCTTGTCTTAGATATAAGGTTTTTGGTAGCAATGGGATTGCTGCAGTTAAATCAGCTGTCACCAGTGTGTACAAACTCCTAAAATGCTCTGCCTTACTGCGCTATGGATTCATTGAAAATGTAATAAACATTCAAACAGCTCTATGAAAAGCATGGTGGGTCAATTTGATTTTTAAAACAGACCTTAAAACTGGGTAACTACTTGAGAAAATGCCAGACATGGAACACACTGGAAAGTAATCCTTGGAAACAGTGACTTGGAATTTCAATGGACAAGCTAGTTCAACACAGTAGGCTTCAGCAGTCTGGATAAATCTTTGACTGCATGAATTACCGTATCAAACTATCTTGCCTTTTATATACAATAGTCAGATTGATACAAGAACCACAACTTTCTACATCACTATATATTTGAAGGGATGTTGCAAGCAAGTCAAAAACTCTTGCTTCAGGTGCTATGAGACATCTTTTACCAAGAAATCTGCCTGTGTGCCAAAATGAAAAGATCATCAAGCAACTGTTCAAATAACATCAACTTCAAAAGGGAACAACAGCAAGCAACTAAAATGATACTAAAAATAGACAGTTATTACCAAAACTAAAGGTAACAGCTTGCTCAGCTTCATCTTCCAACTAGAAACAAGACTGAGTTTTAAAAATAAAGGTGACAAATCCTTTGATACTAGTTTTTAGGAAAGAATGCTTTCAAATCCTTGTTACCTTCAAAATCAAGACTGTATTATTTTCCTGGAACATGGGCAATTACTTAATTTTTGTAAATCTTTTTATTTTCTTTGCTCACTGGGATATTTACTGAAGTATGACTTCATTGTCACATAAAACACTCAAACAACCCAATCTAATGGGAGTTTGGGGTTTACAATTTAAGACTGACAGTATGTAAGTACAAAATTTTGCACTTACTTTGTTGTATCACAACAAGGTTGTGATACAACAAAGTAAGTGCAAAGTTCAGAAATTAAGATAGTCAATTTCCCATTTAAAGGCAGATATCCATTACTTGGATCACTATTCTTTTTCCTATAGTCAATTTCCCATTTAAAGGCAGATATCCATTACTTGGATATCACTATTCTTTTTCCTATACAAATTTTCTCCTTTCAATCTCCTCTTTTGAAACATGTAGGCTGCAGAAATTACTGACTTAACAATTTTTGTTTCATGTCAAGTTACTAACAAAAAGTTGGGCTACTGGAAATGGATTTGGTTTTTTTTAAATTTTACTAATACAAGCCATATTAGCAACAACATCTAAAAATCTCAGCCAGAAAAATAAAAGTATGGTCCATTTTTCAAGTACACCCAAGAAATTAATTTAACTTAGGTACAAAAATTTGAAGGTCCTGATAAGAAACAAATACGAAAAAAAAACTGTATTTGAAAGCAAATTTAATCAAGGTATAAAAACATTCAGAATCCTAGCCTTTCTTCTCTAAAAAAGAAAATATTCTCCTCTTAGTTTTGAAATCAGAAACAAAACCTGAAAGAAATGTGACTACAATTGTACTTGCACCTACAACAACATATATACATATATATATATATATATATATATAGGAAAGTTTCATACAATGTATCATTTTCTAAGCATCAATGTTTTATCATCACATTCATCCACACATCCACACCATTTTAGTAAGTATTACAAAATTCTTAAGAAGTATCATGAACAAGTTTTCCTTTATATTTAAATGCTTTTATTGGTGTCTTACCCCACTCTGTTCCATCTCCTGAACTTCGAGCTTCTCCAGCTCCCTCACCATCTTCAGCTGTCACTAAAAAGTCAAATTCTTTCAAAGCTTCTTCAGTATCAGGGTCATCTGTAAGGTCAGCAGCTAAACCTTCATTACCAATCTGCAAGAAGATAAATATTTTCCTACATTTGAATCATAAACAGATTTCCTAGTCATTTAGATTAGAAGATATATAGGCTATTCTGAGTAATTTGTTGCAGGGGAAATCATTTTTCAATTTAAAATGCAGAAGAAGAAACTGTGACCTCAGTTGGCTTATCAAAACAAAAAAGAGAACAGTGCAGTCTGCTGAATGTTAGGAAATAAAGAGAACACTGACACTAGCTTTAGCAACAAAAATCCCATACACCCCAGCCTTCACTTTTTTAATTTAACACAAGAATTAGAAAACTTTGTTGATTTTCTTGCCCTATCAATAGCTCTGCAGAGAGAGCTTACGAACTATGCTTTCTACTGGTCCAGAAGCCTTTCCTTCTTTTTGCTTTCCAGTTCTATTTCAGTGTTAAGCATAAGCTTGGAATATAGAACGTTTTAAGAAAACTGTCTTTTTACTATTTCTAACCATATCTTCACCTTAAACAAAACAAACTCTCTACTAAGGCATCAGTGAAAAGTTTTATTTTATTGTTCAGTTGAAGAAATTTTCCTCATGAGTTTATTAGCAAAATGTTCTGACTTTTGCAGAAAGAGACCATTTTTATAAAGATAACTATAAGTGATCCTTTTGTTTACTATTAAAAACAAAAAGCTTTGTTAAAAGTCAAAAAGTCGGTGTAAGATCTTCATATATGCTTAGAGATTTACTTGATAATCTTATTACCAGACTTTTTGTAGAAAAAAAGAGATTCAACTCAATGCTTGACTAATCTCTTAACCAGAAGTCGAAGGTATGGTGAAAAGCCCTTCCTGACAAATCAGTTTGGGAGATTTAAGGCTTACATCAAGCTAAGCTCATACTGCCAACTATTCAGGAAAATCCAATGCAGCATTCATATTTGCAAACAGCCTGGTTAGTTGCTTTGAAGTTTGCAATGTAATGTAATAAGTAAACCACTGCATCTATTAGTAATGCATCTGCATATAATCCACTCTGATAACAACAGTGCAACAAATACTTTGATAGTACATATTTCTATCCTCTCCAGAGAAAAAATTTGTTTTTGAAAGGGAATTTCAGCTCTATTATAAAAAGAAAAAAAATATTTACTTTGTGTTTCTTATTTATCCGATGCTTTTCTTTTCCTTCTGCAATATCTTCTATCATGTCATTCTCCTCTTCTTCATCACTATCATCTGCATTTTCTAAGAAATTGAATGTTTCAAGAACATCACCAGAATTCCTATATAAATAAAAACATTAAGAGAGAATCCTTTTTACTTGCTGAAGATATTTAGAAGCTTAACCAGATTAAACAAAATTGCTACCTGACAGCTTAAGAACTTAAAAAACAGCAAAACAAGAAATAGCTGAATGAAGAAGTTGCTACATCTGCTTAAATCCTTATTACAAAAGCACTATTCAACAGACTCCTTCCTTAAAATAACAACTGCAAAGTGATTATATTACATAAGTTAACATCAACACACAATTTTCCTGTATATTATGTTAGTATAACACACATGTATGTATGTAATAAGGGCACATGTTCTTATGTATAATCAATTTCAGTTAAGTTCATAACGGTTTGTGGTCAACTACACTCACAGGTGTTCACAGGCTCTCCAGCCAAAAGTTCAACGTGAACTGACCAGTACATATCAATGACTAAGCAAAACAAACTTTTTGCATTTCTTATCTCTTCACTTACCTTTTGATTTCCTGTCCCTTTTGTTTTGACGAAGGAGATTCACCCCCATTCAGGATCTGTTCTAAGTTCTTTGTCTCTACTGAACCATTTGGTTCTGAATTGGAGAGCCCAAGCAAAGACCTTACCCGCTGGGAGCGTACATCCAATATTGTATCTGTATAACCTACTTCCTGAAGATACCTAGATATGTTAAGAGAAGAAAGAAAGAGGAAAGGATATTTGATGAAAAAGGAACCTTAGTATTCACTGTTAAAAATGAATGTCACTGTTGTGACATTTAAGAAAAAATAAGCTTCGTAATCCTCATCACATGGAAAACCATACTCTGTACTGCTTAAAGCTTAGGACTCTGAGGTCCTGAAGAACAAATCACTAGTTGCCCACCTCAGCTTTGTTCTATAGAGCTCCTCAACTCAAACTGCAAGAAAAAGTATGAATACACCAATATCCAATGATGCTACTTACTGTCGCAGTAACTGTCTGCCTTGCTTCCAAGTCAACTGGCTATTCTGAGGTACTGCAGGAACCTCTGTATCTTTGGTATCTTCTGAAAGACACAGTGTCATAGTTAACATCTACCTTATACTGCTTTTAGACACAAAAATTCCCATCAAGTCAGAATATGCATCATGATCTCTAGTTTCAACTGGGTATAAATGTACCCAAAATGTGGTACTTGTAAAACAGAAGGGGGGGGGGGGGGGGGGGGAGGGGGGGGAGTGGGTGGCATATAAATCTGCAGACCACAATTTTAAGGAATGCTATACAAATACAGGCCCAAAGACCAACATTTCAAAAGAAGTCAAATGCAATTCAACTTATTAAAGAGCCCAGCAATGTTAGGAGAAATGCTTTCTTCCATCTGCAATACTCTGAAGAGCAAAACTGGTATTATCAGCTTGATATTTACAACTGCAAAATCAGATGTGCTCCAGAAAAGCAATTAGGATAGCCTATTTTTTTCTTCTTTGGAGTCTTTTCCTTGATTTAAGGTAAAAACATTCAGAGCTTCAACAAAAAAAAAAAGTCAATTAATTCTGATTTTCAGATTAAAAAATATTTACCCCATTTACCCCATAACTTCCCTAGATATATTCTCTATAACAGACCTAAGAGGGGGCTGCAGAGAAGCTGCAATAAATTAAACAGACAAAAATTTATTGTAAAAAAGTTACCTGATTCAAAAGTTGGCATTTTCAAGTCACCTTGGTTCAATTCTGTGCCATATTTTAATTTATGATATTTTGCCCTGAAAAAGTATGCAGATGTTTATTAAATTAGTAGACAAGACTTTGATCAACTCAAAACATTCTACCGTTTCCATTTAAAGCAACCATACCAACATAATACAATTATTCCAGCTAGAACTGTTGTGATAATTCTTGCATCAAACAATTATTTCTAGTCTTTCAAGAACACAGTTTTGATATAGTATTTTGATAATTACTCACAATTATCAAGTAGCTTACAGACAAGTTTAGTGTGTTCTTCACGCACGCGGGGCTTTTCCTGTGTATCATCTAATAAGAGAACGTTTCCAAAACCAGCAGATTCAAGAAATTAGCAGAAATAATTTTTCCAGTTGTACCACTGTCATAGGTAGCCAATCACACTACAATAAATGAACTTGGGGTTCCTGCCTATCTGCCACTTTTGATTTCTGCTTCATCGAGACTTTTTGTCTCCTGCTCCGTCTTTGCTTATGCTACGTATCCCTCAGAAGAGCCATGTTAGAGTGATTGTTTCTCTCATCACCTGTATTCTCTTCCAGATTTCCTCCTCCTCATTGACTGGAGGCTTAGCTTCCGATTTCTACTTAGTCCTCCTATGCAAAAGTGCCTCAGTCGTCCCCATCTTCTGATCTCCGATTCACTAACCCTAACCTCTCCTTCTCCATCTGATATGCTAAGGCCTGAACAACAGGCCTAGGCCTGAGCTGACTTACAAGATGAATTTGGAGCATGATGCGAATAATACCATCAAAATTTTTTAGTTAAAAATAGATTATCAAAATATTTTTATTAGTTGCTCTTAATGCCAAACCGGCTGCTGTAGAGACGTCTGTATAACCTAGTGTAGGATATAGCAAGAGATTCTCTCAACTAATGTCCCTACGGGCTTGTTAGTAGAAGAAATCCACCCAGACTATATCCCTAGAGACTTGTTAGTGGAGTATTTTAGGCAAAAAGCCTCTCAGCCATGGCCTGGGCTCTGGCCCGGGCTGGTGAGGAAGCATGCCATCAGAACCAGATCTTTGCTGCACAAAAGGCTAACAAGTCACTCGGACTTGCTGATTTGGGCCTATAAAAGCTGGACCTCTTTTTGGGCAAACCTGAGACCTCACCGATGAGGGGACACATACAACACAGGATTTTCCCAATTACTGGGAAGGCTTCTCCAGGTCCTCACTGCAAAAGGACTGTGACTCTGGATGATGGTGAAGTGTTTAGGCAATTGGTGATGTATCCTTCTCAACCACTAGTCTCTCTCTCATAAAGTAATGATTAGATGTATTACCTTGCTTATATTGGCTTGTTGCTAAAGCCAAATGAGTAATATGCTTATTGTTTTATCAAATGTATCCCCTTACATCTGCCTCAATATTAAAAGTAAATCAAGACCATTCTTTCCACTGGTGTCTGTGTCATCCCACCACCCCCATCAACTGGCCAAACACCATCACTTTGTAAAATACTGGTCTTGGTGATACTATTTCCATGAAAGTATACATAAGCCTTCAAAACCTTATCCTCTACCCAAGTTGCCCATCAAAATGTCTTCAGCTCCCTTTACAACAAGGAATCTCACACAAACTACCTATGCCTATATACTGGAATTCTCAAACTTTATCACTGATCTTCCACAGTTTGACTTTTACCACCTAAATCCTTTGCAATAATACTCAAAATCTCATGGTACAGGCTTCTCGGTGTTCTGCAGTAGAGCCAAAGTGAAAAATATCGATAAAAACACTAGCAGCCATATTTTGATGAACCCCTCTAAGCAATACAGTTGTTATCACTCCAAATGAAACATTTGACCAAAGGTTTAAGAATAACTGAACAACACTTAGATTCCATCAATTATAAAAACTATTCTTGCATATGAAACTTCTCAAGTGAAGACACAATGGAACACGTGCTGGACAAAATCAAGAATTTCCAAAAAACCTTCTCCAATGCCTCAGCCACTATTGCAAGTGTTTTTAAACTGAAAGTACAGGTTGGTACTCAAATGGTGCCTTATATATTTGATGGCAAGGATTTTCTTAAAGATTACACAAATTTCTGCTAAAACTGCAAATAAGGAAGTCTCATTAACAAACTGTCAGTAGATGGCACTATTGACCCTTTTCAGTAAGATAAAATCCCTCATTTCATGGCAATCACACTGTAACTGAAAAATTGTAAAGCTCCTGAAGACTTTTTGTGACCTGAATCCAACTGCCAACTAAACAGATTCATATTTTTTAACTATTTATGAACATATTCATAGCTCATCCCTGCACTACTTAGATGGTCTACCCCAGGTCCTCTCTTCAAACAGAGAGACAAAAGTTTGTGCCACATTGTAACAGTGCAATGTTCCACCAAGCTTTCCAAATATGAGAAGTACAGTGAAAGACTGAAGAAAATTATTATTGCTCAAGACAACTGAAGTGTGTCTGGTTCACTTGAAGTTGGATGGGCTAGAGTTTGCTAAGTCAATCCCTTGTGAAATGCTTTTTCATGACTGTATGTTTGGTTTAAAATTTGCCCTTATTTTCTAAAGCTTGCTGTTCAATCTCCTGAGAACTTTGTCACATTTTCCCATGCACCTGCCTCAGGATATTAAAAAAACCTAAACCCCTTTAAGAAACTTGTCAAGCTAGTCTGGGGCTTTACAAGTACATACTACAATTTATATGCCCCATAAAGTACTGTCCATTTGGGAGGTAAAAAACCCCAAGCAACCCTAAACAACCAAAATGAAAATAATTCAAGTCAAATAAAGTTTACAAAATATTTTTTGCTCAATTCATAAGTGAAGCCAATAAAGCACTATAATTGAAAAGCCAACCTAAATTTGTTCAATTTAGAGCTGTGACGTACTATTTAGGAGTAGTTGTTCCATTTTGGAGTTACAATTTCAAAACATTAATTAAAATTCTACTTTAGTTGTTCATTAGCACAGATAATCATGTATCTGATCTAGAATTATACCAGTGACTAGCCACTGTAAATAAGAGAAAATATTGCTGCATGCAATGAGACCAGTTGCCTTTCACATTGCAACTTTAATTTCACAGCAAAAATTTAATCTTATAAAATTCCAGTCAACTATATATTTGCACATCTATTCCTTGCCCTGATGGGGCCATTATACATATCTTAAAAAACACTAAGAAGCTACATTGTCATTGACAAGTCACTGACAATACTCCTCCACACCACAGAGTAACTGAATTCTACAAGAGGCAATGTTTCAATCTTTGGAGTATTGACTTACCTAACGCTAGGTTTCCATGAGGAAAAAAGAGTAGAAGAAACAACACCCTAACTTGATTTAACTGCTTCCTGCTGTTTAACTGTTGAATCACACCACTCAACTGGAAAGATCTAAGTTAGCTCCAGTCCAAAGCCCACAAAGCCAAAACACAGTCACAGCTTTATGATTTCAGCAAGTGTCATTAATTTAAGCACAACACTATGGTAACAAAGCTCAGAGTGGCTCAGAGCACACAACAGACAACATCTGGCTGGGTCTGCAAAGCACCATAAAAGAATGCACACTAGATACAAACCAAGAAACCCCAAGCATGTAACTGCACAAGACCTTATTTTATTGCTAAAAAAACTACCAACTATCAAAGCGTTTAAGGACACTAAAATAATAACGTTTTACTTGTCTAAAACAGTATTACACAACTTAGAGATAAACACTAGAAATATCAAACTACTTTGTAACAACTACTGCTTTTTACTTAATCTTACTCACTGATGTTCTACCTCATAACCTTTTTCTAAGAAACCACAACAGTTGTCTGAATGAGTTTATTCCTGACTCCGAATTGGTATTTCACTGCATGAAGCTTTTTGATGGCATCAGGGAGTTCACAACAAGAAAAGAAGAAAAAGGGTGGGGGGAATCAGGTGCAACACTGAAATTTGCTGTCAACAATCTTCCGGTCTGAAATTCTCATTATTTATTTTGCTTGGAGCTGGTGTATTTTCATTAGTTGTGATTCTTCACTCAGGGGAACAATGACCAAAAATAACGTCTATTACCCTGAACACCTACTGCAACAAGCAAGTAGCCAACATAATATAATTCTTGGATGATTTACTGGCAAGTCAGTACCTGCTTGCTCTCAATTACTCAATCCATCATACTTTCACAGTTAGATCCCCTCAAACTACTGATCATTTGTAGCTTCCTCGTTGCCTCCCACACATTTACCAGTCAACTCCAGTTTCAATTCCCACTTCTAGCAACCTTCATGAGAATCATGGCTGAAACTTATGCCAGGATCTTCCTCTTGAAACCTACTGCAGTGCTGGATTGCACCCACTAGCCACAAGAACTAAAGCAAACAGTATGTTTCTGCTGTTATTCTTCCGGTGTACATGTTTACAAGTTTCTTAGTCATCAGATGAATTTCAGAATTTCATGGGAAGACTATAAAGGTAGCTTCATATCAGGAAAGGAAAGAGGTTTCACCAATGCCATTCAACTTCAAACTGTACATCCTGTTATAGGATGGCTTCATGCTGCAGGTGAAATTAAGTGCCTCTGATTTATCTCAGTAAGTGGGCAATCCTCACTGCTTTATGGTGTACATTTGCAGAATGCCCCTACATAGCACACAGTTGCCAAAATAAGCCAAACCTTTTCCTTCAACTTCAGAAAGTTACTTACAGGCAAGACACCTGCATCTGCCCTAACAGCATATTATTTCTTTGAGATGCTCAGTGTTATTTACACCCCAATACCCTACATACCTTTCATCTGCCTTGAACCCAGACTGACTTGTACATTACCTGAAGATATTGTTATGACAATAACAACTTTTAGCCATACACTGGCTGGAAACTTTGAGTTACTTTCCATTAAAAGGACAGGGCTGAATGAAGTAATAGATCCTTTCTGCCTATGACTTCACCAGAAAATATATGATGTGCTGATATGGCATTCCGTATGAATATCTTCTGAAGCACCTCTATACTGGACACTTCACACAGAAGAACAAAGCCATCTTGCCAAAACATTAGGTTTTAATATGAAAACAACTAGAACTTATTTCTGTACTAGTCCCTTACTGATCCCTTACAGTGATCTATAACATAAAATATATTTAGACATACTTACGTTTGGACAACTAACTTAAAAATATCCAGGTGAAACCTCACCACATTTTGCTACAAAATTCTAAGTTTACTCTGGCAGGAATGTTCCCCCAAAATCAAAATACACAAATAAAGACTACATATGTTGTTGCCTGACTCTCAAGATGTTTCACCATTGGACTCAGCTACTTTTTAGAAGCAAGATAAAATGAAAAATAAGAACTGAGTCCTCCAGTGAAAGTATAGGCACTTGACAAGATTATTTCCCAGGTGA
Source organism: Haemorhous mexicanus (assembly GCF_027477595.1). Lineage (NCBI taxonomy): Eukaryota > Metazoa > Chordata > Aves > Passeriformes > Fringillidae > Haemorhous > Haemorhous mexicanus. The sequence goes on from NC_082346.1 coordinate 38,854,592, forward strand.
TTTCACAAAATTAACCACCAGTTTTGGATAAATGAAATAACCAGGCAACAAAAGAAGGTAGGTTTGAAGGACATTAGCCTGTAAAGACCGAATGGAATTTTAACTTTTTAAAGAGGAAATTAGTGCTACAGAAAACACACCTAGAGAGGCTAAATATGCAAGCATCTACCACATTTAAAAAAAAAAAAAAAAACCTTCAAAATGTAAAAACAATTTTTAAAGGATTTTGTTCCTTCACAAAATACAGTTTTCATCATGCAACACATACAGCATAGTTGAAAAGGATCAAGAGAGCAGTATTTTTCATCCTTTCCAATTTAATACAACTGAAGCACAGATAAAGGTACAGTAATAAGATATGAACCCTTTGGGTATGCTCAGTCTTACTCAGTATACCTTGAGCCCAGAAAAGAGAAACTGTCCTGTTTGTCTATATAAGACGCAAGTCCGAACATTTTGCAAATTACGCAACTTTTTATTATAGAACGCACCAAGATTTGTTAGAAAACATGAGGTGAAGACAATCAACCTTAAAGACAAGTTTACATAAAGTAAATTAGAATCATCTAATAAGGCATTTCACTTAATGGAAGGGAATTCATCTTAGTCAAATAAGTTTTTCAGATCAGAAAAAAATCTAAACAATTTGTATACCTACCTTTCTTGTTTTAATGCATATTCTAACATTTTTATTCTTCTCACTAAATCTTTCTTCAAATTTTCTTGGCCCTTTCTTTCCCCTTGTAAAAACGCTATCCGAGCCTGAAAACACACAAAAAAAAAGCAAAAATTTATTTTATTCCCTTTGGTACTCAAAATAAAGCAACAAAGTCTGTCACACATGGAAGAAGGAAGAAAGAAAAAGAAAAAAACTGTATTTTATTTATCATTTCAGCAAGTCAATAACAACAAAAGTATTTCTACCCTAGACTATTATTTTCTGTTCAAGATGAACCGGTATTAAAGCCAGTGTAGTAACTCTACAAGAAGGCACAAATGGCAACCATATGAAACATTTTGATATATGCACACACGTGCGTCCACAGAGCATTATTAGCCTAAGTTCTATTATACATTTTCTTCCAAACCAAAAGCCATATTAAATTAGGTACACTGCAACTAGCAATTCACCACCATACCGAACAGATTAAAAAATTATTACATAAATTCAAATACAGAATTTACAAATCCATTATACAAGAAACAACTATTTTATGGATTCACATTTTATTTAGTACTGAAAACAGCTGAATTTTAAGGGGCAAATGGGTTTAGTGTGCTGCTCTATATGAAGAAAAATAATGATTTATTTTTTTTTCCAAAGCATCATACTACCCACCTAATGTAAAAAGAAGCAAGGAAAACTCCTACTTGCCTGCTAACCTAGTAGAAGATAATGAATTCAGCAGAACATATAAGCCATCTCAACTAGCGCAAAAAATTGTAGTTGAAAAATAAACATAGTAAATTTGCTGAGGAAAGAAGTAGTCTCTTCATTACAAAGTGAAAGGACTTGTGTTTTGATTTTTGGAAGCTAAAATCCTAGGGAAGACAAGTGAATTAGCAGATGGGAATACAAAATTTAAACAGTTAATGACTTTAGTGGATTGGTCATCATTACAGAAACATCATTACAAACTCATTTGTCCTCTCTATGACTTTAAATTGACTGAAGTCATTTAATAGCTAATTCAGTAGTAGATTCAATATAAAATTTCTTGGAAAAGGAATTTAGAATAAGGAAAGTAAAGTGGAGACCACATTACTGAGCTGAAGACCACCACCACCATTTCATTACTACAGCAGGCATGGGGAGGAGGGAGGAAGCGCTAAGATCGGCACCCCATCTACCGGGGAAGGTTTTTGTAAAGGGCGTGGTTGCACATTTTCATTACTCAGTGGTTACAGCCTGAAACAGTCTAACCAGGGCAGTAGCATTCTTGCATGGCTCCTTTCCTGAGCCCAAGTGATATCACCGGGTAAGACTTCACACATCAGCCCTGACTTTAGCCACTCTGGCCTTGTGCTCAGCAGTGAACTAAATTCAAACATGTTTCTTTACCTTGCATAAGCTAACTACTGATTCAATCCATTAAAATCCTAGTGAGAACAAGGCAGTTAAGAGTATTGCAGTTAAAAGTCTGCCATGAAAGCACTCAACTAACCACTGGCACTTGGTGAGAAACAGTAAGGAACCAAAGTGTATTGTAAGAGAGGAGGGACTGGGGAGGAAACAACACCAACTTGATGCCAAAAAACCCCAAACATACCCAAAAAGACTGTACTGTTTGCACAGATATGTGAAGATAAAAGGTAGAGAACAAGATCCAGAATCAGGAAATGCAACAAACTCAACTATACTCAACTGCAACTATGCTAGATTCCAAAAAACACTCCAAAAATTACTCTAATCCAAAGAAAGTTAACAGTCTTTTGCAGAAAACTACAATTACCCATAATTTCCACTCCTCTAGTACCTAGGGCAGCAACTGACCAATTTCACAAGCTTAAGATACTATCCCAATTTTCACTAGTCAATGCACAGTTGTTCCACAGCGTGCATAAAAGAGTTACAAATGTGGGGTTTTTAGAAAGAAATGTTACCTGCACATTTGCACAACAGCACACTACAAACACTTGGGAGTTACTGGCTACCCACAGACTCCATCTACAAAAAAAACCTCAGAACTACTCTGGTAGTTATCTAATGAGGGTTATGAAAGCTCCTATGCCCTTTGACTTGAATGCAGTTCTCAGCTCTTTCCAAAATTAAGGTCTTCTGTAAGTGATGGGCTTTTCCTCTTTACTTTTCTTCCATTGGCCAGCACCCTCTTGTAACCGTTTGACAAAATCTTACCTGCTATTGTTGACCCTTATTTCAACCTCAGAGAGGAAAATAATGTAATTGCAACCTACACAGAGGGAGGCATCTGCTTCCTAAATGCTCACAGTCCAACTATTTCCTTATGGAAACACTTCTGGAGTACTTGGCCACATAGAATCTAGTCTCCATACTTGACAGTATTGCCTAGACCTCATACTTTTCATACAACTTAATGAGCTACTTGATCTTGAGAATTAATACACTACAGAATAATGATATAAAAAATCTAAAAAAAAAAAAATATAATAAAACCCCAAAGATTTGCTTTACAAAAAGAGCCCAAAAACCACTTTTCTATACAATAGTGTTTATAACCATCTTTACAGAGTCCAATAGGTTGAACAGAAAGATTACCACACAGGAACACACTTTGCAGTTAAGGCTCTGACATTTTTGTCAGTATTATCAGACTTCTCTTATCAGAATTGCTTTCTGTAATTGTTTGTTTACATTTGACCATTTTGGGGATTTATTACTTTTTCTCACTGTAACCACCACATGGCTAAACCATAGCAGAAGATAGCTATGCAGATGTTAAGAGCTCACTCTTTAGAAACACATAAAATCAATTTAGACTTGAGGAATCTTTAGTCATCAAGACCTTCAATACAAAACCAAGAATCAGATCACCAAAACTCTGCTCTAGAAATTAATCAACTTGCTTCCTTCAGTCTTGAACTGAGAAAGGACAAGTGTCAAACTTGATACACTGCATGACGATGAGCCCTATGAATTAACACACCTCCTTTTTTGAAAAGCAATAAATCTCAGGGTCAATAAAAGCACAAAGTAAACAAATTGCCCTCAGGGGTGATGAACTTAGGTTCCATACACAAGACAAATGCTCAAAAAATTATATCTACATAATATAACTTTCACAATCCTTACACATTCATTTCATTTGAAACAGTTCTCAGAAGAGATAGATTTGATACAATTTGTAAATATGGTGATGACTTAAGACTGTGTAGCACAAAAACCAGGAAAAACAAAATGGCACACAACAATGTAGCACTAACCTTTCCAGCCCACACTCTACCCTCCACAGTTACAACAGAATTCCTTCCACTGCCTTCAACTGATTTGCAAGTCCCCAGGATGACACCAAGAGGAGCAATCCTCTTCCACCTACTATTTCTGTTCCTTCTACTATGCTGACTTACCTGCTTGTGTTGGCACACATCAAGTCTACTGAGAAAATCATTCTAGGGCTGAAAGGTTTAAAAAACACAAGCAGAGAGACTAAGAAAGTCAAACACAAGTCTTAACGCTTCTGAATTGAAAATTCAATCAAAATGCATTTTTAAAGATGTATTAGCAAGAACATTTCTTAAGAGGAAGAAACCCACATTCTTCTATAAAGCATGTAATAGTTCTGTAAGTAAAAATAAGACCACTCATGGTTTACAAAACCCAGCTGGATTTAGTTGTGCACAGATTCTGTCAGAACATTTTCAACCTGGGTAAGGACTGCATTTTCAGTTCTTCAATGCCTAATAAAAGCTTTAATTTTCAGGGCAGGTTCCTCCTCTTCTACCAGCCTGTAAATTTTTGTATTTTCAGTATTTTCACAAAGCCCTAAGATCTACTATGTTTCTACAAAACTGACACTTAACCAACTCTGGGCTCCCTCTACACCTTGGCCCTCAGCTGCAAGTAAGAGTATCACCACACCAACTTGCTCAGCTTTATTCTGAAAGTGAATTCAGGGAGCTTTGAGAAGTAGTTAGAGTGACACATACTTTGTATTTGTGCAAGGATGCATTAAATAATGCCTGAAAATAGGCAAGATAGTATTCAAGGATAAAAAGAATTACCGAATAGCTACTTGAACAGTATAGATCCCAGGGCAAAGAATTGTCTGGGGTTAAAAAAATACAAAATATACATAAAGAAAGGAACAAATAAAAATTCTAACATGTAATATTCTACACTTTGCAAACTTAGTATTTATTTAACAGCATGTTGCATTTAAGATACACATGCATTTTGTAGTTGAAAGGGGTTTCATCTTTTAAATAGGAAGTCTGACCATACTCAAAACAGTCAATAGTCTTCCACCAAAACTCTATGACCTCAAACAAGAAAGTTTCCCTTAAATTATAGGAATAATTAAAATCACATTTCACTGATACTTCACATCCCAAGTAAGCAATTATACTGTTTCATGAAAGTGTAACAAGACTTAAAGTAGTTTACTAAATTACTTACACATAACTTTAAATTATTAAAAATAGTGTATATCATTTCAAAACCCATATATGAAAATTTAAAGAAGTTTTCTGGGAAAAAAATGAGGATTTTTTCCCCCTCCTCCTTATTTTGAAAGAAACTTCTAAAACTTCAGAATTATTCCCTACACTTCATACAGCACCAAGCATGGTAGCATTCACATTAAAATTGCACTTTATTGCTTCAATTGCCCAGAAATCTGGACAAACTTCACGTTGATCAAGCATATTTCTCTAAGCCATTCAGCAAAATAAAGGGATGTTATTACAACATTTTGGGAAAGTAAAATTGCATACGTAACCTAAAGGTTTTATAGTAGTTAGGATATCCATACAGGATTTGATAGTCTTGTTTTCTTAATAAATTCTGACATGCCGTATTTAAAATACTTGTTGAGCATCTCAAACCTAGTGAAACATATTAAAGTGAAAAAGAGGCATAAAAGAAACCTGGATGGTAAAGAATGGAAGACTGATTAAAAGCCTTCTTTTCCACAGCTGAAACACTAACACCTTCCCATACAATTCAAACAATCAAATTCTAACAAGTTCACCAATACAGCACCACACTCAGAAAATACGTTCTTGCCATTTCAGTTCTAAACACTGTTAACCCTTAGTATCTGTAAACTTATTTTGAAAAAACTCAGCTGTATGTGAAGTAATGCCATCTATGCACTGCTTGGGTTTTGTTTTTCTAAAGTCCATTCAGACTTCTAGGAGGAAGGTAGGAAAGGCCTGCAGTAATTTTGAAAGAAGTGCATTACACTGAAACTACTCAGGGCACACATTAAGCGTATGCTTATCCTAGTAGGGCATGCCACAAACCTCAAAACAACAGGAACATTTTATCACACAATAAAACTAATCTAATCTTGATTTTTAGATTTTTATTATGCTGAAAGTGAAGTAGAACGGTTTTGAAAAACTAAAAAATACTGGGGAGGTGGAAGATTTGACTCCGAACAATCATTTAAGAATGAACACATCTGTGCAGCTATCAAAGTTCCAGTTCCCATTCAAAAAAGGGAAACTGAACATAAGAGAAGACTTCACCTTCATTTCTCAACAAACACAGTTTAAAACTTAACTCCTTCAGAACAACTAAAAGCATGAGTTTTAGTGCATTCTTACAGATCTGCTTATGTTTATATATTTATTGTGAATGCAATTAATCCTTAAAACTGTCAACTGAGGACTAAAAGAAGAGACCTTGACTACTATAAATATATATATATAAAAATAAAAATAAATCTTTATTTTGTAAATTAAAGTCTTGAGATACTCTCTCTAGTAAGTTGCACAGTACAATAGGTGTCACTGGCAACATCAGCATCATACGTGTTTTAAAGACATAATACTCTTAAAGACCATGTAGAATAAATATCTGGAAGACCAAAAAAATATAGAAACAACACCTCATATATTAACAGAAGATCTTTGCTTCATAAAATAAGCTCAGGTTAAACATTTGGGGAGGGGAAAAAAAGATTTTAACAACTGGTTAATAGCAGTGTACATCTAAACAACATTTGCAAATAAAGAAAGTAATTTTCTGCACAACCTTATGAACAGTCAGTTAAATATGGGGACAGTGAACTACTACAATTAGAGCAGCAAAGCTAAAATATCCTGAAGGTTACTTTTTCACAGATCTTTTCCATTTGAGCTGATGATCATTTCTCGCTCCCCAATTTATACTTTCTTCAAAGACTCAAGTGATCCAGTTTCTGACAGCTTGTTAGAAGCAAATCCTAACCACTAGAAAAGTGACATACGGGAGCAACTTTTGGACAAGAGCAGCAGAAATAAGAAACCCAGCTAGCTCTAAGGAGGTTATTGACACAGCTGACATACAAGAGGATTTACTCATTCCCAAGTCCCCATCAGTCTGCAGTGGGTATGGGAAAGACCAGGCTCGCAAAACTTGCTCCTTTCCTTAACCTGTCCTTCCTCTTTCCAACTCACCCCATCAGTCACATTTAAAGGTTTCACTCTTCACTACTGTCAAGTTTAATCAGCTTCTTTGACCAACTCAGAGGAAATCCTCTTCTGTGTTAGGGTCAAACTTCTAAGTTAAACTTACATTCAGCATATGACTGCCTTCATTCTGTCACTCTTCCTGAGAATTTTTTCACAGAATAATTTTTTTCTTAGGATTTTTACAGCCATTCTCTTAACCAAAGTGGTATTTAGACCAGTACAACAATAAAACTCATGCAATTCATAATTGTGTTTTTAAAGTCTAACAACCCTCTAAATATCATGGTTTGTAAACAAAGTAAACCAACTCTCTGTCCATAAACTTTTATCCAGTACAGAGAAGCCAGTGGATGTGAGGGGAAAATAAGAGAGACTACATGTCCAAATGAATTAGAAGGCACTAAAAACAATGGATTCACACTCTGGTAGCATTCTCTTCAAGGACTGAAATGTACAAGTCTAAAAACTGGAAATTATAAAACCTTTTTTTTGAATAGCAAATCCAAGTGCCTTGGGAGTTTATCATTCATTGACCACTCTTGTAGCAATGTTCTTCATGCAAGAACAGGTTTATAATATCTTGTTTCAGTTTAAAACTTACCAAACTATGAGCACAGTTTAATTTATAAATTAGTCTTCCTTTTTAATTTCAGTCCTAGAGATACTCCTTCAGAAAAGTAAGCTCCTGCCTAGGAATGTGTAAAACAACTCTCATCTCCCTGAAAGCACATTCTACCCTGTAACACTCAATTATAACATTAACTTCAGGAAAAGTGAAAATAATCTGGCCATTATCATCAACAGACTATAAAAGAACTACCAAAATGTCCCATGCCACAATGTCAGAATAACAGTCACTGTCCCTATATGCCAGCTCTCCCCAAAATCAGACATCAGACCCAAGATCCAGCAAATTTTATCTGAAGGCCATTAAATAGGCATTATTTCTTTATTCAACTGCTTGGAACCACTACATAATCTAAGTAGACACAAATGCTCATTTTGACTTAAAAAAACCCCACTAATTTTTATCTCCAAGATTTCTTCACCAGTATGAATATAATTCTATTGAGGATTACAATCTTTCCATTCTAATATCAAAAGTCATCACACAAGATAATCAAACAGCTAAGCAAAACATAAGCAGCAAAAGTAATTCTTACTAGTTATAAGCACTTGCTATTCTATGAAGTGTATGAACACCATATTTCAACTGCATTTCTTAAGCACATTAAGTAATCCACGAAACACGTTTGAAAGCAAGCTCCAAAGATTTAAGGTAGTCATGTTCCTAATAATAATTTAAGAAAGCTCTGCAAACAAACATAAATTAAACTAATTCTCTTCACAATTCAGACTGACAATGTAAGTATCCTTGCCCAAAGAACTTCCTGAAGTTCGAGTCAGAAAGTAAAACTAATAATCCTTAATCTATTTTCTTAACAGGCTTTCTATGGAATTTTTAATTTGTTTCACATCAGTTTTTCCAATAAATAAAAAAAAAATTAAGTGTTCATTTGCCTTTTACAGAAAAAACTTTATACAAGATGTTAGGTGATCACCCATTGCATGATGTGTTTATCCAGCTGTGCATTGGACATTTTGTCCAGAAGGATCTTCTGAGAGACAGAATCAAAAACTTAAGTGAAATCCAAAAGGATTACATCAGCTGCCTTTACTTGATCAACGAGGTGGGTTACCCAGTCATAGAAGGAAATCAGGTGTGATAAGCAGGACTTTCCCCTCATGAAGCCATGCTGCTGTGACCAGTGACTGTGCTTTCAGGTGTTTTTCAATAGCTCCCGGAATAAGCTTCTCCATGATTTCACCAGTCACTGAAGAGGGACTGACAGGCCTGTTGTGACCAGGGTCATCCTTCTGGAAAACTGTGATGTTAGTCAGCTTCCAGTCAATTGGCACATCTCCAGAATGCAGCCAAAACTTGCATTTTTTCACAAATGAAAAGGAATTCTTACTGGACTATCATGTGGTAAGAAATTATTGCAGGTTTGTACTTCTAAAATCCACTAAGTCATGGTATTTTCCAAATGTCTGTGCTGGAAAAAGCCCACAACAAGGCTTCAACACCAATGACACAAGCTGATTCTTGTTAAAAATATCAGATATCAACTCTAAGTATTCCCTCAGTCAAGGCTAAAATAAAGTCTAAAGAAATTTCACTTCACTTTGAAGTCTCCGAAGTAGTTGTCTGTCCAGACAAAGTCTCAAATTTACCCATGCATCAATAATCAGAGATTCAAAAGTAATTGTTGAATATGCTTTTATTTTTTCTCTATATGACTGAAATACAAATAATAAGGGTGCTCAAAATAGGTCTGCAACTTTCACATAATGCTATGGAATGATCCCAACTTACAGCACAAACCAATTTGAAAAAACAGACTGAAGTGCAATGAAACCAGAACTGTAAGGAAAATTCTTCAAGAAAAGTCAGGATTACTTTGCAATTGTTGAATCTTAGAATTTACACCACAAGGGTTCTTGTACATTTTCTTCTACCTTTAATTTTTCAAGAACAGCTTCCTGCCCTGGACAAGCATATTCAACAATCCAGCAACAAACTACCAAACTACTTGTACTGTGATACTTGCTATCCATAACCTGTTGAGGTCTCTGCTTTAGTTATTAAACAAAAAGGTCATTGCCTGTCTTGGTAGACACTAGCTATGTTAACTACATTCACCTACTACTGTAGAGATAGCACTGGCTTCCTTCTCATTTAACCAAGAAACCACTAGTTCCCTCAGTTATAAGGGTCCAGATCTTCATTTAAGAAAAAGTATGGGAAGAACATACAAACTCAATAGCAGAAGATTAGACTACAGAGCAACAGATAGTTTCTTGTGAATCCATTTCAATTTCCTCTGTGTCTCCATGCAGAAAGGATTCATAAATTTTCATTGTATAAAAATTATGTCAGTATGTTTTCCAATTGTTGCCTGATTATTTCTCTGGCTGTTCTACCAAAACAAAATACACAAACTCCAAAAAACAAAAGATCAAAACAAAATAAAACCATCCCAAAAAATACCCACACGAAGAACACAAGAAACAAAACCAAAAAGGAGTTACCCAGATTCACATGTATCTATCACACTCTCACTGGGATTTTTTTTTTTTTTTTTAAGGTAAAGTTCCAGTCTGCTGTGTCATACCCTTAAATGAACTATTTTCTACTGTAAATTAAAAAACTTCTGAATAAGTCTAAAACCCAGTGAGGCACCTAATACGGCTACCTCTCAGACTGCTTTCTGATTTAGCAAGAAGACTAAATTCTAAATGGATTAGTCTTCAAGATGTTGTTTCCAGACCTCAAACTGATTTTATGTCAAATTTTCAGCATTCTTTTCAAAACTGTTACTAAACAATGAGACATTATATTACAATGTTGGTTCTGCCAGATCTGCACAGATCACAAGACAGAAATCACTTCCCAGTTTCTGTATTTGTAACTCCCTTACTGCACTTGTAAAGCCAAGGATCATTCAAGGTTTTATTAATTTCTTTTAGCAGGAAATTCACAGAAGTCGTGGAAGAAACAACTCAGCATGACTATTTCAGCACTAGTTCATCTTCAGCTGCAGTTGCTCATTCTGTCATTATAATCTCTATTTTCTGTATTCCTCCTAAATGCATGAATCTTGCAAATAACATCTTTGAAACAAAACCCAAAACTAGTTACACACCTTGGACCATTACGACCTAAAAGGATTCACACAAAGTCTTTTAAACCGCTTGACATTTTTGGCAATACATTTTGCTAGTAAAAGAAATTTCTTTCCAATAATGTGAGAACTACAACAAATAAGACTAATTATATATATATATATATATACACACCAAAAGACAGTATTTGAATTTAGTTAAATTAAAGGTATCATTACTGTTAACACCACTATATTGGTATATTATTCCATTAACATGAAGCTACCTTTGGCAAAGTGCCCCACATGAAGCTTCGTTAGATAGTTAATACTAAATAGAAATTAGACTACTAAACTAATTCTCTTTACTATTATTAATATTTGTAGTACAAGAGCACATAAATAAGAGTGAAGTTGTACACTTTGTAGTACAGCAGGTTCTTATGGTCACTATAGAGTCGGAAAGGAAAGGGAGGAATTGCAGTGCGGCAAACATCCTCAAGAATGTATCTTCCTCTCCAAAATCAGAAGCACCTATTTGTTATTTAGGAATAAAGACAAAAGCATAATCTACAGCAGACTGTGAACACAGTGATCTTACAGACTTAGGCTGTTCTAGTGTTCATCAGCTGCAGGTCAAAGGGACCAAGAACTAATAAAGTCTTTGAATGTAAGAAGCCATCCATATAAAAATATATATACATATATATATATATGTAAAAGAATAGAATCTCACAGAATGTACAGAGCTTTGCATTAAGGCAATGGCAACACCAACAATAACAAAAGTTAATATAATCAAGTTAATGGAATTAAAGTTATAGAAGAGTAAGACAGTTAAAAAAAAAGTGTATAAGGCAGTATTTTCAGTGAGGCATGACAGAAAGTTGACAAGCAGCAGGTATTTTGCACCTCCTAAATGTTAATCTGGCCTCCTGGCACAGAACATCACCAGTACTGTCTAATTTACACCACTTCACCAGGGAGTTAACAGAGACAGTAGCCCTGCCTTCTACCAATACAACTGTACTAGCCTTGCTGAAGATATGAAACAGAATAGGTGTTATAAAATTTGTAAACCTGTTTAAATGCTCTGCTTAAACCTCCTTCTGAGACTTCTGCTTGCCAAAGCAAGATCTTTTCTTTTCCCAGGGTCTCAAGGCATATAGCAGGATTCTGTTCCAGCACCCTGGGGTCTCATCCTCAAGGAATGCAAACCACCACAGTTTCAAGTTAAATCCTGGAGTCAAGCATTCTCCAGCTTCTTATAGTGGTCACTGGCATAAAGTCAAGCCACTTTCTTTGGATTTTTTTTTTCTTCTAGGAGGAGTACTATAGGATCATCAACCTCAAATTTGGTAGCAGTTAAGGAATGACTGTATTTTGAGTGAAAAGAAAACAAGGTGAACAACTGGAAGAAATTTTAGAGCAATCAACCCATTTAAATATACATATATAATCAGAAAGACCTTCAGGCACCTGGACTTACTGAAAGTCATTCTCTATTTCAGGATCATTTTAATTAGCATTCAGAGAAGCATGTTTTTTTCAGAATGTTACAGCCAACACACACAGGATTTTTACATACACAGTAACTTCAAATAAACCTAGGAATGCACTACATCTCTCATCAAGTGGAACTTGTTCTGGAATCATAAAAACAGATTTTTACCTTTAATTGCCAACAGCAGGCTACCTCTAATCAGACATTTTTATGAAGATACTATAGTGGATACTGTAGAAGATATTGTAGAAAAACCTACAAACTGCTTAAATTTATTGCTGTACCTTCAGGACTGGTCCTGAAGAACAGTCTGCTTCATAATTGGCTCTTAATACCTGTTGGAGTTGCACTGATAAAGACAGAAGATATCATTAAACTAAGTATCCTGCTGAGCATGGCTTAGGACAATTCAAGAACAGCCTGAGTGACAAAAAGTAACCATCATCAGATAGGCAAACAAAGCTCTTGCAAGTCATACATTTGTCCTGAAGATACATCAAATCACTGGAGGATCCAACTTCCCTAGCCACTCTCTTCATCAGTTAGGAAAAAATAAATCCATTATCACTTTCTCCTAATTTCTTAAATGACAAGAAGGATCAAGAACACCCACCACTACCTCAAAACCTACTTTCAGCATGAAACAAATAATTATATCCACAGATATTTCAACCCTCACAAAAAATTATCTGAAATGAGATTTCCCAAAGAGCTATTAAACATGCATAGGTATAATTGCAATGAAACTAAGAAGTAAAATGCATGCCCAGTGTTTAAATAAAGAATTCTTCACCAAGAAGTGTTATATAACTTATCTGCCACACACTTCTACAATGTGCCTAAAAGAAAACCTCACCAGAGTAACTGTTATAAACTCTTATAAAATCAGTTCTGTGCACTGATTCTAAGTAAGAGTATTATTATTACAAATAATCATTTATGAAAAGGCAATTCTTACACAATAGAAAACACTTTTATACCAAGTGTTGCTAAAAGGGAATTATTTAGAAACAATATTCCAGAAAAAGTTACACAGCTACTACACTGAGCAGTATCCCATACATAAACCTCAGAGTTATCCAGGTATTTCCTGTTCCTGTTTTCACATGGAGCTTAATGTAATTCCATGTCCTGCACTCTTTTATTGCTTTGTCTCCATGAGGTAAATACTGCAAGAAAATTTTACAGAGATGTTAAAGATCTAAATCAAAAATAAAATTGGAAGAATAGGGTCGTCCATATACAAAAAGGAAGCATCTCTGCACACTTTAATTTGGAAGTCTTGCCAAGAAACCTATGAAGAAAGGCAGTATTTACCCAGAAACACAGAAGAACAGACTTCCAACCTTCTGGGAACAGGCACCTGAAGTTTCACCAAGAAACTGTATGCCTGTTTATGCAGTTGACTAAACAGCTATGAAAGCCACAGTACGGAAACCCTTGATTATGTCTAATTGCCCTCTACCCAAAATACACAGAACTCTCAATTCAGGGCTTTAAACTTAAAAGGAACTGAACTCCATAAAATACGTAGCTGTTTTCACCATTACCTTAGAAAAATGATTAATGAACAGAAGTTTCTGGGTTTTAACTTCTTATAAGTAAGCTATTTTATACAGAAAAAATTGTCATTATTAAAAAAGGTATTAAATACTCAAATGTTTTATCATGTGAATAAACATTAGTTATCTGGGCCACAATGTACTTCTGCACCTCACTTAAGCAAGCACCTGAACAGTTTGCACAAACAGGATTTAGACAGTTCTGATACATGCATTACCCACACTCCTCATGGCATTTACAACTATCACAAGTAAGAATGCTGACCAACTTCTTACTATCTACTTCATTTTATTTTCAGTCAGTGTTGAGCAAGTATTCCTTGGGGGATTTTTAAGGATTGCTTTAGATTTAGTAAAGCTAATTTCATAATAAATATGGAGATTCACCTGTAAGATCCAATGAAATAGTTGGAATATGATAAATTACTAAACTGCTATCTAGAAAGCAATTGATAAACAATCATGTGGTTAAAAGACACTGCATTTCACAACAGCAGCATCTGAATTTCCTGCCTTAAGTTTGCTTATTATATCACAATTAATGCCCTGATATCAATCAGGGTTTGTTTTTTAAGAAAAACAGTAATGAAACAGCATCAAAACAGCACTAAATATATTGTCAAACAATCAAATCAAAGCACTGTTCTGCCCATGGCAGAGAAGTTAGAATCATATGATCTTTAACGCTCCTTCAAGCTCAAACTGTTATATGACTCCATTTCAAAGCTACCTTACTGGTCAAGAGAATATAACAGCTTGCCTACCGAGACCAACAGACCCCCAACCTCATATGCCACTTGTAACCACGGGCTAACACGCAGTTCCACAGGACTAGCATAAAAACAAAAGAATAACCTCACAAAACATTTCAAGTCTCAGAATAGTTGTAAATCAAAACAGTATCTTTTAGACATCCACAGGAAATTTTCCTCCATGAACTTATCCAAACACTTTCTGATCCAAGAAAACATTAGCGTTTACAAGAGTCCCCTGCACAAAATGCCACTAATTCCTGAAAAGCTATGGAGTTTTTTTAAAATACTTATTTTTACTGTACATCCCCTAGTTGCTGAGAAACAGATTGTGGCCAACAAACTAACAACCATTCTATAACCCTCATAACCACTTCTACTTGCAATCTATCATCAAAACAAATTATTTGCAAGCCAAAAGCAAGGCAAAGTCTATTACAAAAATAATTAATTGTTCCTCCAAGTTTAAAAGAGAAACATTCCCAACATTATCCCCATCCTCCTTCAAACTTGTAACAAACTAAAACAAGGAACATACAGGTAAGCATTTCAGCAACTAATTCTACTAATTCTTGCTATACTTTGGAAATGCTGAAGTACAGCATGACTGTATATACACACTCTGAACATGATCTCTTTTTGATCGCTACATCAACACTTTTACATATGTTATCTTAAGACACATTTCTTCATTTTTTAAAGAACATGTTGTATAAAACTCCTTCAATGAGTCTGCTCCATCATCCCCAGCAGAAAGGGAAGCAGGGAAGCAAGCAAGTGAAATCTGTAGGTTTTGGTGGTTTGGGATTTTTAAACACCTAAATAAAGAATATTAGAAAATATGCTTGCATAATATCTCTAAATATTTTGGGGGAAAAGCATGTGTAAATTAAGATAAACTAGGAGCTTCAGTGGTGCACCACAAAAGATGTCATTTTATAGGACAGAAAATGTATTAACAGTCATAGTAATCTTTATGCATACCTAAGTTACTTGAGAGGCTCTATAATGTGTAAACCAAAATTGCATATATTTTGTTCTGAGTGTTTAGGTTTCTTAATTATTCTTCCTATTAATTAAAGCATTTGGAAGCAGCATCTACTGGCAATTCTCTCTCAACATATTCTTGCTTGATTCTGAAGCATCAGAGAATATTCAATTTGGTTTTCATCTAGTTCAGAAAACCTGAATGAACTGCACAATTGAGACTTCTATTCCAGACAAGCATTATCAGCCTGCAAGCCCCTTAAGAAAGTGGATCTCTCCACTGTGGATCTCCCAAAGTTACAAGCTTTCCTATGCTACTCCTTTTTTGACACAACTTTATCTTCCATAAGAGTTTCTGTGCATCCCTACAGTGTTTTCCCATCCAAGTCTCTTTTTCTTTTAGGATACTATGGAGCCACTTACCACCTTGAACAACTGGTTATTTCTAACAAATACATAATATTCAATATGGACTTGCTGTAACTCCTCTAGAGTGCATACATGTCTTAGAAAAGACCATTTATCTCTGCATAACAGCTGGTCATTATTGACCAACATCAAGGTCATTAGACTGGTAGATCAAAGTTACATTGCTACAGTGAAAATCTATTAGTTCTATTAGTTCACTAAATAGTGAACAGATCGTGTCCATTACTTGCAGCAAACAAGACACAACGCAAGGCCAGACAGCTTATTTTCAACGCAGCAACCAGTGAAAGCCAGTTGAACTGCAGCAGCCACTATTACAACTGAAAGGAAAGAAGTATACTATGTTTTAAGTACTGCGCTCCTGATAGTTGACATTTCTGTACTTGATACTGGTTTGCACATAGATTTGTCTAATGATTATGCTGCTTCACTTCTGCACACAGGCAGAACAGCATGCACCTGAGGAGTTGGAAAGATAGCATAAAACTATTACTATTTTAGATTCAAAGTCTGAAGTAAATGAAGATCTAAATCTACCAGAACAAGACTTCAGATCCAAAAGGCTTGAGACCCTCTGTCAGTCATCACAGCCATGGCATAAACGCCAGCCCAACAAAGTAACACGTGCTTCATTTATAAAACTGTGGCCATAGGTGGAACAACAACAACAAAAAGTCATTACAAGAACCCAGAAAGAATAAACTGTTACTGCAGATCCTATCTTCCTTCACCATCGCCCCTCTACGCAAAGAGCACCCCTACTAGGGGTGCCAATTCCTCCAGTCACTTGAACCACGCAGGTAAAGAAAGGGAGTGGGTCAATAAACCCCACAAGAGGTCCATTAATTCATACACAGATAAGAAAGTATCTTCTTCTTCTTTGGAATAATAAGAAGAAAATGTTTGATTTTATTAATGTGTTCTTCTATTCAGAACACATTAATAAAATCAAACATATTGCTAAGTCATTTGGTTTTTCACATACTTGTTATAAAGTTATTATTAGCAAAGTTATAAAGAACTTGCAATGGCCAGCACTGAGAAGCACTGTCTATAGAGTTTACTGTCATCTTGAGAGAATGAAGAAATAAGGATGAAATTGCCTGCATCAGGAGAGTTGCAGCTAAATCATCCAATACCCACTTCCACATAAATTATCTACTGCCAAGCCATGGAATTCATGTTTTCCTTCCAACCCAGGAGGCCTCAGCCATCAAAAAACTCACACTTGACATATGATTAACCTTCTCATTAGCTTTAAGGGACAAAACTGTTTGAGATCCAAACTATTAGTTTTACTGGCCACAAAACAGGCAACAAATTAAGTTTCAAAACAAACAAAAAGCCCCACAGACCTAGTAAACATCTATCTTCAAAAAACATTTACAACATATTTCACTATTGTATAGTGTAAGGCCTAAAATCCAAGGGCAATGTCCTCCCCCCCTTCTAGCCTGGGCTTCCAAAGATCCAAAAAGCCAATCAAAACACCCTTGTGCATAAGCACAGTGCAGCAACTCTGCTGCCTCAGTCCCATGGCATTTGCACACGTATGTCAATCAAAACATACATAATCAGGGTCAGAACTGCTACTGTACCTCCACAGACATGCCAAAGAAATGGCAGGGCCATGGACAACAAACAGCAACCACAAACAAAAAGCAGCAATGCTGGCTAAGAGTGCATCAGCGAGTCCAGAGGCCACGTGAGTTCAGAGAAGCACTTAATCAGTCAGACACAACTTTTCAAGTCTCCGGAGTACTCTTCATGTTAGGGTACAGCAGTACCTCGTTTTAAAGTTACAAGCCCATACCTAAAACAAATATTTCAAGGTGGTTTTATCTGGTAATGAATAACACTAAGTAACTTATTCATCATAATGCTATACCACTAAGATGCTAGAGAAAACAGGAGAAACAGCCAATTGCTCTCCACTAAAAACACCCACCCAGGTTCACCACGGCTTTTAAATCCAGCCATTTCACGAGGTTTAAAATAGTAAGACTTACAGTAAGTGAAAGAAACAGTAAATCCTCTTCAATTGTTTCCCTTGGTGGTTTTGGGTTTTAATTCTTTCTTCATTATAGTTGTAACAAAAATAGTGCAAAATACATGCTTATTATAGAGCCAATAAGTTCCTAAAGAATTGCCCAGGCTCAGGCATACTTCTTGGTTCTGAAATTTGAAAGTAAATGCCTTGCAAATGCCGCCTGCTGTTGCAGCGCAATTTGACGGAATGCTACTTCAAGACCATACACACTCACTCAGTACAAAAATCACAAAAAAAATGTTTGGAAGCAATAAAGTCTGCTAATATTTTTTTACATTTTTATTATGTACATTTCTGTCCTATAAAAAGATAATGGCTCCTGTGTGGATACCTCACATTCAGTGGATTTCGCAATCTGTTCATAAACTGGAATAGTCTACGCATGATTTTTTTTACTTGCGAAAATAATTAGTAAAATTATCCTATTACTAAAAGCAAACATTAGTGGCAAGAAATGTATATTGCAACTCCAACACTTGCTCTCTATCCTGAAAAGTTATTCAATTTCCGTTCCCGAGACGAAGCTGGTATTTTCATGTATACTAAAATGACCACACCGCAGACTATCGATTCCTCGCTCTTCTACGCTATGAAATTTCCAAAGAAACGAGTCCCAAAGAAAGAGAGAAGAGATTCGACCCGTCTCTAATTGCATGCCTAGCTAAGTCTTTTACTTAGGATTTACCTGAATTCTCTTTCCTCGTCCTGCCCTTGCTCGGGAGACGGGGCCGCCTCCTCACTCCCTCTTTTCCCTCCAGAGCCAGAGCTCGCTGAGCTGCAGGGAGGCATCAGTCCTCCCTCCCAGGCCCGGAGGCTCCTGCTGTCGGTAACCCGCACGGGGCCGAGGAGCCCCGGACTCATTGTGCTGCGGGAGCCGACCGCAGCTGTCAAGGCGCAGCGCAGCTCGCCTCGCCGGCGGGGAGGAGGGGGAGGAGGGTCACAGGCCAGCGCCGCGGCAGCGCCCGCCCGCCCTTCCCCGGCCGCGCTGCGGGCCCCGCTCCGCGGCTCCGGGCGAGCGGCCTGCGGGGCCGGGGCCGCTCCGGAGCCGGGCGGGCGCCATGCTACAAACCAAAATGGCTGCCCCGGGGAGGGAGCCCGGCTCGGGCCTCCACCGGTACCGCCGTTCCGCCCGCAGGACCTCCCCCAGGTACCGTCCCCGGGCCACGGCAACCGGCTGGGCCTCCGGGGCTCCGCGGACCCCGCTCGCCCAGGCAGCGCTGCCCCCGCACGCCGCGCGCGGCCCGGTCCCCGGAGCCGGCCGGGCCAGTCCCAGATCGCCCGGGCCCCCCGTACCTGGAGCTCGGCCCGCTCCACCTCCCAGTGCGCCCTCTCCATCTCGAAGCGAGCCCACTCGTGCTGGATGTAGTGCAGGATCCCCGGGATGGTGTAGTGCTGGGGCCGGGACAGCTCGGCGGGGCCCGCCGCCTCCTGACCGGCCGGGGCCGCGGGGCCCTGGGGCTGTGGCTGTTGCCCTCCTCCTCCGCCGGCTCCAACCCCCATGCAGCCCCCACCGGACTGCAGGTTCATGTTCCCACCCGCCTGCGGCGGCGGCTGCTGTGGTCTCGGGGCGGCCGCCATCCCACCGCCTCCTCCGGCTCCTGGGTGCTCGTCCATTGTCTGCGGGGAGCCCTCCTCCTCGTCCCGCGGCGGGGGCCAGGAGCAGGGGCCGGGGAGGGGGCGAGCGGCGCTGGCTGGGGCGGGGAGGAGGGGGCGGGCCGGGCGGGGGGGCTGCGCCGAGCGGGTCCGGGTGTCAGCGCAGCGCGGAGCCGCCGCCAGCCGCCATTACAGCCCCGCGGCCCTCCCACCCTCCCACCCGGCCGGGCGGGGAGCGAGCGGCGCCTGCCGGGAAACCGCGGCCTGGCCTCCGCCGCCGCCTCTCGCGGCACCACGCGCCTGCGCGGGAGGGAGGTGAGCGCCGGCCGGGGGGAGCGGGACGGGCCCGGGGCTGGCCGTGGCTTCCTGCGGCGGGGCGGCCTCGCCCCCGCCGGGGCCGGCCCTGGGCCGGGCGGTGTCGGGGCTGGCGGCGCGGGGCCCGGCCGGGTTGTTCCCCTCTGCCCCGGGTGACAGTCGGAAGTGGCGGCGAGGCTCGGTTCGCCCCGGTGCTCGGGAGTGCCGAGCGCCTGGAAGAGTCGGCGGGAATGCGGCCAGGCCGGGGCCTGCGTCCTAAAGCGACACGCAGCCAGCGCAGCGCGGGTCCAGCACCTCAGTTTTTGAGACTCTGCGCGATTTAATGGTGCGCTGAGTTTGCCCTACAAGGAGGTGGTTTAGAATAGATACATTAAATTTGTGATATGTTTCTGGAAACTGGCTAATCTTTGGTCATCTTCATGATACCTCGGTTGTGATATGTGTAATGTATTCCCCCCTTGAGGAAGAAGAGTGCACCATGTTCGCTGTTCAAAACTCTTCCACCTGAGGATGGTTTTGCAAGAAATTACTGGTCTGTTTTATCTGGCTCAGTTTTATCAGTGATAGCAACGCAGTTGAGGCTGTAGTTTGAATATGGTGAAATTGCCTCGATTGCAAAATACTACTCTGAAATGTAATACTTAAAAATTATTGTCGCATCCTATTTCAAATGATCCATAGGTCACCCATTTTAAGTAAGGTAGGTCTTTGGTTTTGCCTCTCTTCAAAATTTTTACATGCTGTTCTCATTGACTACATGGGTAGTTTCCTAAAAAAGGTCAATTCTGACAGACCTGGAATTCTGTTAATTACTGGAAAAAAATACTGTTTGTCTCAGTCCTGGTGTTTCCTTTCTTTACCAGTGTGTCCTGAGGTGTGTATCGATGCTTCAGTTAGTTCATCCAGTCCTTCCTTTCTTCTCCATTAAATCATTTCCTACAAAAATGCCATTGTCCCTTCTTCCTGATTCCATACTCATTAGGCAATCTAAATCCAGCTCCTTTCCACCTCAGCTGATTTCTTTTTATTGTCTACTGACAGTTACCTAATCATTATTAAAAACTGAGACTTAGCTCATAACTAGTTTAACCTTTTGTTGAGCTGCAGTTGTTCAGGACATTCCTCGTTCCTGAGTATAGGGGAGTTATTGCAGTTTAATTCCGTTACTATATTCAGCCAGCATTTTGACAACAGCAAAGGAAAATGTTTTTATTCTTTCCTTCCTCTCTTGACTTCCCTAGATATTAAGGTGGCTTTTTAAAAAAATCCCTGTCCTGAAATTGAACAGAGTGTTTTATTTTAAAGCTACACAGACATCCTTGTTTCATCTTTTTGATGAATTGTTATGGGCACAGTAATAAACTAGACTGCAAAAATTTCTTTTATTGGTGAATTTAAAATAGTACATGGTTTTATTAAAACCTTGTCCACTGACAACAAAAGTAGGAAGACCAAGGGTTCTGATTATGTGTGTGGTCTTCATTTGCTACATGGTTATGTGCAATAAAACCATGGGAAGCTCAATAAACAAAATATATAAGATACTTGTTTCTTTTGCTACACCTCCTTGTGCTTCTTGCCTCTATCATTTAACCATTTAAAATGTTTCATTAATGCTTTAATTCCAGTTTAACCCATTTTGTTCTACACTTGGTGAAGAGCATGGAGGGGAAGGCATATGGGTATGCCAGGCCTGTTCAGCCTGGAGGAGTCTGAGGGGACACCTCATTGCAGCCAACAATTTCCTTGTGAGGGGAAGAGGAGGGGCAGGCACTGATCTCTCTGGTGCCCAGTGACAGGACCTGAGGGACCCGAGAGAGTGGCCTGAAGCAGTGCCAGGGGAGGCTTAGGTGGGATATCAGGAAAAGGTTCTTCACTCACAGGGTGGTTGGGCACCAGAACAGGCTCCCCAGGGCAGTGGTCACAGCGCTAAGCTGGGTGAGTGACAGAGTTCAAGAAGCTTTTGGACAATACTCTCGGGCACAGGATGTGACTCAGGATTTTCTGTGCAGGGCCAGGAGCTGGACTCAGTGATCTTTGTTGGTCACATCTAACTCAGAATATTCTATGATTCTACATTTCTTACACAAATAAAGTGCCATTAGATCTCTGCATCCAGAAAATCAACTTGTTTAGAGTTGGAAAGGGAATTACATTATTTGCCTGTAGTTCTAGCTAACATTTATTTTTAATTCTTGATGAAGCAGTTCTGAAAATATGTAGTCATGCCATTTCTTCTTTGTGAGATTTTATCTCTTACATTCTAGCTAAGAGCCCTAGAATGTTTCAAACCTTTCTTAGACTGAAATAACTAAAATACTTCTGTAGACATTGACTGGAGTGGTTTTCATTTGAGAGACACATATCTAATTTGAATTGCAGCTGCACTGCAAGTACAATTCAAACTTAGTTTGTGTTTCTTTTTTTATAATTTATGTGTCAGATTATGTATAAATATTGGTGAATAATAATAATAATAGAGGTGAAGTCTGTGACAAACTAAATTCAGTGCTTGTATCTATACCAGAGGAATAATTAAAATTATATTTAACATATGCTGTATATTACTGCATGTAAAATCAGCTGGGTTGGCCTCATGGGAGACTTAAGATCTTTTTATCTGCAGAACAGGTATTGCAGGCTTTGCCTCTCTGTGAGGTCTCAGCTCTTATCTGAAAAGGAGTGTCACTCAAACAGGGACAAGTTACTTCGAGGTGTCTCATGTGGTTATGCAGCCTGCAGAGCTGACATGTCCTGGAAGCAGCTCCTGAGCCATGTCAGCCTGGCGGTGTGAGTCACACAGGCCAATCATGATATGAATTTTCTCTCATAGATACTTATCTGCAAGAGATACTTTAATGAGGGTGAGAGAGATCTAACACACTGTAAGAGCTCATATTTAAATCTCAGTAGAAAAACTGTATGTCATCTGCATGCATGCCAAATTATCCTTACAGAAGGTGTATTTTGTAAAGGAAGTAAAGGAGAGTGCTGCTTAGTCACTCCAGAAGGTAATTTCTTTTGAAGGAAAGTTTGCAGTTTCCAGACTTGTTACATCTTCCCCAAGCGACACCTACTGAAGTTTTTATTAATAGGGAGTCTTCATTCCGTGATAGGGTTCCATAGGTGTTTTGTAGAATGGGTATGCAGGACATGCAAGGAACATACCATAGGCTGTTCTGGACAAAATTTCTAATGCATGCCTGACTGGGATGGAGAGAGTTGGACTTGACAGTCCATCAGGATCTCGATAGTCTCTTCCAGTCCTTGGTTTCTAAGTGCATTTGTGATGCAGATAGTTGTCCAGTGACCTGGAATGAGAGAGCCTATTCATTTCTGACAAACAGCCTTCAGATAGTAATGTCTTTTCATTACTAAAATGAGCAAAATAATGGCAGAGATATGAAAGGCTTGCATCTTGTCACCAGTTCCCTTGAACCATTTGATTCTGCATGCATAAAAGCATTGTAATCTCTGTGTGTGTGCATGGGTACACGCAGACATGTGCGTGAGAATGCTCAGAAAAGCGTGTGAGACTTGTACCAGAGGAAAGGTAGCTGGCTTTTAAGTAGAGTACTGATTATTGATCATAAAAGGTAGCTTCTCAAATATAAAGAAGTTGATGAAATGGGGTTTCTTTACCCATCAACATACACAGATATGCTTTTTGTTTGTTTATTATACTTCACTGGTTTCTGTACATCCTATATATGCAAAACTAATTTTAACGTGTTTTTTGTATCTGAAAGCCAAGATGAAAAGAGAAGAAATAAATTTTGTTTGTTAGAAACAAAACCCAGTCATTTATCTTTTTGTCTAAATTGTACAAGCAGATGCTTTTACTACTACAAGTTGTTTTTTTCAGAAATAGTTCTAAAGGAAATAAAGAAACCCCTTAAGATGTTTTTAACACTAGCATTATTCTCAAAGTCAACTTTGCTTGCATACCTTTTTGTAAGTTTTTACAAAGTTATTATTTGAACTTGTTAGTTTATTCCTCTTTTTCTGCACAAAACTGCATGCTTGTGCTGTCATTTATATGAACAAAATTTCAGGTTAAAATCTTGAAGCCTATCTTTGAGGCTGGTGGGAAAATAGAGAAATGGCTACAGAAAGAGTGGACCTCTTTTCTACAGATTCAAAAGTTGTTGATTAGGTTTTCTAATCCTATGAATAATAATTGTCTCATAAATTACAGGTACCACTTTTGAGTGCTGCTATGGTTCTACCTCTGTTACAACCTTATTAGTTTTTTTCTTTTTTTAATCTATTCTGGTAAGAGCATTTGTGCAGATTCTAAAAAAACCAATCTGGTCTTAATATTTTCAACTGTAAAACAATCCAGGCCATTCATAAGGATACATGCAGATAAAATAGTCATAACATCAGAAAGGGATTAACCATGTACAAAGATTAGGTTAATAAAGGAATAATTAGGATTAGGGGCCAATCCTGCAATAGGATCATACATATGAATTTGTCATATGTTTTGCTGTTATGTATTGCTTAACAGTAACTCAGAAGTACAACAGCTCTGTCAGTGCTCCTGGGGTAGTTGTACTGTTCTGCCTGTCCTCCTTTTCTCAAGCCCTTAGTACCATTTATGACTAAATTATTTAAATATCTTGGATCAAAACAGAGAACCATTAATTCTTGTTTCAGCAGTGCTGAACACAAAGGTGAAGTGAAAAACTCAGATGAAAAAAGAAAAGCTGTTTATGCCATTGTTATTATCTGTTTAGCATGGACAGACGTCTTTGTCAGTCTCCTGTGTCTGAGCTTGTTTAAAACTATGGGCAGCATTTCTTAGATTGTTTCTCTTTCATGCCACAGCTCCTTCTTAAGCAGCTTTAAAGTTTCAGGTTCCTTCTATCATGAGGTTGGCTCTTGCTAGGGGGCTTTGTTCTGAGTTGGAAGGAGTTGTTCATTCTTGTCCTTCTTGGAAGGTTTTTATCAAAAACTGACTACATCATCTTAGTATTTCAACTTTACGCTTTAAAATATTAAGACATCTTATGGCAACTCTAACTTCAGAATAGAATGTGGGGGTAAAAAAGAGCCATATACTAAACACAGCAAAGATTGTAGATGGTAGTCTCCCATTCAGTCATCAATGTCAGTCTACTTGCCTCCAACAGTGAAGATCCCATCATACTTTTCTATCTGGGCCCCTTTTTTTATCTTCATCTTAATGACCTGGTTCATTCTTTCTCAGAGCCAAACTGTGCTGATTCAGAAGCCCTGGGTGCAGTGCACAAGCCACGTGCACTGTGGCAGCAGCAGCCACCAGCGACTCTGCTGTCAGTGCGACGCAGCAGGAGTGCGTTCCTGGAGAGGATTCACCTGCCTGGAGGAGGTGAGAAAGCGCTGAGACTGTCACGACTCCAAAGAGATTGTGTTATCTTGAGGACTGATCCTGTCACTCAACTAAGAATGAATTCTCAGTATCAAGTCAAATTAGTAAAAATACATTTGAAATTACATATGGAAATCTAAACTTCCTTGTAAATAGAGTAAACTACAGTACACTGAGGAAAAAAAAGGTCACTTTCTTGTGATGGTAAAGAGATGGCTTTTCAGAAAACAGTGACCACTGCGAATCAGAAGTAAGCAATAATTAATGTCAGCACAATACATTGGGACTTGTTGCATCACTGTCATGAAAGATTTGTCACCCATGGATAGTGTATAGCCAGTTTACTCAAGTTGCTAGTAATATGATGCAGCACCTATGGAGCTTGCCTTGTATTTTCTCCTCTGTTGTTTTTTTGTATTAAGTTACACTGTTCTTACTGAAAGAGCTACACTGTATGTAGATTGTGGATTTGTGATAGGTTTTTTCTGTTTAAACTTTGTCACAGAAACTGTGAGACATAAGATGCACCACGTAAGGACCAACTCTTCAGAACTGGAAAAAAAGGAATAATTTTTTCAGTAGTTGTTGTGTTTCCAGTGCACAAACCTCAAGATTATTTGGGCCAGTAAATCTGGGATGCAAATAGAAAGTCAGATGGAAAACATTACAGTGATTGTTCTCAGGCATTAAAGAAAATAACCCAGATCTTCTATTTCAAAAAATTACATTTGCAGCTTACTCTATATTCATGCTTTTCAAAACATCAGAGATGTCAATTGTTTAGCAAGCAGATTCTGACATATGCTGTGCTCTTTTTAATGCTCTTTTTCATTGTACATTGCATGTGGTATATTTATATTTTACAGCTATATTTCATTGGTGTTGGGTGGATCAATATTTATTTATATTGAGATAAAGCTCTTTTGAGTAATTATTGTGAACCAATTTCTCTTTAGCTATTGAAGATCCACACTTAGTTTTCATTAAGTGTAGAATTTACCTTTTGCATCAGGGTGGGAAATCAGACAGGAGAAGACAGTTTTCAATAGCTCCTAGTCCAGCTCAATATATATATTGATACTGCAGATACCCAAATATTTAGGAGTCTGTCATTCTTCATTAAAGAAATGATCATATGTTGTGGCCCATGCATTTCCCTTTGTCTCCATTAAATTTGATATGGCAATGGTGTGAATGTAATTGTTAAATACAAGTCGGGGAGGGGAAAAAGTGCTTATGGGCCAATTTTGCTCTTAGGAACTGTATTAGTGTGGTTTGGTATGGGGCAAATTTCTGATGTTTGCAAACCAGTTAGCATACAGGAAGAAAATGATGACTAGATTTATGGTCATGAAGAAGTAATTGTTTAGTCCTCCAATTTCCCAAATCCTATAAAAAAAATAATTTGATTGAAATGAGAAAATTTCAAATGTGAAAGCTGTTATTTATTAGATAGTTTATTAATAGTCATGTGGGGAATAAAGGGAGTTTTTCCATGGGATGTGTGCAAAAGATTTGAGATTTTTTTTTCAGTGTTGTATGTTTTGGCAAGAAACTCAGTCATAAATATATGCATACCTGGGGTGGATAGCTTTTACGAAGTCTTTATTCCTATGTATTACTACTACTTTTTTCTACTCCCAGAAATACTTCTCCTGACTCCTGCACCCAAAATTGAAATCTACCACTGAATCAACAAAAAAGAAATGATAAAATTTTTTCTTATGGTTAACAAACAAGGTCAAACAAGACTGTCCAGGTATTATGAACATGTAGAAATTCATAAACGGACTCTGCTGGAAGCTGAAGTAATCAAAAACTGTCTCTCCCGTTCAAAGGATGAGGTAGGTTTTCTAGGTTTTATTTCATCCACATCTCACACCTTTCCTGTTGATAACTCTGAAACCTATCAGTGTCTAGTGCAGGGCATTATCTCATTTGTACCCACAATATAAAAGATTGAGTTTCTAGATTGTGGGTTCAGTCACTTGAACTGTTATTCTGTATTGAATAAATATGTTTTTCTAAGGCTTACAGATATTTTGGAGTTGTGTGTATCACTGTCATGAAGATTCCTCTTCTTTGTTTAAAGAAGCTCAGAAGTCATGGAAAACTCATTTTTATTACTGTTTTTACTCGTTTTACTGAGATATTACAGTTTTGCCAGAAGGTAGAGGGCAGAGTACTGACAGCTCCAAGTTTAAATTAAGGGTAGAGGATTATTATGAAAACATTAGCTAAAGCACAGGGGAGTTTGGAAAAACATTTGGGCTCTATTAGACCTCTTTATTGAAAAGAAGTGTTTACCTGTTCTGCAAGAAAGTCAGAAAACAGAAGTTGAAAAATTTTTTGGATGAAAGTTGAGATTTTCATTGCTCTCTTTAGTTAAATCGGTGGTTCTTTAAGAAAAGCACTAAACTTTTGTACCTTGTCTTGAATTAGAGGAGAAATACGGGACTCGGACAGTGAATGAAGTTTATTGGTTTCTGTTCTGAAGTTAGCTTCTTTCCTTTTCGTTAATGATGTGTGTTTTTGCACAGCACTCCTCACATACTTCATTCTAGGAAAACTCAATCAAAATAGCAGTTCTTAAAAGTCCCTTAGTTCGCAGCTTTGACAGTGGCTAAAGAGAGGAACATCTTCGTGCTGCTCCTGCCAGGGCATTTCCGAGCGCAGGCTCCAGCGCCGGCGCTGCCGCTGCCATTTCGGGCACCGAGCGAAATGACACGGAGAGAAAAGGCGGCGGCGTCTCCTCTAGCGGCGTGAAACGGCGCCCTCTCCTGGCTTCCTCCCGCTGGGAAAGACATGTTAATTCCCCACCGGCTCTGGAAGTCTAATATTTTTAATTTTTACATTAAAATATTGATACTTTTTTAAATAGGTCTCTTTTTGAAAGGGCTTGCAAATGAAAATGGTGGGAAAGTATTGGGTGCCTTTATAACACCAAACAAGTCACTTCATTCTGCATGTTTCAGTTTCTCCATTTAAAAAGTGGTGGCATGTCTTCTGCCAGCAGATGAAAAGTGTGGTGAATTTTTTTCAAGTTAAAATTGATGAATCTTGGCAAATCCATGTTCACTGTGGGTCTTACGAACCTGAAAGCTCAGGTCCTTTCAGCAATGTGTTTTTTACTGTTGTATGCTTAAATGGCAGATTCTATATTTCGACTCTATATTTGACTCTATATTTGAAGCTGTATTTTGCTTCTGCCTAGTGCTCTTTTGTTGAGTATAAGGACTTCAAGCTGGTGTACCGACAGTATGCAGCTCTTTTCATAGTTGTTGGCATCGACCAGACAGAGGTAAGAAATTATATACCCTCTTGCAATGAACATTTATAGTGATTAGGTATCTGAAAGCTGACAAGTACTGCTATTTCATATGTTCAGGTTGCACCTGGGAGCCTTAGTGTTTGCACTGATAACTCAGAAATTGATTCAGAAATTCTCAGAAATTAATTCAGCACTTACTGTTGGAGACCTTAACAGGGCGGTGTGGAAGGTAGCTGCTGCCTACCACAGTAACTTCAACTCAGGGTTATCATGGCAGGCAGTTTGGGACTAATTATTTTGGCTTTACTACAGAAATTGCCCCGCAGAGGCTGGCTCTGTGCTACAGCTGGCTGGTGGGACTTCAGCATGGGTGAGCTTGACTTAGTTAGCTGTATGTGTCCACAGAGCTGAGCTGGGAGGGGTGGGACAAAGGCTGCAGTGGGATGGCAGCAGCCCGGGAGAGAGAATCCATTGGCTGTTCAGAGCTGCTCTGTATGGCCAGCCCAGAGCTTCTGCTCTGAGCACTGCCCAGCTCTCAGCACCTCAGCTGGGTGACTACATGGCCTGAGCAGAGGGCTTACTCTGTTGTCTAGTGGCTTTTCATTCACCACAAACTGAATTAACACAAAGAATACTGTTACATTTTCTAGATTTTGATTTAATATTCAGTTGGTTTTAATTTCAGAATGAGATGGCAGTTTATGAACTGATTCATAATTTTGTGGAAGTTTTGGACAAATACTTCAGCAGAGTGGTGAGTGAGACACTGAATCTGTTACGGAACATTTTTTCTCTTTCAAAACTTTGGTGGAAGTGTCATTTCAGAGACTAAATCAAAGGAGAAAAATATTCAATATTTTAGAATTTTGATAAATATTATCACTGTAGGGAAAGGCAGTATGAGGTGATTTTTCAGAGAAGTTAAAGTATACATGGGTTATGAATTATCAGACAAGGAATACCAGAAATATTTCTGTTAGAAAGCATGGATTTATGGGTTTTATGGGATTTCTTTGGGTCATATACTCTTAAATTAGCCATAGGCATTTTATATGTTTAAAAGAAATAAAGAGGGTTTACTTTGCAGTTCTTATGCACTTTATAGCATTACATCCCCCAAATGAACTTCATTCATGATTAAGATGGTGTAAGCATGAAGCAGGGAACTGACATCATTCTCAAGATCAAGGTGATGAAGATCAAGAGGAATGGAGCAAAAGAAACCTCAAAACCAGTTTGTACTTGTACTCCCCATATTGTTGCCAGGCAACAGTGGATATCTGATAAAACAACTATTATAGAGATAGTAATTTTGTTAAGGATTCAACATCAGACATGGCTCCATTTAAAATGACACTGTTCCTTTTGGTGGTGAGATTTTTTTTTGCTTGCTTGTTTTTACAAAGTTTGAAAATGCAGCATTGTAATTCTGGTTAGAACATTTGCTATTTAATATAGGGTTTGTAATAATCTTGTTACCAAAAAAATTGACTGGAATCATACTTTGGCACAGTTTCAGTTAACTTCTGCTGAAATGTTTTGGATATCCCTCTCAGAAAAGAGGACTGGATAGTTTCTTCTGTAGTCCATGTACTTGAAGGTACTACTCTGGTAACTGTACATACAAGATATCAGTATGCAGGGTCTATAACTGCTTTCCTAGTTCTAGTACTGTAGCAGGCATGGCAGAGCTCCCTCTGTGAATTCAAGGACGTGCTTGACAAAGTCATCTGCACCCTTCACTGTTTAGATGCTTGGCCAATCTTTTAGGCTGTTATCTCAACCGACGTCGCCCCAGCCCATGGAAACTGCTGGTACTCAGTATATCACACTCTGACTGCAGTGAGCTCAGAATTTCTCTTAAAACTGCTGACTGTAGTCCCAACCTAAGCAGTGATAACCAGGAGTGGGATTAGATCTCAGCAGCTCAGGAATGCACAATAAAATTTAGTCACATCTTATTTGTCTGATTGAGCTAATAGTTGCCAACCACCTCTCAAATTTTATTCAATTAAAGCAGATCAAAAATAGATGTAGTTCTTATACATATAAATGTAGTATATATATAATCCTTTGACCACACATATAACCCAACCACTGATAGCTGTTGGAAATTTGCTGAGTTCATCATACCAGAGGTTTTTTTCTTTTTTATTTTCCATAGCATTTTGGGTTTGAGACAGAGGAACCTAAAAGGGGGGTGCTAAAAGAAATCTCATGTTATTTGATGGTTCTGGCTTTAATATCGTATAACACAATAAATGGCAGAGCACTAAGACAAGGGCTGTAATTCTAGCTGGGGTTTCTGGCAGTAACCACAGAGCAAGAAAGTATAAATCTGTACTTTTACAGATTACTGTTTAGGATTTGCAGAATTTTAGCAGAATCCCAAATTATGATGATGGCAATGGAGACAGAACTCTGGGAAAGGATAGAACATGTGTCCCACTCTAGAAGGACATTTTGTCAGCTATTATTTTTAGACTTGAGAGCTTTAAACATTCTCACGTACTCTATTTTTATCTAATGGAGTTTACAGAGCTTGAATTCAGATATGAGAACAAACATTAATTGAATTAGGGGGAAAGCTTTCCAAGTTGCCTGTGAGATGTAATTCTGAGTCACCTTCACTTTTTTATGGCTACCCAAGAAAAATTCTGCATACCGGTCAGAATTCCAATGTCTCCAACTACTTTTTAATGCTGAGAAAACTTAAACTGATCAGGCCCTTAAAATGCAATTTCTGTGATGCATTAAAAACTTCTAATTGAAGAATGGCAGAGTCACTCAGCAGAGGCCTGTAGACTAGAACTAGTCCAGTCTAAATAATCTTTAGACCACAGAAGTAGTAGCAATTTTACCAGTAAAACCTTCTCATCTTTAGTCTGCCTTAAAACCAGGTTTATACCATGAATGAAAACCACATTATCAAACTAAATTCTCTAGGTAGCAGGTAAAGATTCCCTCTTTTAGTAGAGACTGGGGAATCTCCACCCAACTCAGCAAGATCTTTAGTGCTAAGGCTGTGATTAATTCTTTCTAAGTTTAGCTATTTAACTGGGGCACCTAAGTTAGAAATTTGGTCATCCTAAGCTCCCTTTACTGGCAGTGGAGACCAATGAGTATCTCGAGAAAGTGAGTCATGCCTCAAGTGTGCCGAGTCAACTGGTGAAGATCCCCATCTCTTCTGCTGACTGCAGAGAGACCACGAGGGCTTCTAACTCACACATTTTGGTTGTGAGTAATGCTGTTTGGGGTAAATCCAAAAATAGAAGGAAAATGATGACTGTATGAAGAATTGTGTTCCTGGGGCTGGAGAATGCTTAGAAGTGCTGAGTCCAAAGCTTGGAGTTGCCCTGCCTTTCCTAATATATGCAGCTACTACCACAGCCATGGGTCTATACAGTGTCTATATTTTGCTGTTGAAATGATCTGAAGCAACAACTTGAACTGTGTAAATTTGGCATTAACATCCTGGTTTTGCAGAAGGAGGAAGAGAGAATATAGGGCTGGAACTGCCATGATTAGAGCTGCTGGTTTTCCACCCACTCACTCAAATGGCACTGCCTATATTCAAATTGTTACTCGTAGGTGACCTCAGTGAGTTTTTAAAGTAAAACATTAGCTTTGATTACAGAGACAGATAACACATGTAAAGCAAAACAGTGTTGCAGGAAAGAGCATGTCATTGTCCAGTCCAGAACAGACACCTGAATCACTCTAAAATTTTCTATCGTTATTTTGAAGACTTTCTTTATCCTTTGAAGGGATGTGTTATGTTTAATGATTATGAGATGAGATCGTCTGAGATAAGAGATCAAACTGTAACTAATGGCTATCTATCTCTTTTCCTTTCAGAGTGAATTAGATGTATCCTTTTCAGTATCAGAAATCCATTTGTTATCACTTTTTGGTGTATGTTCAAGTTCATACTGTCTTCATAGCACTGACTGTCACTCAAGTCAATGCAGATGTTCACCAGTTTTGCACTTGGAGTAAGTAGCACCATTTTGGCACCTTTCTGAAAGTATAGCTGATGTTCATATGGCTCACCTATTGAAATCCTCCATCGTTAAGATAAGCCTGGTTCCATTTAAAGTAAGACACACAGAGCTTGCTTTGAGAGAACTAAATTAATGAAAAGTTAAAGTGATGGGGAACTTTCAGGCTTCAGTAGTTTAAGGTTCCACTTTGAGTTACAATAAAATAGGTATTGAAGTTACTGTAATAACAACTGAATGTCACAGCAGTCTTGAGCCAAATAGCAGCACTATTTGTAAGATTATGTTTGCAGTTTGATCTTACTTCATGAAAGCAAGAAGTGAGTTTTACTTTCTGAATGTTTGGAAGGAGGGAAAAGCGTGGGAGGAGAATATTTAGGAAACCAGTTGTTAACTTTTTTCCCACTCCTCCCCTTACACTGCTGTATATTCATGCTTATGTTTTGCAGGGTATTAATTAAAATATGATTTAAAACTCACCCAAATACAGATACTAAAATACAGTCCTGAACAATTAAACACAAATAGTAAGTAAATAAAACACAATACTGGTAAAAATTAAAGCAGGAGACTGTAGCACACTCTTCCTTCCCAATTCTTCCAATTGCACTGTGTGTTGACTCTGCTCCAGCAGTTCTTATGCTTATATTTGTTGTTGGTTAAATGCAGATCTGCTGGTACAAAGAGTTTCAGTTACACACCTGAAATACAATTGCCATCTTGCAATCAAGTACTGTCAAGTAATTTAGTCTATTTATGAATTACCACTTAGGAAGAACATAGAAAAAGTCTGTAATTTTTCTTGTTCTTATTATTTACTGAAAAAGGAAAAAATAAAAAACAACAGGAAATAATTAATTTCACTTTTGAAAATATTTTAAAGCGTATATGAGCTTTGCCAAATTAGAGACTGACCTGACCTATTTAGTAATTAGACATAAGGGGAATATCCCCTATGTTTCCAAATAGTGTACTTAGAGCATGCAGTTGCCTGATTATCTGAGTCCTTTGGTACACTGACTACTCTGAACTCTGGTGCTTCTGCTCAGCGATTTCCTACCAAGAGCTCTACACCTTGAGCTAGCCCATTCAATAGCTGAGAAAGGCTGCTGCATGTCATGGAATGGTTTGGGCTGCAAGAGACTTGAAAGGTCATCTAGTTCCAGCCCCTTTGCCATGGGAAGGGAAACCTAGACCAGGTTGCTCAGAGCTCTGTCCACCCTGGGTCTTGAACGCCTCCAGAGATGAGACATCTGTGACTTCTCTGGGAAACCTGGGGTAGTCCCTTACCACCTTCACAGTAAAGAATTTTTTCCCAATATCTAATCTGCATCTGCTCTCCTTCAGTTTGGAGCCATTTCCCCCTTGTCCTGTCGTTACATGCCCTGGTAAAACATCCCTCTCCAGCTTTCTTGTAAGGCTCCTCTTCAGATACTGGGAGGCTCCAATTAAGTTACTCCTAAATCATCTCGTTTCTAGGCTGAATAATCCCAATTCTCTCAGCCTTTCCTCATAGGAGAGATGTTCCACCTTTCTAATCATCTTGGTGGCCCTCCTCTGGAGTCACTCCAGCAGCTCCATGTCCCTCCTGTGCTGGCACCCCAGAGCTGGTGCAGCACTGCTGTGGGCTCTCAGCAGAGCAGAGCAGAGGGGCAGAATCCCCTCCCTGGCCCTGCTGCCCACGCTGCTCTGGATGCAGCCCAGGACAGGTTTGGCTCTCTGGGCTGGGAGTGCCCATGGCTGGCTCATGTCCAGCCTCTCAGCCAGCAGCACCCCCAAGTCCTTCTGGGCAGGGCTGCTCTGGGTCTGTTCATGCCCAGCCTGTGCTGATACCGGGGCTTGCCCCAGCCGAGGTGCAGCACCAGCTCCTGGTCTTGTTAAACCTCAGGAATTTCCCATGGTCCCACTCCTGGAGCTTGTCCAGATCCCTGTGGATGGCATCCTGTCCTTAGTCTGCACTGTTTGGAGAAGTTGCTGCATTATATGCCAACACTAATGTTGGAAATGGGTGCAATACCATGTATGAATGATTCCTGCAGAAATTCATCTACGTGGGTCTGATCTGCATGATGGTCTGAATATAAATATTTAGAAAATAGGAGTGTGCATTTCTAACTTA
Source organism: Haemorhous mexicanus (assembly GCF_027477595.1). NCBI lineage: Eukaryota > Metazoa > Chordata > Aves > Passeriformes > Fringillidae > Haemorhous > Haemorhous mexicanus. Next base: position 38,889,294 of record NC_082346.1, read on the forward strand.
CTTGGTCATAGTGGAACAAATGCTGGAAAAGCTTGTGTCTGATACGTCTCTCCTTAACACACATGACAGATGCATGAAGTATGTAGCCTTAGCATTCAGAAGTGCACTTTTTTATGATATATGTTTCAGGAACAACTTTACAATAAAACATTTTACTTCTATATATGTACAAAATAATTCTCCCATTTAGGAAGAGCTTAATGCTTAAGTTGAATGGCTACCTAAAATAGTCAAAATTAAATACCTTCCCTTATTAAATGAGATACCCTCCCTTATTAAATGTAAAGCAGAGGTGTAACTAAGAGGAAGTGGATTGTTCAGGGCTGTATTTATTTTTGACAACAGCTTGAATAGCTGGCCCAGAAGAACAATCTGCGCAGGTGCCTTTAGCTATTATTGCAGTGCAAGAAATAAACCGTCAACCTGCCTTTCATAATGTGAAAGAAAATATCCTCACCTGTGATTAAACCCTTGCCTTTGCCAAATGGTCTCACACTAACTCTTGTGCTCAGTGCAGTTAGCTTGGATGCAAAGTATCTGCTGGAGAAGGTGTCTTCTGAAGGTCTGCAACAGTGTGTTTACAGAATCTTTGTTTACAAAGTATCTTGCAGAAGACTCTCCTAATCTCCTGACTCTGCTGTTATTTTTGTGTACAGATCCACGGGAAGTTTATTTTAAATGTGATAGTGGCTATTTTATATAGCCAGTATTGTTTACTAACATGAAAAAAATAGCAGGAAATTACATGAACTCAAAACCCATTTAAAATAGACCATAATTACTAAGGCTATTCAGCCTTGCACAGAGCAAAGCCCAGTTAAATCCAAAGGCTGAGCCCATCACACAATTGAGATGTCCCTGGAGCCTACACCAAGCCTGCAGCACATACACTGGTTCTTGCAGTTCCCAGTCATAGTGCATTACCCCGGTATTCCTGGCAACCCAGCTCCAGCAGAGGCAGAACTCCAGCTTTCATTTTGGTCCACACCTGAATTCATCCAGGGCATCCACACTGTAGCTCATGTCATGGTCTGTCTGGAGTCAGATATTAAGAAGGGTGCCTTGGGCACAAGGCTGGGTCAGGGAGGGGACTGGGACTGGGTCAGATTTGAATCCTTCCCAAGAGGATTTACACATCCTGTTGGTATGTATGACACAGGCAGGTATGATGCTAAACAATGCATGAACAATTGCACAGTTCTCTCAGGTATTCTGCAAAAATGAACACAGATTACCTATTGGCTAAGTACTTGAGAATAGCCAGCTTTTTATAGAGGCTTTCATGTGTGAATTGTGAACCATTTAGCTATTATATGATGTCCATTTTCATTTTGAGAGTCAGTTGCACACTTACGAGTACTTAGGCTGGAATGACATTGGATTGTTTTTGAAATACCAGTAAGCAGTGTTGTTGGGCCAGCTGAATGAACAAGTACTGAAATTGTCCTTGGAGTGTTATGCCCTAATGTGTTAATAGCACTGGATAAGCCTCACTTTGTCTATAGAATAAGTAGGTGGGGTTCTCTGTAGCACTAAAAGTCCAGCTTGGGTGGTGGAGGAACTACTTTCTTGCTATGATGAGGACAAAAGAGACTGTAAAAACACAAGTGTTAGGACAGCAGCTTTATAAGGAACAAAATGCTGACAGTTTGTAAAATATTTGTAAAATTTACTAAAGGTAAATTTTCTATTGCCTGAACTGGTGAAAGCAGTCAAAGACATTATTAACTTCTAGAGAAACAGATACTTATGCTCCCCTTGTGGGAGGGAGGGGGTGACAGAGTGCTCTAGGACTGAGCATCTGAAGTATGTTGTCTTGATCCAAAAAAGCCATTACATTCCATTGCAACTAGCTGCTGCTGCTCCTCCTAGGATAGATAAGAAACTTTGATACAGGGAATATTTCATGTGAATCAACTACTCTTCAGTTCCCCGTGGGATAACACTGAGTGCATTTAAGGAGTGAGAAAATTGAATGATGAATTTATTCTCTGAATTTATAAGGAGACGTTTCAGTTTGCACTGTAACATAAAATGGAAACCTATAAAGACTAGCTTAAAATCAGCTTAGTTGTTTTAGAATTTCACAGAACTTGAAGGCACCTTTGTCTCCTATTTAATATCAGCATAGTCATTTGAGGAAGAAATAGTCAAGAAAGCATTTAATGGGTTTCAGTGCCTTAAACATGCCTGCCATTAGATAGGCTGAAAGTTATTGAAAGTGAACATTGGCAAAGATAAGTCAGAATGTGTGAGTGTGAGTCTAGACTAAAAAAAGAAGCAACTCCAACTAATCTCTAGTTGAAGATGAATGTACACTATGGAAATCAAGGGTTTGTAGTGCTGTATATTCAGTAGCAAACCATCTGCCCCATATGTACCTGTACTGTGATCTAGAAAGCCTTTGTGCTCCTGGGTGTAGTCTGTGATCACAAGGTGCACTTCATCACCTTCTGGACACACCGTTCAATTACGTGCCTGGAAAACCCTGAGGTCTCTTAAAATGCCTCCATAGGAAGAAGTTATTTATTACATGCAAGTCCTAACTGTGCCTTTCCCCCTTCTTTCGTTCCCCTCTTCCCTGCTCAACTGTCAATATACACAATACTTGTGTCACATGTACTTCCTCTTAGTATGCATTTGCCATAAAAGGGATAGAAGAATTACTTGGTAGAAAATTAGCAGAAATTACTAGAAAAGGGATAGTAGAATAGTACCATTAATATGGTAGGGGAGTCTTTAATTTACCAAAAGGCAGTGTAACATTTAAAATGCCAATTGTGTAGGTACCATTTACTTCTACTGCTTGGTATGCAGCTTGCTGCAGCACTGCCAGAAATTGGGAAGCCAAAGCCAGGGGACAATGACCTTTGCCCAGGCTGGCATGCAGAGATTAACACGTTTTCCTCTGCATTCTTGTTTTAAAAAGTCCTGTTATCCTCTGCCTAGATCTAGTGAAAGTCCCTTAGTGCTCTTTTTGTGGGCAGCCAGGATTCTTACTGGAAGCAGGACCTTAAATGACAGCTCTGGGTGGAGCACACGGCAGTGCAAACACCAAATACAGCTTTTTCCTGTTGCCAGCTGCTCAGACTGGTTTGCTTTGCTGCTTTCAGTTGGGTGTGGATTATGACTTCAGGGCTTTAAACCCTGAAATTTGGGGTCACTTGCCAAACAAGTTAACAGGTGGGGAGGATGAGCCTTGCTAAGGATCAAATACATATCCCTCCCTGGGCAGGGCATTCAGACATGAATGGCAGAGCTGTGTTGGGCAAGATGTAACCGTAAAGCATAGGTGAAACTTACAGGAAGGGGAAAAGACATAGTTGCTCCCTGTACGATCCAATTGTTCGCCAAGAACACTGTGGTGAAGGGAGGTGGAATGTTAGGTTGTGGGTAGAGGTTAAAGAATGCTTTGGGACCTTCCAAAATCAAGTTGATAGATCTTTCCAGAATGGTATTCATATCCCCATTCAAACTGCAGATGAAATTACTATTTGTGGAATGATGACTGTGAGACTACCATATTAGAGATGGACAGAAGTCAGGCCACTTCTCTGCAATGGAGTAAGCCCATTTGGAAATAACCTAGAAAGGCCTGCAGGGGAATTGACATTTCACTGAAGTGCTTTGGGTCTGAGTGGAACAGCTCCAAGATTCTTTGTGTGGGTACAGTATTCCTTTGACATGGTATTGGCTCTTCTGGAAATACAGCAGGGGAATAGACAGTGATGACAAAACGTGATTAAAAATGTGATTTAAATGTTTTCTTGAACGGGATGATGCAGAAAAATAAGATGGGGGTGGCAGGTTGCTGCTTCATCACTGATGCTGGTTGATTAAGTTGTCGGGGTTTTAGAATTTTGGAACTGTTAGAGGAAGGTCTGGGCTCTGCCCTGGGAACTGGGGCAGTGTGAATCAGTGGTAGAGTGTAAAAATTAAAGGCCAGGAGGAGTTGGCTTTCTCACTTGCTGAAACCCGAATTGAATGTTTTCTAATTTCCTTAACAGATCCTGTAGCCCAGTGCAGAGCAGTGCCAGAGGTCAACTAAGCAGCAAAGCAGCTGTCTTTCTAAAAATTCTCACATTACTATAATAAAGAAATCCTAATTTCTCAGATCAAAATATTTCTGTACAGGCTGATTTACTCAGTTTATTACAGCAAGAAATTTGGCTTCAATCTTTGAACTACCAAGCCAAGTAAAGCTACCACCTGTGTCTCTGGTACCACAGAAATGGAGACTGTTTGAAGTTGTAAGGACAGCACTGCTCCTCAGTATCAAAAGGCACAATTTTTAGAAACAATGCAAGCCTATGGTCAGATTCAGGAAGAAGTCTGGTATTTTAAAAATTATTTAGAATTGAATTAGGTAGCTAAGTTTAGGTCAGCAAATTAGAAGCTGTCTGATGAGCCATGGCCATCCCCAAGACCCTGCTGACAGCAATAGTTTCTCACCTAGCAGTAACTAGTAGAAAAGTTATTTGGGGACCTGAATTGTGCTACTGCACATACCTAGACATGCTGTGCTCTTGGTCAAGCAGAACACTTTCCACTGGAGCAGTGTTACAATTGCTTCCCCTTCTGCACAAACACACAATAGCACCAAGTTCAGCCCAGAGCATTCACAGCAAGGAGGAACAAATACAGAGATGCCTGGCTCCTGAGCTCTTGTCATTTGCAGTTCAGCACTCACACTGCTCCAGCTCTTTGGCAGAGCAGTATTGGCTGACTGCCAAAGTCTGAGCCACTGGCAGCCAGGAGACAGAGCAGTCTTGTTCAATGCCTGAGTTGTGTTCAAAAAATGACTGATATTTATCACAGAGAGCAGAGGAAACTCTTGATGACTTCAAAAACATGATTCTTGCAACTCCACTGATTAGCAGGGAAGTCCACTAACATAAATACAAACAGTAGAACAAAACCAGGCTGTCTTCCTGAGTTCAATTCACAGTGTCATAAATAGCAGAATGGGAGAGAAGGCACTCAAGAGACTCATCAAAGTGGGGGGGAAAGTGTTGAGAGATGTATTTAGCAGTTACTGTATGAAGTCTTGCTAGCTCCACTGCAGCAGTCCTCAATACATGGGCAAGATTTAGAAGGTACAAAATGAAGGCAATGCAGACCTGTTGTGCTCAGCATAGAAGACATGTGAAGAGCAGCAGCAGGTGGAGAGTAAGGCAGATAAAGAGTTATTCATGCTCTGTGTATGTATGTCAGTGAGGCATAACAGATACAGGCAGCAGGCTGCTTTGCTGTGCCCGTTTCCATTTCAGGTTCTGGTGATAAATGGCAACATCCGAGTCTTTCTTTCACCCTTGGCAGTTGTTCAGTGGATGTGCTGGATACTCATGTCAGCATGTATGCCCTCATGTGTCATGACTGCCCACCACTTCATACCCCTGGAGGGCCTGTGTCATTGGGGTTTTTTTTGAGACAGATGCTGTTAGGTAAAGTTAAGGAAAGATAAATGTGCCTATGGACAGATGTGCTTATTTATTTACTTTTCCCCTTCTTTATGAGATTTACTACTAGATCAATGATTCAACTTTATGTATCAGCATACTCCTGTTTAAGCTCTGTCCAAGATCAAATACTGTTGGTTCTTCAGGGCAAGGAAATTTTGAGAATCTAGTGCTTAAGAACTTGCTAATTACTTTCCTTGGAGGAATGCAGAATTTTTGCATCTTCACATAGAAGGTTGTGACCCCTTGATAACATTTCATATCCAGACAATATGTGGTGCCTCAGGCAGACAGTAAAATTAACCACCTACATCTAAGTGTAAGTTGACCTGGTTTTTGCCACTATGTATTAGTGCTATATTCCAGGACAGGATACTGCTGGGGCTTCAACTTCTCTAATTCTGACCACTCTGTGATCAGAAAAAAGTGATCAGAAAAAAGTGTCAGTTGAACTGTTTCCCTAGCTTTATTAAAATAGTGGTAAATAAACTAGAATAAATGAGGAAATACCAATTTTTGTTAATTTTTATTGAAGACTTAAGAGCCTGATATTTTTTCTGAATTATCTTCACGTTGTTCAAAACACACTTAACTTGAAATGTTTCTAGATCATGTTCAATTTGGACAGAGTGCACATCATTTTGGATGAAATGGTGCTAAATGGTTGCATTGTGGAAACGAACCGGAACAGAATTCTCGCCCCTCTGTTTGTGCTTGACAAAGTGGCAGAAGGCTAGGAAGATGCAAGAGTTTCTAAGGCATTTTACAAAAGATGGCAAAAGCATCAAGAATGTGCCCATAGCAGTTTTCTGCTGTCGCAAGACTGACTCATTCAACATTGAAATTAGTTGGAAAATATTTTTCATTTCTCTTATACTCTGTGAACCCTGTGGGAAAGAGATACAGCTAAACATGTGGATGCTTTCAGATGCAGCTTCACTGACCCAGCAGAAATCTTCCTAGAATGGTCAATAATTATAAACATTTTGAGGATTAAAAAATGGAAACTTACCATGACTGACTAGGTATCACTTTGAATTATGCAGTATCATGCCAGACCTAGAAGACAAAATACATGGAAATACAAATTCAGACTGAGTTTCAGTCCTTCCCTTAAGCACCAATTTGATTTATTTTCATACAATTTACTGTTAATAATAGTTCTGTGACTTCAATGCCTACTTTTAAACTATATTCATCCTTCATCAAAAAGCTGGTTTCCCTCCCTTTGCTATTCAAGTCATAGACACAAAAAGAAAAGTACAGATGTATTAAATATTTCTGCATACTCTGCAAGTTGTAACTGGAATTATTTAGCACTCAAATATTATAATATTAATAAAAGATAATTAAAATCAGAAGTTTAATGCTCTTTTGTCATGTTGGTTTCATAAATGACACAGTCTTTTCTGTTTTGGCACAACAGTGTTTGGGTTTTTTTCTCTTGTATATGCTGTCTATGCATCAAGATTAAAACTCTCACAGAAGATGTGTAATAAAAGACATGCAAGTGCTCAGGACCAGGTAGGTACCAAGTGAAGTCTCCCTTCTTGAGCAGGAAGCTGCAGCTACGCTGAGCTGCATTCCCAGGCATGCAGCGTGCTGATTCCCACTGCACACTGCTCTGTCAGTCAGGAGGCAGTTGGCAATCTCAGCTTACTTCCACTTACCTTTCTAGAACTGTTATCTGCCTCCTTCTTCTTAACCTCCAGTCCAGCCCTACATACAACCTGATACTGAACAAGCATATTCTTTGTGAAAGCACACACTGGTCACATAAACACCATGCAGAAACCAGGGTCTAAGGAGCAAAGAGTGTTGCGTCTCAGAATAATCCACAGGGCTTTTACACAGTAACATTTATCAAAACAAGATGATGTTGGGACTGCACCAGAGTTGCAAAAACCTGGACGCAGGTGTTTGTCAGAAGCACATCAGGCACGGGAGTGGGCAGGATGGTGGATATTCCCCTCCAATTCTGCATTAGGGAAAATCTAAAAAACAATGCTGTAAAGTCCTACAAACAATGCCATGAAAAAAATCTGGCACCAACCTGATGTGTATGTGCAAGGCAGAATATTTTGGCAAGCCCCTTTCAGCAGTGGCCTGAGAAGAGGTGGTTACCAAAGACAACTGGCACAAAGCAAAACTTATAACACAGATTCAACCACAATAGCTTTTTTTTTTCCCTGGTAGCAGCTACTTAAAAATCTTTAAAACCATATCTTGCTTTATCTTACTGTAAGCCACTTTTCTTCCAATAAATATCATGTGCTAACACCAAAAAAGCCAGTCCAGCTCAAGTAAAGCTAATCAGCTGTATTATCTGACCCAGATTTTATTCCAGTGTAATGAAGAGCTATAGTCTCAGGTCACATGGGCTCACTGAAGAACACCAAACTGCCACATGCAGGTTATCACTGCCAGTTCATTCTTAAGAACTTCCACTTAACCTGAAAAGATTTGAACATAGAGATGAATTTGTGAGATCAGTAGTTCTCTTATGTAGTTCTCTGAAACCTTTAAAAAAGCATGGCACATTGTTCAGAACATGTCCAGAGATTTAGTAAGTACTAATGAAGTATTCAGAAGAGACATTTTTATATGTTGCAAACATTTTAATGATTACTTTCGAGCTTACACATTGGGTGCTTTTTTTTTTTAAACTTCAAACTGCAACAAGTTAAATAAATGTTTATAATGTACAAAGAAAATACAACCGAAAGTAAAACTTGCTTTAAGTGTGCCTTGCACTAGGAACCAGTGTTTTTTAATAGCTTTATTGTTGAGCTGCACAAACACACTTAAGGATTTGATCTTTATAGCAGGGCATTTGAGAAATCAAAATATATTCCCACTTGAAAGAAAAAGAAGAAAAAAAATGGTTGTGCATGATTATACGCAAAAACCCACTAAAATACTCCAATAGTGCAGGCACCATTAAAAAAGAAAAGGCTGGAGATGCCCATTAAGTCTAAATTGTAAAGGAAGCAAGTTTTTGACCAGTTAGCTTAAAGCCAGCAAAACAGGGATCAGTGATGGCAACCGTAGTGTACAGGGTATTAAAAGACAAACTTTACACAATACACTGTTAGAAATTTGTATCAGTGAACACTGAAAATCTGATGATCTGTTCTTTGGAACAGTCAAACAGAAACACCTTAATTTCCAGTTGTGCAAGCCCTTGAAGCATCACACAGTGTTCTGTGCCAATTTCTTGCTGGCTGTGTAGTTACAAGGATTTATTTTGTCATTAGCAGCTAACAAACATTCCACATTTTCCTAAAGCCTCACAGGTGAAAAAAGGCAAGTCTCGTCAGAGCACAGCGTGGAGATCGTATTTTTTGCACACAAACACAAGAGGCTTCGCTAGTATCAAAGACACTTCCATGTCCCAGGCTGCGCTCAGTGGCTCAGTTGAGATGGAAGCCTTTCTCCATGGTAGCAGCTAGCAGACGCTCCCTCATAATCTCCTCGGAAGAATACTCAGGCAACTTTAGGTAATGCACACATGTATTCACAGATGGATAACTTGCATCTGTAGCATCAACCTGAAGAAAAAAAAGAATTACTGCAGTTGTTCACAGCACTCAGCATGGAAGTTAAAAGCTGCAATGTCCTCTGAGTCATGGCACTTGCTGCGTACCTAACACCAGTTGTCAAGAAACAATAGCATCAGCAAAGCTACAGGCCAATTTATAAATATACTTGCTTTACACGTACATTAATACTTTGGTATTTAAATATCGTTTATATATATATATATATATATATACACACACACACACACACTATATATATATTTATATATATATATACACACACTCTCTCTCTCTCTCTATATATATATGGTATCAAAGAGCAGACCTGAAACAAGAGGTTATTATTGAAACCGTAGCATACTGCCATAAATTAAATAAAACCCATCACTGTTGATCAGAAAGCCCTGCACTGCCATGCCAAAGCAGCTGGCTCCAAGGGTGGCCCGGAGGTGCCGTACCTTGCGCACAACAGTGAGCCGGGGGTGGAGGTTTGCCAGCCCTCCTGGTGGGAGTGTCGAACAACCAGTGGTGAACTGCAGAAAAGCCTTCCTCTCATCCGAAGACATTCCACACAAGACTCTCACAAATCGAAGGAATCCAGGGCTTAAAATAAAGTAAAACAGTTAGTTCTGATGACACTAGAAGAGTGTGTGGGGGGTTTTAAAATTTCTCTTAGCTTGACACAGAAGAATTACAATCTTTAGTCACATCTAAGCAGACATTGTAAGATTCTAGAGCCTGTTGAGTATTAAGAATAAAACATACTTAAATCCAAAAAAGTAGTCTTTAATCTCCTTGTAGAGTCTTTAATCCTTACACAAAAAACTGTAGGTACATATTTATCTTGGGGTGGTGTTTGGGTATCTTGAATTTGAATGCATATGACTGGATAGAGAAGTAGAGCTCAAACATTTCAGTAGGCTTATTCTAACACAGTTCCAGAAGTGATTTTAATGTTATTGCTACCAAACATGACAAGCAGTGAAAGCCAAACCAAACAAACCCAAAAACATCAAGACCACCTTCTGATAGTCAACCACCAGTAAGTATAATTTGTCCTCTACATAGTACACTTTCTTTTTTTAACTACACCTCAAGAGAAAGGAATAAGAAATATGGGCAAAGTAACAACTGTGCACGGTCATAAAAAAATTATAACTACTCTCAAATATGTGAATAAAAACCCTAAAATCTAATTTTAGTTATCTGCATTAGCTGCCATTATGTTTTAATCAGTTACTTGTATTTCAATAATTTTTTAATCTTCTCCCATCAAAAAACTACCAAGTACTTTCTAACCTATCTGTTGTAACACATGGTTGTTTCATGCAATTTTAGACAATCACCTCCTCTTCAGTAACCACCAGTTTCATCCAATTTGGCATCTTCATCTAATGAACATCCTGGACATTCTATCACTTAACATTTTCTTTTCGCTACTCTTTTAAAATCACTCAGAATAAAAGTACCTATCTCTTGTATATCCCAGTTTGGGTTCGGTGTAATTGATGATATCCTCAGCTGCCCAAGAAGGTGATTGATTTCCACACAGAATCATCTGAACCTCTTCATGGCTGAAGGAACTCAGCTTCTCCATTGGAAAGACTCTATTGAAGCCATCTGTAATTGACACAAGATACAGTCATAAACATGAGTCCAAATAATATTTATAAAATAATGTCAGCATTTAAGATGTATTTTAGTCAAACCAGAATCAATCAATAGTTTCTTAAGGTAAGTGGAACATCCTCAAAATTAAAAACAGCATAACTAATGCAAAGGTATTCTGAAATTAGTATCTTACCTATTGTATTCTTAAGTAAAAAGTTTATTTTTGAAAGCCATTCTATGCCAGCACTTTAAACCAGCATGCCCTAAACACCCATTATTCCACCCAGCTTCATGTACGTTGTTATATTTACAATTACCTCTGAAGGCCTCCATTTGTTTCTGTATACCAGTATGCATGCAGAAGTCAAACATGAGATCTACATACTCCTCTGCATTATCCATTGTTACAGTCTGCAAAGACAGTAGATAGATACTCTAAGAATTCACTGTTCACTAAAGTTATTGTTGAGACAATAAAAATTGAACTGCTGGTTAAATTGTAAAGGTAGATTATTTTCTTACCTCATCCTCACCACCTGGTTTGAGATCCACAGCTGTAAACCCATATACTTTGGATGAAGGGCAAAACTGAAAATTTAAACTTCAAAATACAAAGGTAGTTAATAATTGAAAACAAGTCTGCTACTGTTTTTGTAAACACACCAGATTTACAACCTGTCACACCCAAAAGCACCTCACTGGATTTCAAACCATTGTGAGCGGATCACTTGGAACCACTGTTCATGTACATACAATAGCACAGAACTACAAACAGTAATGGACTACACAGATAATATGTGTTTCAAACATGTTGTATGCAAATGCATATTCTCACTCTCTATTTATTTGGATTTGATAACAACTGAAAATTTCATAAATTTGATATCTTAGAGCTATCAGCTTCAAAACTACTCAAACCATTTAATTTAGTTCACAAATTCAGAAAAACAATTTCCATTAAATTCCAGCAATAACAATTACAGAGCCATTTGAACTATTGGGCATTTAGGCCCTTCAATAGTGCTACTTGCTTTCTCTCCATAACAAGCCAGGCTAAATTCCACAAGGCCTTGGAGGATATAAACCTATTAGAGATCACTGACAGAAGGGCTACAAAGATGGGGAAGGGTCTAGAGAGGAAGGCAGACAAGCTGTGTCAGGGGAGGTTTAGGCTGGATATTAGAAAAACGTTCTTCCCTCAGAGGGTGGTTGGGCACTGGCACAGGCTCCCCAGGGAAGGGGTCACAGCACCAGCCTGGGAGAGCTCAAGAAGTGTTTGGACAATGCTCTCACGCATAGGGTGTGACTCTTGGGGATGGTGCTGTGCAGGTTGATCCTTGGGGGTTCCTTACAGCTCAGGCCAGTCTATGATTCCAAGGCCGTAAGTAATTACTGAACTCTGACACTGCACAATTTTTGGAGCACAATATGATTATAACAATAACCTATAATATTAATGGTAGAAAAACTGTTGTTTCAAAGGAAATATTTAAAACTAGGGAGGATGACATCCTGACATGGGTTTACACAGGTACTTTGTCTTTTACAGTTGCTAAAAGTCAACACATACTTTGTTTAACATGGATTTAAACACTGTACTAAGAACACAATCTGAGATGTCAATCTGTCCTCTTTAAAACCTTGATAAATTTCAAGTTATCACAGCAAAGAAATTACTGAATCACCCATTTTTTAAAGCTGTGATTTTACAAGCAGTTATTTTTCATAAGTATTTATGTTTCCAGAGTCATACATCACTGCAACATAGCTACATTTAAGATAAGGAAACTGAGCGAGAAGAGAAAATCCTCAAACCAAAGAAAAAGAATATGGCTGCATCTCTGTGGATTCCCCCTTGCAATGATGCTATTTAAAACTAAGCTTTATTACTAATTCATTTGTGATTTATGTACTGGCTTCTTTCTTTAACACAAGAGTGTTTGCCTATCTATAAATAAATATGAAAACTTACCCCAAATCCTCTATGCTAAGAGGAGGCCCCGAACCTGATGGATTCTTCAGCATTAATTCTTGCAGTTTTGTGTTCTTTTCATCTTCTGACAGATTTTTGTTGCTTAGAATTTGACGTCTCTTAATTGCAAGGTCCTTAATTTCTTTTAGAAACCTAGCTCTATGTGGGTTTACTAATTCAAAGTCTTCCCATGTCAAAATTCCATTAAACCAGGCAGGAGGCTTAGGTTTTGGTGGATCAAGAATAAATTCTGATTTGGAGTCTTCTTCCAGACTTCCTACTGACAAGGAATCATGTCCTTCTTCTGTAGAAGCCTCTGACTGACTTTCAGTACAGTGCAAGTCTCTGTCACCCCGTGATTCATATATCAACTTACTCATGTTACTTTTAATGTCCCCCATACACATGAGTTTAAAAAAAGGCTTAGAAATGGGTAAATCCACAAGTCTATTGTCCTGAATGCATTTAGCCAAGAAAATTCCAAGGAAATGAAAGAGTTTGGTTATTCTTTCAAGTTCATCACTATCTTGTGGGAATGGTGCTGTAAACAGTCCACATGATCTCTGTACATAGTAGCCAGGTGGTTTCAATCCACCACCAATATCAACCTGATTTAAGAGACAGACAAAAAAGCAGAAATGGTTAAAGGTGGATTTAATTAGATATCTGCACTAACTTCTTATACCCTACTGCTCTGTTGAAAAGAGAAGAATTAAAAAAACAAACTGTGGACCAGAGTGATCATTCTTGACCATGATTACTAACTGCTGTATGAACACTATGAACACACGTTCTTCCTTCCTGGATGTCTGGCTCGCTTTCCTTTTTTTTTTTTTACACAAGTACGCAGTTTAAAATACAAATTAAAATGTACCTGTCGGGACTCATCATCTGGAAAATCATCATCACAAAGCCAAGCTCCCAAATCTGTCCTCTGAAATTCTGCTGCCACCAACGCATAAAATTCCAAGGTAGGACCCAGGCCTGTTCCTTCCTCCCCTAAAAACTCAACCTAGAAAAACATAAGGAAATTTAATAGTAAAAGAAAATCCTAGTGAAATGTTCAGCGTTGGTTATGGAACAGGATATTCAATATCCTGTCCAGTACATTAGAAATAGCTATCTAACCTTGCTCTGCTAGGCAGATATGCTTTACCTCTAGAACAGATTTTCTGTCTGCATGAATCTGCATGACATTTTCTGCCCATTCCATCAAGGATTCACCTCGCGGAACTTTCACTCTTTCATGTTTGAGGCGTCCAACTCTGAATTCTCCTGGATCATCCCGTCGCACTGTGCTCGTGGTCCTTGTCCGTTCCACAGTGGCTTCACGTCTGTTCTGCAGCCATACAATTGCTCTGGATAAAAACCAAACACTAGTTGTTTAAAACTTCCATGTCTTCCAGCATGAAAACTTGAGAGTAGTCACTAATAAAAAGTGACTTGCTAAGTATTAATTGCCTCCTAATTTTTTTTAAGTATAAACCAAACTAAACTATTTATCAGCCTGAAATGCCCCAAAATATGGGCTGCTTCATATTTTATGAAGTCAGAAAACATAATAATTTCTAATGTAAGTGCCAGATTTTGATGATAGCACCAGTGAAAATATACTATTCTTGATGTGACTTCCTATAGTTTTCACACTACAGTGGAAAGAACAAAAGGTAGCATTTACTGTTGAACTTTTAATCACAGATGTTCAAAACTGTTATAGACACACATTACACCTTTCATTATATACTGTAAGGCAGTTGCAAATCACCCTATTGATACCCACCAAGTTTTGCAGAGTTATTTGCTTACACACTCCTTAGAGCAACACAGAGCCAAAGTTCAAGTGCAGTCATAGACAAATAGACCCATATCAGTGAAGAATAGCGACATTTAACAGCAGTACTTACACAAAGTCCAATCTCCAAATTTTTGTATGTATTATCATCTATGCAGCAATAAACTATCTTCAAAGCTACCATCTGTTTATTGTTTTGAAAAAATAGCCAAGTGCCATGACAGACACAGACAGAGAATGTACACACACAGAGTTCATACAGAATAGATGAACTTCAAGAACTACTTCAGTGTTTTAAGAGCTTAAGAAAGCTCTTACAAAGTAAATAACATGCAATGTTTCCTGAGGCATCTCTTTAAAATGCAGCTTCTCTAAAAATTACCTTCTTCCAAAACAAAACGAAAAAGACCCCAACGACCATCTTTCTGCAGAAGTTAAAATTTTTACACAGTAAAAATATTTTAACTTATGTCTTGCAAATTAACACCTTTTCTTCTCTTCCTTTTTCTTTCTTTCTAAATACTTCCTTTTACATTCCTCATGAGGCACCTCTACGGCACGTAAGACAAAAGAGTAATTTTGGCAACTCTCTCTCTACACTTTGATTTGGAAAACAAAGTGTAGCAACAGCCAAGAAAACCCTGAAAACCTAATTCTTCCTTCTCATTACAAAAAAAGTATACCAGCAAAAAGGTTTACACTGCCTATATACTCTAAAAGTTATGACGCTGCAATCAAAATATTAATGGTTCCAAGGTAACAAAGAACTCAAGAGGATACCCTTAAATGTTTTAAAGTCTGATCTTGTTCCAGTTTCCTTATGCAGCTTATAGTAACTTTTAAAATAGCATAATTTTCTTAGGTTTTTTTCTGTTTTGTTAAAACATTAATGAATTAAAAATAAATGAACCAAAACAATCACAAGTTGCTGAAACTATAAAAATGTACGTGTTTCTAAAAAACTTCTAGTTCATATGATCGTCCAAATGTTTTCTATTTTGTAGTCCTTTATGCAATGAACTGCAACCCAGACAAATTGGCCAATAGGAAAACCTGGCTATAAGTACACAAGCAAGTCTTCAGCTGAAGTTAAAAAATGAAATTCCTTGTCATTCTGAGTTTTTCCATCTTCTTCCTTCCATCACCCAAAATAATTCACATTTGGCAAGAAAAATTTGTCTCATTAGGATTAAGGTCCTTCTGAAAATCAGCAATTTAGAAACTGTTATACGTAAAAAATGGAAATAAAGCAATCATACTTCTTATATTTTATTTTTTTTACCTTGATGCTCCAAATGCTGTACATGTGAAGTACAACTGTCTTGTTTCAAATGGAATTAAGAAAGGACACTTGCTTGTTAGCTGCTCACACCAGTCTGGCAAAGCTCCACTTGCTAGTGCCAAGGGTTCCTGTAGTTTAATGCAAGGAATAAAACACGTATGAAACAATTCAAAATCAAAAATGGCAAAAGAACAATAATTTCCAACAGTCAAGGTAAGGAAGAGAATAACAGTCCTAAAAACAATACTACATATATACACTGCATATAATGTATTAGTGTAATACCTCAATCTGTTGCAGAATCTTTGTAGTAATTTTTTTACTTGTGAATTCATCTGGTGGAAAGTTAAACTGAGGATGCTCATCTCCTTCTGAAAATAATCAAGAGAAAAGTTTTCCTTTATTTCTTTTCATTAAAGTATTTCAGAAATTCTGCCAATTAACTAAGTTACCTTCTTGAGAAGTCCGTGCTGTGTAAGGGTCACTGGCAACTATATACAAAATTCTAAGTAACTGCAGAACATCTTCTACTCCACAGGAGTTCTGTCCACTGCCAGCTTTGGCCTGAGGTTGCTCCTTGGCCAAACTAAGGATATCAGAATTTTGAAGAGTAGAAATGGCCCCTTGACTCAATCCAGATTTTGATCCATGTTCACAAAAGTCCTGTAAAAAAGAGAATGGTTAAGAATGAAAACTGTGTGTGTTGCTGTCTTTAGAACTGTATTCCAAATTGATTTGAAAAAATCAAAACAGTTACTGTGTTCAAACTTAACACAATCAAATTGTGCATGGTGCAAATCATGATCCAAATGCATTTTAACACAACTACATTTAACAGAAGACATTAAAATAGAAAGGCAAGAGCAGCAAAACCTAAACCTGAAACTGGTTTTTGAACATTCAACTTCCCTATAAATACCATGGCTCTCCCTCAACAAAAATCTTTAAAGCTGCAAAACAAAGCACACAGCCATTCACAATAAAAAAAGTTTGGATGCAGACATATACCTTGTATGCAGCTATGAGCTGGGAACAATTTCTGTTTTTCCTAATACTTTTATTAGTGCCGGTTAATTTCCAGTGGCGCAGGAAAGCTGAGTCTGCATTCTTCTGCAGGTAGGTTATCAAGTCATTCTTTGGTAATTCATCAGTGCCAAGGTACTGCTCCACATGCTCTACTGACCAGCAACCCTACAACAGGAACCACCAAATGTTGGTTTTTCCTGATTGTAAAGTCTTTAAGATTTCACATGCAATATATAATGTCTTTTTTTTAAAGGAGCATGCATTTACAAATATACTCACTAATATTCTTTAAGTAATCGAAAACTGTTAGTTTTTTTTAATGTAGCATTTCAAAAAATGCAACAATATTCTTTTGCTTTTATTAAACAGCCATAAAAACAAAGGCAAAGAAGTAGGTCTTACCATTTTTCCACTTTCTTTTTCTTTATCAGAATCCTTCATTTCTCTGTACATGATTCTAGACATCAAAATAATGAATTAATACTTCATACTTATAGCACATCCTCTAAATTCTGAGGTTATACATCAACTTGCTAGGTATCAGTGACATTTAGATAATGTGGTAATGTTGCTGTGTAAAACAGCAACCGCATCTGTTCTTTGCTGCACTAAACATCTGAGATACTCTGAGGCAGCAAATTGCTCAAGCTCTATTTTCATTATGTTGGTATTTATTTTATCTAACAACCTTCATTGTGCCAAGTTCCCAAATCAACTTCAGATTTTCCACTACACATGCACCAACTCTTTAAAATTTTGAAGTCCTAGGGAAGCCTGCTGTGCATTAACTCAGAAGACATGCACATTTACAACTATTTTTCATGCTTCAACTGTTTCTAACTAGAAAACAGTTTGTTACAGCATGCGATTTTTGACAGAAGACAACTCAGAAAACAGGCACAACAGAAAAGCACTGACAAAATCCAAACTACAGTTAAAAATATTGCACCCCTCCTTACTGCAGTTGTCACTTCCATATACATCACTCTTCTAGTATGACAGAAGTTACATTGATTAGGGTAGTAAATGGAAAACACTCCCCATCACATAGTCTTACAATATCTGTCTATTACTATAAGGCTAGTAAGGTCAAATTAACATTGAGAAAATAACTGAGGTAGGAAGGGCCCTCAAATATCACGTTTAAATAGAATTTCCTGTATTTCAGTTTGAGCCCTTTTTTCTTCTTGCCCTTGCACGTGCCACAACAAAGAAAACTCCACAGTCCGGCTTCCCTATGTCCTCCATCAGGTATTCATACACATCAGTAAGAGCCCACAAGTCCTTTTTCCTCCAGGCTAGACAGATACAGATCTCTCAGACTCCTCTTTGTATGACAGAAGCAATCAGCCTTTTAATCATCCTAGCAGCCCCTTGCTAGACTCACCTCAGAGTCCATGTCCCTCTGATACTGAGGACCCCTGAGCTGGGACAGAGCACCACAGGTGTATCTCACCAGTGCTGAGCTGATGGGGATGATCACCACACTCAACCCTCCTAATGCACCCCAGGGCACTGCTGATCTTCTTTGCTACTGGTCCACAGCTAGCTCATGTTTAACTTTATGTCCACCTGGACCCCACAGGGCCTTCTTCACCAACCTCCTTTCCAGCCAGCTGGCCCCCAGCTTGAACCGTAACACACAGAGCTGTTTTCCCCAGCTGACATACTTTACATCTCCCTTTGTGAAATGCCACAAAGCTCCTGTCTCCCCATTTCTCCAGCATGATGAGGTCTCTTAGCATGGCAGCTCAATCATCTGGTCCAACAGTGACTCCTCCCCAGTTTTGTTTTGTCTCAAATCTAAGGGTCTGCTCTGTCCCATCATACAGTCCACTAATATAGATGTTTAAACAGTCCTGGACTAATAGCAACCCCTGGGGTACACCAGCTGGCCTATACACCAAGGACCACAACCATCTGAGCCCAACAGTTCAGACATTTTTGAGACACTATCGAGTCCCTGCTTTCTAAGTTTGTCACTGTGAGAGAAAGCAATGAAAGCCTTCCCAAAGTTGAGGAAAATAACATCTGCTGCTTTCTTCTCACCCACTGAGCTAGGCATATAGTAGAAGGCTATAAGGCTGGTTAAGCATGATTTTCTCTTCATAAATCCATGCCACCTACTTCCAATCACCTTCTTATCCTTCATCATTTGAAATGGTTTCCAGGACTTATCTACATCACCTTTCTAGGGATGAAAGAGTGACTAGTTTGTAGTTCCCTAGATCTTTCCTGCCTTTGAGGGAGGCAGGAATGACACTTCCTTTTCTCCCGTCCTCAAAAGTATCTCCCAACCCTCACGACCTTCCAAAGATAACAGAGAATGGCCAGCTCCAATGGGTACATTCCATTGAGTCCCATGGACTTGTATATAAGTGTTCACTAACATTTTGCCATCATGTATCATCAGATTGAATTCCAGATGTGCTCTGGCTTTCCTAACGCTCTGCCTTCAAGTTGGGACAGCTAGGAATCCTCCTAGATCATCTGACCCTTCTTCCACTCCTTGCATGCCTCCCTTTCACGCTTTTTTGTTAATCCATGCAGGTCTCCTACTGACTCTGTCTGACTTTCTATGTATTGGGATGGAGTATTCGTAAGTCTGGAGAAAGTGATCCTTGAAAAAAATCAACCAACTCTCCTGGTTGATTTTTCACCAGGACTATAACCCCATGGGATTTTTCCAAGAAGATCCCTAAAAGTTATGATTTTTTTCCCTAGTTTTGCAGGCATAGCAGTAGTTTTAAAACCACTAATAACATCCTGACATAAACACAAAAAAAATCTAATTCTAGCATTGCTTATTACAGAGGAGGAGTTAAAAAATTAACATCCATTTCCTAATCAGTCGCAGCGTTCTCTGCACAGAAAAAATGAACTGGTGAGCTTACGTGTATGTTGGCTCCCAAATACGTCTAAGTTTGTCCGATTTCACACTGCCATTACAGGAGAGCTGTAGCAATTTCTGTACATAGTAAAAGATGGTGGATCGAAAGTTTGTTAGGGGCAGTTCTACTTCTCGAGTTGTTCCGAGACCCGAAACTTTCAAGGTAAGTGCTAAACGTGGCGAAGGCATGCACTCAACCTCTTCCAAGAGTTCTGAATGAGGCGTACCTGCAAAAATCATTTGAGAACCCTTAACAAAAAATACATAATGCATGACAAGGTGGCTTAAACATCAATAACGTGGTTCAATAAGGAAGTGTAATGACATACTGCACATATGCCAAAGAGATGAGAGGGAGTTCTAACTATGAACTAAATTATGACTGAACTATTTCTTTATAGGAATAAAATTAACAGGAATTTCTGAAATCCCTACTGATGCCTGTATCTTGGTAACATACATTACCACAGCATATGCATTCTTTTCCTACACAGTACCTTCCTTTCAGTTCTTCAAAATAAGCAGTGCCTTATTTCCATCTATGCTAAAACCTACTTATTCCTCTCTGTAATGAGCTCTGAGTACATTCACCATGCTGAACAAGAATGAGGAGCTAAGGAGCCAAGGAGCAAGATATGTGCTGTGCTGCTGACCATACACACTGCTCCATCACTGCATTACCTTGTCCCTGCCTCAGCTTTGCACCATTTCAGCACACCCTCTCCTATCAAAACTATTCTGGGTAGCTTTAACACAGTTAAGTCCCTGCAGGTCGAACCAGGCATCTTTAGCACATCTTTAACATATCAAGACATTGTATTATTTATCATGGTAAGAGATGATCCTAGTTAAATTCCTAAATTTGCTTATTTTAGACAGCACTTAATTTACTTTTCCCTCAATAAAGCTTAGATCTGCAGAGGTAGATGAAACTCACATTCAAACAGAGAAAAGCCACACAGCCACAAAAGCATGTTGTACTGATTAATAGTGATAGCATCCCCAGATCCGGTGAGCACTTAACAGTGAATCTCCATCCTAAAGCCAGATTAAGCATCACATACTTTGTCACCATACCTGGTGGAGGGATTTCTAGGTCAGTTGTCTGTTGCACATTAGTGCGACCAGGTCTTGGGTCAAAAGCAGGTACCAATGCAGAAAACTGTCGTTTCAATACATAATCATCATCCCATGTTCTTCGACGGCCTCCTTTGGTTTCATACTCCTCTTCTTCCTAATTAAAAAAAAACAAAAACAAAAAAACAAAAACCCCCCAAAAACTCTAGCTGTTTTTTTTGATTCTGCTAAAGAGAATAATTTAAAAAACCTGAGAGTTCATTAATACAGCAGTCACACACTAAACTGCAACTCAGCTCTGGTAAGGCTGCATCTGGAGAGCTGTATTTAGTTCTGGGCTCCTCAGTCAGGAGAGACATGAAGCTCCTGGAGAGGCCTCCTGAAGAGGCAAATGAGAGGGGACCCCTTCAATGTCTGTCAGTATCTGATGAGGTAATGTCAAAAAGATGGATACAGGCTCTTCTCAGTGGTGCCAAGCAACAGGACAAGAGACAGAAACTGAAGCACAGAAGTTCCACCTGAACATGAGGAAGAACTTTACTGTGTGAGTAAACACACACTGAGACAGGTTGTGTGCCAACCTAGAGATACTCAAGAACCATCAAGACACAATCCTGTGCCATGTGCTCTAGCATGACCCTGACTGAGCAGGGAGGCTGGATCAGACGACCCACTGTGGTTCTCGTCAACCTCACCCATTCCATCATTTCATTACGTCTTCATTATGTTAATTTTCTCTATAAAATCAGCATAAAATAAATCAAAGCTGGCACAGATGTATTTATATTTTCTGGAAAGAATTAAACTTTCCGTGAAGCACCAGGACATAAGAAAATACAGAGTACTGTAGACCAGCAAATTCGGTGTCAATGTTTTGTGCATTCCACAAACTTTGCAATACCAGAAGTTCAAATATATCCAGTGATGTCAAAATAAACGTATTTATTTTTTTGAAAGCAGAAGCACTTTTTTCCACAGTGTGTGTGTATATATATATATATATATATATATATATACATACATATATATATATACACACACACACACTGATATATGATGTATACACACTTTATCCAGAGATTAAATCAAATATCAAAATATTAGAACTATTTTGGTGGGGGAAAAAAAAATCTTATTTTCAATAAGCTTTATCAAGTATTAACTGGTTATGAATTTTCTACAACAAGCTTTTAATCTGTTCAACTTCTCATTGAGAAGAATTGCATGGTATATCAGAAGGAATAGGACTAGAACCCAAGAAAGGAAAATTTTCTTTTCCAGACCTGCTTCTTGCTGTGTAACCTATTGCAAACTCTATTTTAGCTATTTCTGCCACTTTCCACGAACAACAGTAACTCCATTTAATAATTTTTTAAAACTGATCAACATTCTACCAACTAAAGTTACTGTCTGCGTTGTAGATCCACCTAAATTGTACCAGCTTGGTTTTTTTCTAACTTTGTATCTTTGTGCAGAAGGTGAAACAAGATGTTTAGTCATGTACCTGAGTTTCTATTAAAACCATAAACACAGTAAGTTAAAATGCCACATATTTTGGTTCAAGCGAAATAAATATTTGCTTATTAATTACAAGATGAAGTTTCTATAATTCCATAAAACAATATTTATATTTATTCTGTAAAACATTAAATTAGCAGAAGTGAAGTTTTTGATTTTTCCTCTTAGATTTCACAATATTCATTCTGATCACTTCAGTGATAGTAGAAGACCAAGCACTAATCATACCAATAAAAGAACGACCAAATGAAAAGCCAGAACTCCTGACAGTCTAAGCAAGAACCATGTGAACTACCATGCTGGGATTTGTCTAGCCCCCACCTCACTGTTTTTTTTTGTTGGGGTTTTGGGGGTATTCTTTAGAAGAGAGAGATTTCCTCTGCAAACTTTTGCTTCATACAGGCCTACAACTAAACATAACCCAAAACTGAATCACTACACAATGCAGCAGCATGCATTATATATCCACAGTTATACCATTTCACCAGCCTGTGAACTAGTGATACAACATTTCTACTGTCTGCTAACTTGTTCCCAGCCTGGTTTAAGACATTAACTCTGACCTGTAAGGTCTTGGGTATGCTCGTGTTTAAAAACACTTTTCTTATGTTTTTACCAGCAAGAAACTAAATGAAGCTAAAGAAATTTGTTTTAAGTAATGAAGCAATTGTAGCTAGGAATTCCTACTGCCAAAAAAAAAAAAAAAAAAAACCCTGTGGATTTTTAAAGCACCTGTTAGTCAATTAAGATACCATCAATGCTAACTATACCATACCATAACTTCTTCATATTCTTGATCTTCTTGGTTATCATCTTCATTTTCATCATCTTCTTCATCTGGCTCAGGTAGATCCTCATCATCATCTAACTCTGCCAACAGAGTACTAGCTCGGCAGCTATCAAGAAAATCTATAACACATATGTATATATTTACATACAGAACAAAAGACAAGAATAACTTTTAAAGCAGAATTTTTAAAATAAAGAACAGAAGCATTGGGAAGAGTAAAAGAACAAATCTCACTTAAATTTAACCCCGAAAAAGAAAACATTGCTTATTGCAGAACAGGAATAAAATCTGTGATAAAAGCATACACCTGGTAAAAAAGTCCATGGATCTACTCAATAGCGTAATTATAGAAGCACTTACTATTGGTACAATTAACAGTGATCAGCAAGAGTGATCTGTTCCTCATTTGATTATAACATTTTATAATTACACTTACAGGAGATTACAAAAGATCATCAGAAAACGGTGCACAAACGCATACTGTCTGTTTCTATGTCTCAATTTAAAAACAGATAAGTGATGTAATTTCCACTAAAAACATGTGGTTTAGACCTTAACTTGCAATGTAAAGGACACACAAGATAAACATTTAAGAGTAATATGTTAAAGATTCAATTGCTAATTTATTACTGTAACAAGAAGTTGAAGGTGAAGTTCCATTTTTCTCAGTACTAAGATTTAAAAAACAACCTCCCAAAACTAGAAAAGAAGTTCACAGCAATCCAAGTTGACTAGGATGAAGCTTTGAACTTTTACATTTTTCTATGCACATAGAAACCATCTATACCAAACACCTTTCCTATTGTTGCTATCACCCCTACTGATACGTGAATGCACTCTACTTGCTCAGTTGTTGGTGATGTATCTTAAGAGGTGTCACCCAATCAAAGTATCAAATTAGACTTAATTGAAAGAGTAAAGAGAAATGGCATATGCAGATATATTAATCAACTCTCTCCAAGCAGTTCAATTCCAATATCCATTGAAATGACCAGAAATTTTTCAAGCAACTTCAGTAGGCAACAAAATAGAACATAATCTCACTACAACACTATTTTAAATAAATCAAGTATCTTTCTTTCAAGAATACCTCACAAATCAATAAACTTTGCATTAGGAATTATTTTCCAATATCCAACACAGGTTTTTCTTGACTTCATTTTATCAGCTTGATACTCATGTATTACTGACCAAATGATCTAAATGTTCTTTCACTGTATTCATGTGCCTGAAGTAACCTCTCTCCTAAAGTCTGTTTCAAGGGTTTATCATGCACACAACTCCAGATCTGTTTGTCAAATCATGTAACTTCATTCCTCCTGTCAATTTTTCTATGCACATATGTGCATAGAAAAATGGGTGTTTTTTCCAATTTTTTGAAATTACTATTACAGTATTGAGATACCTGGAAGCTATTTTAAGGGTACAATGTGCATAATGGTGGATGCTTTTCAATCAGAGTAATACAAGGTACATCCGACTTTGCATGTAGCATGCCTATACAACACAACAAAAAAATAACATTTTGATTGTAATTAGAAGTACATATGCAAACTACATTAGGAACTAAACTTGATAAGGGAAAATATTCAAGTGTTTAGATAAACGATACCATAAATAATAGTAATATGCAATAGAAACTGCTGAAAATAAAGAGTTGAAAACAAAAGGAAATACTACTACATTAACATTATTTTACTTACTGCCTTACAGAACAAGTAACATACAAACAGCTCAACTTTCAAATACTTTTCAGTAAATAAACTACTATATGAGAAAATCATAACAACGGGATAAAAGGGAAAGTCATTAATGGGAAGTCTAATGCTTATGTTCATTTAAAAATGAAACTTACCATATAAAGAATATTCTGCCTCCTGCCCTGTATCGCTCTCACTAGATGTTGATGTTAGGCTAGTAGTTAGAGTATTACTAAGCGACTGACCAACAGATAAAACTGTAGTTGCTGTAGCTACATTGCTGCTGCTAGTAACACTGGATGTAGACATGGTCACTGTTGATGTGGTACCAGTTGTAGTCAGATTAGGAAAACTTTGGGCACCCATAAGAGGAGAAGCTATAGATAAAGATATGGTAAGATAAAATAAATGATTTGATGACTTGAAGAGTACAACTTACATGCATGACTCTTGTGTTGAAAAATATATTTGGGGTTGAAAAATTATCAGTGTGTTACTTTATAATAAAGAACAACAGACTATAAAGGGGAAGGGTTTCCCAATGCAAAACATGTATGAGCACTTCTGAGCTTATTCCCTTGCAAACATTTGAAATAAATAATTTTATCAAATAAATCCCCAAAATCCCACTATAAACCTGAAATTACTTAATTTCATTTTCAATATATGTAAAGAATTTCTGAAATCTGTTACTCCAACATTGTGATCTGTCTTTAAGCCTAAAATGAAATGTAACATCTAAATTATGATATTATATAGTGCAAACAAGTTAATTATATAATAAGAGAATTGGGAACAGAACATATTAAAACAAATGTGAAACTTGTTATTTTTGTGCAGTTTTCTAAGGTTCTTAAATTAGCTCTGACTAGTTATTTTTCAAACAAGTACTAAAATATATGTTCATCACACAAAATATATGTTCAACACACCAGAACTGACACTACTGTGAAACATATGACTTATGTTAGATGATTTATAATTTTCAGAATAAGCCACCAACAACTAAAAAGTTATCTTATCTTACTGTACATTCAAATAAAATAGTAAATGCAACAACTGAAAAAACCTGAATTCACTGAAGACTCACTAAATTCACTAAAAAACCTAAACTCACTGTTTGGATAAAAAAAGTTGAGGGGTCATCTATACTAAGAATTTAAGTTTTAGGTTTTTCAATTTACTTTTTCTGAACTTTATCAAATGCAAGTTTTTAAGTTTCAAAAGAAGTTTCATTATTGCCACTTATGTAAACTGAGAAATTGCTTTCTTTAAAAAAAACAAACACAAACACCTCTGCATTTCATATTATTATTACCAAAGTATGCAAACATTATTACCCTGGAAGAAGGATATAAGAAAGCTTCTTCCCCTAAGTGAATGTGGTAGCTTTTTTGGGGTAAAAAAAAAAAAAAAAAGTTACTACCTCTGCTTTCCTTCTCTGTTACATACAGTTACTACTACATATATCCCTGCCTCTTAAGAACTTAGCTAACATTTTGCAAATAAAAATATAACAATGCAGGGGGGTGTGAAATAATAGTTTAGTGATGAGGGAAAGTAAAATTTTTAAATTTGGGGTTGGTAATAATCTTAGGTTGTTCTCTATGAAAGCATGGAAATGAAAAACCAAAGAGTTTTTCTTTTGTTGTTCAAGAGCTTGAAAATAAGTTGTTCAGTATTCACATCTTTAACCCTCTGCTAATTAATAAGTGCAAACTCTTTGCTGTTACAGTAAACAGAAAAAGCCATTAAGCATAAGCATTCTGTTTGCTCTGAATTCAAGAGCAAATGGAAATTGGCTACTCTAGACACCACTTAGCTTCTGGCAAATACTGATGTTTTTAATGCAACCAGTACAGAAAGACTTATCTCACTAATGATGATTTCAGTCTTGACTTTTGGAGTGTCGGGTCGCTGTGGGTGGTTTGTTTGATGGTGGGGTTTTTTTGTTTGGTTTGGTTGGTCTTTAGTTTGGTTGGTTGGGTTTTTTAACCTGAACAGGCTAAAAAACCCCAAAAAAAAAAAATTAACAAATCAAGCTTTTTACAATGCTGTAATTGAACTCTGGTGAGATTGCTCAAATTTAGTCTCTGATCTCTTTTAGGAACATGAGTTACCATTTACAGTTTCTAATAATATAAAAAACATAAACCAAAATAATTCCTACATGACAGATAATATAAAGTATGACTATTTTTATCACAGAATTAAATTTTTAAGTTGCTCCATTCTTATTTCTAACTTTGCAGTGTATAGTATCAAACATTCATGAAATTTTAAATATGCTGTTGAAGTATTTTACCATGTTTTTTAAAAGTGGTCTCTTTTTTCTCCCCTCAATAAAAACCTACTTAAGAACCAGAGCCACTATCTGTCTATAAGAGGATCAGTTCCTGGAAAGCTTTCTTTGAATATCTTACATTCTTATTGCAAGTTGCAAAAGACCCCATCCCCAGTATCACAACATTAATGTAAGGATACATTTTAAAAAATCCCCCCATCAAAAAAATACAGCATTCGGTATATCAAAATATTTTAAAATGCTAAAAGTAAACACCACATTTCTAAATAAGGAAGGAGAGAATCATAGAATTGTTAAGGTTAGAAGAGACCTCAAAGACTGAGTCCAGATGTTAGGCCAGCACTGCCATGTTCACTGCTAAACTATGTTCTCAGGTGCCACTTCTACACAGCTTCTGAACACTTTGAGGGCTGGTGAATCAACTTTCCTGAGCCACCCATTCCAGTGCTTGACCACCCTTTCAATGAAGAAATTTCTCCTATTATCTAATCTAAACCTCCCCTGTAACTTCCTACCTGTGAAAAGAGGCTGCTGCCACTTCACTACACCTCCCTTCAGGCAGCTGCAAAGAGCAACTATATCTCTCCTGAGCCTCCTTTTCTCCAGGCTAAGCACCCCATAGCTGCTCCAGACCCTTCACCAGCTTCACTGACAATCATGACAAGAATGAAAGCTTAACAAGAAATTTATGCTCTTTTCTAGCTTGGGTAATTTCACTTTTTCTAACTTGCTTAAGCCCATGAAATGCAGTTCTCTGTTTAAAGTACTATTACCATCAGAGAACAAAATACCCAAAAAACAACAACTTTGATGGGAGTATGCTCAAAAAAAAAAAAGAGTGAACTCACAACAAGCAGGTTTATAACTTACCTTGCTAATACCTTGCTCCTACATATAATCTAAGAATATGCAAATGGTTAAAGCATGTATATAATGTCATTTAAAACACTGTTAACTACAAACTTCCCTAGATTTAATATTTCTGAACAGTTCACTGAATCTAAGCCTTAATGACAGTCTCTAGAAAACACATTCAGTATTTGAGTACATTATGTTATGCAGCTTGACAAAATCAGCAATCTGCTAACATTGCATTATACTGTAGTTCTTTTTCCTTAGTACTTTGTTCTTAGCTCCTATGCTCAGACACTTCACAATATGCACAAACTGCTCTTCCTGAGGAAAACTGAAAAATAACAGAAATATGCAAAATCTACACAGGTCAGAAAGCCTAAGCACCTGACATTAGCTACTGTTGCTAGACTTCCATCCTCTTGGTCTAATCCATACTCTCTCCTTAAACATATAATCTACATCAATTTCAAATTTCTGTTTGATGGGTACCTGTGATCTGACATTACAGGGCAATATAACACTTTTCAGCTGATAGGAACTCTGAGTCCTTCATAGGTTCTACAGGCCTACACAAGGTCAAGGCTATTCTAAGTACATTTCTCTATTAAGCCAAAACAATCCAAACTCAAGTGTAACAAAAGCCAAAGAGACAATAAAACCGTCAACTAAAAATAAAAATAGCTTACTTACTTGCAGTACTCACAACATTTCTTCCCAAAGTATTAGTATTGTTATCACTGCTACTCCGGCTTAAATTCATGTTGTTTGTGGCATTGGTACGTGCTATGTTTGCCACTCTCCGTACAAAGGACTCCAGGCTGGAAGTTTCTCGAGATGATAAGTTCGGAACACTTGCACTGGAGCTCATGGGTGCCCCAGCAGCCAACAAAGAACTGACTGAGAGTCTGTTACTCGCTGAAGAGCTTAGGGGTCGTTGGGAAGCTGCTTCTTTATTAGTCAGTTCAGAGACTGAACTCACATCAGGAGAGCTTACACTAACAATTCCCATGGATATAGCACTGGACTCCCCAGGAGTACGTATCGAGTTATCAGGACCTAACTTCCTCTCTGCATTTTCGTTTCCCATGTCCGCTGTTAAGGTGCTGGTGCTCGCACTGGAAGATGACCCTATGTCAGCCTGAGGCACACTATCAGCAGAAGACAGAACAACAATTGGTTCATGGACGTCAGTGCCTGAAACTATATTTTGTTCCAATACACTTTCTGATCTCCGCTCCATTTTGGTCGAACCCAAGCTGATGTCGCTGCTACTTGCCACGCTACACACAGAACTGCTGCTTCCTTTTCTACTTGAGGAGCCTGCAGCAGCAGTCGTCTTGTCTGGACAGTTGTTTTTCACCAAGCTGCTCCATGACTGCGTTGTGCCTGAAACAGTGGATGAAACAGGTTTGGGTGATGCCGCTGAATCAGGGTCGTACCCTGGTGCAAGCTTGAGGTCAAACTTTCCTTCTGCGCCCATACGGTAAGAGTTAGAGCCACCAGCATCCCAGGTGACATCAATCCAGCCTGGAAAGGGACAGGAGTTTGTGAGATCCAGCAGAAAGCAGACAGGAGGCGTGTCAGACAGTAGCTCCACAATGCGGGATCAGCTTCTCATAAGGGCTCTATGTCTGAATCAATGAAATCACTAAATAATGCTTAAGGCCAATTAAAAAGGAAGTGCTTAAATCCAAACGATTTAGTATTTCATAATGTTGCCAATTTAGAGGCTGCTCATTCTTGCCATCTTAGTCTTCAGGGCCACAGAATCCAGCCAAAAATAAAGCTTCCCTCAGGAAGGGACCTGACCTACTAGAATCTCTCAAAATTCTATTAACATCTATCAAAATTGGAATCTCTAATAACAAAAATGCATATTAAAATGTATCATAACTTTATTAGCATCTGTCAAGAAGCTGTGATTATTACATGGACATTCAATAATATTTTTCTTGGTTGGATGCTTGTGGATAAGCATATTTACCCAACAGACGACATGTCATGAAACTGCTTAGTTTGAGATTTCTCATTCTTAAATTGAATGAACTAATTTCTAGATACACAGCTTTTTAGTTCAGTAAGTTTCACATACTTGAACATTCCTTACTAGAAAAAAAATCTTATGGCAATCAGGCAAGGGCTACATCAACTAAAATTTCAGGGTTTCAAAGAGAATATGTTTCAAAGAAAAAAACTACCCTGGGACAAGAACAAAACCCCAAGGAGATGCTACTCTTAAGTTCCTTTATTAAATTATTATTTTGAGTAGCAAAATTTTTTATCAGCTAAATATAATAAAGCAGTAATGAGGGTAACATACAAAATTTAGCTAACTAGGACAGAAATGGGGGCAAAATGATTTATTTTTTCCTTGACTAAAGATGTATCACAATCTACGAGTCACTTAAAAAATTTCTTCTAATATTTCTCACTGTATCTTAACTGCAACAAATATTGGTATAACTACTTTAATTGAAACATATTTCATCCAAAATGAAATTTCTAAAGCTTAGTTATCTTCTCCAATCTCAGACAAAGTCAAAAAAAATATGAGGTCCAGAAAAACACATATTTTTCTTAATTAAAACAGGAAAGAGCTAATATCAAGTAAAATATTATTTTTATTACTGTCACGTACACCTTCAGCTTTTAACTATTCAAAAATCACCACTTCTAGACTGAAACAGATCATCACAGGCAATTTGCTATTTACAAATATCACTCTGTAGGAAAAGTAGCTAAAAAATGATAAAGTTTTCAGATATGACAAGTAGACATCTCGTCCCCAAATGAGCAGGTTTAGATCATGTTCTCGTATGGTTTTATTCCTTCTTCATGAGCTACAGTTGAGTAGCTTCATGCCACTAAACCTTTGAAGGGTAAAGTTGTGAAGCTAATCTGAATTTTTTTTTTCTTTCTTGATTTGCCTCTTTTATCAAACACAAAAAAGCTCCATACTGGAGCTCAACAGTATAATTTTCCCCGTTATGAATATCTGAACCAGGTACTTTCTTCAAAGCATAACTAAACCAAAGCATAACTAAATAACTGGTTCTGTTTTGTATAGTTTCTTTCCCTAAATTATTAATTACAAGCAGTTTTAAATCTGAACAAGTTTTCAGTACATATTATGTACTCAAAGTTGTACTGCTCCATCATTATAGGTGTAAAACAACATTTGTCTACACTTTTGAACAACAACCAAAAAAGGAAATTAGATCCTACTTTCAAAATTCTACAAGAAAAAAGGCTGTGACAGGAATGAGATGAGTTGGCATCACCATTTGATAAACGAACCTCAATTTTACCTGTGGTTAAATGGGGACTTTTTACTGGAACATAGGAATAAAATCACTGCTTTGGTAGAATACTACTCACCAATAATACCTAAAGTCTTCAAAGTTATAATATAGCTATGGGTACTGTTGCATCTGATAAGAAAAATATATGGATGATGGAAGACTTCCCCACAAGCTGTACTGAACAGCTTAAAAAAACTTCCATTTCAAATCACTTTAAGGAATTGTTCTTTGGAGATTTCTCCATGTTTGAGAGCTGACAACTCAACTAAGTAGTAGAAATTCTCCAGTCTAGCTAAAAATGAACCTAAAAGTAGCTGAAGGTGCTTCAGAAACAAGGCAAGCCTTATATACCTCAAAACAGGGGGAAGAGAAGGGAAATGGTGGAAAACATATTCAGCTGACAAGATCACCACCTCTCCTGGAGCCTCTTCAATAACTTAACTTTCTCAGTACTGACTTCCCTGGCTGTTGCAGGTTTTTATTTTGCTCCTTAAGTTAATAAATTTCCATGCTTTAACTCAAAATCAAAAACTTGATCCCAAAGAAGCTTGCAAGATAGGAAAGGTACAGGATATAACAAAAGTCAAGAAAAATATTGCAAATGCTCAGCTAGAAGAAATGAGGAAGGTAATTATAGATTTTGTAGGCCCAAAGCTTAATTTATCACTTTGCATCACTCACCTTCATATAGTTTGTAATAGATGTCTAAATAACAGTTTCATATTTGAATAACAGCTTAATATTTTAAATAACCAAAACTGTATAAAAGTTTCATTTACAGCAAGAATGTTTTTCATGCGCTCAAATGGAATTTCACAAATGGATCCCAACAGCTGTAGTATTTTAAGCTTCTTCCCTCCAAAATATTTGAACTTTTATCAACTTTATCAAGGCATTACAAAGGAAGTACTTTAATGCTACCCATTCTGCACGATGTAATCACGCAACAGATGCGATTCAACAACATAAATTCAGACAATTCATGCTCACCATTATGCAATTCTCCTGTAACAGTGCCTTCCCCCTGCGGGCTTCCATCCTGATCTCTCCATTTCCAATCAATTCCTCTGATGACACGAGCTCCAGGAACCATGTATTTTAACACCTGAGAACGGACCAGACGTCGCTGCCTTCTCAGATTTGCTTCAGCTTCTTTAGCAGCTTTTCCTACAAGAATTGTAAATTGAAAATACTTGAAAAGTATTGAATGGGAAATAATTTTGAGCTTATTTCTAAGCAAGCTCAACTGCAAAACTTACCCTCCTTTTTCACATTGGTTTTTATATGGTATGCTCAATAGCATTTTAAAAAAGTAGGATATACATGTTGTTTTTCTTACCCAGCTGATCTTCACATACTCCATTCACAGTGCCATAAAGTTCAAATCCAGACAGGGAGAGGTAGTGTGTTTGTCCACTGGCATTCTTTCCCATCTGTTTTATTCTAACATGTCTCCAACCTTGTTTCTCATCTTTTGGAGGATCTAAAGGCCATGTTGCTGTAGACCTTTAAGTTTATTAGAAAGGGGTGTTGGTAGGTAACAGGAATGAAGAAAAAAAGAAAACCAAAAAACCTTAATACCAAAGCAAACAAAACCATAACACCAATCATGTATGCATACTACAAGATATATAAACCTATTAACACCAGGGCAAACTTCGGATGAGTGTTGGCCTTATGATTTTGTTAAAAAACAAAATGCAAAATTTACAGTGATGGAAAAGCACAAATACCATTATGTGAACCACACAGAAAACCTGTGAATCACTTATTCTCCAGCCCATACTTGATAATATGTATGAATTACCACTTCTTTAGATAAATACATTATTACAAACACAGTACACACTAAATTAGTCTACAGTCAAGCACATTTTTAACTGCACTCAGTCTTTATGAAAAGTAATAAAATACACTGACATACCCTGGTTCATTGAGACTACAGTCATCAACATGAGTATACAAAGTAGTCCAGTTCTGTCCATCCTTAGATACCTGGAAAACCCAATTTCTGAGAGCAGACCTTCCGTAACCTCGAGCGTGGCGTAACGTGTAGGCTGATGGTATAACCCAAAGGCCAAGGTCTATGGCAAACCAAGCATTCTTATCATCATTTGTGTGACAATTGAGAGCTGAACTGTCACGGCTCAGGATGTCTTCTAAACGACCATAAGGCAAATTTCTTCCTTCTGAGGATGTAACCACTACTAATCCATAGGCTGCTGGATTTACCCACTCATATGCAGTTCTGTATTTAAAAAGAGAAATACACTGTTTGATTATTCTTATATTAAAAAAAACTAGTTTGAGCAATATTTGACATTTTTTGTAAATTGCATATAGCAGCTGAGTTTATCACACCAAAATTATCAACATAATTTTAGATATGTTTCAAACATCACAGTGTTTTTTAAAACACTGTAGCAAAGAAAAAAAACCCAAACCCAAACCAACAAAATCAAACAGAACCACGGCAAGCAAAAACAAAGACCCAAACTTCCTCACTCCATCTTCTTAGGAAAGCATAAAACTAATTCTGAACACAAGTGATTCATATTTTTCCATTATTTAAGCAGATCCAAAAGAAATGTAATTCTATTGATTAAAAGATATCTCCCACTTCTAAGAAATAACAGATTTCATTTCATTATGAATACTTTGTCCCCATCCTGCCTCATGGATTAGTTTATTGTGTCTGGCCTTAAAATATCTAGCTTTGAAAAACTCACTTTGCATTTGTTCCAATCCAGTAAATAATTCCATTTTCATCAAAATCATGTTGATGCCTGAACACAAACGTCTGACCTTCTCGTAGTTTTCGTACAAAAACAAACGAAGCCCTATCAAAGTCATACCACTGCTTTGCTACCTATATATGAAAGAAAACAAATCAAATATTAAAGAAGTAGAATGTAAGTATTCCCTGCAAACTCTGTGCTGGTATGCAGCTCACCATTTTCAGGAGATACTGTTCTAGAGATTCAACAGTTGCCAACGGCTCCATCTTGAGCATTCTACCAGTTCGATCTATTAAAGACGTCTCCCCCGAGGCACGTTCCAAACGAAACCTCAAGCGCCTTGTCAGTATCTGAAAGAACAGCTAAACGTTAGTCTAGGCTTTCCTGTTTAGGTTTTGGGATTTTAATAAAAACAGTGTATTTCACCACAACCGGTTTAGTGGCCTATCAAGTATCTTTGTTGCTCTAACTTAAGCACTATATTCTAATGAAATGCTTTAAACAGTAATTTCCTAGTACTACCTTTTTTCAATTAACCAAACAATTCTTTACTATGACAATGTGTAAGTCAATTACACACTCAGCTAACATTTTCTCACTTTTCCTATGTCTTTATAGCTTTTAATTGTTGACTAGCAAATACAATAATATGGAAACTGAAAACTATTTTCAAAAATAGTTTGAACAGCAACAGTGGTTTTGCAACTTTTTGCAACTATTTTGTAGACATTTAACATGAAACCAGAAATACTTATACTTCCCTACCCATGTTGCAAAACCCTGAACTGTGCTCTCAAATAGAAAAAACTAGGACTCCACACAAACTGGGAAAAAACAAGTAATGTTTTTAGCCAAACTGCCAAGTTTCCTGTATAACAAGCTGCTGAGCCTGGAGGCATCTTGCATTACCAATTGAACACAGAGCCATAGACAGGACCCTTTAAAGCCTCTCCCCTCTTCTTACTAATTGTCTTGTAATCACAGCAACATGCCCTTTAACTAGAGGCCATGTTCTTATATAAAGACAATACCTGAAGACAAAATAAAGAACACAATATCTCTTCATCAAAATTTACTTTTACCTCACAGTGTTTAAGTGACAGTAGAGGAACAGCCATGCATTTCAGCGCTAGAGGAAACAGATGCCAAAATTTGGTTGGTCTTTACCTAATTCTACCCACATCTACAAGAATGTGATTCTTGCAGACAAGGTGTGCATTATATAACCTTCAGTTGAGCACCATTCAGTGTGATATGCTGTTACCACTGTGCATTTACCTGAAGATTATACGTAGATCCTGGTGTATCATACAAGTGGAGAGGTAGACGTTCAATAGATTCTAACACTGCTATCAATTTCCGAATTAATGCAACTGCCGGACGACTGTGGAAGAGAACAGGTACTACTATGTTACCACAAAACAAAACAAAGAAAAAAATTCTACAGTATCTCAGAAAACAGGATCCAGCTGAGGAAACTATCTCAGCACAGTATTTCTACTGATGGTATCTGTTCTAGTCACATGGTTACAGCCCAGTAAGAAAGATACTAATCTGCACAGTGATAAACAAGTAACCTTTGTTTTGTCAATAGATGTTCTATAGGTTGACTCTCAAGAGATAAAAATTTTCAATTGCTACTTCAATATTAGATGCTGTCTTTCAAGACCAATTTTCTATTCCATTGAAATGGAAAGAACACGTACTTTTCCTTTAAATTATTTTAAGCATACCATACTGCGTCAAAATTTCAAAGGATTTTCCTGGTTTCATATTACTTTTACCTTTCATCATCCTCATTTTCGCTGAATGCTGTTTTGAAAACGTTTATCCTCTCTACCAGTTGACTACAGTCTTGTTTCACATCCAAATCAACATTCTAGGAGGGAAAAAAAAAATTACAGACAGGCAAAGACATCTATGTAGTCTCACTGAAATCCCAATTTAACATCTGTATATGAAAAGCTAATCATCAACCATTAGACCTGAAGAGAGTTGATTTATTTTCATTCAAACTAATTATCTATTGTGATAGCTTATTTTCAAGAGGTAGACCAGTAACTGGAGCAAGTCTGCTAAATTTTCACCAAGACAGGAAAAAGACAGCTTTATAACAGATCTTTTACATTATGCCACCCACATGTCTTAACTTCATTTTGTTAGGAAGTTTTTCTTTAAACACTTATGTCTATAAACTCACATTGTTTAAAACTGTCAGCAGTGATTGAACTAAGCCACTACTGCACATTTCATAGGGAGAAATAGTATTCTCATCCTTCAACAGTACAATTAAGTTTTCCAGAGCAGTCTTCATTAAATCTCTCCATGTATTTTCTCCCTCAATGCACTGAAAGACAAAAAGATCATTATCATGAAACAAAGTAATCTGTCCACTTGCTTCAGTTGAAAAATTATGTCCTAGCAAAGTGCCCAACTAGGTAATACATGCATTAAAACTCCCCACATTGCAGGCATGCTATCTCTGCTTCATATCATGACAGACTAGTCTGAACATTATCTGATTTCCACTGATGTCACACATTAAAAATAAAAGGAGATACACTTACCTGCCTGTTTGCATGAAGTTCCCATGCAGACTCTAACTGTGTTGCTATGTTCCTCAGTGTTACAACTACTCCTCGAGGCATACTTTCAACTGCTTTAAAATGATCATCATACAAATCTCTTGCCATAGTGCGTACCTACAAATGGATTTTGATAATCAGAAGTCAGACCTCACTGTATAGAGACCATTACTATATTCCCAGGTACTGCAAATTTGGTCATTCTTTTTAAGTCCACAACAGGCAGACAAATAGGGAAGAATAAAAACCCATGTGCATCATGAAATGGCAAAGGTTGGGAAAAGAAAAAGGTACAGGAGAAATAAATGGAAATGCACAAAATCTTATTGACATAAATGAAATTTACCATCATGTATTAGGTTACAGCATAAAGGGTAGTAGGAAAAGGTATGATTCTCAATCTGTCAATCTTTCTTTTAGAACTGTATCATGGATCAGGTAATATTTTTAAATGTACAATTAAGCAGGTTTAATAGAGTTTCTGAATACTCTATCAACATTCCTTAAACCAATTCACACTAAGTCCCTATATAACCGCTTTTAGCAAGAATTACTCTTTCTACAAAGTATGGTTCACACAAGATACAGATAAAGTAAGTTCTGATTAAACAACATCTTTCTTTTGTAAGAAATTTCCCCAAAAATCTTTCCTTTTCATTATCATTCTATGTGCTACAATAATACATTACATAAGCTTCAGAACTACATAGTTCAGTCTTAGATATAAGAGAGCTGTCTTTCATCATTCCACATATTATCATTCACACACAGTATTTCAACTTTCAATTTAGTGTCACATTTCCTAAGATATATGACCTAAAATGATGCAGATATAATGTACAGAATATATTGGCTGCATTGTTAGAAACTGCAAGACAGATAAAGACTAAAGATCAGCCTGAGTCTTTGGCATAAAAGGTTCACAAAATGTACTGTTATTTTGTGGTTTTTTTGTAAAGAGCTTAATACTTGATTTCTTAGTTCCTCCTTTTCTCCCTTGATTTTGAGGAAAAAGAAGAATTTTAAAGATATCGAAAATGAG
This sequence comes from Haemorhous mexicanus, assembly GCF_027477595.1. Taxonomy (NCBI): domain Eukaryota; kingdom Metazoa; phylum Chordata; class Aves; order Passeriformes; family Fringillidae; genus Haemorhous; species Haemorhous mexicanus. Next base: position 38,926,780 of record NC_082346.1, read on the forward strand.
GGCATTTACTTGTTTTGCTTCACTACCAGAACTCTTTAACGATGTAGATAGACTGTTAATTCCAGCACCCTGTCACAATATCCAGTCTGAAATTATTACCTAGATGAACCGAAGTATTATATGCCTCTGACACAACTGTAGTATATTTTAACATCTTTTCTTATAGCATAAAGACATAAAAAATAAACCACAAAACCTAAAGAATTATACAAATGCAAGTCAGGAAGACTGGATTTTCCTACTTTTTTTTTATTTTAAATAATTTTCCTCTAAAGGAGCACACAGTTTACTAAGACTTTTGGATAAAATCACCCAAAGAAGCGCTTTCTTCTGGTTGGTGTTTTCCCCTTCAAGCCTGATATAAAATGGTATCTAATTGAAATCAGAGATTTTAATCTTCTAAGAGGAAACTACACCTCCCTAAGAATATTATAATATAAAACAAGCTAAATTAAATTATAAATATAAAATTTACAGATCACCAACCTTTTGTTTTGTCTTCTCCAGTTTAGATTTCAGTTTTCTTCCTCTTTTACCTGTCCAGCCAGTCACAAATTCTGACCCTGCAACATATATTTTAGAAATGTTGCATTTTCTCATAGCTATGAAAAGCAACAAATAAAACTATCTGATAGACACTTGTTCCTACCTGCACATAACACATACCTACATACTTACCCAAGGAAGTTTCAGCTGTAAACGAATGCTTTGTTCCTCTGTTGGATTCAAACACAAAGCCTGGCAGGTCTTCCTTCAGTATTGTAGCTTGCTGACCATCAGAATTGTGAATAGCAATTTCTCCTTCTTTTAAGCAGGTCAGTGACCAGTTTCCTACAGTAAGTTTAGTTGGCCCTGGTGTTGATAAAATTGGCTGGCTTGTGGTAGATGGTTTTACTTGGCTTCGAGCCCTCTGCAACTTCTCAAGGAACTCACTCCTACTTTCTATTTAAAAAGAAACAAATTTTATTTTTTCCAACTGCTTCCATCATTATGCAGAATTTTTTAAAGAGCAAAACAACAGAGTGCATTCAATGCAAAATTAACTTTGAAATTAAGGGTTTTAAAGTGTCCTAAATTTCAGTGTAGTATATTTCTGTACTTCAACAGTGATTTATTCTACGATCACATCAAAGCTGCAATGCAACAATGCAACTCTTTCTGAGAGATGCAATTTGGATATATTAATTCATCCTTAAAATTATAATAGGAAGATCAAAGAAATTCAGTATAAATTTTTAGTCTTTGAAAAATGGGACTCAGAATGGTGAGCATGAACTAATCTCAAAAGTGAGTTTTCAGAAATAAGAATTTTTTTTACTTATTCAAAAAATATCATAATATCATTAATGAAACATGTCATTAAATTATATACTTGCATTTTAATCATTAAAATGCTGAGTACATACCTTTTCAAAAATTCCATTTAAAGTAAAAATGGAAACACCTCATTGAAGATTATTTTTGTTTGCCTTTTGCTGCAATGACAAGCTCTAGGCTTTTTAAATATGCCCTTTTTAAATAACACAAAATAATGCAAAAATAAATATGCACTTGAGGCACAACATTCTTTGCTGCTTAAATTTCCTAGCATATACAGAGAAGGCTTATAAAAATAATTGAGATTTGATTTGCAAGATGAAAATTCTGTTAATTAAATGTTTTCAGACTTCCATAATTACATTTTAATAAATTTATTATATAGCACATTGCACTGAAAGTACCATATTTCTACATGGTTGGGAATAATTTCAGGTTCCCTTGGACAAAATTTTGAGACTTACTTAAAGCTTCAGAATTACCATTAAATTTCAATTTTTGCATTGAATTTTTTTTTCTAAAAATTCAAACAAAACAAGTACAGAGTTAATGTGGAGAGGGGTGAGTACAGACCTTCCAAAATGTTCACAGTATATATATTTGACCATCCACCCCAACTTTCATCATGCAATACACACTAAAAGATCTCACTACTCAACCCTCTATATTCTTGCCAGTTATGAAGTTACTAAAAAGTATACCACGAGATTGATCAGTAATGATTTAGGACAGCAGAACATATAGTACAGTTCAGGACTTGATACCATTCTAGCCTATACTGTACTGTAGCCACTTCAGTTAACAAATATTAATTTTTTAAGTAAAAAGGCTGCTGCACATGCTTAGAGCTCATGGTTAAAGTACAGGCAAATTACACTGCAACATCAGCAATCTTAGTAGATGTCTATTTCAGTACATATTTCAAGAAGCCTGATTCAATCCTACATTTAGCTCCTTTCCTTCATGATATTCAGACTAGGTATCTTGTTAAAAAACTTTGGATTTATACAGTCCTTTTTGAAAGACTGATTTGAAGTAACATCTTCAATGCTCAAACTGATTTCCTCTAAGTTCTCTTCACTCCAAATTCATCTGAGCTGTCACCATTCCACTAATCTTATACAGAAACAGTCTCATCCCCTTGCCTTGAGCGCTGGGAAGTGAAAACCAAAAAAATTTGGCATCCAGGGAATGCCAAATGAGAATTCAAGAATTCTATGAGAATTTAAGAAATTATCTTCATGACTCTTCTTAAAACTGTATTGTATGATAAACAAGTATCTCAACACAGGACTTATTTACTTTTAAAGGCATTAACCCTATTAAAAAGAATGCAAAGACACATTTTCTGACCAAAAAAACCAATACATCTATAAGTGGTTTCCAGCTACATTATGATCAGAAACATTATATTGCATTTTGTCTTCTTGCCCCAAACTTGATGCATGAAGTCATTAGCACTTCATTTCCATCCTGAATCATAATATGTTCTGTTATTTCAGCCAATGGCTCACTGAAAACATCATAATATTGCAAAGCATTTTATGCCTGCAGGTTCATAAATGCATGAACTGCAGCAAAAAAAAAAGATGAAGCAATAAAAGGAGGGTTGTTTCTGCATCCAGAACAAGTTGTGTATTCTGTACAGTAAATCAGAACCAGCTGTGCATTGCCAGTGCATAAGGTCTGTTCCCTTATCCTCTCTCCAACAAACAATTAAGACACTGTAATTTGTTTCCCAATCTCGATGAGAAACTTTCCATTACTTTGTCTTCAAACACATGCAAATTCATTCTGCTAGCTAGAAGCAAACAACAAATCACCATTTCAACCTGCTTTTCCTGGGATGGCCACTACAAAGTGCTTTTAATGACTGGGGTGAAAAAATTAAGTACGCATGGAGAAGAATCAAAACAAAAAGTTAATAGGCTTTTGCTGGCAAGATGTTTACTTAACACAATTCACCAAGAAAGTCAAGTTATGGCCACATGCTATCTGATAAAATGCATCACAATTAACTGACCACCTTCCACCTGTTTACATCCTTTACTATTTAGTAAGCCAATTCCTGCAAAACAAAATAGCTCAAATCAAATTATATAAACAAATGCAACATCATCTCAAAACTTAACCTGGACTTGAATGGCAAAAAGTCTACCTGAGCTGTCGGATCCTCCTTCAGGGCTCCCACTGGAATACATTGTGGCCAGCTTTCCATCCAAGATAAATCTGAACCATCCATTACTACCATTAGATAGCTCCAGGGCTGCAGCATCACTCCAGATATACAGGCAGTCCCTTCCCCTAATGATTGACCAGTCTCTCCAGTGGTACGGTTTACCCTGCTGCAGTTCTTTAGCATCCTCCTGTGGTTCATCTTCCTGTAATAACATCGTATTAAGCAAAAACAAGAACTAAAAAAATCTACAATCCATTTAAAAAAGAGGGAATAAAAACCCAACCAAACAAAAACCCCCTCACAAACAAACAAACAAAAAAACCCAGCACAGACATTTTTTAAAGGAGGAGAGTCTCTCTCTTTAGAAGAGAAGAATTATTCAAACCAAAAGTGTAGAAACTATACTACTTCTGCCTGTAAAACATATCCTTAAAAGTATTCTTTAATAGAATAAGATACTTCTTAGAAGTTTCCTTTCACATACAGCTTTATCTACCCAACAATAGCAATGGCCTACTGCCTACAACATCTGCCTCTGTTCCAAATTTGAATTGTGAGAAAAGAAGTACAAAATTGGTGAAGGTGGAAGAAACCTCTGGAGGCCATCTATTCCAAACCCCTGATCAGGCATGACTGGTTATCTAGGACCATGTCCATATGACTTTTAATATGTAACCTCTAAAATACAAAACCAGCACACCCCCCCCCCCCCCCCCCCAAGAAACCCCAGACAATCAAACCCCACAGTAAAAAAGTTAAACTACACACTTAAGATTAAGCTATAAATTTAATTGAATTGGTAACAGAAGTCTGTTATCCATTCAGTTCATCTGACTGGCAATAAGACTTGGAAACAGATAAATAACTTCAATATGCCCTTACAGCTTTCATTAAGCAGAAAATTATTTTCTTTTTTACATATTTAACATATTTGATAACAACATTTAAAATATCTCGAACTATTTAGTACACTTCTGACATAAATACTTTAGGAAGAATTTGTTTTGTTTACCAGTCACTTTCCAAACACTAGGCAAAATCAAGCACCAAATAACTTAACCACAACGAAGTATGAATAGGAAAACTCAGCAGATAATAATATGCTAACAGAAAATGAAGGTAGAGAAGAAAACTACTAAAACAAGTAGTAAAAAATAAACATTAACTTAATATCCTAACTCCCTTGCCCTGGCCATTTTTGTAACAATGAACATTGTATTAGAAGTGTTGGTTTTTCAGTAACAAATAAAGCAAATAAATCAATTCCATACACTTACCTTCTCAGGTTTAGACTCCTCTTCATTTTCATCATCAGATGATGGCCCCGCCAAAGTTGACACTTTACTAATTACGCCAAGTCTAGCCAGTTGGTCTAGAAAAAGATCACCACCTTTATCCACTAAATCCCTTATGATTTGCAAGGCTAACAAATGGCCATCATCATCATCCTGTAATACATTGGGATGAAGAGAAAATAACAAAGGAGATCTTGTTACTTTACACACTGAACTGCACATGTGGTCACTGATGGACACTGTAGAATTTTTAGGGTTAGTTATTAACAAATACATGGAACCAATTAGTATAACTCCCTTTTTTATACTAGTTTTATAAAGGATAACATTTTCATTCTTCCTACCTCTTGATCAAGCACTGTAGCTGTTATCTCAACCAGTATTGTGGGCAGGTTGTGGCCAGCATCAGAGTCACAAACCTCTTTCAGGAGCGCCTCAGAACAAAAATGTATCATTTTTCTAATGAGTGCAAGACTTGCTTTCCTGTAAAAGATTGTAGGAAAAAAAAAAGGTTCTTACAGCGATAAAGCAAGCAATAATCAAACAAAAAGGTTTAAGATAAGACTTCTTTTGTACAGCCTGACATACACTTTTCTCCTCAACTCTTTACTAGGTAAACCTATTCTACGTCTTGCCTTTATCCACTTTTAGTGCAGGCAATCCACTTCTGCACACTTTGTCACTCTCTGAGGTATTCAGCCTTTCAATGTATTTCCCATGTTTCGAGATCCCTTTAACTCTAAACATACTATTAGATCATGCAGTTTTCCACACTAAGAACCGTAATTAATACGAAAGCAAATCACTCCTGTAGAGTTATAGATGAATTTTTTTGACCAACTTCCAAAAGTCTGATCATTCATTAAGATAACTTTCAAGTAGAGAGCCAACTACTTTGCACAATCTGCAACAACAATTAATCATGCATGGACTGTTAACATAGTTTCTTATTTCTTTTATTTAAAATGACCTAGTTTAAGTTTTCTATCATCTGCTGATGTGGAGTCTGTCTCTACCAAAAGCCTTTTTATCTTGCATTTTCACCTAAAGTACCTGTAAACACTGGGAACATAAATAAGAAATTGGAATAAATGTCATATTTGTTGTATAAAAGGCTAAAAGGTTATGATCAGATGCAACTAATCACAACCATTATGCCATGCACAGTACTCCCTTTTAAGTAATAAATTAGATTACATTTCTGCAATTCAACGGAATTAGAAGCAGCATCTTCTCCAGTTAAAACACTGCTAAGCAAGTCTGCTAAAACCTTCTAAAATAGTTTTTTCTAATCTTGCTGATTTTCCAATGAATGCATCTTGATATTATTTTATTAGTTTTCCTCTGCTAAATTACAGCTTTCATTACAGTGGCTACAAAAAACTGTAACCAAATCCTGATGCATAGTGTATACAATGTACTGTATGAACATAGCATTCTTTCCTCAGGCTGCTACAGTCAAGAGTATCTCTGCTCTCCCATGACTAGCCAGGCTTTTTCCAACATATCTCTTCACCAGAAAGGAAAAAATGTTGCTTAAAGTGCTAAGTAAAAATCATTGTTGCAACACTTTAGAAACAATCACTTCTATTCAAATACATATTGTCACTAGCATTACTTAATCTTTTAAATTTACTTTGGCTTTTTAAAGCATGTATTAAGAAATTGTCCGTCACGATAATATTACCTTATTGAAGGCAACATAGTTTGTTGAAATGTTTGTGCAAACACAGGCAATAGTCTTTTCAAGTATATGGGTGCCATTTCTGGATCTCCTTTGGGTTCATTGCATTCTTCCTCATCCTTGTTTGCATCTTTCTTTTTCTTCTCATCCCCTTTGTTGACAGGACACATCCAATCCCCTGGAAAATTTTTTTCCCCAACACATTCAATTGCAAAAGTCAACAAACCAAACAAATCCCCTTCTAAACATCCAAGTTTTCTTTACTAACATACAAGAACCTGAACATCAACATGCATTCCTAAAAATATAAAATTTACATGTGAATGACTTCTTGAATAAAAGTATTTAATAGCAAGTATCCCTGTGGCATCAGAATTCTCAGAACAGGGAAAGGGCAGTTCCCATACAGAAAGGATACCAGAGAAGCTACCAAGGCTGACAAGCTCTGAATTTACAACAAAATCCCAGCCTAGCATGATCCCACAGCTGAAGAGCGGGACAACTGGTACTGTTCATCCCCGCTCAGTTATTTCTTTGGTAATTCCCCTCACTTAACAACATCTTAAAATACTAATGATTTTATGCATACTTTACGGGTTAAGGAAGGTAGGTTACAATTTTATTTTTTTTAATAACCTTAATAGAGTAAAATTCTTATAACTGCATAACTTAACACATATCAGCATTTCTACTATAGCAAGTGTTATGGACTTAAATACTGGACTCACCTGGAGACTGAAGAATAGCTACTACTTCACTGTGCCCTCTTTCACGAGCTTTGTCCAGAGGAGTTTTCCCATCTTCATCTCTCAAATCAGGATTTGCACCATGTCGTAAGAGAGTCTAAGAATAAATATTTTTATGTATGAAAAAAAATTTGCATTTCTTCTTCCAAAGTAGCAAATGTGCTTTTCATACAACACTCGAAAGCATTCTCATGCTTGTATGTATTCTGTGCTTTTTACATCTGTAGAGCTAATATAAACTACTTTTATTCATTACTGCCCTACTGCCCTATAATGAAAAATCTATTTTGATAAATACTGTAAAGAGCATGTAAATATTTAAGAGTGCATGTGTCCAGCACATTGCATTGAAGGTATTTTGAACAGAACAAGATGAAAAGTCAGCAGGTAATGCTTTTTAAGAGTCAGTTCAAATCATACCTTTGCTACCTGAGGTCTTCCAAAACATGCTGCATAATGTAATGAGGATGACCTCTGACCTCTGTTAACATCAGCACCCCTTTCACAGAGGAATTCTACCTGTTAGATAAGAAAAAGGAAAACAGTCTTTTTTATCTTCCTTTACATAAATAACGCAACTTCTTAAAGGTTCTATAAATCTAATTTACCATTTCCTGAGTTCCAAAAGCTGAGGCCCAGTTTAAAAGAGTTTGTCCTACATCATCCATAAAATTTACTTCAAAAGCTGAAAGATAAAATTAAATAAAATAGTTAAAGTTCCCACAACCATAAACTAAAATTCAACAGTATTCTTTAAATAAAAATAAGGTCTTAAAAAATTAAGCATTCTCAGTTATTCTGGAGAAGCATTTATGCTCTTAATTGCAATAAAAAAAGGTGGCATAGGTGTGATTACTAACAACACTGTTGAGTATTTAACAAAGTAAGCCAACTTGTATATAATGATTTCCAATTAACTACCTTGGCATTTATTGTGACAACTCAGATTATAAAAATCAAAGCTAAAGAAAGCATTGAATTTTCTTGTTTGGAGTATTTTTGCTTACCTCCTGTGTCAATTGCATCTATCAGTGCATCAGTATCCTTACTGCGGATGCAATCTATCAGTTGCCGATGAGAACGTTCCCCAGAACTATCCAGTCTTCGCAATCCTGGGATTCTGCCTGTAGATCCAGCACTAGATTTTGGCAGGGCTTTTCTGCCTTCAAACAGTAGCACCAAAAGAAGATCTACTAACCGCATGGTATCCAGCACACATCTCTCGTCACCCTGCAATGCACTCTCTATAGAATCTGGAAGTTCAGATCTTAGGAGATCCTGGAAATAATTAAAAGTCTGAACAATAAAAAATATACAAGGCTTTAGAAAATACTATCAGAATTGGATTTCATTTCCATATGAAATGTTTCCTTTTTCCCCCTCTTTAAAAGCAACTTACGTGTAAGTATGCATGTACGTGTGTATATATATATATATGTATATCGATGAAAAAATTAGATCTATAAATATTTATATGTGTATCTATCTATAAAATAGCAACATAAATCTTGCATATATTGAAGCATACAAAGGGAAAAGCCCCATGAAAACAAAAAGCTATAGCATGAAAGAATTTCTTACATGTGTTACTACTGGAGAGCCTCTACACAGGGTTGACAACAGGCTTACAATAGTTGACACCTGATTACTTAATTTAGAGTCTGCAGCTGTAGATGGTGCTCCAGTGCTACTCCGTCCAGGTTTGCAAGCTGAAGATGGTCCTGAGGCTGTCCCACCAGCAGCTGCCATGCGAGATAACAACTCCTCAGTTAATCCATGTTTAGCTAATGGGGCTGGGTCAACTCCACGCCGTGTGAATCTGTCAGCTAATGAAGCAAAGCATCTCAAAGCTCCATCTGAAACCTAAGAAAGGTGTGCAAGAAAAAACAATGAAATATCTTTTACTTAAGGTGAGAAGGTGCTAAGGGGATATCCACAAGAATACAAACCACATACAACAACTTGCTTTTCCCATGAAGCCTGATAATTCAAGTTATATTTAAAGGTCTACATATTTCTCTTAAGCACAAGAAAGTTTTCAATTGGACCAAGCCTAAAAATAGGACAAACTGGGAAAAGGAAATTTTGCTCTTGGATAACGCAGATTACCTACTAAGCACTTGACACAGGGACATGCAAGAACTTTTGTGATAATAAAATACAAACTTCCAAATTTAGGTTTGTCACTAAAGGGAGGAAAAAAATCCAACCAACCAACTGCAAACTAAAAACCCCAGTGACATTGTGGAAACAAGGCTTACTGGTGATCCTCTTAACAATCCAGCAAAAAATACTGCTGGCCAACTGCCCAGGAAAGGACCCAACGTCTTTTTAGGTCAATATTGAAAATGAAGGAAGGTTTTGCCTTTAACATCTCTCTATCTAAACACCAGAAGTGTCTCGGTCTTTCAGATCAGGAGGTTTGCACCGGCCTGTTGAGATAACTCGCTTCAAGCACATTCGCCTTTAAAGATGTGCAGTAGCAAACCAGACTGATATCACGAAATAGCAGAAAAACCCCCACAATACCTATTCTCTAACCAAACTCTGAATCACTACAAGTTCTTACTCCTTAAAAAGTCAACTCATAGTCCATTTTCAAAACAACTGTTTGCTATCACAGACCAAGGGCTTCAAGATAGTTACTCATCAACACACAGAACAAGATTAGAGTATTAGCCAGACTTCAGGAAGACAAAAATCTTAAATCTCCATTAAGTTTCCAGACTTCTGGTATGGTCTGTACATGCCAAACATTCTGCATTATCAGCACTCTTTTGCACTGGATTTTTTTCTTTCACATGCAATGGTCACTGTTTGCGTCCTCTGACATCTTGCTCCAGTTCTTTGACAACACAGATAAACAATTCTGCTAATCTTAATGTAATTTGCAATTACACAGATCTTTACCTTAACAACTGTCAGAAATACACAGAAAAGATCACTTGTTTAACACACTGCATTAGTGGTATCAGCAATAGAGTACTTGGAATGTACTTACAAAGCAGATGAGTACTTGGAAAGTATTTGCATTTCTTCTCCCAAATTTCAAGTGTAACACAAAGGCTAAAACCCCAAAATTATACATAAACTGCTCTTGGGGTCACATTCATCTGGCCTGAACTCATCCATCAAGTGTTGTTACCAAGTAGCAGCCCTCACAAAAAAATGACCAAACCCAACAGTGTAAAAAGGACAAGGTAGGGAGCAACAAACTTGAGAAGGGACATTGCTGGACAAATCCATAATACACATCCAACATCCACTGTAATCCCGAGGCTTGTTTCATGTGTAACATATTTCTCAAGGATATCAGCACAAATATATGTTCTATCATCTGGGTCCCATCTTAAGCATGCTTATCTTTAAGCTTAACTGCTTAAAGAACAATTAAGTTACTTTGAACTCGCATTCAGATCTCCAACAGCAAGCGCTTTTCTCTAACACCTTATAAATTGTGGAACAGTTAAAACAGTACAGACTTAATGGTCTGAATTTCAAGATTACCTTGCCTCAGATGATTAGTGTACTAATAAAATTATTTAATGGCTAAAAACGTGATAGCTTGCTCTGAAATGGCTAGTATATGACAGCCTCCTGAATATTTTCAAGATCTAAAAATATATTTTAAAAAATTATCTCACAGGCAGAGAGATTTAGTTTCCCAAATATGCTGTGCTTAATAAACCAGACTGGAGGCTGATCTGTGCATGTAGAGAAAGGAATGAGGACAGAGGTCAGAGTAAAATGGGGACTCAGTTCTCAGTATGGACAAGAAGCCTGGCCAGGCTACAGCAAGAATTTGGCTAAACGGCTATTCCAGAGCAATAGTATGACATACACAAAAGGATTCTACTAGTAGAAAGATAATTGCTCTGGGATTAATTTTCTAGATTTTACAATGACTACTTCATCACAAGTTAGAAGCTTGAGATGAAATTAGTTAAAACTGCAATAAATAAGAGGAATAGCATTTCTACTAGTATTGTTTAAACTGGCTTCCAGTATAACACTTTAGCATTGACTATGGATGTTCTTATTGCTTCTCTTAGTTTGGCAAAATAAACACAAACCAAATTAATTTTTGCCTCTTACTTACGCTCAATTTTATAATGACTGAGGTACAGTCAAAGAAGAATAATTACTTCAGAAACTGTCTCAAAATGCATTGAAGAAAGTTACAAGATATTTTTCAATACAGTTTTCAGAGGTTAAATAAGACTATATTCAAACATCAGCACTTGGAGCCAAACACTAAGGAGTGTTTTTATTCTCTTATCATTACAACTATAAAGGAAACTATCCTAATAACCAAATATAACAACTTCTATGTAAATATACTGTTACAGAGGCTGTATAAAGTTACCTAGTCATTCCTTTATAAAACATTCTGAAAGTTAAATTCACAGCACATTGAGCAAACTATTACATTACCTGATGGTCTTCATGTTTTAATAAACTAGACAGTGATTCCACACAGATCTCTAATGAAGAATCCTGAGGCTCCATTTTGCCACAGAGTCTGGATACTACAGCCATAGCTGAATGCAAAGTATCTTTATGAACAAGGTGTCCACTGTCACGAATGAATGTCAGAACACAGTTCAACCCTCCAGCTTCAAACACAGCTCCTGACTCACGGGTACAGATTAATTCTAACACCTACGTCAAAAAGAAATTTAATTTTAATAAAGTACACACCAAAAGTCAGTTATTTATATCCATAGTCAGATACTTATATCCATCTACAGAACTGGTTAAGAAAATCAAACAATATGGGAAAAAAAACCAACTCTCTTCCTCAACATCCAAAAGAGGCCAAAGACTCCAGAATTCTACTAGTTAGTAGTTACAGCTTTCTTCAAAAATATGGGAGCCAATACAAGAATATTCCCCAAAGGCATGGTCGTAACAAGTGTTCATGAAAACAGATAATAAATTCTCATCCTGGGAGAAACACACAACTGAAAGTTTCGAAACTTGTAAGAGCACCATTACTCCAGTGATGCAGTTCTGAGTTGACTGGATACAGTAAATAGGAAATACATGCATAAATTCTGATGCCATGGTAATCAAGAACTCCAACTATATGCTACCACACGGCCATGAGTTATGCTTTAAATGAGAGATTGTAAGGGTCTTCTAAATGTCTCTAAAAACTTCACAAGGGTGCAGAGGAGCTGTATCTAGTGCTATTGAAGAGGTAGTAGACAATTATTTTACACCAGGTAATCTATCAGTATCTGGAGCAATTCTTCATTTCTTTGGTAGCATAAAAATAGCCCTTGGCATTCCATTAGCATTCTAGTCACAGAAGACAACCAAGAAATGTCTTCTAATATTTTTTGTTTCCTTTTCTGCACATTTCTTAAAAAAAAACTGAGCCATGAAGAGCACCAGACTGACAGGAAGGATAAGCAGCACTGTCAGCATGTACACTTTTGTCAGTCTATATTTTTTTATCATATTTTGATAAAAAAAAAATTGGAATATGAGGATACCCTTTGGAAATAGCAAATTATCCAACTCCTTAAAAACAAGAGGTTCTTGAGTATACTTACCTTCACACATTGCTCAGCCAAATCTCTGCTCGTTCTGTTGTTAAGTTCAACAACTACTAAACGATTACAAAGTGCTTTGATAGCTCCATCCACTCCCACAATCCTACGGGTGCACTCAGCCGATACATCCAGGTAATAAGTTATGGCACGAGCTGTTACTTCCAGTACATTGTCTGGAGCACTTTCATCAAGAAAAATTTTGCACAGTGCTGGCAAAAAAGTTCGAGGAGGGCATCTGCAGGAAAAAAACCACAACACATTACAATGTTGTGCACACTTCACTACATTAAGCAATTTAATACACTTCCACATTAACGCTTTCCATGCACACATCATTTGCTCAACTAGTTTAGAGTTGGTTCAGAACATTCATTGAGAACCCTACATCTCATACATGCATAAAAATTCAAATAGGTAACCTGAAAAGATGTTGCTTTAAGAATCCAGAAGAAAAAGATACTCTTGAAATTTTACAATCATACAGGGGAAAAATTTATCTTGTTGGGATTTTTTTCTAGGAATTAACCTCACGACACCAAACAGAATGCATGTTTTTTCAAAAGTACTTCAAGGTTCACAATAATTAATAGCTACTTAGTCATGAAATTTTATATACAAAGACTAAAGATTTTGGGTTTAATACACTATTTGATTTTGAGTGGTCATTCTTCCCTATGTTATTTCTCTTGTCTTTTTATCCTGTTTCAGTCTCCTGCCTCATTATTTCCCCTTAGTCACATTGAGAACATATTTAATTAATGTAGCTTGCGTCTACTGCATTTTCTCTCCATATCCATGTCTCAGTAGCCTCTGGCTCTCCTCTTTATTGTTAGCCTCATTTCCATATGCAAGAATGGTGAGGAATATCCCCAAAACTTCAATACAAAAAAAGCAAGCTGCAATGATCCTTCTTCTATTCCTAAGACATTACAGACTATAAACTGAAATAATACTTTTCATTATTAGAACAGCTGTGGCTAAGACTGATTTGGATCAAAAATTCTAAGACATGGAGCTATATTTTAAATCAATTTATCTTCCAGCAGCATATTTAGCAAAACTCGGCATTATGATGGCTCACCACAGTGGTAAAACACTTCTAAGGTGATGGTGGGGAATTAAGTGAAGGGAGGATATATGTTGTAACAGTAGACAAAATAGCTGAACACCTCAACCCTAGATGTAGCAGATCAGACTAAATCTACAGGAAGCAAATATTGCAACTTTTCCTTCAAGCAGGGCTTTGGTTTTGAAAAAGATGGCCTAAAACTTTTCTAAATCCAAAAAAGAAAGAAGAACATATTTTTTAGTCTGGAAGACAGGTGAAGTACTTGTTGATGAATCATTCTGAAAACTCTGAAGTCATTCAGTATCTGATCTGGTATGCAATGACTCACACAAAGACACCAAATCCTGGGACAGCAAAATGCTAATAGTTTCCTTTAAGATCTTACTTACCATGCTTTGTGAAGTAACTAATAGCACTGCCTGACAAATAAATACATTATCCAACAATACTTAACAACAAATTAATATATGAAGCTTCAATAAAGCTCAATCACAAATGTAAAACTTACATTGGCCTATCCAGCCTATACTGTCTGTTCTTAAGAAATTTGTTATTTATCTCTACATCTTTAAGGAGGGTTTGCATTTTATCCACTGGGGGAAAAAAAAAGGTCTGAAATTTGTGCTCATTATTAGATGACCACCATATGATGACACAAGAAGCGTTTCAGTACATAAAATTACAAGTGAACAACGTTTTCAAGGGTTTTGGTGTTGGATCTTTTATATTGAATTTTATGCAACACTAGACGGATCACTAAAACATTGCTATGAACAAGGTTCTTCAAACTATATCGCAAGAAAAAAAACCCAATAAACACACAAATCTTAAAAAGCCCCAAACAAACCAAACTCACACACATATTACCAAGTAGAAGGTAGCGAGCTCCACTGTCTATTTTAATACTGGCAAGAATACTACACCATTTTTCTTAGATGGCCACACAGCTGAAGAAAGTTAAAAGCCATACTTAGCAAATCTAAAACCTACATTTTTTTCTATGATTTAACAGCTTATAAAGAAGCACAACACAAAAGAAAATCAGATGTATTTTAATAAAATTAAAGAATTAGAATTCCATCACCTATCCACCAGAGCCAATTACCCAGCAGACACAGTAAAATACAAAATTACTAAGAGCATATCACTTATACTGAATTCTCTGTCAGCACACAAATGCCAGTGCGCTCTATCAGCAATGCTGTCCTTATAAAAGCACAACTCTCTAGCACAAACTTAAGGGTTGAGAGTGTTTTAGAATTACCTTTTTGCCAGAACCTCTAGCTACTCTAATCAGAGACCACTTTTTCAATTAGCAGGTATAGAACAATCTCCACTCGCTGTCACTACCTTTGTTTTCTGACTTAGAGGAATGATTTCCAGTCTCCCCATAAGAAAACCAGGCTTCATCACAGAATCATAGAATGGCCAGGGTTGAAAGGGACCTCATGGGCAGGGACACCTTTCACTAGACCAGGTTGCTCAGAGCTTCACCCAAATTTGCCTTGAATACTTCCAAGGATGGGGCACCCACAGCTTCTCTGGGAAACTATACTGGGTTTGTGTGACCAGGTTTTGGTAGCAGAGGGAGCTACAAGGGTAACTTCTGTGAGAAGCTGCCAGAAGCTTCTCCCATGTCCTGCAGAGCCAATGCCAGGTGGCTCCAGGATGGACCTGCTGCTCACCAAGGCTGAGACAATCAGGAATGGCGGCAACAGCTCTGTGATAAAATATTTAAGAAAAAAAAAAAGGTCATTACACAGATGTAACTGTGGCCAGAGAAGAGCAGGATGAGAATATGTGAGAGGAACAGCTCTGCAGACACCAAGGTGAAGAAGGGGCAGGAAGTGCTGCAGCTAAGATTGCCCTGCAGCCCATGGAGAACCACGGGGATGCAGAGATCCACCTGCATCAGCCCATGGAGGAGACCCAAACTGGAGGAGATGAATGCCCAAGAGAAGGTTGTCAGTCCAGGGGATTCACACTCAAGCAAGCTGTGCCTGAAGGACTGCACCCCATGGAAGTGTGACCCACACTGCAGTTTGTGGAGAACTGTTGCCCATGGGATGGACTCATGTTGAAGAAGTTCCTGGAGGAATGTTACCTATGAGAGGAACCCCACACTGGAGCTCCTCTTCCTGAGCAGCAGCAGGAACAATGAGTGATAAACTGACTGTAACCCCCCATTCCCCATCTCCCTTCACTACTGGTGGGGGATGAAATAGAGATTGGGAAGAAAGGGTAGGGGAGAAGGTGTTCTTAAGATTTATTTTACTTCTCATTACTCTACTTTGATTTTATTTATAGTAATAAATTCAGTTAATATCCCTAGTTTAACTTTGGTTTTCCTATGACAGTATTTAATGAGTGATCTCTCTCCCACACCTTATCTCAACCATGAACCCTTCATCATATTCTCTATCCAATTGCACTGGGGAACAACAGAGTGGCTTTGCTGGGCGCCTGGCATCCAGCTAGGGTCAACCCACTACAGTAACCTTGTCCTGTCACCACATGCTCTTGTAAGAAGTCCCTCTCCAGCTTTCTTGTAGGCTCAATTCAGCTACTGGAAGGCCATAATTAGGCCAGCCCAGAGCCTTCTCTTCTCCACACTGAACAAATCTCAGTTTTCTCAGCCTTTCCTCATAGGAGAGATCCTCCATCCCTCCAACCATGGCCCTCCTCTGGACTCACTCCATGTCCCTCCTGTGCTGGCACCCCAGAGCTGGTGCAGCACTGCAGTGGGGTCTCAGCAGAGCAGAGCAGAGGGGCAGAATCCCCTCCCTGGCCCTACTGCCCACACTGCTCTGGATGCAGCTCAGGACAGGTTTGGCTCTCTGGGCTGGGAGTGCCCATGGCTGGCTCATGTCCAGCCTCTCAGCCAGCAGCACCCCCAAGTCCTTCTGGGCAGGGCTGCTCTGGGTCTGTTCATGCCCAGCCTGTGCTGATACCAGGGGTTGCCCCAGCCCAAGTGTAGCACCAGCACCTGGTCTTGTTAAAACTCATGAGAATCCCATGTGCACACTACTCTACCTTGTTCATTCTCCTGAAGGGTATACAACCCTTCAGGTTTGTCATCCACACCAGTCAGCTTGGTGTCATCTGCAAACCTGCTGAGGGTGCACTCAATCTCTTTGTCTATGGCATTAACAGAGATATTAAATAACACTGGTCCCAAAACAGATCACTGAGGGACACCACTTGTCACTGATGTCCATCAGGACTCTGAGCTATTGACCTCGACCCTCTGGATGTGACCATTCAAGCAATTTCTAATCTAACAGTCCACCCAGAAAATCCTTCTCTCTCCAATTTAGAAAGAATGTTGTTAGGCAGAAGCTTGTCAAAGGCTTTACAGAAGTCCAGCTAAATGACATCTGTAGCCCTTTCCCTGTCCACTGACAGAGTAACCCCATCACAGAAGGCCACAGGTTTGGTCAGGGAGGGCTTGCCCTGGATGAAGCCATGCTGGCTGTCCCAAAACACCTCCCTGTCCTCCATGAGCCTTAGCACAGCTTCTAGGAGGATCTGTTCCATGACCTCCCCAGGCACTGAGGTGAGCCTTACTGGGCAGTAGTTTCCAGGGTCCTCCTTTCCACCTTTACAGATGGGTTCAATATTTCCTTTTCAAAAATTTTTTTTTTCTAGTAACCTGGGACTGCAATGACTTTTCACAGAGAGTGACTTGACAATTACAAACAGAAAGGTTGTGGAGTCTCCTCTGGAGATCTACAGATTACACACACAGATCATACAGATAAATTCAGATTCTTTTGGCCTGTTGAAGTTCCCTCAGGCCTTACCAGTGTGTAAAGTTCCTGAAAACAAGAGACTAGAAGTACCAGTTCTGTCATTCACACACAGTTTTGATCAATGATTCAGCCTGTGATAGCAGGCAAGAAGGATATACGAACACATCCCTAGTGCTCCAGCCATGATCTTCTCAAACAAGTGGCTAACTGCCTAGCTGTCATTTTGAAGGACTTCAATCTTTATGCTGTAGCTAACTTCTCTATCAATAGCTGCATACAAACAAAAGGACACAGGTCAGCTTTACAGTGATCACCCTTTAATCCCCAAATCTGCACTAAGCAATGACATGGGTCTCCTGTGGTTGAAACCATAAGCAGCAGCTCTATATTGTCTCAGGGAGAAGAATGTGCCTGTGTGAGTAGTGCCAGAGAAAGAACTAACAGGGCTAGGTGGGAACACAAACCCCACAATGATAGATGAGGTACAACATCATCAGAGCCATATAGCAAATGCACAAAGTACATGTCTCCGTTCTGTTGAGGCAGCTCCACTGGGGATTTCTCTGTGCATGCATGTGACCAATAAAAAGAGAGGGAAAGTGTTGCTTTTATTCAGTGGACGGTCTTTATACCTCAAAACTGTGAAAACAGGTTTTCAGAGTAGCTTTTAAGTCTTCATTCAATCCAATCCCAAGCAAAGGCACTAAAGCATAAGCAAAGGCAGCAGAGGGAAGAGAAATCCTCTGCTTACCAGGAAGCAATACTAGCAGAGAAGCCAAGAACAGCACCTTCTCAGGACCAGTCCCACTTTTTAATGAAGCGCCAAGTAAGCAAATACAGTCAGCATCAGTAGGAAAAAAAGAGTGAATCATACAAATCATGTTATGCATGCATCACTATTGCACCATAATTCCAAGGTAAATCCTTAGTGGCTTTCTTAGGCAGCCCAAAACAGATCAAAAGGACCTAAAACTGCTTCAAATATTGGCTGAGGAATATTAGGACCCTATAGTAATACAGACTTTATTTCTCTTCTAACTAAGGCTATGCTCAGAACTAAAATGTATTTTGACAGGTAGTAAAACAAAGCATTCCATAACACAGAGACAGGCTGAACATTGGACTCACCTTTAGAAAACAGTCTACATGAGAAAAACAAGGCTGTCAAAACTTCCTGGGACATAGCGGAAACCAAGATCAAAGCTACAGCACTGAATCAACTGATGTAACAGGATAGCGACCAATGGTCAGCTTTGAGTACACTTCCATCTACTCACAAATGATGCTTTTGATTTCCAAGAGAAAAATACACCAATAAACCTGCCATTACTGCAAGCATCAACACCCACCAAGGGAAAAAAAAAAAGGCTAAGTGTACAATTTCTAAACCATCCCAGTATCAAAACTGGGTTCACATGCTGCTTTTATCCAGACCATATATTAACTAAAAGCAGTATCTCAGAAAATCTCAGGGAAAAAAAAAAAAACTATGACAGAAAAAATCCTTAAACTGTAGGCAAAGAATCACTGTTTACAATTACCTATTAGCAGTGAAACTAGCAAAAAGATGGTGAGTTTTCTTTAATACAGAAAAAGCTATTCTTGAATTGTGTTTATTCTTTCAAATCAGAAAATAATGGCAAAAAGGTACCTCTGAAGTTCATGTTTCTATTTAGGCCCTTATTCTAGTACACATGAAAATGAAAGGAAAATATTTTTAGATTTTTAAGTCTAGGGAGCTGTATTAATACCACATTAGGCACTTCCTAAAGTGCTTGGAATGTGTATTTTAGAAGAGTGATTAGCGACTACTTAGTGAATTAATGAGGTCACTCTGTGTTACTCCTTAGTGAAAGACCGACTTCAAGTTAATGAGGTTACTCTACAACCCACACTAGAGCTCTTGCTAAACCTTAAGTCTTGCAGCTCTCAATGTCCATTCAACTTTATTCCTGTACTTCCAGGAGAAGAGCTGCTGTTAGTTACTGTCTTCCAAGTTTTCCACCCACCATGTTTCAAAGATCTTACTGAAAGATAGGTTTGTCCAAAATAGGTAATATTCCTTATCAATATTTCCCACCTATATTATGATCCATTAAGATTAGGGTACTAGAGCATTCTGTTTCCTGTACTGACATCAAGAAGTAAAACACATTAAAAAGTGCTGATCCTGTATAATTTATATTTAAATAAATATAGTCATACTTTCAGTGGTAAAATGAGTTATTAGGTTGTAAGAACCATAAAACACAAATTCTTTAATATGCATTCTTTCTCTGCAAAAAATATACTTGACCTAAAAATATTTTCTAAATATCATAATCATCTTGATGTCAAGAAAGACTAAGAAAATTTGTTAGTATAATTATATTACTACAGAATTTACAGCACTATAATCAGCATAACTCCATATGCTGGCACACTTCTGAACATTTACACACACACCCACCTCTTTAAGAGCAGAAATATCCACACGGATACAAAATTCTTAAATGGCTACAGCAGTAAGCTCCTGCCAGTGCTAATCCCTTAAACTCTAATGAAGTGACTCAGCTGATTTTACAGTTCGCCAATGTAAAAAGATACCAAGGAAGTAAAAATAGGCACTGTAACCTCATTTCTGTAATTACATTTCGTATTTTAATGCACTTAAAGTCCTTAGCTAAAACAGAAACAATAATAGTGAAGACTACACTACTGCCATGCTTTAAAAAAAACCTGAAGGAAGGAAAAAAGACCAGTTCAGT
Source organism: Haemorhous mexicanus (assembly GCF_027477595.1). NCBI lineage: Eukaryota > Metazoa > Chordata > Aves > Passeriformes > Fringillidae > Haemorhous > Haemorhous mexicanus. The sequence goes on from NC_082346.1 coordinate 38,947,130, forward strand.
TCATCTCCAAAACAGTTAACAACATCTGCTAGCATTAGGGTGTGTTACTCAATTCCAAAGTAACCGCTGGATTCAGTCAACGTGGAGCCCCTGGCATGTGACAAAGCCTTCAGCGAAGCTGCCTGGTCCAAGACATGTGACTTGTGGCAGAAAACCAAGCTCAGCTGCCTGCCAGCAATAGCTGGATCTCTAATGCATACCATCTGCTGAGACCAGTTAAAAGTGGGAAAATAAGGAATTATATGTGTCTACACTACTTAGTATATAATATTTTTAAATAAAAACCAAAATAATGAAGTTAACTCTCATTAGTAAAAGCTTTTGAAGAAAAATACACCAGATAAACCTTTACAACAACACATCACACAACTCTGAAACTTTTAAGAACATCCTGCACAACTGATTTTTCTTAAAGCAAAAGCAGTTTCAACTCATGTTTGATTAATCATTGTTTTTCCTCTCTGTAATTCTTTCTATGGGAAGAGATCTCAGACTTTGCCTTCATTATTCTTTCACTGGAAGACTGTTTTGTTTTCACATATGAACCCAACCAACAGCAGAGTAATCCAGACCATCCACAAGAGAACCCACACATCTGCACTGCTTGTATGTATTCTTCTGGATTCATTACCAAAACACATTTTGCACTGTTTTCATGTAACACTGTTACAATACAGATGAAGTCCAGAAAACACCACTCATGTATAAGACCTAAGACACACCATACTGTATTTTAAATGTACATGGAAAAGGCAAAAAATTAACTGACAACTTAGGAACTTTTTCCAGAATTATAAAACATTAAAACTTGCACAACTCTGAATCCCTACTCTTAACTGCAACCACACCCCAGGCCAATAAAATTAAACTGGAGAATTAACAACTCCATCCTATATTCATTCCAGTAGCAACTCCATTTTATTAAAAATTAGAAGAAATTAATTTACAATTAGAATTTGACATTTTAAAAAAACTTTCAAACTTTCTTTCGGCTAAATATATGATGGAGCTGAGCCCTCTTCTGAGAGTTCATTATTAGGCAGAAAGACAATTAGTATTCAACATTTAGTATTCAACTACACATTCAATAAATATCAGTTGTGTAAAAAGAAAAATAAGAAAAATCCATATGAGGAAGCAGCTTCCACAGGATAGGTAATTTCTGTATTTCTAAATAAATTACCACTTGCTTTATTCCTGAATTTATAAAGGACATGTTAGGCTGCCTTTATCATTTTTCAGCATCTTATAAAAGCTATGCCATACCTCAGGGTAATAATTCCACATGTTTGTTCTCCGATCTCCAGCATTTTGTAAATATTTTACAGACTCTTAGTCCACAATAGCTGAATAAATTAAAGAATGTGAAACTACAGGTCTTTCTGCCTATGATTTCCACTAGCAGCAACCTCAATTGTGCAAACAGATAATGCTTTGCGTACATATTACATCTGTCAACATTTCAAAAGGAAATAAGCAATTTAAACAAAAAGTATGATTTTGTATGTGTGCCTAAATATGCACATCTAACCACTAGCTCCTTTTAGATTCCCAGGTGCTCAAAAAAAGAACTGACTTACACAAGAAAACTTCCACTTCCCTATTAGCAATCTACTTAACATCTGTGCTATCTATACCTCTTCTTAAGAGGCCAATATTAAAAATCACTTGACCACTAGTCATGCAAGAAAGGAACCCTGCAATTTGAAATTCCTGTAACATCTTTTATTGGTCTCATCCAATCTGTTAGGAGCTGACACTTTTAAAAGGTCATTAACCTGATGCCTTAACATCCTGCACCCATCTTTTGCACAGTACTTGCAAGAATCACTTCAGTTTAATCTCACACACACAATTCTGAACAAAACAAAGAATACTTGAAGATATCGCTAGAAAACAAAAAATTTAATTGCCAACAGTGACATAGTAAACAGTGACATTGTGATGAGTTGTCTGGAATAAGCAGAGGCATGGGCTCATTTAAACAAAATGTGTTTTAACACACACAAATGCCAAGTTACAGATCTTAGCCTGGGTAATACATCAAGCCATACCTAAGCAGCAAGCACTCATATCCTTGAAAGCAACTCTGAAGACAGATAACTAAAACCACACTTCCTGTACAAAGTTTTGGAAACACCTAACACAACTTGGCATGTTTAACTGTTAACAGCAAGTCAAAGGCACTACTATAAACAGCATGGATGAAGGCAACACTGCAAAGTATTTCTGAAGAACTTGTACACTGAAGAACTAGAGAAGGGGAGGAAGATCAAGAGCAGATGAAAGCTTTGTGTGCAGCTACATTTACAGTAAGAGCAGGCTTCTAATCTACATAGGACAAGGTGAACTAACTGCTGTCTACAGAACTCGTCACACTGGCCAATTCTTATGGAAAAGAGCAAGTAAATTTCAACAACAAAGACAACTTGGGCTGCAGATTTAATAGCAAAAGAGAGGGTAAAATTAGGTAGGATGCCCTCTCAGAAGAATTAGCTACACATTATGCTTGTATCAAACAAGATGCTCAATACAGTAATAATCATATAAAATATAAGGACCATGAGAGAAAAGAAGGTGTCAATTTAGACTTAATCTTCCTTCTGACCTTTGCAACCATTATGATTCTCAAAATAACTAGACAAGGTTAATTAATCTCCACAATACCAGTGAAAATGAGGCCACAATTCCCATTTTACGAAGAGCAACCAGAAAGACATTAGTATTTTAAAAATCTTGTAACTGAAAAAGAGAGAAAACCAAAAACAAGAACAACAAAACAGCCCTAAAATCAGAAATTTTTCTAAACATTACATTGTAACAAGATTGGAAAAATACAGACCACACCCCTACTTCCATCTCAGAAAACCACTCTACAGGATGCTGAAGATCCCACTATATTGGAGGCCACAGAGTAAATTACTGGTATTTCACTGCTGCCATACCCTCTGTGTACATTAAAAGAAAAAAAGCTTAGTAGGAATCACATGAGACTTGCCACTGTAAAGGTTACAAAATTTCATTAGGGAGAGATGTCTGCATTAGTGCAAACCAGCAACAAAAGCCAATAATTCACTAAAAACATATGCTTTGCATTGTTTAAAATAATGAAAACTGTAGCCTGTTGGTGACAGCAAAACTTACTCTAATTTACTCACTGCTGCACTCCAGCACAAAAGTGTAACAATGATCTGACTTTACTTTTTCCTTAAAATAAAACAAGCAAATCTCTAAGACACAAAATGTGAAACCACCTTGATACCAACAGGACTGCTCTCTCAGCCTGTTAGTTTTTCCTTAAGTGTCAGACCTATTAAAGTGCACTTTACTGTCTGAATTGCAAAGATGCTTTGTAAAGGCAGCCCAGATTGTAAACGTATTCCTGAAAACCAGCACTTTGGATTTCTATCCCTACCTCTAGAAGAAATATCTAATTTTTATTTACTGGAGTTTTGCAACGCTGATCACAAAGAGAGGAGAATGTAGTTTTAAGCAGGTGGAGGTAAAACTAAACTGTTCCATATTACGCTAACAGTCTCAATAGCTCACATCAACAGTCTTTGGTCCACTAGAATTTCTTCCTATACTTGCTAGCAAATACAATATAAAGATAGACAATTCTTCCCTAGTGAATAGATACTTTGAAAAGAAAAAGGGCCAGTGTAAATAAAAGTAAACATATTTGATCTAAAAAATGAACTGAAAGGATTTCTATTTTACACATTAGAACCCTAACATATGACCCTTTGTACAATTTGTTTGTATTTGTCCAATGAGCTAATAACTCCTGATAATTTTTTGCTTACCAAATCTGTTACTGCCAGATATACAGTGGTAACTTACAGAACAGCCAAACAGGAAGATGTTTTCTCCTTCTGAGCATTAATAAGACCTACTTAATCTGCTGTAAAAAAAGTTTTAAGCAGGTCTTACTTTGTTATACCAGTGCCTTAATCTACAAATTTTCATTGTAATTAATGAAGTACTTTTACTCTGACAGACAGCAACAGAAAGCCCATTCAGAAGAGCTCTAATTTTATTTCACCAAAATAGTGAAACAATCGCACGAGGTAAAAAAAGTGAATGCAGAAAAGAGCTACATTAAAAAGGTGAGATTGTAACTAAGAGCCTCTACATACATTTAAAGTGCTACAGGTAATTTAAAAGACAAAAAAACCCCATAATTTTAATTAAGTTAATATTAAATGCATTCTTTAAACTCCTGTTCAAGTGGATTTAATAGTGCACAGTTTAACTACAATTTGGGACTAACACTTATAATCACAACAGTTTTGCTGCTTTACTCCAACTAAACTACTTAACAAAACCATTTCTCCTCATTCATTAAGTTTCTGTAGTTCAAGTCAGTGGCTTTTGTTGCTGGTAAAATGTTAACCATTCCTCATGACAACTGACTAGGAGAGCCTGTGACTCATTATCACCAGAAGATGAATATGCCACTGATTTTTGTAACATTAACATATGAGTAACTTCCAAATTAATTTAATTGGATGTAATAGGTAAATCTGGGAAGAAGTAAAGAAACATCAATTATTTGGCAGCAATACCTGTTAATCAGCTGCATACCCCAAAATCTGCTGTGATGCTGCTAGAACTCTGCAAGAACATTATGATTCCAGGATCTTCAAATAGCATGCGTACAGCATCAAAAAACTTGGAAATGCTGCTCTTACTTAGTAAAAGAAAAAAAATTTGTAAAGCCTAGAAACTGGTTTTCTTACCAACAGAAAAATACATCCATATTCTAGATCAGGCATGCTGAAAATATTTTCAAGATTAGTTCCTGAAAAAAGAGTTTAGCAGCCCTTCTGTCACACAGTAAATCTCCTATTTCAGCAAGCAGCAATTCCTTTAACAAACAAGCTGAAAAGGAACTATAAAATATTATCCATTATTATTTTATTTATACCCTCTTAGCACATGACATTTTTGGCTACTTGAACTGTCATTTGGAAAGATCTTAAAAATACTTTTCAAGAGATCATCTGTTTCTTACAGAGTTCCAAAATAAAGTCACCTTGAAATGCAGGCACACATAAGCACATGAGACGACCACTGAGAAGTTCTCCACTGAAGACTGTATACCTTTCTCTGCTTCTCCCACATTTCCAGTTATACAGTTGCACCTCCAGTGCTCATCAGACACCTCCCTATACGCTGTAACTCACTGTAACAGCAGAAAACTAACAACCTCCTTCAGCAGGTTCAAAGAGCAGCTTGCACATGCAGAGAATTAGGAGTCCAGTAAGCCCTGACAGTGGCAGGAACAAGAGTATGGCTGGGAGGACTAAAAAGGGTGGGTGATAAATGGGAAAAAGGTCATGATCTACCATGTCAGCTCACCAGATGCCATGGTACCAGATCACATATTTCAGTATATTCACAGAGCCAACAAAAAGTAGCAGTTTCAACATTATTGCAAAATCACTTCAACAGGCAGAGAATTTTGGTAACTTCTTCCCCTATTTACATTTCATTCTCTTCTTTTTAAGGAAAACTTACAAGAGCAAAAGGAACAGAGAACTGAGAAGACCAGTAAAATTACACTATACCAACACTCAAAAGAAAAATTAAAATGCCAAATGGCATTTTAAATACTTCTTCTTTCAGACATAAATAATTTTAAAACCACAATAGTGCCATAACAGAGCATTCATTATATACACCTTAAGAAAAAAAAAAAAAAAGCACTTGGACTATTTAATTCATTTATATTGAAATAAAAGTCTGTTCTAAATAAGATGCCTAAAACCCACAACTGGCTTCTATTTTTTAAAGTTGACATTTAATTCCTGACTCTCAAATACCCAAAAGATAACCTTTAAAATGCTTCTGCCTAGTTCTATACCACTATAGAACAGAATATCCTGAAACAGGCAGTTCACCCAGATTAATCAGAAAAATTCATTCCTAACTACCAAGTTTTTTCCCACAATGGCGAATTCTGAGGCTCCTCCAGTATCAATAGTATGAGGGTAGACAGGGAAGTTGAATGGATCTCACTACAGTAAGGCTCTTCAAGCCAAAATTTTACCTGTAAGCTCACGAAGGTAAAAAACAGGCAGCTTCAACCTCTAAAGCACTGTACAAAATTGTGCTCAATGCACAACTGCAACTACTACAAATCCAAATTTTAGAGGTGTATGAATTTTACATTTCCTGTTATAAATAGTCATGAGAAAAACTTCTAGGAGGAAAGTCTGAAAACTGTTTCCATCAGAGTTACAAAAGTAAACAGTGTAACAGACATCTACCTTCTCGAGTGCTTCTAAATCCATACTCCTAAAAAGCAGGATGTACCTCAAAAACACTAGCCATATTTTCTTTTCATAATAAAGTGAGAGCAATGAACAAAACCGTGGGAAGGAAGAGAGGCAAGAGCATGAAAATCAGTTCTGATTTTACTTTTTACCAACTAAAAAAGTAAAAGTTGTGATTGCTTACACTTTTGCCACCTTTTCCAGACTAGTGGTGGGCTCTCACAGGAAGTAGCGTAACACAAGCACAGCAACCCTCAAGTAACAGAAGTGATTGTATCAGCATTTTGTGCTGTGAGAAATACAAAAAGGATTGAGCGCTGGGACCGTGCTATATGATGTGTACAACGGCAGCTGAGAAGGAGGGTGGCATGAACAGCAACGCGCCCCAAAGAAAGGGCAAAATATTTGTGCAAACAGTGGTTATTGTTTGTGATTTTTGCTCGGACTTGCAGAACTCAAAAAAAGCTACTATACCCCTTGATAAAAGTACTGTGAGAGTATGGATGCTTAAATATATCTAGGTGATCATTATAATACTAGTGCAAGAAAAGTTTTTCTCTACCAAAACAAACCAAATCAAAACACACACAAAAAACCAAAAATACAACCACCCCAAAAGAAAAACCAACACCCCACACAAACACACACACAAATCCACACCATTAATTGAAAGAAATTTATTAAGAGTTGCAGCCAGCTCCTCTGTCAGAACAGGCACTGTGTATCCTCCCAAAAATACTACATTTTTAATCAGACAAGGGTACTTTTCGTGACATTAACAGAAACACTTGATTTCAGTGATCTAAACTAAAGCTCAGTTTGTAAAAACATTTCTGCGGCTGAAAGTTTTTAGGAATGTTAAATATTACATTCAGCTGCAGAAAGGGGAAAATAACATTCCATAAACGAAAGGCAGAAGTACTTACGTTTCAAAACAGCGATCCACGTTGTCTGACATCAGAAGCAGCATGCAGAGCTGTTCCAGTGCTATTAGCTGCATATCCCTTTCATCCCCCTGCCCCATCTGCAGCCATTCCAGCAACGTGTCTGGATCCACATCTGCCATGGTTTTTTATAAAAAAAAAAGCTGCCTCCACTTCAATTAAAAAGTACCAAAAATATCCTTTAATTGTAGAAGCCAGACTAACTTCAGCACAATTACTCTCTTCAGTCAGCCTCACGCTTTTGCAGTTTTCACCTGGCAAGAAAAAGTAAAAAAAAGTAATCATCATCACAACCTTGTTCAACTTTCTGTATTTGCTCCTCTCTAAAATGTATAGCATATGTTTGGGATGAAATTAAGGAAGCTTTCACATATCTTACCAGCAAATGGGCTGTTTTTCAAGCTTTATAAGCAAGTAAATAGTAAAGAGTTTGTTCTGTTTTGAGGATAACTCAAAATCAAAGCTAGAAAAATTGTGCTCAACCCTTTTGTGCATTCTTAAAGCTAAGAGAAAGAAAGTGATGTCTTGACCATCCCCCCTCCTCTAATATTATTTTATTTTAAAGTGTTCAGCTTTATGAGAGATGGATTACCTCCTCATGAAAATATTCAAATATAGAAAGATAACCAATTTCACATTTTAAATAGGAATCCATAAAATAAAAACCTGAGATGTACAATTACAGACTTTAAGAATCTTCGGAAACAGTTTTAAAGTTTGAATCCTTCATCTTTTAAACAACATTCAAACATAAGGAAAAGAGGCTTTTTATGTCAAAGGACAAAAAAAGACAACTTAAAAATTACTTCCATTTTCAAGATTTAGGCATTTGTTGGGTTATTCAGGGACTTTTTGGAAAAAAGTATTTAATTCATAGCTTTCAAAAAAATCCAGTGAATAATTCAAATAATTCACATACATATAAGGAAAGCAACATTATTTGCTGGCCCAATGCCATAGTTGTACATGCAAGCTGAAGACCAAAAAGGTCCCCTTGCCTAAACTTTGTGTTTAGCAAACAGTCAAATTCGCCTCCCTTGCCTAAAAACACAGCAAACATTACTATTTTCAAATAAAACTTAATGGGTTCCAACACAATCTCTCCAAATTAGGCATGCAAAAAAAAAAAATACTCTTTCAAAATACAGCTTACAGAAGAAGAACTAGTTTATCAAACTCATAATATGAAATGCTGGACAGTATCCCCACAAACAGGGGGGAGGTGATGTGGGAGGAAGAAGCTTGATCTGGACAAAGTCTGCCTACTTGTTTACTTGCTTCTAATGAGTTAATAGTTAAAAAATAACCCCATCAAGGGCATGTCTAGAAAAGGGAATCAGAAATTAGTATTATATGAAGAAACACACATTGAATCAGCTCTTTCACAATAGCTCCACACTCAAAGATGTTACAGAAGCACAACAGATAGGATTTTTATATAATTTAGGACCATAATATTACAGACCACTCAACTACTGCTTACCAGTTATACACTTGATATTATCTTACTCTAAAAAGTAATTTAATATTAGTAAACTGATTTTCTGTGTTTTAAACACTGCCTATGGTTCTCCAAGATGTTTACGGACTGCATTTCCTGCTCTAATTCTACATAAAACTACTTACAGACAGTAAAAGTGGGATTGTGTTATAAGTATTCTATCTCTCCTTAACACGACTAAATCGTTATTTCCGGGAGCGAAGAGATGAGTGATAGCGAGAGAAACAAGCAAATTAAGAGACAGCGAAAGTGGGGTAAGTTCAACAGAGGCACCTGCTGTTCTCCCATCTCAGGCGGGCTGTACAGGAACCACCGCGCAGAACACGGAGCGCGGCGAGCGGCCGGGACCCGCGGGCGAGCCGCCCCAGCGCAGGGGAGCAGGGGCCAGGCCGCAGCCCAACTCATGCCGCGCCGCCCGGGCCTGCTCGCACACACCAGGCGGGCCCCGGGCCCGCGCGGCGCTTTGGGCTCCGGGCCCCTTCCCCACACGGCGCCGCCCGGGGCAGGGGAGGCACCGCCTCCACCTCTTCGTCGCCCCCGCACGGGGCACCCGGTGGCGTGAGGGGCTCCCCGGCAGCGCCGCCCCGCTCTGCCCCCGGCCCCTCGCACAGACTTTCCGCCACCCGCCGCCTCCCCCCGCCCGCAGCTCCGGTCCGCTCCCTCCCGGCCCGACAGGCCCGGGCAGCGAAGCTCGAGTTCCCGGCGAGCCGCAGGCCGCACAGGGTGACCCGGCCTGGCTGCTCGGGAAAGGCGCCGTCTCCCAGCGCGGGCCGGAGAGGCCCCGCGCCACCCCCGCCGCTCACCTCAGCCTTCCGCAGCCTCCTCGCTGGAGCCGAGCCCTCCTCAGCGCCACGCCGAGACCGGAGCAGCGGCGCGGCGGCGGCGGCGGCGGCAGCCCGAGCCCCGCGGCAGGCGGCGGCCAGCGGCGTCCATGGCGCTCCGCCCGCTGCGGGGTGGGCGGGCGCGGCAGGAGCCGAGCTCGGGGCGGAGCTGAGGCTGCCGAGCGGCCGCTGGGGGCGCTGCGGGAGCCTCCGCGGGGAAGGGGCCGCTCCCGCGGGCCCGCTCCGCCCCGCGCCGCCGCTGCGGAACTGCGGGCCCAGGCCCGGGCAGCCCCAGGCGCGGCCTGCTCGGCCAAGGACCGTCCCGGCCCGGGTGGCCTTCTCCTAGTTGCGCGGGGATTTTTTTTTTTTTTTTTAGGATTTACAGGGCATTTTATTTCTTGCCATATTCTGATTTTTTACTTCAATATAATATTCTTTACATTTACGGCATGGCTTCACTTTTCAGGGGCCACTCTCTAAAACACTTTGATTCCCCTTCCGAACCTCCATTAAAAGGGATTTGGTGAGCGAATTTGAGCGTCGCCGTGCTGGGTCTTACAGAGTGAAGAAGGTTTTAGTTTGCTCTTACCGAGCAGTGAGTTTGAAGTGCTGCAACTACGCCGTGTAGCTTGAGACACCTTTTGCAATAGAGTGGTCCGCGTGCGGCAAAATGCTCTGCAACTACTTTGCACATGATTAAAAGACAAAGGAAGTAAACTGCTAAAAATTTAAAATGAGTGAATTTCAAAAAAATTTCATTCTCTGTAGTATGACATGTTTTGCAAAGGAATTTAAGCCTGTTAATATAAGTACAGTAAATAAGATTATTGTACATTTGAGTGTCACTCCTACCTACATCATAGACATTTCCTGTAATTAGGAGGCTATAACTACAGACTGAATAAAAAGGCAATAGCAGTCATGCTTGGTTGAAACTTGCCAAACGCCGACATTTTTATTGGTCAATGTTGTAATAACACGTCTAGAAAGCGTTATCTTTATTGATGCAGGTTTTATTCAAAACACAAGAATAGTAGTTTTTTTGTCTCTGTTTCTGATCTCTAAGGCAGCTTAGCCTTTCTGTCTTACCATGTTACATCTGTGGTAACTGCAACTTGTTCCAGCTCAGCCTTACATATGTATCCTTTGCCTGTGCTTGTCCTTCTGAGGTCAGGAAGATTCTGATATGCTTAAAGTTCAGGACACAAGGCAGTAGAAGGACTGAGTCTACAGTCTTTTAATTTAGAAACTTGGTCTTCTTTAACTTTTCACCAGTGCAGAAGCAGCAGAATTAGGCCAGGCTTCTGAGACCTGCATCTGCTAAGTCACCTTGCTCCTGTTGCATGATGCTAGAACAGTTGCCTTTGTTTCTTTCATGAAGAAAAGTTTCATATAAAGAAATATTATTATTTTCTTCTGAAGACCAAAAACTTTTAAATCAAGCAAACATTTCACTCTTTCCCTATGGAACGCAGTTTCTGGTTCGAGTGTCTGGACAGATACATAGTTATTTGGGGACAATATGAGGATATAAAAATACAGATCAATTTAGAACAAAATCAAAATTTTAAATATTGTACTTGAAAAGAATATGAATCATGGATTTAAAGTGCTATTAAGCAGGAGTACAAAACCGAAATACTGGAAATATCTTTCAGATACATTGTTACTTCTAAAAGGAGACACATAGATACTTCTATGTCCTGTTGCATTAATTGCCCAATTTCATATATCAATTGCTTTTTTTTACTCAAAGAAGTACATTGAGTAATGTATTACAGCTTCAATCAGGAATCAGGATCTTTTTTCATTCTGATACACTTAGAATATTTAAGAGTTTGCTAGTGATTTTTGTTCCTCATTATGCAACTTCTTCTCACCAGAACAAATATGTAAAATAATGCTGACTAGATAATTTCTGCTTCATTGATTATATACTAAATATATGTATGTTCATTGACTGATTAATACTCTTTTCCACTTCCTGTGCTGATGGGCATTCACACTATTTTCTACCCTCTCTTTGTCAGAGAGTACTCCATTGAAATACGACACAGCAAGTGATACCCCTGAAGTTAATGTTTCAGACTCCTCCTGTGTGCATCATTGATCCAGACTAGAACTGCCTCTTCAAAAGTGGCTGTTCTTTAATACTTTCTAAGAAGGAAATCACTACCAAGTAAGAGTGCACTTAACACAAAAGAAAGACATCAGAATCGCATTTGTATGGAATTTCTCACATTCATTTTTCACACAGCAAAGGTTTGTTCAGACCCCCAAGTTTCCAGCCTGTGTCCATCATTCCATTAATGCCAGGCCTAAGCCTTCTGAGATAGGAGAACTTTACGTGGATTAGTGCAGCCAGATGGGGAAGGCAAGTGATGGAATATATTGAAGCGACAAGTAATGGAGCTGGACTGTCGTAGCTGCTTGAAGAAATTGCTTTCATCACTGACTGTTGTGTGAAACTTGCAAAAACAACTCCCATTCCCTATGCTTGTGCAAGGTACATATTTTTCATTCAGTTAGAAAATTACCCAAATGCTAACACTAGCTGGCATGCACTTTGTGTATGACCTTGGCCTAATCCCTTAATCCCTGTGTGTCTCTGCCTCCACCTTTACAAAATACGGAGATAGTAATGCTGGAGTCAGAAATGTCTTAGCACTTACAGAACTGTGAGGTGCTGAGGCATGTTACTATATTAAGTCTTAAACAATGTAGTCATATATTTATGACTACACTTGAGCAGACCACACATGTGGACTGGCAATGCCTTTGGAAGTTAGGCCACATAGGGTCAACAAAGATTGATCTTTGCAGAATGTTATATTGAGCAATTACCATCATTTTTGCTGAGTATTTACCTGAAAATTAAAACCTGGCTTTAAAAGAGAAAATGTCAGCACAATTACTAGAATAATGTCAGGGACACATGAACAACAGTAAAATATGCCACGAGGGTAGCATGAATCAGGGATTGGGTTGCAAACACAGAGAGATTCTGAGACATGTTGTTAATGACACGCCATTTCAGACAGCTTCTCAACAGGAAGGCATTGCAGGTGTTCTCAAAAAGATTTCATTCTCTTTGAAAAGAAGTCACTTTTGGCTAGGATTCCACAAAATCTTCTCACAATGGGAAAAAACCTAAGTGATTTTTAACTTATAGTTCCAAGAAGAATAACATTTATTACTGCTTTTGTATTAAATTCAGGCTGGTGTTTTCTACATGGTTTTAGCTGATAGCAGAAGGAATGCCATGTGCACTTTTAACGTCACTGTGTGATAGTAAGGACTGAAAGCTTCAGACTGGAATGATTGGGCTCTTGTTACAGAAAATATGAAACTGACCTATAATCAAGCTGAAATACACCTACAATTCAAACAAAACAAGAACACTCAGATTCCTTCTTTTTTTTTTTTTTTTTTGATACAGCAACTAGAATCCAGGATAGCTGATGTTTTTGTTAGCTCTCTGCCTACTTCGGTGTACATGCCAAGTTGATGTTTCCAAAAATATCACTCCTCTGTAGTAAATAGATCAGAAGGTGATATAAGCAGACCCCCAAACACCTCTGTCAATTTAAGGGAGCAGTTTATGCTGAAGACCAGGGCTGTGCCCAGTGAAATAAAACTGTTAAGTTATTTATGGATTATTTATTCTTTCACTTTTACACTCTTTCCTCTGCCACCCACACAATAACATAGTTGAAAACACTGAAAGTACCTACTCCTCCAAATCAAAAGATTAATAATGCCATACATTTCATTTTTTGGATTAATATTATACTTCTAAAGAAAAAGTTACTAAATGTTTACTATGCATTTCAAAGCAATGAGGCCATATATTACAGAAGCTTTCTTGCTATATCAAGTAAGATTTAGTTTTATAGAATGTGGCTATTTAAGTATATTGTTAAGATTTTCTTATGGATTTTTTTTTTTTTAAATAAACAAAAAGCAGTTGTGAAAAGTTTTTTGGATTTAAATCCTCCTACATTACCACAGTCTTTTTTTAGCCACTGCACTGTTGCACAAGCCCGGGGAGCACAAACACAGTGTCAGCGTCTTGCCTTTCCCAACGTGCATGCCAGCTGCAGCCCTGGCGCTCGGCGAGCGATGCCGTGCTGCTGCCCAGCGAGGTGTGTTTACGAGGCGGCTCTGACGCAAGCCCGCAGCAGGAGCTGGGTGAGAGGTTCCTCCTCGGGAGGCCAACTCTCGCAACTGCGCGTCCGTGCGGGGAGCGCACGGGTGACGCTGACGTGGTAAATATGCGAGGGACAGGCTGGTGTTTACTGAGGTACGGCCTGAGTCATTGCTCAGCCTGCGGGGCTCCTCCTCAGCAGAGCTCAGCTTCCTGGAAGCGGCTTCCTCGCTCGGCTACCCTCAGAGCGGCTACAGGAGAGCGAGTTTGTCAGAAATCTGCCAGTACTCTGAAAGTATCTTTCCTTCTTTCTGAAATTATTACTCAAAATCATAAGCATTAAAGTGGTTTTTCCTAAATAAACTCACTTACATGGAGTTTTTTTTTGGTTGTTTTTTTTTTGGTTGTTTGTTTTGTTTTGGTTCGGTTTTTTTTAGAAAATAGAAATTAAGCTGCCCTTACTCATGTCCCCTCTACCTCCAGCTGCCAAGGGGAAAGTGAGACAGAACTTGGGCTAGAGTTCTCTATTTCAGGCTGCTAGCTCTACCCTGTCCACTAGCACCATGGGCAACAGCAATAAATCCTGAGTCAAGACAAGGGCAAGGAAAGATCAGTGACTCAGAACACAGGACTTCTTACTGTTTAATGACACAGACTATGTTAGGACTTTCTGAATCAGGTTAATTAGGATTTGGTATTTTTTCCTCATAGTTCTACTCTGTTGTTACAGGAGTAAAGCACATGTAATCCTATCAAGCATTTGATGTGTCTCCCAAAACTTCAATGAAGTATTATGAATTGATTTCAATGATCTTTGTTGATGAGAAGACTTACAATAAGAAGAAAGTGCCTTTATCACAAAATGATTCTTCTACATTCTGGGATTAAAAAAATCCATCTTTGAGTTTTATTGAAAAGATTGCAAATTTTACATATTTAAAAGCTTACAAATGCCTTTTACTATTCTTGTCATGAAATGATGCCCTATTCACCACCATTGAATACCTTGACATGTAAAAAGAAGAAGGAGTCTCAAGCTTCTGAAATCTGAATTTCTAGATTAGTTGCTGACTGAAAAGAGCTACATTGTTCACTCAAAACAGGAAAAATAATCAGAACAGAGGGGTTGAGCATGGCAAAATGCAATAATAGCACTATTCTAGGGCACATGAGTCAGACAAGAAGAAAATTTTATAATTTATTGCTATAAACAGGAAAACTTCCTTGCCCCAGTGATGACATTTAGGGAAAATGGGAAAGTAGTATACTTCACTGATTGTTTGATCAGAAAGTTAGCACTCTGCAATTTCAATTAAGCTTGGACAGTTGGGTTTGTGTGAAAAGTGCAATTCAAACAAGTTAAATCTATACTTTGTAGCAATGTAAAACCAGGTTTCTGCAGATCCTCAAGTCTGTACTTCTGCAAGGAAAGAATGCACATTCCTTAAGGAATATATTACAGGCAATAGACAAAAAGTTTCCTCTTCATTAATTTTTGGTAATAAATGAAGATCACATTTTGCATTTATTGGGATTTGCGCTCTACTGTGACCTTTGCACTTACTCCCAGGCTACAAACTGTATTGTATTAGATAAAACTGGCTGAAAATGAGGAACTGATTTTGCAAAGATGGATGAAGGACTTTTCACATCAACAGGGCTGATTTTCATTCTCTGCCCATTGCTAGTGAATGCAGTAAATGATGCTGTGGGGATTCCTCCTATATTCTTAGCTTTTATTTTCCTTTTGTCGATTTTTTTTTCTTAACTTCCTTAACATAAATATTTTTTAAAGACCAGAAATAACCCCTAATGATCAAAGCCTTGAAATTCCTTCTGTTATGTTGAATGTGAGGAAAAGGATGAGAAACACAACAATGACATTAAAAACAAATTAACACATTCCTGTTTAGGAAAGATCTTAGAAGAAGTAGGTTGTGAATGAGAAACTCATATGTCTCAAGAGTCCTTATACTAGGCTGTACTGGATCAAACAGCACTTATGGTGGGAGAAAATAAGTGGATAAATAGTTATGAAGGCTCCAAACACTATCTTTGCTCACTACATTTCAAACTGTGACCCGGGCCAATTAAGGAGATCTTTTTGATCTGATAGTAGATAACTTTGTGGTACAGCTACATTTTTGTAGGAGAATAAGTGGCCATGGAAGAAAATTAGTATAATTATAAAATCATTTGCCTAAGAGCTTTCAGTTAACTATCTAGCAGACACATCAGGAAAACTACAAGTTGCTTCTTTTTTAAGGCATGGTTATTGATGTGGTTTTCTAAAGTTTCATCACCTGTGTTTTAAGTCCTTAGGAGTTCAGAGATCCACCTGATGAGTAAGGGAGTAGCACAGGACAAATGATTCGTATCCATTTTTCTTTTTGCACCCATATTTTACCCATTTTGGACCCTTTGACTTATGCTGGTAAAATTGAATATCCATGAACAGGTTACAGATTATTTCCACTAGTGCACAGGATTTTATACTTCAGTTTCTGTGCCCCTAGTACCAATACCTCAAAAAATTAAGTCAGCTGTAAAGTGGTTCCAGTCTAATTCCAGCCCAAGTTGCTGCAGCTAAGCTTTTAATATCAGTGTTCTCATTGCACTAAGACACAGGCAGTATTTTCTTATCCAAGCATACTGCATGTGTTTTTCCTATCAGTTCTGTGTTATAAGGTTATATTCTTGTACTGTAAAACATTAGCTCTTTGAGACTTTGCTGTCTGTAAAATTTCTGTGTAAACACTGCTCTCAGTGGACAGAGGTAACTCATTAAAATGATTAAGAATTGTGTGTCAGTCTGTATCAAAGCAGGAATGTACTCTACCCATTTTTTCATACAGTGCCAGCCTTTAGATCGGGAGGCCAAATTGTCTTTGTAAAGAAATGCCATTCTACAGATGCCGGTTAAGCCTCACCAGTTTGGGCCAGCTTGCAATTGAGCTCAAATACTAGCCCTGATTATAGGAGTTTAGCTAAACTGTCTACAGAAATCTAAAGTTTTGTACAAGATTCTTAGCTGGCTTGACGTTTTAAGGTGAGACCCAGACCCAGATCTCGTGGCAGATCTCTTCTGTTCATTTAGGAAGCAGCAAGTTGCAGATCAAAAGACTACAAAGACCTGATAGACCTTTTGCTTGCATTTCAGTGAGAAGCACCATTGAGATTGCCTCTGGCAAGCTAATTTATAGGGAGCGTTGGAGAGTTATTTTGATAGAGAAACGTTATCTGCTTCCAACATGTTCTCAAAGTAAGTGGTGTGCTGCACTGACAATGTCAGCAGTTATTTTGGGGGAGAAACATTTGTCTATGTCATTTTTGCTGTAATATTTCACATACAACAACTAGTCTATGTCCCAGCTCCCACTCTGACCCTGATGAGAGAAGGAACAGCCTGGGGCTGCTGAATCTTGTGCTAATGATTCCCAAGTGTTTCTCAGTGGAGGACCAGTGAGTCACTGGCAGACATTTTAAATGTTGAAAGGCCCCAGTGAAGATTCAGGCCTCACTGTACATATGAGATAAAAGACATCTCCACCTTAGAATTAACAGTAAACAGAAAATTCAGACAATGACTACAAAGCAGATCAGAGAGTAACACATTCCAGGCTGATAAGATGCTCAGTAGTTTAACTCCAAAGTCTACATATTAGTGGTCTCCCAGCTCTATTGAGCTAACTCTATCGGTTGTGCAAAGAAAGCCCAGAGGAAAACAGAAGCTGCTCTGCATTTGCCTTTTTATATGGATCATGGCTCCGAGCTGGTTTGCAATTCCTAGCCAAGGGGTGACCTACAGACATGGAACATGCACCTAGAGGAAAGGAATCTGTCTCAGCACTGGAAAGAAGGGGAACACACAGCTGGAAGGGTGCTGGGTTTCTCAATGTCACACCAACTCAGGGCTTCTTTCCTTATTGGGAAACTTAGACAACAATCCAAAGGCAGAATCCAGCCCCATCTCACAGGCAGGGCTGGTAAGGTTGCCCAATGTTTAGCATTACTTGTAATTTGATAGGAAAGCAGTAAGCAATGTTTTGAGAAAAACAATTCATTACTGGCCACAGAATTATACGCAAATATACTTGCAGGTTATCTCAAGCAGGTAACCTTAGGAAGCAGGCTTAAGACTGACATTTGGAGATGAACTGTGCCCTCCATAACAATATTGTACCCCACCAATGTATGAAATTCAATCAGTAGGGGCTTGTGCATGTAAATGTGGGCAGAAATTAACCCAAAAGCACATTTGAGAGACTTCTTTCCGTGGTGTTAGGCAAGAAAGATGAGATCTTTGTGTTCAGTGTCTGGTGCCTCATCTATATGGTAGCAGAACTATGCTGCAGCAAAGGAATACCCTGGTTTAAATAATAAAGATAATAAAGATAGTGAAGACTTCAAGATTGTAGCCCTATCTGCTTTTCTTCTGTACTTTGATAAACAGTTGTGTAGATACTGATATCCTGGTGTCTCCTAAAATGGTTAGGAGATGCAACCATCAAAACATTCATAGCTGTAAAATGATACAGTTTTGTGTCTCCTATAAGCTAAATATCTGACTCCTTACTGCCTTCCAGTATTAACCTGTACCTAAGTGCACCTAAGGTGATGCTGTGCTCTGACACAGCAGTTTTAGACACCCCAGATGGCTGCTTTAGCTGTGCAGCAGAATTTGAAAGGCAGAGAGAGTTTGTGTCATTATCACCTGTATTCCGTAAATCATAGTTGACAAGGGGCACAGTAGGGACATTCCCAAATAAGAGGATTTGAGAACACCACCACCATTACCACACAGCTGCATTCATTTTTTAAAATGAAAAGGTAGCTCATTGGAATTGTACCATGAGGAATATTACATATTAAGCTTAAAAAAAGAGAAAATGGCACCCTCAGTCAGTATGTCATTAATATGGTGGTGCTGAGTCTGCATTAACTCCAGGCTTCTTTCCCTCCCCACTCTGCTTCAGTAGCTAAATTAATCAGCTCTTGCACTGCCAGGAGCCAGCACAGTGCTGGTGTGTGCTGACACTTCTTGGCTTAGCTCAGTGATGTTTTATGCTGTCAAGAGTAAGCACAAATCACAGATAAGAAATAAAAGCAAGCTTAATAATTAATATTAAAGGGCAGTCCTGCCAGTACAAGTTGTGGTTTATAAAAAACATAGAATAGCAGAATAAAAAGTCATGCAAAACTAATCTATTTTGTACTACTGATCTGAAATATGCAGTTGCATCAGAGAAGGATTCTCTTTCTAATGGCCTTAGACAGTTATTAATAAGACTGACAATTTAAATATTAGAATTAATTGTATTAGTATAAATTAGAAATGACAGTTTCACAGTAATGCTGCTGGGTCTCCTTTCAGGTAGCCCCTATTGGTAGAGCTAGCTGGCACCATCAATTTAAGACCAAACCTGCCTGATGAAATATTTTGTTCCTCAGGGCCTTTAATGTCAGATGTAGAGCATTTCTGGGACTGTGGCAACACCTGCCCCAGCATTCCTTTGCAAGAGCTTCCCATTCTCTCTCCCCTTTCCCATACCACTAACACCTACTCTCTGTTTGGTGCAGTTCTCACAGAAGGTTAAAGGGCTCTTAAGGAAACACATCTTGGTCTCTGGAGTTCTTTAAATAAATTTCCTAAATTGCAGCTTACATGGAAAAAATGGTGCATTGTGTTTTCCATCTTTCAAACAGGCCTCTCCCACCTCTTCCTTCAGATGACACACATATCCTACACATAAACTTCTTCTACTAAGATCAAGGAGAAGGGGTAGAAGCTACTATCCCACAGGACCCCCTGCACCTTGCAGGCACTCCCAGTACACTTGTCCTTTGTCCTCTGCCACCCCCCCCACAAGTTCCTGCCTTCCCTCCTGTCCCAGCAGGAACCCCTTTGGGGGTGCTTTCATTCAGGCCTGGTGATGGGGGTAGCAAGGCTGGGTCTATCTGATAGGCCAGTGCAAACACTTCTCAAAAAAACCCCTCTAAACCAGTTCAATACCACTGATACAATATTTCTGAAAAGCAGCCTCCTGTACAACTTTTTTTCTCCCCAGAAATTATGCCACGTCTCAATCCAATTTGCAGCAAATTCAAAATTTTCCTTGACAGTCTGTTTAATCTTTTTTCCTTTCTTTCTCCCATTTTCACTCCAGACTAAACTTTCAATGCAAAATGATTGAAATTCCAGGAAATTCCAGTATTTAAAATCAAGATTTTGCTATCAAAATATTTGGATTTTATTTAAATTTTTCTCAAGTGTTGCTTTCAGTACTCTTTGTAGGCTAACCTTAGGCTCAGCCTTACATCCAAGTTCAGATCACACCAGAAGATGTCTGAAGAAAGCAGTAAATGGTGGACCCACAGGAAAAAATATAATGGCTAACACATTTTTGTGCTTCAGTACTTAAACAATTCCACAAACTCCAGCTTGAAAACCAAAAACTTACAGTGACTGATCAGATACCAAAATTTAAAAACATTAAATTAATTTCATTGCCACCCTTTCATGAACATATCCCATCTGAATCTAATCTACTTTGAAGAAATGGAGTAATGTGATTTTAGATCAGAAGCAAACCAGGAAAAAAAGCTTCCCTACACTTAACTTACAGAAATATTTTACCATGCAGTGATAAACAGTCAATTTTCTCAAGTTTACAAATATTATCAAATTGTTATTAAATTTTTGGAGGTTTCCTGGGATTATTTTGTTTTCAGGATGCTGTCTTACTTGATACAATGTTTGCCTTGGTACAATGTTAATTACTGAGAATTTATTCACCAGTTCCAGCAACCTAGATAGCAGAATAGGAACCACACTGGCAGTTCAGCTAAAACACAGGATAATCTTGGGTTTCAAAATGGGAAAAGTTTAAAACCTTGACCACCCCACAAACATTATTTTGGCAAGGAACAACTCTGTTATCAATGCCAACTCATCGGCCTTGCTGTAGCTGTGAAGAAATTCAGAAGCTCTGATTTCTAGGCAGCATTTGCTACCAGCTGCTGTTAGGACTTCTTAACCAGGTAACCTGTTCAGCAAGACTCCTGTCTGCATGACAGTGGTGCATGGGCCCCAGTGCATGCCTGCCAAGGTCCATAAGGCTGGCACTTTGCAAGTAACCAGAGCCTCTTTTGTGGGGCTGGGATGGGGAGGCACAAACAGGGGCACAGCAATATTTACTCTTCACAGAATGTTTTCTCTGGCACCTCCATGATTTGTTTCCAGCGCCTCTCTCTCCCCAAAGGGACAACGAGCACATTTATTTGTGTTTTTAAAAATCAGTTCCCAACTCAGGCCTACTTTGTGCAGACTGTGTTATCAGCAGCTTCCATTTCTTAACTGGGGAGTAAGAACAAGCTATAATTAAAGGCTGAAGGTATTTATTCTTTCTTCCCTGCCCCGAAGGGACTGAGCTGCTGCCAGCAATTACAGGCAGCTGGCAGTTCCCTGGGATCACAGGAACCAGGAACCAGTAAGTGCACTCTGGTCCCATCTACCTGCCCTAGAAAAACTCCTCTGCCACTGAACAGTGACACTTCCCAACTCTGCCTTTCTCTGGCCCCTGAACACCCACCTAGGAATGGCCTTATTTTCCAAAGGCTACCCACCCATTTAGGTCAAAATCCTAATCTAAGGAGAGTGGTGAAAATGTTGCCATTCCATTCACTCCCTATAAGCAATTTCAAAATGTTTCAAAATAAACACACCAAGCGTGTGTGCACAGGTGGTGTAACCAGCACTGCAAAGGCGATGGAAACCAGGGCATGTGGCTGCCCTCGCTGTTGATGAGTTACATCACTGCTAACTTGTCCTCCTACTTTGCATAATATATAAAATTTTCCTTTGTGTGCGTGTAACAAGAAGTGCTTTCTGATGAAGTTTCCATCGTTGCAATGGCTGTTGTCATGCTTTACTTGGAGACTGCACAGAATGTGATCCTGTTGTGGCTGCTTTGGCTATTTTAGTACCAGGTAGAGACTCCCAGCATTGTGTGCAAGTAACTGTGTTACTTTTTATAGTAATGTTGTTAACTTGTCTCATCCTGTGCTGCTACTACTAAGTGGTTCTCTTTGATTTACATGGGTGGTTGCCAGTCTCTTCCTAAATAATAGGCAATACAGAATAGAACCAAAAAAAAAAAAAAAAAAAATCTCATGTAACAGAAAATTGTGTGAACTTTACAAATGAGAGCAGTTTAATCTGTAAAATATTTTTTAGGATTCCGGTCAACTATAAAGTTGTGATATTTCATACAGGCTGTTTTGAAGAAATGAATCAACAGGGTGACTAATTTAATTATTATTTTCTCTTTCTTCTTTTACTACCCAGGCATGTGTCTCTTGTTCTGCTTCCCCATTCCTTCCTTTCTGCCCTGTCCTAATCCTTCAGCATTTGTTTGATTTGAGAAATCTCCCTAGAATATTGCTGCTTCCTCAGTAGCCTTTGTAATAGCTCCTTTCCTGCTGCTGTTTCCTCTGAGCTGCCCTGTCTCCACAGCCATCCCTGCTGGTTCCCTGGAGCACATTGCCCTCTAGCACTTGTACCCAGCAGAGGTCACTCAGCAGGTCGGGGCTGGGTGTTGGCTCCCTGAACTGAGGAACACAACCAGAAAAGATCTCCAACAGCAAGCTGCACACAGTTCTAGTTGTGGGATGTTAGCAAAAAGAGGAACTGGATTTTGGATAATTGCATGTCTGCCTAAGTCCTTCCACTTACTAGAAACATACAGATTAAAAAAAAAAAAGTAAAACAAACAAAAAAAATCCGTTGTTTTGGGGAAATTCTATGTAGCCTAGGTACAGCTTCACAAACCTAGAGGGTCTGGAGAGAACCCCTGACAGTTAATATATTCATCACCTCCTGAAGGAGAAGATTATGGCATTGAAAGCCATTCCTTTAGGTAAAGTCCAGAACAAGCCAGTGAAGAATATAGTTTCAAATCCTGACCACCAAATGTAAAGTTGTTCCAGCCAAGATGGAACCAGCCTGGAACAGCTGGGTTCCAGAGGCAGTAGCTGCTTCTGCAGTCTATGCTCTATAGCCAGTACATGCAACAGCCATTTCTCTTCTGTCTTGGCCAGGAAAATCTCCAGAAATCTTTAGGAATGACTGCTGCTTATCCTAAATCATTGCAATTCATGGTTCTGAATCTGGTTGGAAGTGCAGAGAATGAGCAGGACATTGTGTGGATAAATACAAGTGCTGACAGGCTTCAGCAGCTGCTGCTCTGAAAGATCTCAGGGAGAGACATGCTTACATGATGGCCCAGACCAATGTGAAGAGCAGCTCACTTCCATGATCATTTGAATTTATCCACAAAGTCTGGTAGTACTCAACTAGCAACAGTCTCAGCACAGATCTGGGCCACCACAGTGACTGAGCAATGCACACACACACACACACACACACACACACACACATCCCTCAGTGCTCCTGAGCACCCATAGCTCCATGGAGCAGGGGCATCCCAGAACAGGTGCCTGTGTGAGGAGCAGGTGGCCACAGAAACCGATTGGAAAGGTAGGAAACTGAAATTCAGCCAAAATTCACTCATAGCTTCCCCAGCTGCAGCTGCCCTCACACAGAGAAAACTACTTTGGTAGTAGTTTTCTTTTGGTGGTTCATCCCATGCTCCCTGACTTACCTCTCCTCCCTGTACCTAGACAGGGACACATCTCTGAAATTCTGTGGGACAATCAGGATAGAAGACTGCAAGTCTTTCAGCCCCAAGGGTCTGACTGTATCTAAATTTACTGCATGGTATAGAGGGTTCCTAGAGCTGTGCTCCAGCTGGTTGTGGCTCCAACTCAAGACCACTCATTCTTGAGACTCTCTCTCCAACCAGCTTAAGAATTCTCCATGTACAAAAGTAAATTATAGCCAGATTTGTTGGTTTCAAAAGGGAACTGGGAGGAATGGACTAAAAATAAGCCCATCTACCCTCCCACCATCCCCCTGGCCACCTTATGTGTCCTGGCAGCTGAATACCATCTTACCTTGTGCCTCACATTGGAGGGGAGAAAACATTCTCTTGTACTGCTTTCTTCTATTTCCCCTCTTCATCCCATCCTTGATTATTTAATAAGTGCACTTGAAGAAGTACCCTATTTCTTCTTATAAGCAAATGATTTTATTCCCCTAATTGAATTTTAGGTTAATTTGGTGGCAGCAGCTTGAACCAGTTATCCTTGTGTTTCCCATAAAACATGCATACATCTGTGACAATTTTTTCTTAGTGTTTGACATGAATTTTACATGAGGAAAGATGAGGTTAAGAGCATTTGCCTTCATAATGATAGGTTGTATTTCCAAATTGCATAATAGTTCTATTTTTAGATAAAAATCAAAATTGTTTCCAGAATCCCTGAAGCCTGTACTTCATACTTCCACAGAAAATGTGTCTCATACAAATCCTTCTTCTTTTTTCGTGGAAAAGGACACAGAGAACCGATGCAGTGGGAATAAAAAAAATGCTTACAAAAATACCATAAACAAAATCATTCCCAGAGAAAGTTATAATAAAAAAAAATCCCCCTAGTAGCAACGGGGATTCTCAGTAATTCTGTACTGGCAGTGAGATAGTTCACATAAATTTCAATGCATTAATATTAACAGTGGTTAAAAAAAGCACTTTTTTTAGGCTACACAATTGCAGATTATAAGGCTGTAGCTTAGAATGGGGCTTTATCAATCTTCGTCATTACTAAATTTAGCTCCTTACCAGCAACTTTTAGAAACAGATTTTCTTCATCTGCAAACCTCTTTATATACATAAGTTTTTCTGTGCAATAAGTAGGCAAACTGGCACAGGCAGTGTATGTACTAATATGCACACAGACAGCAGTTTTGGGTTTTTTTGCACTTCAGATAAATGGGAGTATGGGAGTGACATAGGACCAAGACCAAAACAGATATTTGGCTGCAGAGTGAATTCAGGTTAATGTACCACAGGTTACTCCAGGAGGTTTTAAAAGCCTGCTTTTGCACTGACCTGCTTCTCAGACAATATCTTCAGCCCTACTTTTGCTATATTTAGATGTAACTTCCCCTTTCATTGTTATATGGAATAAACCACTTATTATCCAGAGAATATTTTAGGGGAAAAAAAAAGCTTCAAAAATCCACA
The DNA here is from genome assembly GCF_027477595.1 of Haemorhous mexicanus. Classification (NCBI taxonomy): domain Eukaryota; kingdom Metazoa; phylum Chordata; class Aves; order Passeriformes; family Fringillidae; genus Haemorhous; species Haemorhous mexicanus. The sequence goes on from NC_082346.1 coordinate 38,971,968, forward strand.
GCTGTACATCAAAATCAAAGTAAGAACCACACATTTTGGATAAGTTGGTGGTGTAGCACTGACATCTTTAGGGTTCCCTTGTGCAGATAACAGCATGTATCAAATGCAGATGGCTCATTTCATTTTGCATAATCAACTTTCAGTATTCATTACTTTAAATCATGTCATGTGTGGCCAAATATGCTTTTAATTTTTATGTCTTTGAATCTATAGCCCACTGTCATTAAGCAGCTTGAACTGCTTGCTACATACTTCAGCTGATTGAATGGGAGTCCTCTGTGAATTGTCTTCTACAGCAACAGCTCCAGCTTGAGTGCTGTGGACAAATCTGAGCACTTCCTTTAACACTTGGCTGCAGAAATGTCAGTTTATTAGCCAGTTTTTAGGATTGGAGGTTCTCATGTGCAAAAAGCAGTATCTAGGGACACCCACAGGATCAGGGCTGGCCAAGAAATGCTACATTCAAGACAGAGTGGAGTGACTCTTCCAGTGGTTTCTGACACTACTGTGCAGAGAAGTAGACAAGTAATCCACCTTGCTGTATGTTCTTCTAAACAAAGTGTTAATTGTCTAAGGTTCTTCCCCCTGCTTTCTTGCCTAGTCTGAAGTATCATTGGCTAAGTTTTTCACTGGCAGGAAGCACAAGTGGTTCATTAGTAGACTAGTACTGGTCATGAAACAAATCATATTTTTCTTGGAAACTGTTTCTGACTTACTGTCTACTGATCAGAGAATGACATTTCAGGAAGCTGAAAACAAAACATGTATAGCTAGTGTTGACATTAGGGATGAAGCTTTAGAGGAGACAGTCACAGTGACCCCTCATAGGGTGTTATTGTCACAGATACATCCCACTTTATTCAAATTAAAGCTATATTGAAATGCTGCTGAATTTTCCACCTGATTCCCTATTAAGCAGTATTACTGTTACTTTTGATAAACCAACAAATGATCTTAGATCCCTCCACCACTCCTGCAATTGCAACAACTCATTTGGATACTGCTGTGGTAGTCTTGAGGGGAAAAATCTCCTTGGAAATTCCAATTAGTAACTGACATTCATTAATAGAAGAATCTGCTGGGCTTCCTATGCATTTGGTAATCCTGATTTATGGCTATATGTGCATCACTGGACTGATACCTCTGTCAGTCACCTGAAGGTGACTCCTGCACCTTGGAACACACCAGGTCAGTCTCAGACTTATTCTACTCTAAGCAATACTAACAGGAAAGCTGCTATTTCAGCTGCAGTGCTACAGACTTGTATCCAGTTAGAACCCACCACATCCCGGCTGAGTGATGCTTTTGCAGTTTTGACCAATTCTGGTTTGTTGCAGTCAACAGAAAATTGTCTGCAAATAGTTTTTGCATAGCACTTTAATAGTACTTTCCATGATGCACTCATATGTGTATATATGCACTTGAGGTTAGACGTGGACAGGATCTTTTGTCACACAAACCCATTCAACTTCTTGTATAAACAGTGGGAACACAAAAGTAAACATGCATGCAGGCCACATGCTTCACTGCAAAGACAATTAACTGGAAAAAAGTATTGGTTCTTGTAGAGAAATGGCACAAAAAACAATGAGAAAGGAGACAAGGGACACAGGAAGGAGGAGTGCTGAAAGTGGAGCTCTGGTTTATGGCTGAACATATGTTTGGCTCTTTTTGCTTGGCTAAACACGAGAAGCTTGCATGTCAAGCAACGCCTAAAACAGATGAGTGGAATTAAAACCAAAACTGCTCTGTGGTCTTGCTTATTTCTTCAGGAAAAAAGAGAATTGTGCAAGTTCCTTGTAAGACTGCATCAAAGACACCTGATATCTAAAGGCCAAAATCTTTTTATAATCGAAAAAAGGTAGTATCTGTAAGATTTTTTAATAAAATTTTAAATTAGTGGTATCATTCATATGATCCAACTCACCACTGTTTTATGTGTATGTAAGAGAGAAGAATTCAGGACACAGGTATTTTTACTATGTAAATAAATTAATTATTTGGATAAATAAATCTCACACATTTGTCCTAATTTACAACTGACATTAAGAATCAACAGCAGTTTTCTTTATTGGAATAATTTTTGCTTGTGCAATACAAACGTATGTTGAAAATGGTACTTTTCCACATGGGGCCACAAGATTTGATCAAGAAATGTCAAACCACATAATTATGGCACTTCTCAATGCCTCAGTTGTGAATTACTGCAACAAGACATTCTAAGAAATCTAGGACTAAGCTGCACTAAACTTTAATTTTTGGCTTTTAACAGCTTTCCTTGGTGCTTCTGCAATTTGAGTATGCTTCTTAAAAGTTTTTAAGGAAAGTAAGTTTTCAACAGATTGTCATCTCAGCATTAAAAAAACGTTGGTACATTGCTATACATGACAGAAAACAAAAAAGTAGCCACCAGTACCTTTTGTAGTAACTAACTTCCTCAGCAATATATTTGGCCATTTTGATAGCATGACTTGACTTCCATCTAAATGTTTTAAGTTTCCTAAGAATCTATGATTTTCCAGAAGCAGCCCTGGGAAACAAAACAAAACAAAAAAAAACCCCACCAGTAAACTTGGAAGGGTAAAGCAACAGGATAGAAAATACGAATGAGATAAAGATGAATAACTGCCAAACCTAATACAAGCTCCTCTTAACACAGCCATCAACTACAGATTTGACTTCGATGAAGAGGAGGAACACAGGACTTCTGGTTCTCCATGGGAAGATGGAAGGCACCTCAGCCATCTTCTCACAGTTCAGCATTTGGCATAAACCAGGGTTTACACATAAAATATCTCCCTGGTCCTACTTATTTACTCATTGTGCTACTCACAACAGAGGAAGACCTGCAGTGTCAAGTCCCAGACCTTGATGCAACCAATCCAAACATTCATTATTAGTTTCCTTGAGGCAGAATACAACAATTTTTTTTCTGATACACAAGTCCTTTGAGTTCCTCTGCTGTTGGATAAAATCACTAAGACAAATATTAAGTGAAGAAAATTAGCTTTATTTATGTAAATTAGAAAAGAGAATTGTTAGAACTTTGGTCAAATTGTTAATTCTGTACAATTTACAATTATATTTACATACAAAACTTCTAATAAAATACAGTACATCACACTCTTCCTGAGTCACAGTGTGTTTCTCAGTTCTGTAAATTTTTTTTCTTCTTCCTTTTAAAGCAATTAGATTCAAGAAGGAAAGAATATCCTCAGTTTGACAGTGTTTGGTTTAGGTAATACTGTATTAAGAAAGAAGTCAATACATTGTACTTAGAAAATACTTTGTAGCCATTGCAGTTTTGATAGTTATTCTTCTATATTAAAATATGTTCCTTGCTAAAAATGTTAATTACATACTTATTATGAGCTTGTTGCACTCTATTTATAGACACAAGACAAGGTGACTTCAAATACTTCCATCTCTCACTGCAGAGATACAGAAATCAAGTTACACGTACAGATCAGTGATCATTCAAAGATCAGGGAACGTCCACCCACTTAGAGCAGAGGTCTGAACTGAGGCACAGTATGTTAAGGTTGCTGTCCAGTCCTGGACAGGATATGTAAGCTATTGCCTGGCTCCCCTAATACAAACTTATCAAAGTACACATCCTGCAAAGTGAGACTGCGTCAAGCAGCAAGGCACTGAGCCTGTCAATCCTTACATATGCATGACAGTGCCACCCTGGAAAGAGCCACAGTCCCCAGAGAGGTGTTGGAGAGCTATATTTCACAGCATTTGTTACATCTTGGCCAGCTCAAGATGTTGTTAGGATTAAAGCTATCCATATTACCTTTACTGAGTTGAATTTTCTAAGATCAACAATAAACTGTTAAAAGGATATCTAATCTGTTTAATGAATGATGCATTGTGTTAAATTAGTAATTAGCATAGATTACAACCTGTAAGTAAATTTATGTCCCTGGTAAATCCAAAAACCAATTATAGTAATGTATTTTTGACAAATATTAATTTAAAAAAAAACTTTACTTAATGGCTAAGTGTGGGATGCTCCTAAATATATCTATGGTAAAGTATACTATATTTTTTTTAAACATAGACATGTGCAATTCTGATATTTTAGTCCAAAATAATACAAAAATACAGATTTGATGACCTCTGATTTACTCATAGTCTTTAGAGATAATTAAGAAGTCTTACATTAAGAGAACTTTATCTAGAAACTTGCTTTCTCATAAAAACTTTCTGTAATACTTCAGCACAAACTGAAATACATGATATCAACTCATGACAATCCACTGTGATTAGAAATTAAAAGGGACTTTTTCGCTGTTGATATCAAAGTGCATAAAACGATATATGGGGCTTTAAAGAAAATTGGTCTTCAGCTGAATGCTTGAACTTTTCCCAGGATTTTTTGCATGTTTAGTAGTCTTCACTTTGATGCTTTCTTGATTGCCTTTAATAGCTGACTCAAGCCTGGCTTTCATAGTTGGAGAGGAGGCCATTAGTTTTTTAAAAACTGATGAGTACTGTGGACCAATCTGCATCAGAGTTTGCAGAGCAAACTCATGTAGATTTTTTGCCGAGATTGTAGCAGAAACCAGTGCATTTTCATCCAAAAGAAAGGAAATGAGGATGGGAAGAAAGCAGGCCACCAAGTGAGCACCTGCAAACATCAAAAACAGCACTTAAATACACAATCTTTAAAAATAGTGTCAAATTCTAACTGGAAATATTTCTCTAAGTTAGCATGTAATTCAAACTGTAAAGCTGTAAATGTAAGCTGAACTTAAAAAACCCAACATTCCTGTGAGCAATTTTCTTGGCAATTAGTGTTCAGGACTGAATTCCTAGTGGTCATTTTGGTTTTAGTTTGTTATTTATGGCAACTTGGAGCCTTGTCAATGCTTCGGGTCCAAGAAATAGAAGTAACTTACGGTGCTGCTCCTCAGCAGCAGCTGTCAGAGCTGTAACCACCTTTATTCCCTCCTGAATGACTTGAAGTTCAGCAGCATTTTCAGGTTTTGCTTTTTCTGTTTCCTGCAGTTTACCCACAATGGATGGTGCTAAAGAATGGATATAAGGGTATGACACAGTTTTGTTTGGATGCTGAAAGATGGAAAGCAGCAGCTGGTAGCATTTACACTGTACCTAAAGGGAAAATGAAATTTGCAGTTAAAAAGCATTATAGTTCAAAATACATCTCCGGGCGCTCTAAATCTAACAGCTTGTCAGATAAAATTTTTGGGAGAGAGAAAAATGTGCCTCACAAATTTAAAATTCATCAGGTTGTAGGCTGCTCATGTATAATACTTTATAGGACCATTATAACTTGTAATCAATTATTAACAGGAACCAGATCATGCATTCTGTTTCTTTCCATCAAGTCTGACATTTTTGAGTTAAGGAAAAAATACCATTTTTGTTTGAAGATCAGTATTATTTTGAAAATACTCTCTTCTTAGCTAAAGTGCAATACCAAAAAAGTGGTGCTTAAAATATAAGCAATATCCCTGTCAACCTGTAGGTACAATTTTAAAATGCCTGAAATGGTGCAGTGGCTTGCATCTCTTTGGAAGCCAATAGGACTGAAACTGCCGAGTGCCTACATAATTTGTGAAGAGCTCTGATGCCTAAATGCTTGGATGAAATTTGCAAATGCATGCTAATATTTCCTTGCAGTTATATTTGGCATTTTCAGTTTCCTAACAGTGAAAACCAAAGTTTACAATATTGGGAATGTACTGATACATAAAAAAGCATTGTGTTACAGTTATTTCTCAAGTAAGTGAAGCTTTAATTTTCTGTTTCTACACAAATATATATAGCAGAGATACAAGAAAAGCAGCTTACAGTGAATTCTATCAAATACGAAATCTAATGCACGTTATTCTCAGAGCCAAACTTTGAAAGGGAAAAAAAACCCCTTTGTATAAATGCTTTTTTTCCCTGATACATTTTTTTTGTGAAGGATACTAATATATGAACTGTTGCACCATAATCTAATGCCACTATATGAAAATATTTATGCTAGGTCAGAACAAAACATGAATCTAGTTCAGTAAGCTGCATCCAGCAGTGGCCAGGAGCTGATGTTTATGGGACAGTAACAGTAACAGTTTTGTAGTGGTACTTGCTCCAGCTCCCAAAGACTCACAGCTGAGGGATTTCCTGTGCAAAAGACACTTCTGTGTATTGAAGATAAAATGAAAAAAAAATTTGACAGGTGCCTGCAACACCACACAACTGTATTGTGTACTTAGCAATGTATAAAGCACTGACTCTGATGCAATAAAATAATAGGAATGCAGAATTGCATACAGAACAATGATTAAATGCACTGCTGGACATATTCTTGCTCACTTGTTCAAACTTTAGTTTAAAATACAACAGATATAGTCAGGAGAGAATTAACTTCCATCAACACACAGGAACAACTAAAATAAGCTAATATTCATTTAGTATGGTAGTGACATTCTATTAACTTCACCAGTACTTACAAGAGGATCTTTTGAGTCAAGTGCTGTTTTAAACTTCTCAATACAACGCTTCTGAAGGCACTCTACAGTAGAAACTTCTGGGCTGGTAGACATAACAAATACTGTAATAGCAGTGAGTAGGCTGACTTCATCGAGTTCTTGGAGAAGGCCATCTACTATCAATAAAGAAAACTGTTAGATTTGCATTAAAAAATCTATGAGTTTAAGTGGTACAAAGAGGAGGAATAGAAATATCCATGTCTACGTTTCTTTAGGAGCCTCAGTTTTCAAATACACGGCATCCTCTGATACAGTGAGATGGACTTTTACTGCAATAAAAGCTAAGGACAAAATGGGGATTCAGGGGTGATCATATGCGTATTTAGAAATTATAGCATACTCCTAGTCCATTGTTTCTTTGTATAAAGTACAATAAATATGTTTGAAGAGCTGGTATGGCATATTAGAGTGCAATCTATTTGAGAATAATATAAAATTTGCATTTAGAATATATATTCTTTTGCTGTAAGTTTTAAACAATTTTTTAAAGAGAAGTTCCAACAACAAATTACAGTGTAAGAGATTAAACATAAGGAACAATGAAAATACTACAAACTTAGGAAGTTAAAGCAGCAGCATACAGCAAACTGATTCAAGACAAAAAATTCTCTTTTTGCACTACTGTTTAATACCCTTTGTTTCACTAGAGACACTAACTCTTAGTGGAGAACCTGCACTCAGTGGACAGCTGTCTCTTATGCTCAGCTGTACACTGAAGCCATAGCTGCTGTTTATGCCTTCCTATCACGAAACTGCACTGTGGCACTAAACAACAGAGAAGTAAGCCTTCAAACCCACTGTCCTGGTTTCAGCTGGGGTGCAGCTAATTTCTTCCCAGTAGCTGTTGCAGTGCTGTGTTTTGGATTCAGAATGACAATGGTGTTGATAACACACTGATGTTTTGGTTTTTGCTAAGCTGTGTTTATCCTAAGTCAAGGACTTTTCCCCTAGTCTCATGCTGTGCCAGTGAGAAGATAAGCAAACGAAACTGGGAGAGAGCATAGCTGGGATGGGTGTCCTGAACTGATCAAAGGCATATTCCACACCATACAACATCATGCCCAGTAAATAAACTGGGGGGAGTTACTTGGAAGGGCAGATGATCTGGGTTCAGGAAGGGGGGTCTGGCATTGGTCAGAAGGTGGTAAGAAACTAAACAGTGCATCACTTCTTTATTTCTTTTTGTTACCATTATTATCATTTACCATTATTACTTTATTTTACCTTAGTTTCAATTACTACACTTCTTATCACAACATACAAGTTTTACTTTGATTCTTCTCCCCACTCCACTAGGGTGGGGGGAAGAGGGAGTGGGGGTTGAGCGAGTGGCTGTGTGGTGCCTAATTTCCAGCTGGGCTTAAATCACAACACCCATGTTCATACTTTTATAGATGATGACTTCTCATATGGACTGGAGGGACAAGACTGCACTATAGTTTCAATAGTCCTTGGTAACCAGCTAATCCTCTTGTGACTAAGAGAGAAGTCTTTTTTTAGATGTACATGAATTCAATTTAAATAAAACCAAACAACATTTCACACAAATATTTCTCATTTTTAACTCATAAACCCAATATCTGTGCCTACCTTGATCCCAACAGTCAAGCACTGTGACCAAAGCACTACGTAGAAGATCAGTCCAAGCATTCTGGCTCTTCTCTGCTCGAGCCATTGGAGAAGACAAGAGCCCTTTCAGAGCTTGTAGAGATGCAGCAACTGTCAGAGGTAACTGGCCATCTTGCAATTTCACAGCTGTTTCTTTAAGTACTCCAATAATCAGGTACAAAATAGTAGGAAGAACTGAAACACTTCCTGTAAAACAATGCAAATTTATTTCACAGAAATTTTAAAAAATGCAGGTGCATTTTACATTAAAAAAATTGAGGCAGTTTTCTTGGATTCTTTTTTTTAAAAAATTCATTTTTTAAAAAATAAATATAATTTATTTTTTAAGCATATCTGTGAATAGAGGCATTGTTAATTTGAAGAAAAGATTTGAAATATCATATGGCCTGCTATAGCAAACAGGGAGTCAGATTTACTTAAGTGAACTTAAACCTCTTCCCCTTTAAAATAAGCATTGTATATCTTTTCCTTGATGGTGTTACTACATAAAGTGTGGAATTATGTCATATTCAGAGAAAAGTATGAACAGAAAAATCAGAACCACAGAGGAGGTGGTTCTCATGGAAGAGAAGACATGAAGAATACAAAGTATAGTAGTGTATACAGTATATCCTAGTATATATACTGGTACATAGTAAATTCTTTATATATACTACTATATAGAAAGAAGAGTAGAAAACAAAGGATAAGCATCTAAGTATATTTTGCATATGAAGACAATACAGTGAAGGAAATTAACAGGGGGTATCGTCAAAAGTGGCAAGAGGAAATACTTCTATCACATGATGTGTGGTTAGCTAAGGATGCCATTGCTCTGGGAAATCATTGAAGTGAAGAATTTAGGAAAAGTAATAAGGACTTCAGAATAAATATATGTATAAATCCCCCTAGAATTTGAATAGAATCTTCCAAAAAACATCTTGGAAAAGAGAAGACCTAAGGAGAGAGGCATATTGTTCCATAGGCTAATAAAGAGATTTTCATGTCTGAGAATCTGATAGTTGACCAGTCATAGTAAGAGACCACTAAAAATGTTTTTAAATTCACAGGAATAATCTGGCATAGCAATTTCATTTATTTTTATGTCTTTGAATCTAATAGTAATACAGAATTCTGCATATATTGGAAGTAACCTAGAAACCTGCATACTTACGTGTTGCTCCTGTCCTAAGTTATGACTCAGCAAAGTAAAGAGTTAAGCACATGGCTTAATATGCTTATCTCATTCCCTAAATAGCAAAATGCTTATGCTTCTAAGATTTTAATATACTGATGCTCATGTGAGACCTGTTGAATAATGAGAGTCTCTGACTATGCATAAGTATTTTCTGAAGCTGAGGACATCTATTTTTGAACAGCCAGTCTTTGAAAATTTATTGCTGGAATTCAGTAGGAAATTTAGGTCATAAACATAATTTACTTGCAAATTTTTTAATGTATACATATCATGACAGGTGCCTGAAGTAAGAGACATGGCAGTCACAGGACTGTAACTTCAGTTACCTACTAAAGAGGAAAAAATTCTGTGATTCCACAGAGGAATTCTCATCTCTTTGATTACGTGAGCCAACTTTTGGAGTGCTTCATTATTCAACTGACTATATAAGCAAGCTTAAGCTCCTCTTTTTAGTCACCTGAACAAAATGCTTAACTTCTCTACTGTAAACGTTCCCTGTGGTCTGATCCTGCAAGCTGTTTGTTTGTGGAATAACATGGTCAGCTAAAGACAAAAATAACTACAGTGAGAAAAAAATCACAGATTATTTTTCATACAAGATAGCTGTCCTCAGATCTAGGTGATGCTATGATTATTTACTTTCACTTTAAACTGATAAATAATGGGCTGCAGATGGAAATAAAAAAGCATTATCATCACATTACAAGACTGCAAGGGCTGCCAGCTATTCCATTTGGAGCATCATATTCCCCACAGAAGAATCATTTAGCAGAGAACAAATTTTTGAAAAAAAGAAGAAATTTTCAGGGGTGGTAAATGCCTTGGTGGTGGGGAACCATCCTAAAGTTTGGAGCGAATTCAAAATGAATAATGGGTAAAAGTCAACCAATCTGAGAATTCAACTGTAACTCCTTGCAGCTGTTTGCTAATGTTCACATGATGGAAAGGTAACATCACACATTTCCCTTTTGAATTTATGTCTGCATTATAAATTCCAGAAAAGACAATTCAAGTAGCATATAATCATGTAGCTGTTGCATACTTCCCTGTAGAAAATGAATCTATTAATTGCACTGCTATAGGGTGGGAGAAAAAGAGAAACTACCCATTTAATTGCTTCAGTTTTGTAACTTGTTTTGCAATTTGACAGTCAAAAAATAATTAGAAAAGGAAGTTGTCACAGGCAAATCAACAAAACTTGCTGCCAGACTTAGCCAGATAAGAAAATCAGGTAGTAACAAAGGGAGAGAAAAGGCCTAATATTCTTTCATTTATCTATTCTTGTGATGAAATAGCATACCTTCAGGAGAGCAGACTGCAGGAACATCAGAGAGAATAACTAATGCTGCTGCTACCAGTCTACTTCCATCTTCTGACAGCAACAGATGTTTTCCAGGTGGAACTGCAGGGCTACAAGTCAATTTAGGGTTGAGCTGGGGAAGCTGTCTGACAAGAATACAAACACACAGCTCCAGTGTTGCGAAGACTAATGATTTCCCAGGCACCAGTCCCCCTGTGTCTTTGCCCTCTCCAAATTCTGGTAATGTTTCCTTTTCTGCAGCACCATCATCAACTGAAAGAAAAACAAGAAAGGTGGCAGAAGTCTGCAGGCTGTGACTTGTTTCCAAAAAGTTTACTTCTTAAGATTGTTTCAGTACCAAATTATAATCTTGACACATATATATGTGCATGGGTATGCAGTCAAAATTCTACTAGCAAACACCCATCCTTCTGAATAAGCAAACTATGCAGTGATTGCCAAAAGGCAAAAGGGTGTGCAATAGACTTTGACACGCAAGATACTGAGGCACCAAGCCAATATGATGTCATCTGATACAAGCATTTTGATTCTACTCCCAGTTTTTTCCTCTTAGAAAATGAATGTTAGGAAGTTACAATCAGAGTAACTATTGGAACCTGGCTTGTAACAGCTGTGTGTGCCAAGTCTGTCCATTGCTCAGTTGCAGCTGACCCCAGCTTTTCACTAAGACTCCTCCCTCCCTGACCAGCTGCATTTTCTGCAGTTTTCTCCTCACTTTCTGCCCTCTGTTCAACACCTAAACCACCTGCTATCTATCATACCACCTGAATTTCTTATTTTAGGAACCTGGACTGTCTTAAGTAAACTAGAATTAGAGTCCAACTGTGAAAGACTTCAATTAAGACTCATCTCAGAAACCAGTTTTCCAAGAAAGAATTGCTTTAACCCTGATCACAGGTATTCAAACATCTCACACAGTACTGTACCTTCTGCACTTCTCCGCTTTTCCTTCACATGTTCCTGAGCTGCAAAAAGAATCAAGCGAACCACTTCAAGGGCAGCAAGCTGAATATCAGGTGACTCTCTGGTCAGTATCAGTCGATGCAAAACATTCAGCAGCTCTACACCCAACTCCTACAGCAAGAAAAACATCTAATGTATTTTAATTTTAATGCAGGAGTTTTTAGGAACTTTTTAATACTTGTTAAAGCCAACACTATTATTCTGATGATCTCACTAAGGAACACAATGTAATTGATACAATTACAGGAGTTGGCATTTTCTTCACCAGCCAGCTCCTATCTCCCAGGAACAGCAGTCCCTGTCAGTTCTCCCAACAAAATAGTTACCACAGTTATTTAAGATAAAGGGCACTTAAAACAACTGGTAAAGCCAAAGCAATCTTTATATTCTGGCTTCTTAACTTTTGAAGGTGGGGACACTACATTGTATCCCTCCTACACTATATGCATTTCCTTGGACAGAGCATCAAGAATCAGCAGAACTCAGCCATGTCCACAGGCTTTACCATTTTCACTGGGTCAGACAATTGCATGGCATGCAGGATGGTATAAAGCTTAATTTAAAGAAAAAGAAAAAGAAATTTCAGTTTACTACTTCTTTTTAGGATCACTGTTGTGGTGTGGGTTTTTTCCTGATTTTGCCTTTTTTCTTCTTTTAGTAGCAATGCTTTTGTCCAGTCGTCTTTTACCAACTTTGATTTTTCCAACTGAATTAATTCAAATATGCCTTGACACAGAGAGAGTAAGCGAACTCTCTTTTCCAGAATTTGGTCTTTACCTGGCTCTCATCCTATTAATTTAATTACTCCTTCCTGATGAAATGTCCTCAAATTCTCTGCCCCTCACCTTACAGGTCCCACATTGTATTCTTTTTTATCCCCTCCCTCTACAGCTTTGGATTTGGGTGAAGCTTATAATTTACCTACTACTTATATGTTGAAGATTTCTGAAAATACAAGAGACTGTAGAGGTGCTGTTCAGATTAAAACTATGCCTTAATTCTGGGGGGCATTTGGTCATTATGCATTACCTGATCACCACCTATTTTGGACCTTGGCCATGGAACATCGAAGAGTGCCTGAAGGGCATGTAAGCAGGCAATAATGTTCTCCATTGCTGCGTCTGATCGAGGAGAGCACAGGAACTCCACACTAATTCCTGTAAGCATCAGAAAAAAACCCCATGTGTACTTGAAATTTTAAGAAGTAATTTTTTCCACCACTAAGTAACCTCACAGAAGGCTGAGCAACTATAGAAGTAGCATTTTAAATGAATTCATCTCCTATGGCTAATATCTTGGGGCAAGACCTCTATTTCTATCAAAACAATGAAAGAAACTTCACCTTCTAGACACTATGAAACTCAATTATAACTGGCTACTAACATAAATAAAACTCCAGCAATTTGTGAATAAAACACAAGGTCCAATGAACAGACAGGACAATTCATAATGAGTACAGAGCAGAATATTTCATTAATCACTCTGATTTATGTAATAGAAGATAATGCTGAAATTAATAGTTCACAAACTCTAAGGCTTTATCTTCCCATTAAAAAAAAAAATGCAAAAAATGCTGATTACCACAACTAGATAACCAGTTAACTACATGAAGCCTAAGCTTGTAAATCCTAGAGCAGATAAGAGCTATCTTTTTTCTCAGCTTTCAGGACTCCTCAAAATATTGGAGATAACCTTCATATATAAACTGCAATCTATATTCTCATCCCAGCTGTACAGCTGTAATTCCAAAATGGGTGATGACTTGGGAAACCAGTCAATGTCCACTAAACAACAGCCATGCAACAGAAAAGCAGTTTAAAATTCTTTCAGTTTCTATGTAGGAAATGAAAATTAAACTGCTATTTTATTAAAAAGCAGAATAAACAAGCCATATGCCCACTGTCAAGTATGTGAAATTTGATGTACTAAGCAGTAGAGGAAGCCGGGGAAATGAGCAGTTTTTGTATCAGAGTTCCCACTTCTAGCTGAGAGAGCAATGGAGCTCAAAAGAGACCTGGCTCTCTGCAGAAAGACAGGGATTCAAAAGAAGACACATGCAACAAAGTCACACAAACTCCTTCCAAAAAGGGATTAAAAAAGAAAGATACAAAAGAGAGACCAAGAAAACAATATAACCAGAAATGGCTTATTCTGTAAACTGAGAGAACTGAAACTGAATTCAACTACCTGATTAGCTCCTGCAGTAGTGGAGCTTTACATGAATGTAAGGAAACAATTCTTTACTTTGTGGGTGACTGAGCACTGGCACAGGTTGCCCAGAGAGGTTGATTCTCCATCCACACAAATATTCAACAGCTGTCCGGACATGGTCCTGGGCAGTTGGCTTCATGTCCCCCTGCTTGAGCAGGAGGTGGACAAAATGATCTCCACAAGTCCCTTCCAACCTATCAACTACTGTGTGTTGTAAAACTGTACTTCAGTGAAACCAATCCATACACTCTGTAACTGTACTGGTACAAACACTGTAAAATTGACTCTTGAACTTGCATGATTATGAGCAGAGCAATAAGCATTTGTTTAGGGCTTGTTTAGCTCACAGTGTTTTTTGTACCACATTTGGGGAAATGGCTTACAATTTTCTCACAAGGACGTGAAATTTTTCTGAATGCATGTTTTTCCAAAAGAAGCAATACTGAATGATGCAGTTAAATTTGAATAACTAAAAATTTATTTTCTAACAGCATCATCTACATTTTGAGTTACAGCATCTAGGCAGACTATGCACTCACTCACTAACCCAAGATAAGATGAAATCTGTCGGTATTCACATCCTCAGGAGATTTCACCAAGGGTCTGGTAGAAGAATCTTGACACATAGTAGTCGGGGTAACAGGTCTGGAGAGATTTGTAACTCCTTCATCTGGATCAACAACAATGAAACCTGTGCTAGTGAGCCATAAAGCTGTAGCATAAAGTATCAGTGCCCAAGAGTTGTAGTAATGAGGTCTGGCATTTTCAATTGTCTCTGCTGTATAAAATGTACCACCTACAAGAAAAGAAATTAGTTTTAAGGGCATAATTTATTTTCAACTACTGTATTTTCTCATTCTTAAAATGGGATTGTGTTCTGTGTACGACTTTTTTTTTTTAATGTTCGGTTCATTTAGATTTATTTGGACAGAATGCAAGAGATTACCTATTTCTTCTTTCCAACATAAAAATAGCCAACAAATAAGAATACCAAACCACTCTTCGCATCCATGAAACCTCTGTTTTCAAAAGCAGTCCTGACCTTTAAATAGGTTCATAAGTAGGCTTATTCTCTATACCATTTAATCTTACTATGATATTAACACCAGTCAGTTTGCTTACAAGGGACTTAGAAAAATATAACTGATTTGCCTTTTTACCTTCAGCAGGTAGATGTGATGCATATTCTGGAGGCAAAGTTAAGAGAGCAAAATCCTGAAGTGCAGCAAGCCAGAGCTTGCTGAGTGTTCCAAGATCGGTCTGTACCAAGTCCAGAAGACCACTGGCCGAAAATGTTATATCTCTGTAGCTTTCTTCAGAGGAGTTAACCATTTTTAAACTGTGCTTGTGTATATCACTTTGATTTTTCTGCTTTTCAACTGCAACTATGTAAACCTGTTGATATATTTGGATAGAGAGTTACAAATATTAACACTTGGAAAACTATTGTGATCATTAGCATGACTGCCTGTTGAACAGGCATGAGATTTCCTAGAATCTATTTATGTTTCAAGTCCAGTAACCATGGGTGAACAAGCACTTTTTCTCTAAATGTTCTGAATCCTTTCCTCAGCTAATCATGATGCAAGAATCCCTAAAAAGGGGAAAACTACTAAAATTCCTACCTGCAATTAGATACCCTGCTCTTAAAACTAATATATTATTTGTCTAGTTTCTGCTTCCAACCATCAAACCCTGTTACAGCTACACAACTGAAGAACTATCAAATAATATACCTATAATAATGATTTGGAAACAACATAAACCCACTCCTAAATATTTTTTTAACTTTTCTAAATGCTACATGGCACTTGACTTCTCCAAATTATGCGTTACTTCTTGTTAGCAGTTAAGAGTGAAGAGCACAATCTTGCATACCTGACACACTTTGGGTGTTACCATCTATAGATTAATTTCAGTGTAATTTTCCTAGATACCTCTCTGGTTATCAAAAAGATAGAACTGAGAAAGTTTCAGACAAACAGCTCTTTGTAGTCTCTCCAAAATGTCCCTGGAGGGAAGCTCGTCTCAACTATAAAGGACACATTTAGATTCAATGAATCACAAGTCAGCTTTGTTGAATACTAGTTCCCTGCAATTATGATTTCTGCATCTTTTTAATGGTTGCTAGCTGTAGTGGGTTGTCCCAGACAAGCAACTAAACACACACCAAGCCCTTGTCTCACACCTCCCTGCAGCAAGAGGATGGGGGAATTCCGTCAATTCTGTAAACAAGAAATCGGTAAGATTCTAAGGGAGAAGGAACTGCCTAGGGCCTAAGTGAAATATTTGGAAATTACAGCTTACAAAAGCTTATAGGAAACTCTACAGAGTTTGAAGAATTCTAGTGATCTTACTAATAGGCTACAACAATCTACAGATCTTCACTTCTGACAGTTGAGTCTCACATCTAATCTGAATTTTGTCCTGGCTTCT
The DNA here is from genome assembly GCF_027477595.1 of Haemorhous mexicanus. Classification (NCBI taxonomy): domain Eukaryota; kingdom Metazoa; phylum Chordata; class Aves; order Passeriformes; family Fringillidae; genus Haemorhous; species Haemorhous mexicanus. The sequence continues at coordinate 38,988,214 of NC_082346.1, forward strand.
GACCACTGAAAGGTTGTTACATGCTATTAAAAACCTTTTCTTCATGTAATGATTTTAAATTTATCATGGTACTTTATCTTTTCCTGAATAGATTAAATAGACCAATCTACTTAAATGTCTCAATGAAAGCATGTTTTCAAGATTTTTATTCCCACCTGCTAGCTTGTCTCCAAGGGCTTTGCTATTTTGTCAACATCTGTGCCCAAAAATGCACATGAAACATTGATATATTTTTTTACAGATGTTTACATAAAAACTACCTATTGCCTACTTTCTCCTCCCAAATATCTTCTTGGTTGTAGACTGAAATATTATTCACCTTCATAACATGATCATCTTAGCTGGTTATCAACCATCAGCATCCAAGGTCATTATCACTACATTCTAATACACATCTTTTGGAGGTGGTGTACATGGTTCCCATTTTTGACTTTTAAATATTTAACCTTGCATTTACACATATTAAAACAAGCATTCACACGAGCTGGCTTTATTTTAACTAAAGCAGTACTGAACTGACAACATTAATTTAAAAGATATATTTCCAAGACATGAAATTCAATAGGAATTTAGAAAAGTTTATACCTTATTAAAATAGTACATTGAGTGGACCATCACCATACATACCATTAACCATTTGTAACATACAATTTCAAATCAATATTGAACTATTCAAATATATTATATATTATATTTAAATATATTATATAATTAATGTTTTTAAGCATGATACGTTATTCTTGTAATATTATTCTTATTATATTATAATAAAACCTGTTTAATTAGCAGTGCTTTTGTCAAGTTTACAAAGTTTACATACTTTCAGAGGTAGCATCAGCACCTTCTATTTAAAGCAGCACATTAGAAATTCCTGAAAATTCTGTCTGAAAGGTTCTAACTCACCTATCCAATATAAGACTAACATTGCAGAGCTGTTATACTAACCTCTGCCCAAGCCTTAAGGACAGCCAGTACTTCCATAGTTGAGGTGCTTTCATTATATTGTTCATTTTGTGCTTCTTTTCCAGCCTGCACTTTGAGCAAAGAGGACACAAGCAACTGGTGAACCCTTCGGAGGTCATTAAGATCACTTACTACACCACTTGCTATCCAGGCACTGCATACCTAGTGTTGGAAAACAGAAACAATGAGGAACAAGGAAAAAACAGCACTGCACACTCCTTTTTTCATCTGTAAAATTATGAAAGCCAGATTTAATTTCTATCAAGATACAGTTACTCTCAGACAATAACAAATGTTGAATGACATCCCAGTTTAGTAGTAAAAACCAAAACATCAGTGGGGTGTCACAAAAAACGGCAAAAATATCAACTGCAACAAAGTTTCTCAAAAGACTTTAAAGTGACAATAATCTATGAGTTGTCACAATATAGACGTAATGTAAGTGACATTATTTTTTGTGAGTGGAGGATTTAAAGTTAGAGGATTTATTTCCTTTTTCTTGTGTTGCTTATCAAGCAAAAAAAAAAAAAAATTCAGTGGGTCTATTACCTAAGAGACTTCTGACTTTCAACACTTGCCTGACATGCTTTTGCTGTGACATCAGGAGGAGTTTCAGGAGCAAAGGCAGGCCTAAGTGCTGCTCCAACCTAAAGAGAAGTTATACAACATTTAATACATAGTGAACAATCGACTAAAGTCTTACTTTTCATAATCAGACTTTGTTACACTTTTCCTTTATAAATGTAGTTCCTTCCTAATTTTTTCACAGACTGTTTCAGTGAGATTAAAGAGCAGAGAAACAGTTTTGTCATATTTTTATTGTTTTGCCTACACTGAAGACATTGTTCTCTTTGAGGGAGTCTTCAGGGCTGACTCTTATTTTCTTGCGCAGTCTAAAACAGAAACAGTCATGTCTTCCTTCCTGAATTCTCGACTTGATGAGGAGCCCACCAAAAAAAAGCAATGTTCTGAACCATGAAAGACTTTGCAAGACACTTAGCCAGTGACATTTCCTTACTCAGAAAATATACAGATTTAAGAAAATAACTAACTGAAGCTGGTCAACTTTGTGAAGTGAAAAAAGGGGAGAGCACAAACCCCATTTACCTAATAAAGAATTCACAAACACAAAGTTACTGGGCTGCAGTGGTTTTATCCACTCTCACTGTTGAAAACCATTTCACTAAAGGCTTAAAAAAGATTCCCTAGCTGCTTTAGCATGTATTTGAAAATTCATATTTAAGTTTGATATACTACATTTGCATCCCAAAGAGCAAGTACTACAATAAATGTTTGTGAAAGAAGTGAAAGAATTTGTTTTTAATGGCAATTAATGACAATTTCTTAAGACCCTCTAAAGCTGAGACTTTATTTACGAACTTCAGAACAAGATGTTAGGAAGTCATTACTTAAGTCCAGAAAATTTATATCCATCTTTTTCTGGATTATTATGATGTTTTTAAGGAAATAAATCAGACAATGTAGACTTGATTAACAGTTTCACACCCCTTAAACTTTTTTCTTAAACAGCTAATGAGATCTGTGCACAGTATTAGCAGAAACACATTAAAGGTACAGAGGCTTAAAAGGAAAAGGAAAATTATTAGCTTTACTTGTGACCTGCTGGATGGTTTTGGACAGCAAGGACAGATGGTTTATTTTTTTCCCTTGACAGCTCTAGACTAGACCAAGGAACTTCCTTCCCACAAAGGAGTGCCAAAAAATAGAATTATAATAGCAAAAGCAAGATCAAAGTAGGTCAGGATATCTTCCAATTCTATGAGAGAAAGTGATCTGACCTATTCAGTGCCTGCTAGAAATTGAAGCTATATGAGGCTTACCACAGCTGTCTGTCATATTTAACACAAGGGTGGTATGGAATGCTAAATGACTAGGACATTTTTTCTCTAAATCTAAAGCAAGACTTAACTGAAATGGACCTTATGAGTACAATCCACACTTCTCTAGCTTGTTTATTGGCCAAGATATCCAAATATGATGGCTTCTGTGCAAAGGCTACTTATTTCTAAGCAGAGTTTAAATTTATAGTTATTCCTAATACTTCTTGCAATACTTTCACACTCTTGAAACCAATGCTTTCCAAAAAAATCCAACCAATGATCTATTTTGGTTTTGTTGTATTCAAGAGGGAAAAATGCTGAAACTTGAAAAATTTTGAAGCTAAAAAATTACACACCAACTGAAAAGATAATTACTAATGAAGTTAAGTCCAAACAAATTAACAATACTTCAGTAACAAAATAACTGAATTCCAGCTCTGTACCTACACACTGTAAATGCAAATTTCTTTTAGTAACTGACTGTTACTCTAAACTTTTCTAAGTTATTATCAATGGTGCTTACATTGGCTTGATACTGCTCCAGGATTACATGACCTGGAAACTCTGGTTCTGGAACAGCTGCAAACTTGCGAACAATAATTTGCAACATTTGAAGCCCAGAAAGACGAAGCTGATCACTGTGATCTGTGGCAGCCATAAAAGCCATACGGACCAAGTCAGCTAAATGCAGTACCAAAAAATCATCTGAAAACAGAAATTTAAAAAAGAAAACAGTTTTATTAAGTTTAAATTCAGACATAATGTGTTTTATAAGACTGCTCCAAACTTTTTCAAAACGCATATTTTCCATTTTACCTTAATATGTATCAAGGATTCACTTCGGGCAGCTTACACATAGATCAATTTTTCTTGGCTACCTTATGTTAGCTGATCGAGTCTGGTTTCCATTTAAATGTAGAAAAAAAGTACTTAGAAGAAAGTACAAATATCTTCATGTATGAGACCTTCTAAAAAAGTTTTGAGGAAAACACCTCCAGATAAATACAGAGAGGCCCTGAAAAATGGCACTGTATTTCTCCTGGTGATGCAAATTATGGAAAGAAAAAAAGTGGCATTTTTTTAAGTCCTACTCCCAGACATCAAACTGTGATGCTGTAGGCTGGTGCCAGCTATCACTTGTGACTGCCAGTGCTTATACAGAAACAAAGCCTTCCTACACATACACCATGATACTATAACGAGGAAACTGAGTGTAAATGCTGTAGTAAGATGCCATTCTTTTAGCAAATAAAAATTTCTTTACACCTTAAAGAATACAGGCTTACAATCAGAGTAATTAAAGGCTTTACTGATTACAAACAACAAATTTATGATGAATTCATTAAGATGCAAAGAGCTAATACTAATTTTAAGCACAGTTTGCATTCTATGAAATTCTTCAAGTGCTTAACACATACCTCTTGAATCACGCTGTTTCCTTTCCTGAGCCAAAGTTATATCAAAATGTGCGCTGCCTGCATTTTCACATTGGCTTATAATTTTACAAACACACTCCGCAGCAAAAACTCTGGTGGACCACCGTGGATTTCGGAAAGGATGGAACCTGTCATCACTGTCTGACGTTAACACAGATACATCATCCCCTTTGGCAGGTTCCTCTTCTTGAGTGGTATCTATTGATGCTACCGTATTGAAATCTGCATTTAGGACACAGAAGGGAAAAAACCAAACATAATATCCTTTCTTACTATAACTGAAACCTACAGAAAGAAATATCTTTGAAGTCTATCTCTAACCTCACACTCATGGTGACTACCTTCAATCCAGGCATCTTAAAGTATGCTAGAATTCAAATATAATGAAACTGTCAACATTTGGTCGATATTACTTGCCGGAAGCCAAGACTAATACCACAGAAGTAAATTAAGAACTGCAGTGAAAGAAGCAAAAGAAAAAAAATCCTTTTAAAATTAGTGTGATGCATTAGAAGCTAGTACTGCTCCAAATCAAAAAATCTAAATGCAGGAAGTTTTCCTCCTGCACTGAAGGTTTAAAGAATTTCCTTCACCCCCACCAATATTCAGCACAGTAATTGATTTTGTGTGCTCAAGAGTACCATTATGATATAATAGGCCCGCATCAGTTCTACCACTAATAGAAGATTTGGTCAGAACACTTTTCTTGCAGGTAACTGCACAGGACTCACAAGCTGAAACCAATGCTATATTTCCATTTCTGCTATGGAAATGAATTAAGATCAAGAATTAAATCAACAAGCAAGACATCTTAAGATATTTACAAGAACTTGTTCAATGGGGAGAGGGCAATCAGAAGCGAGAAAGGCATATTCCTCTGAAAGAACTAAGGTAAAGGATCCAATCGTGCAATATGAATGACAATTATACATTTAATAAATGTCAAACATTCAAGAAACTTTAATGCTTTCCCTCAGTGACACAGTGTACTGCTGCAGGCCTTATTTTGATTGTGTTCTCGACTACAGTGTATTAAGACTTACCAGCAGAGGCAGCAAGAACATCTTTACAAAGCTTCAGCCAAAAGGAGAGCTTCTCAACTGCCATTGAAGTAAGCATATGAGTCAGGGTCTCTTTGATATCTTGGCACAATCTTGGATCCAATTCTTTGTCCAGCAAGCCCAGCAATGCTCCCTCCAGGCCTATTTCTCTGATGTTCACATCTGCTAAGAACAAAGTCTGTGAGGTGAGTACTGTACATCACAAAACTGCATTAATGACAACAGAAACCCCACTAAAGGTTCCACACAGGGTATCTTGTGAAAAAGTAATCACTAGCCCTGAAATATTTTTTAAACCATTTTATTTTATTTTTCACTTTAACACTGCAGTTAACTTGTGAATACAAAACAAATGTTGAGCTTTTACAGAAACATAGTAACAGGAAGAAAGTTACTGCATCAAAAAATAAGAATCCTACTCTGAATTTCACAGCATTACCATCACCACAGCATCTAGCTCCGGAAAAAAAATTCACTTACCTTACTTCATAAGGTAATTCTAAAACAATACTTTAACTTGAAATAGAAGTTAAAACTATTCTCCAAAAAAGCACAAAACCAAACATATGGAAATAATTTGTTAAATTAGTATGACCAATTTTTATTTGATCAATATTACAATTTTTAAATATCAGCAGTTTTTAAAAATGGCTATATTCTATTTATTCTGAAAATTTCCAAATGAGCTTGAATTGAAAGCTGAAGTGAAATAAATTTTTAACACCACTCATTCACAGAAAGACACATGAGGATGAACTAGTGATCACTCTCAGTCCTTTTAGCAAAAAGCTAATACAACAGCTACTGGCTACATGGGCATGGATTTCCCTGCAACTCCTCTTGCATTTCCTCATTTTATAATCTTATACTATACAGACAACTGAGGTAGAAAATGTTTTAAGATTTCAAGAGTATTGAAAAGCTTTCACACTCTTAGCAAAGTGTATTTAAAATTCACTGTCAATATGCCAAGCCCTTTGATCTCAAAATTTACATTACCTGGAGTAAAATCTTCTTTGCTCTCTTTCACTAGTGCAACAGCATATTCTGACACTTCAGCAGCTTCTCTTTGCACAAGCTGACGTAAGCAAGCTACCCCTGCACGTCTCAGTAATAAGTATGAGCTACAGAGATTCATCTGAAACATGCAAGAAGATACAGTAAGATGGCTAACAAACCTCTGTGGCAACACCTCAGTAAGGCTGGTATTTTCTGAACACTTGCAGCTATTGCAGATCTGTTAAGTCAGTAAACATGTAATTGATGCTCTTTTTGCTCAACCTGTTTTTTTAAACACCCAAATGAAAAGTTTTGCAAGTCCTGTCATCAGTTTTACAAAACATATCAGTACTTTCAGCATCTTCTCTCCAAAGGCAACGTACAATACTGGTTTGATGCTGAATCCACCTCTCAACCAATATTGTACAAAAACTGCCATTAAGTTCAATGCCAGGTGAATCATGGTAACTAATTCTTTGACTATTGGGTATATGCATACAGTGGGCTTGAAAATTCAGAACAAGTCATCATCAGATGTAACTAGAGAAATGTCAGTGAAACCAAGGGTGAGAGAGTCAATCAGGCCTTAGTAAAACAGAACTCCATGCATGAAAGGAAGTTTATAGAACTGCAGTTTCATTGGAAAAAAAATTTCTATACTCAGTTTACATTAAATTATGTTTTAGAGAAGTTGAGCGAAAGGGTGAGAATTACTGGTGAATGTATGACACTGAGACAGGTCAGCTCTCCTGAGCAGTCTCTAGCAAAAAAAGTTCATAGCACCATCATATTTTAATACCAACAGGCCAGTGTGTGTTATTTTACTGGAAAACAGATGATAATAGATTTACTATTACTGGAACAAGGAGAAACACTTAAAAAAACCCCAAGACATAGTGTCAAGGGTTTTTTGTTAGAGTGGAGCTTTCTGATTTTTATTTGTTTCTTTCAATTTTAAGACAATCCTGAAGGGAATCCTAAAGACATGATAAACTAGCTGTGTGGTCAGGCAAGATGGCTACACCAACATTTATGCATCTTCTAAATAAAGCTTAGGTTATCATTAAAAAAATTGTTCTCTACAACTAAGCAGTTGTTCGCCCTTAGCTGTTACCATCCTTAAAATAGATAGAGCTGAGTGTCTGCTGCAGGGAAACCTTGCATTAGGCTGTGCTGCTCATTTGTCAGCAACAAGCCAATATATGTTAGTCAAAATGATAATATATATTAGTTAACATATGCTTAAAGAAAGCAACATAAGGACAAAAAGAATAAGCAATACAGAATTTTAGCTTTGTTAGATTAACAAAACTAAGCTTCATCTTCAGAATTTCTATGCATGCATATGCATCTACAATACTCAGAATTACATTATACACAAAAAGATACACTCTCTGCGTAATTCTTCTACAAGGAAAGGAACCTGACTCAATAGGTATGTCTGCAAGGTACTTTAATAGCAACTTCAAAAACAAGTGAGACTTTAAATGCAACATTTATGCAAGCAAGCTACACATTCTACTTCAAGTTGGACATGCATTAATTCCGTGCTCATTTTTAAGAGGGAAAAAACAGGGCCCAGCTGAGGCGACCAAAATAACACAAGATGCACATTTTTCATCTCTCTCATTCTCCCACATTCCAAGCAGGAGACAGGACTAAATGACAGACACAAAATGCAAGCATCACATTAGAACTTAAATGTAAAAACAGTTCCACTTCTGTACTTAACACATTAAAAACATAAGTACCCCTTAGGAAGCACATAAATTAAATGTATTCCTGCCATCTGCAGAAAGTTAGGAAGGCTCTGGTTAGGATGACAATAAAATATCACTTGACATGCTAAAAGAAATTACATTAAAATGGTTAAAAAGAAAGACAAAAGATGAAATAAAAACACCACTGCAAACTGCAAAGGTTTAGGATTAACAAGGCACAGGGACCTACCAACACAGAATTATCCAACAAGATTTCCTGCACAAAAACAAATGACAACCAGTCATGACAAAACCAAAAATAGATATCACAGTGATATCAACCACATATGGAAGACTGTAACATGTAAGCTCAGCACATAATAAAATTCAGAATCTTATCTCAAACATACCAAAAGCCTAATTTGCTTAGTTAATTTCTCTCATTTTTCACGTTGAAAACACTTAAATTCCAACCCAACTGCCACTATATACTTAAAACAATACCAAGACAACAGCACAGCATAGTTATTAACATTGTATACTTATTGTGTTTCAATACTGATCTTATTGTTAATATCTTAGAGCTGAAAACTGGCATTCACTGTGTTGAGGAATACTACACCATAAGCTTACACAGATAAGCTCTTTAGAATTCTGTGCTCACCTAAGTTAGTTTTAGAGCTAATTTTAGACATAATGAAAAGCATCTTCTGCTGTATTCTGCATTCTGTACAGAATACATCTGTAAATCTCTATTCTGCTGGAGCCAAGAATTCAAATAGCAGGACAAGTATGCATTATTGTTAGAAGCCCCATGAAAGATCCAACTGACAAACAGGGAACACTCTCAGCAGCTGAAGAAGGGAAGCTAGATAATGACAAGCACATGTACACAATATAAAACAAAACAAAGCAAAAACCCTGCAATACATGAACCAGTGGAGCAGTGTGTCCATTGCCTAAGTCATGTTTTACTAGTGCCAGCACAGTTACAACCTGAATTGTTTAAATACACTGGAGACCTGAGCCATGTCATGCTGTTGGGGCTTGACAGGAGGAGGAGGCAGCTTGCTGCTGCCTGCACAAGAAATTGTGTTAGCATGCCTAATGATGGAAAAAAGAAATTAAGAGGAAGGAGAGGGAGGACAGGGAGGGTTATGAGAGAGCGGAGGGAGGTAAAAGACAAGGTGAAGAGGAATTGGGGAGGGATGGCAGGAGAATGAGGACTGTGAAAAGGCAAGTTCAAAAGCACAGACATTTAACAGAATACTTGGGCAAAGAGGGTGGAGAGGGGTGTTGGTTCAAATGCTACTGAAAAAAAAGTAAAAAAAAAAATTTGCATATTCCTTTTTATTTTATAAGTGAAAATTCATGTTTCTATGGATGAAGGGGGAAAAGATTACTAATCTGACTGCAGATTCTTTGCCTCTCCTGTTTTTCTTCCCTAAATAAAGAATGCAGTGGTGAATATCCACATGATCTAGGGCCTAGCTTTTGCACACTACTTCCCCTTAAGACTTCAAAATGCAACACAAAGGAGGACCATCACACCTTGTTCTCCAAACTGCAGACATTTAAACTCATGAAGAATAACTTGCTGAGGGTCACCTTGCAAGTAAATCGCACAGTGAAGTGCAGATTTCAGATCTAATAACTTATTCTGCTTCCCTAATGAGATGGTGATTTAGTGGGTGGAAACTACACAAATGCATGTGGAGTTTTAAAAATGCAGAATTCTTCTTGTGCTATTATCTTCTCACATCCCTGCAAAGCACACACTCAAAACCCCTTGTTTATTACACTCTTCAGAGACACACTGACATTACCGAATTGTCAGTGCCAGCAACATTGGCCTTAGTTGTACAAGTTCATGAAGAAAAGGTCACCCATGTGAGGCCACTGACTTCAGTGGACTCCTCTTCAGGAAGCCTACTGTCATTTCTGGGATAGAGGGGAACACACTCAAATGCATGAACACTCAAACTCAAGCCATGATCCCCGCTTCTTAATTGACTAATTTAGTATTATGAAGTTTATAAAGTGCTGCATGAAGTACTTTGAGACAACATGTAAAAACAATAAAAATCAGTAATATCATGTAGACAAGACAACTTTGTCATGATATCCTCTATATTAGTAGGTATTTGATATTAGTAGAGAGATTGAAGCAGACTGTACATGGACTTACAAATGCTCCCAAAAGCTACCACACCCTCCAAGCAAGAGACTGACTGACATGGTTTGTTGTGATTTTATCAATGTAAGAAAAACTATGTTATACTAAACAAACAGAAAATAATTGTTAGTGTGTGTTAAAACAACACTTCAGATTAGTTGCAGCTCTTCTGCAACTAGCATAATCATGTGTATCACAGTGTGGGGCAGAAAAGACTTCAGCTTTTCTTAGCTCCCACAGTCATGTTTCTTGTCAAATAAATAAAGAAAATATAAGGAATCTAAACCTATATGTTTAGAATAAACAAAAATCTAAATCTATATGTTTAGTATTGATACACAAGTGCTACCCAATGGAAGATGTAAATAAGAACAGCGTTGAAATAGATGAGATTAAAACAAAATCCACATTAAAACAAAACCCACACTTCACCATCTGTGGATTTTTGTTTCTCTCTGATTGACGAGAGAAAATGGTATTAAAACAAAACAAACCCCTCAAAAACCTCCAACCAACCCCCTGTCCCCCAGCTAGCCCCCCAAATCCACCAAGGCTAACAGCTACCAGAAAACGTTTTTTTTTAACAGCACTAAGTACTTAAGAAGAGCAGCTATACAAAGACAGAGAGATACTGGGTGAAAACAAAACAAAACAAACCCCACCCAACAAATAAACTCCCCCACCTCTTGTCAAATAGGGCTGAAAAAGTTTTATTTCTTCCAAAGACCTGATTTGACTATAACTTGTATGTTAGAAATTTTTATACTGACTGCCAAGATGTCAGTACACTGAACTAATAATGCTACAGAAACTACAAAACACAGAAATCTACAATTTTTCAGCATAATGAAAAAACAAAACAAAACAACTCACAGTAATTAGTACACACAATTTTTAAAATCAATCCTTCAAGCAAGGCATAAAAAGCAGCAGAGGGAAAAAACTGGCCAACATAAACCAGCTGGTACGAATCCAGCAGAAAGTTTTAATGCATCCTGCCAGACAACTGGCCTTAATAACAACAGCAGAATGTACTTGTAAGCAGATCAGAAGGCCAAGATTTCTACAAAATGTGCTCATCTTGTAAAGGGAAAGAAGAAACTGAGGAAAAAAAATGAAGATATATAGAATACTTGCCTGTAGGAGAACATGAAACACCTCATGCCTACACAATGATTAGTTTCTCTGCTCAAAGAAACATCTGCATTTTTTAAGTGTTTGTGAAAAATATGAACAAATTTTAAAATACATGGATATAAACTAGTAAATATATACTCACACAGAGGCAGCTTACAAGGTTAGACAAGTTGACGTGTCGAGGAGCAAACATGTGAAGCTGCTGAAGGCAAGAGATGGCTTGAGCTTGAACGAGGCAGTCAGGATTATCCTGCATCACTGCACAGCCCAAAAGGCAAGAAGTTCTTAAGGCTGACACTGCTGTACTGCTGCCTATATTGAGAATAACGAAGGTTATTTTTTGCTTGTTTTTACAACATGTATTTCTTTTTCATAAACATGATAATCTGTCTTTTCCCCAAGTCAGCCATAACGTCCATCCTCCTAAACAATGATCCTTGTATCTGTGCTATACTTTGATATCCATGAGTAGGGATGACATTGCTCTCTGGTGATTCAGATGCAAATAACTATAACTAAGTTATAGAAGGGCTATATAGAAGTGTTATCCCCCATAACTAAGACATAGAAGGGCTCCTAACTCTTGAAATACGAACACCTTCTGTTCCCATGCTAGAATTAAAAGATGTAAGAATGTAAGAAATATAAAATGTAAAATTCATATAAGAAATTTCAGCCCAAGGCAAGGCTCGGAGAACCAGTTCAAACCAAGGAAATTATGTCAAGAGACAACTAGCAGTCATGTCATCTTGATTACATAAAGTCATGGCCTATGAAATACTGTCTTACAACCATGCAAAGGAACTTAGATCTGCTTATTTATTACATCTGCAATCACACACATCCAATGTTTAGCAATTTGGTTGCTAGAGCAAACGAAGCTGACACATTTGTATGCTATATACCTTGCAGCTCAGGGCCCAGAGTGGTAATAAGTGTATTCA